>NC_058196.1:28260067-28902067 GCF_907165205.1 Coccinella septempunctata
AGGGTCGTAAATTTTCTTCCAACGGGGAGGTAATAAAAGCTTCGGAGATCCGATTTGCAGAGCAAGAAGAAACATTTTTTTTGAAAGGTCTAGAGACGTTGCAGGTTCTTTGTAATAAATGTATCCAATTAAGAGGAGAATATGTTGGGTAATAAAATATTTTGGCACTGAAATTTTTTTGGTTCTATAGTAGGCTAAGACTTTTTCAAAATATCCTTCGTTAGTGTTTCTTTTGACCTCAAGAATCTATTTTTAAAATATTTGTACTAGTCAAAGACTCACCCTGTAGAGACAGTTTTGATGATTATGTTCTTCGAAGACATCTGAACTACATTTAATCAAACAGTCTGTAGTCCCACTATCTACAGCGTTGTCCAATGCTATTTCTGTATTGGAGGATACATTCTTTCAACATAAAAAAATAAGAAAAAAATGAATTGACATGACAAAAATCTACCAACCAAATAGGGTAGTGATATGAATATGATATGATAAACTGGTTTCGCTCCTATTTAAGCTCATCAGTATCGCATAACCCAACCAACGATGGCCCCTCTTTTTGTAAGAAGTCAGAAATCGCATCGAATTCACTAGTTACACTAACGATTTCTCTTTTAAAAGCCGCAAAATAAATTTGTTTTTCTCCCTCTCACACCGACTGTCGGAAAATGGCCTGAACCCAAAAGTTCGTTCTATCTTCGCTCATTTAGCCACCGTGTCATTTTCATATCGGAGTAAAAATTCCAATACTCGATTACCATAATTGGATCGGGGTCTTTTCCATCATAATTTCGGCGCTAAAATTGAATTTTTCTGCTGAAAAATTCCAATGGACGTCGAATTTTCCGTTTCACTTCATGGAGAGGTGTTTCGATATTCGGATACAAAATCCGCGACCCGAGAGTAATCCGCGATTTGGGGCGGCCAACAAATTGAATATTTTCGATTTTGCAATCAGCTGCTCGACAACCATGACAACGATCGAAATGTCACATATGCATTTCCTGTCGGTCGTATAGATTCAAAGGGTGTTCTGGTTTTATTACTATTCGTATATATGTATTTTTCCAGCGTCGTATTTGTAACAGATGAAAAATGGGCTTTTGTACAGTTTTTTGCTCGCTTTTGTACTCGATTATGGTTATTTTGAATGACTGAAACGTCATTCTCTATTCAACATGACATGTGTTCAAAAATCTCGTTGCCACGTAGGCCATGGAATTTTTATGGTTGATATTTCTGGACTGACGGTTCAACATTGTGTTTCCAAAATGAAAATATGTGAGCACTAAAAAATATACATCAAATCACAACTCACTATACACATCACATCATCAGAACAACAGAAAAAAACTTTTTCAATTGAGAATGAGATGATCATTGAACTTTGATATCATTTTATTTATTTTTTATTATACTTGTTCTTGAAACAAATACACTAATTGGTAGTGCCGTTCCTAGGGTATAGGCTGCCTGCGCCAGATTAAGATTTTGCCGTTCCTATGCCTACATAACAATTAAAGACAAGACACAGAAAAGTAAAAACTGAAAAGTGATTTATTTCCCAAAATACTGATCCTAGAAAAAATTTCATTTCATTTGTCGGTGAAGTTATACAATAGGTTGCCGCCCTCCTTTGCGACGCTGCCTGTTGAGTTGTTCAAGAGGAGGATGAAGTCTTTTCTTTTGGAGAGAGCATTTTATAGTGTCCATGAATTCTTGCAATTCGACTTTCGATTGGTTTCTTCCTAACTACAGTTTTTTTGTATTTTTGTGTATGTATTTTGTATTATACCTACATTGTGTACAAATTGTGTTGTTTTATATTGTTCCTTTTGACATGTGCAAGAAATATGTATTTTTCCCTAGCACTTGCGGCTTTCACACTCCTCTCCAGAGGAAAATTCATTTATCCCAGATATCTCAGATATCAAAAGGATTAAGCTCTGTTGGAGCCCTTTCCAGGTTTTCGGGCTCGTGGTGGTGGTCGGGTCCGGGTCGCTCCTCGCCTCCCTGCTGTAGGTTGGATTCCTGCTCCACCCGCACTTCCTGTCGTACAGTTCTCGCCGTTCCGAGCAGTACCGCCTTCTGCATGACTTTATAAATATTTTCGTCCAACTGAAGTTTTCTCAAGTTCTCTAGTAGTTTCTTCGGTATCAGGCCTGTAGTATTATTATTATTATTATTAGTATCGAACAGCTTGCTGATGAGTGTGGTCGTAAAAAGGTGGAAATTGTTATCGGAGAGAAGGAAAGAAAACTCTGGAAATAATTTCCAACAGCTCACGACCTGTTCAACATTACGTCTGGAACGAGCAAATAAAAATCCCTGAAATATTCCCAAGGCAGGCCACAAACTGCTGGATTCTTTTTTTGCCTAACCAGATGAAGAGTTCGATGTTCTACGGGCCTTTTTACGCGTGAAATTTGCCATAAAGACGATAAGTTCCCCCTGTTCGAAGTAGAACAGGTGGCGATCCCATCCGGAATATTTTCCTAACTGGCGAATTTATATCTGTTTTAGTGCCTATTCTTGTCTTGGAATTACAGCCCACAATAAAATTTCTATCTGGATATTGGCAAGGGGTTGGATAAAAAACATTTTTTGTTGTTGAGAACATTATAGTTCCATATTGTGAGTGTCTACAAATCGATCTATTGAAGAAAACGGACGAATGTTTTTTCAGACTAAGACTGGCATATTCCCAATCCTAATATCTCAGGATTATGAACTGTCAATCTCAGAGAGGACAAACCCCAAAGTATTCCTATTCTGATGTTGACCCGATTGTTCATGGGAGTTCAGAATCGTAATGGGGTTTCGAGTCTGCAAATGAAAAATTTCCTTCTCACTTCACAAAAACTCATTTCACCCAAACAAGGGAATGGTTAGCAGAAAAACTTTTTTAATCTGCAACTCATCGTAACTCTAGGGTGGAGGTTCTATATATGCACATCTGTAGGTGATATTCACTTTTATATTGTTCGTGTTCACGTTAGACTGAAACGAAATAGAAAGAAGTTCTGCGAAGGGCGCACAAATACATCGCATGGGGTAATTATTCGTATTCAGTTCGAAATTCAGAAGATATCACTTCAGAAACGGACCTTGGAAAGGGTCGGTCCCAAGTACAATTCGAAATCTGGCACTACTATAATTTATTACATAGTTCAAATTAACAGACGTGTACCAGAGTAGAATACCCATTTTTATTTTTCATTTTTAAGTGCCTAAAATAATTTTTTTTTGGGAAACGGTTGAAATGGTTATTTCAAAACGTGACGTTTCAAAGATATTTCATAAAAAATACATCATTTCGGTCAAAAGGAGTGTTCCCTATTGAAATTGAAATATTTGACAGTGGTAGGACACTTTTTAGGTGGTTAATTTCCGTTCATCTAAACATAGCAATTGTCAGCCAATTATCCAGCCATGTTAACGCGCAACTGCTGGATCCAAATAGTTGAATTTTTTTTAATTATACCGAGAGCCGAACGGAATCACGTCTCGATTTAATTGAATTCCTAATTCCCATTCCACCCGGAGCGGGAAAAAAAACGACGTCTGGGGCCCTGTCGGTAATTCATCAAAGGAGAAATTCATTTTCGTCCGAAATGACTTATGGCAGTTCATTCCGAAAGAATTTTTCCATTTTGTTTGAGTTTGTAATTACAGCCATCCAAGAGGCCGGGCTTATTGTTCCTGCAAAATGATTCAATTAGCCGAATTTGTGGTAACATTTCGGAATCTTACAATCTTCGGCGAACGAAAGTGGCTTGAAGGATACTGTCAGAGCCGCTTTGTAAGGAAAGAGTCGGATGAGGTGATAAGATTAAATATGACTCATAAACGGCATTTATTTTCTGCACAGAAAAAGATGAGCATAGTGAATCGGTCCCCAGGTTACAGCTGGATCATAATGTGAGGTTATGTTGCTTCTAATAAGATACGTCGATCATGCAAGTTTCAGATCTATATTTTCTCCCGAATAAATAGAAACCTAGACCTGAAAACATCCCATAATCTTTCCGAATTGTCATCAAATCTCAGTATAACACGAAAATGAGAAATCTTCTTTATTGTAAATAAGAATGGGGCCCTGTTTTGCATTGTCACCGAATCCAGCAAAATTTGCTGAACGTATTTCATTCATTGTTTTTTAGAACTTTAGTTTTACTTCATAAAGGGTTCTTATGGAGGAAAAAATAGAAATAGTTGCCTAGGAAAATCGGGAAAACTCAACGAAATTCAAATTTCGAGTTTCATTCATCCATTGCTGTATCCTGTTACCTGGCATAAATCTACAAAAAGACAAAAAAAAGAAACGCTGCGAACAGACTTATAATTTCTTAGGGTTAATTGCGACTGTGTACCCTCCTGTGGCTGAAGAGACCCAACCGTGACCTACAGATCCTTCCACACTCCGGGCATGGATAGTCACCAACCAGATCTGGCCGCCGCTGTATCCTTCTCGAGTCTCCATTATAACTATGGACCAAAGACTTCCACTGTGATCTGTTTAACGCTAGTTGTTCCCAGTTATGATTGGCATTAACTGATTTTAGGGATTGATGCAGTATATCCTTAAACCGCTTATACTGGCCTCCTGGTTTCCGGGCTCCCTCTGTGAATTCGCCATAAAGAACTATTCTGGGAGTCTTGTGTCTAGCATTCTCAGAATGTGGCCGCTCCATCTGACCCCTCGTTACTTGAGTCTCAATTGTTGTACAACTCGCGCGCTGCAAGACTTCTGCATTTGAAACTTTGTGGAACCATCTGATGTGCATTATTTGTCTTAGATGACGTTGTTGCGTTTGTTCAAGCTGTTTAATATGTCGCCTGTAGGGCGTCCAGCTTTCGCTTCCGTAAAGAAGCGTTGGGAGGACCACTGCTTTGTAAACAGCTGTCTTGATCTTCAGATTGAGGTCGTGATTTTGAAACACTCTGTTTAGCTTCCAGAATGCCCGTGTCTAGGTTATCCCTATAGTATTTATGAAGCTTCCCATGTAATTGAACTGCTCGACCTTCTATAGTTTCATTCTCCAAGCTGATATCTATGAATTTCGAACTTAAGTGTATGTTGGGTAGTCTCCCCTTCACGGACAAGTGATTGACAGTTGCTGACAATATTGATTGATCGTCCTTTGCCTCTCAAAAGCGTCCAAGAATCCCAGAAGCAAATAAAATGAGAATAATATTGATTGGGCAAAGCAAAAGTGAAGAACATTACAGCAATATGGTAGACGCTCGGCAGGAATTAACAGGTTTACCAGCGTAAAAAATTAAAATCTCCTTATAGGCTAACTACTATATAACGTGCGTTCAAAAAAATTCGTCGTCAAGTAGGCTATGGAATTTTGAACGTCGATATTTCGTGTCTAAACGTAATTCTTAGCTCGTGCTTTACTATTTTCCAGGTGAACTGTCATTTTAGCATTTTGGGTTGTTGTTGAATTAAAATTATCAGCAAATTATAAAGATGGTTTTTACGGACGTGTGAAAGACTTTTACTATTGAATTCTACTTCAAAATTGGAAAGAAAATTGAAGGAAAATGGAAATATTCTGTTCCGGCGACTTCATTGAAGCCTATGTTGCTGTTGATTATTAAGAATGAATTTTTCCATTGTACTGTTTTGCGATGTGTTGACGAAACAGGTATGTTCAAACAAAAAAGGAAGTGGTATACCAAAAAAGAAGTTTTTGTTTTAGAGTTCAGTAATAATGAAAACATGGTGACAAAAGCTCGACAAACCTCTCTTCAGATTTTATCTCAAGTGGATGGAGTATCCGTTGGCATATGCCACCCGATTATGAAAAAAAGATATCCATTTGTTTCCATAAAGATTGACATGTTATCAGAAAACTGAAAAGGTTGTGATTACCTAACCTTGTAGCATCCGAGAAAAATTGGAGTTCAGTATCATACTGATCTGATGCATACTGACAGTATGCATCAGTCAAAGGCAAAATGTGGACCTACTTTCTTTTATGGAACTTCAATAGCAGAACGTTATGAAGGAGAAAGCATCATGCCTTTTTATAGCTGAATTGAATTTTAATAAATTGTCCAATGGCTATTTTCATGTAATTCAGTTCTTTTAGTTTAGTCATGGATTTTCAGTAATGACTGAATCAATTCAATATTTATAGAGAATTAATAAACATATTATTGAGCATCTTACTGTGATCTATTCATATGACTGAAGTAACTAGAACCTTCTTACAAAAAAACATACTACCACGATCAATTCAAGATTCATGTCTCTTACGTATGAAAATAGTGGACGGTTAAAATTTTTACGAAGAACTTTTCTAACCGCCACAGATTGTTTGGATTCTTGTCATCTTACTCAATGAAAGAAATGCTTTTCGAACGTTGGGTGAAATTTACAGGTAACCTTTTCTGAAGAAAAGTGCCTTTTCGTACAAAATTACGATCTATAGGTTAATGTCATCATTGTTTACATTTTGGGAAGATGAAGTAATTCAAGGAAAGACATACGTTCAGCCACCGAACACCAGCCTTCAAAATTTCATAGCCTACTTGACGACGAATTTTTTTGAACGCACGTTAGAAAACTCCAGAAAGTTTTCGTTCATGGAAGGGACGGAAATTGCACGTAGCATCGTACATAAATTCCACGACGGAAATCTTCCTACCTTAAAATTTTAAAACGAATAAGTCGGCTTTTTTGCTGCACATTAAATGAGCGAAGACAGGTTGTTGAACCGAGTAAAGCGAAAACATAATGAACCTTGAATTCCAGCAGCACCTCTTAAGGGGATATTCAGCAGCGGACCTAATGAAAAACTACATAATTCAGGAGAATCTGGAAGTTTCCAACGAATGTAATTTTTAAAAAGTTTCGACGTCGAGTACATGTACCTTTCGATATTTTTTCTGGCGTAATTGAGTTTTATATTACACCGTGGAGAACTTTGAGCAAACTTTGTCAGCCCTAAATGCAGGCTATCATGTATAAATTGGTCTAATTGGACTCTTCCTATCGGCAATTTCCCTCTTAGGCTTAGGGGGCTTAATATCCTTTCACTAATCAACTTCACATCTTGAAAGAGCCCTCTAGGTAATAATTTGAAAATTTCAACAGATGAATTGCAATCTCCTGATTCATATATTCGGAGAAGAGACATCTCGTATTTGCGAAGCTTATAACCTGTGATCGGAGAGTCATACCTTTCGCATAATATTCGTTATATCCTTAACGTGTTTCTGAGATAGGAAATTATTATTACTATTATTTGAACCGGGGTTATTGTGGCAACTGCACCATCTACAGCTCACCCTCTAACTCCCTCTGTACCTACATAAATCGTGATGTAACAGGAGCGTGAAAATCAGAGAACGAAAGCATCAGAACACAAAACAAAGATAGCGTCCTATCAAATAACCAGAACGGATCTTTATGAACGGCCATCAACTTTGCCACGCTATATAAAATTTCGGCACTGTAACAAAAAATTTTACGACACCATATCGGACCGAGAGTCGTTATATAGATGAGTTTTATGTATACTATAATCTGGAGGACCGGAAAACAACATTATTATGGAAACTGTCCCATGAACTAACGCACTGAACGTAATGCGAAACCGCTTGTCTTTGTATAAGAAGCAAAGGGGCGGAAGTAAATTGAATTGGCCAGGAACTAGGATAAAAAATTCGATGAATGGTGGGCTTCATTGGAATATAAGTTGGAATATTGAATAGACAATTGTGTGACAAGCTGGCGATTGCCTGCATGGATAACGGAAAATTAAAAAGGTTTTGTTTATTTAAGGGTGTATTAAATTAGGTGTCTAATAGTCTACATAACTTCTTGAAATGGGTACAATAAGCATGACTGCTTTAGAGCGATAACTAGTAGAGAAATGAACAAAATGATTATTAAACCTTGTAGACTCTGCAGTCTCAAAAAGGTTCCTTCTGTTTCAACCATATGATCAAAGTTCAATATCGAGGAGGACCTGCTCTATCTCTACGAAGTGCTCTTATTCTATCGGCAGATCATAGAAATGTACCCAAGTCTCATCCATAGTAACAATTCGGTTTAAGAAGCCTACATCGTTTTCAAATCGAGCACAGATCGAACGCGATGCTTCTACCCTTGCAGGCTTTTGGTCAACATTCAAACATTTGGGGATCCATTTTGCAGCAATTTTTCTCATGTCCAAATTGACGTGAACTATCTGATGAACGCGTTCGTATGAAATATTCAGATATCCGTTTTAGCCCAATTCGACGGTCTGATAAAATCATGTCATGAACTGCAGCGATATTTTCGGGGACTGACACAGAAACTTCCCGATCGGTCATCATCTTCATTGGAAAGTTCAGCTCTTTTGAAGCTTGCAGTACAATTTTTCACGGTCGCATACGAAGGACATTGACCACCAAGGGTATTGAGCACATCTTCGTAAATCTGCTTACCTCCTAACCCTTTTAAATACACGTAATTGATGATGGCTCGATACTCCAATTTTTCGATTTTCACAATTTCGGTGGACATCTTCTTTCTTTTAATTCATTGCTTAACTCTGGTTAACTTTTTTGACCTCAAACTTCACACTGACACTTCTAATGAGTTATTGTTCGTTGCTATGGTAACGCAATATTTTTTATGCATGGAACTGGTCTAGGCAAACTAGATAACAATATATCCGCGTAGACCTTGACGCCAGATCTGAAATGACCAAGAAAAACTCTAGAGATTTGGAATTTTTGTCGTTAACGATTTACTGAAAAGGTGGATCGACTGGCATTGTGAATTTTTGACCAAGAAGTTTATCCGTTCAACGCGAAAGAAGATTGGTCTCGAACCGTTTCCGTCAAACCCGAAATTCTCGCCTTTCCTCCCGATAAAACCCGTTTTTCCCGACTAAATCCGAACGGGGTCCATATCGACAGGTGAAAATTGTTTCTCCCCACACCGAGAGTAATCCTTCACGCGAGACGTCAAACAAATTCGGCATAAATTCACATCTTGATATTCCATGAACTCGTCATCTGCCGTCAGCCATCCTTCATTCGGATCCACGCCAGGCACATCGTACATCTGCCCCAAACCAATCCATCACGGTGCAATAACAAAAACGCGGCATCCGGAGGAAATTCGTCCAGAACTTCGACTAGGAAAGTGAACTAATTGGCTTAATTTATTTAGGACCCGTTTCTTATACGTGTCTACGGAAGACCCTGAATAATAGCGCAGATATAACGTTGCTAAGTGGAACTTTATTTGGCGAATAAGTAAGGACCCCTTTTTCGAGTTAATGGCGGATAAATGAGGTATTATTTGTCTAGCCGGATTGCTTTTAGCCAAAAGCGATGAATAGATTCGAATCTGCTGCCGTTCTGCCCGGTGAATTGCGAAGTCTTCATTTCAATCTCGCGCTGAAGGTGGGAAAAGGAGATGAATTAATGATAACTCAAATTTCCCAAAATGTTCCACGGCTGAGTTCCCCCTTTGAATATTGAGCACTTTCAGGTCCTCGTGCCGCTTGCTGTAGACTCTCGCTTGGCACTTTTGTTCGATATTTGATTCTATTTGTCTGTCTTTCTAATTGAAATAATTTTAAGGCGATCACGTGTACCTACATGATTCAGGTGTCCTACCGAAAATTCGTTTCTCATCAGGATATGCAGAAATCGTATCGTTATTTAGGTTAAACTTGAGAGATTTGTCAATTTTAGACCATATTTCGAGCAAGATTCTTCTTTGATTTGTTAAAATTCATTCGAATGGATGTCTGTCACGTGTACATTCTCGAGCGCGGTGGGTTTTTTTCATTTTGAAGCTAATGATTCAAGAATAACGGAAAGAATATAATCTGACAGTTTCAGCGAGCCGAAACGATAAAAATTGGCCATAAAAGTCGCAAAAATCAGTTTTTTCGAATTATCTCCTCTCCTAGGCTTCAAATTGTTTTCGCATTCACTATAAAAGTTGTAGAGTATAAAATTTTCTACAAATTTGGCACGAAGCAATTTTTTCTACGTTTGAACGTTTTCGAGATATATGGCGATGAATGTACATTGACCTTGGCCTTTCGCATGTGTGGCTAAGCTCCTCGCCTGTATCAACCTCTAGCTCGAAAACGGGTATGAAAAATAGCTTCAGATAAAAGTTGTATAGAATTTTATTATCTACAACTTTCATAATGAATACAGAAACGATTAGAAGTACAAGAAGGGGGATATTTTAAAAAATTGCCTTGTTATCACCTTCAAACTGTCAGATTAAGAAGACCCCCCTGATTAGTGTCAAATTAATGGGTTAATACGTCTGCAACACCGAGATTAACCATCTGTATGAAAATCTGACACGATCGAGTATGTACAAGTAATGATTTTTTTGCATTTTCAAAGAACCTCTGCTGTGACCTTGCGTCACGTCCGAATTGTCAGTCGCTTGAAAAGTAGCCTCCTTTGGGTACAATTAATATATCCTCCAAAAATTTGACACACTATTTCATTGGATCCATGATTTTGGTGATTTTTCGTGTAAAACCGTTAATATTTCCGAAAGTATCAGGAATAGGGATAAAAGTACTAAACAAAAATACTCAGGTGGGGATAGAGAAGCGAAAAAAGTTATAATAAATAGGGTGTCCCATTTGACAAAACGAAATTTGAAGTATTTTTTCGTATATAAACGGCAACGTCTCAATATTGAAAATCGTGAACTTACACCCTAGTACCCAAATTTTAAACAAGTTGCAGATAGTGGTAGCAATTTGAAACTGGCACTAGAGCATTTGTGTTAGTTTTTGCTTATTCACTGAGAAAAAAAGGATTATTTTATCGTTTTAATTGGTGTTTTTTTGGGAAATAACAAATTTGGTTAAAATGTGTGTCTGTAAACAAATGCGAAGGACTTGGGAGATAATTCCTCGATGAAAATAAGCAGGGGTAGTTCCAGAAATTTTTTTCGAAATCGAACTCCCTTCCAAGATACAGCCTTTGGAAGGCGGTGACGAGTTGACAGTTTTTAATTTTTTCACGGGTTCTAAAAAACACTGAGTCATGAAACTATGCATAATATGAAGCACTTAGTAGATGTTGCTCACACAATTTTTTTAGATCTCATAACTTTATTACTAGGGGTTGAAAATAACGCCCCTTCATGATTTTCCTTCAGAAAATGTTTTCGTGGGATAGATTTTCGAAAAATAAAATTCTCTTATGGTTTCCCATTCAATTCAGGAGAAGAAAAGTCTCTTGCAAAATTTCGATACAGTCGATACTTTTCTAGGAATAAATAAATACATGCATCAACTCTCTGCCTCATAGACCTTCGTATACTGCTTGTAAGTTTTTATTTATTCCGAGAAAAGTATCGACTTCATCGAAATTTCTCAAGAGACTTTTTTTCTCCAGAATTGAGTGGGAAACCATAAGAGAATTTTATTTTTCGAAAATCTATCCCATGAAAACAATTTTTGAAGGAAAATCATAAGGGGTTGTTATTTCCAACCACTAATAATAAAGTTATGAGATTTAAAAAAATTGTGTGAGTAACATCTACTCAGTGCTTCATATTATGAACAGTTTTATGACTCAGTGTTCTTCAGAACCCGTAAAAAAAATTTAAAACTGTCAACTCGTCATCGCCTTCCAAAGGCAGTATCTTGGAAGGGAGGTCGATTTCGAAAAAAATTTATAGGAACTACCCCTGCTTATTTTCATCGAAGAATCATCTCCCTAAGTCCTTCGCATTTGTTTACAGATACCCTGTATATTGACATACCTCGTGAAAATGAAAGGCTCTTACGATGTTCTTGTCAAGGAACAGTGTTTGAACAAACCAAATTATGTGCAAAATATTATGGGGAGAAAGTGGTGAATTTTATCTACATTCAACGTGCAATGCCTCGCGACCCCCAAAGTCTTTCCATAGACCATGCCCCCATTCATCTTAGGACTATCGAAACATCAACCGCTAACCCCATTACATGCCACTCACGCAGAGTGAAAACGGCGGGGAAGGAATCGAACGAACAAAAGTTCGAACAGGCTGACCGCGTTACCGATCAGACGAGCCATCGCAATAACAAGCAGTAAATCTCGGTGCTGCCATAAATATCTTGTTTATCTCGCCGCGACCTGATCTCCGCACAGCCCACAACACCTTGTTCGATATAATCGATCCCTTCGCAGTCGACAATCGTGACGTGGGGGCGGTGGAGCTCCTGCCCCCGCTTAAAAACCGGTACGAGGACGGCATATTTGAGGAATGGCCACCATAAATCACCGCCGAAGATAGATAGGAAATGGGTGGCTGCTTGAGGGGTGGGAAAGGAAGAGTGCTCTCAACCGAAGATGGTAGTTGAGGTGCGAGGAAAGCTAGGGGGCTTGACGGAGGGCGCTGGAGGGCAGGTTATGAGGTTTTTCTACTTGTCGCGAATTATTTCAGAGGAAATAGAGATATAATAGGAATATTTCTAATTGGATACAGAAAGGTATTTGATATTTTCGTGGAATCAAACAATATACGAGGATGTATTGATATCTAGTTAGCCTAGACCAGTTCCATGCATAAAAACAATATTGCATTACCATAGCAACGAACAGTAACTCATTAAAAGTGTCAGTGTGAAGTTTGAGGTCAAAAAAGTAAACCACAGTTACGCAATAAATTAAAAAGAAGAAGATGTCCACCGAAATTGTGAAAATCGAAATATTGGAGTATCGAGCCATCATCAAGTACCTGTATTTAAAAGGGTCAGGAGGTAAGCAGATTTAGGAAGATATGCTTAATACCCTTGGTGATCAATGTCCTTCGTATGCGACCGTGAAAAATTGGATTGCAAGATTCAAATGTGTTAAATTTTCCATTGAAGGTGATGACCGATCTGGAAGGCAAGTTTCTGTGTCAGTCCCCGATAATATCGATGCAGTTCATGACAGGATTTCATCAGACCGTCGAATTGGGCTAAAACGGATATCTGAAGCACTGAATATTTGATACGAACTCGTTCATCGTATAGTTCACGTCAATTTGTACATGGGAAAAATTGCTGCAAAATGGATCCCCAAATGTTTGAATGTTGACCAAAAGCGTGCAAGGGTAGAAGCATCGCATTCGATCTGTGCTCGATTTGAAAACGATGTAGACTTCTTAAACCGAATGGTTACTATGGATGAGATTTGGGTACATTTCTACGATCCAGAAACAAAGCAACAATCGATGGAATGGCGACAATTTGGTTCTCCAAGACCTAAGAAGTTTCGTGTCCAAAAATCTGCTGGAAAAGTTCTTGCTTCAGTTGTTTGGGATTGCCATGGAGTTATCATGATTGATTTTTTGGATAAGGGTAGAACAAGAACCGGAGATTACTATTCGACATTACTTACGGGAAAAAATTAAAGAGAAAAGACGCGGAAAGCTATCCAATGGTGTTTTGTTTTTGCAGGACAACGCCCCTGCACACAAATCTCATGTTGCCATGCAAAAAATGCTTGATTTAGGGTTTGAATTACAAGACCACCCCTCTTACTCACAAGAATTGAAAAAAAGTTTAAAAGGTCGGAAATTTTCTTCCAACGAGGTGGTAATAAAAGCTGTGGAGGTCTGGTTTGCAGAGCAAGAAGCGAAACTTTTTTTTTGAAGGTCTAGAGACGTTGCAGGTTTGCTATAATAAATGAATCCAATTAAGAGGAGAATATGTTGAGTAATAAAATATTTTGACGTTGAAATTTTGTTTGGTTCTACAGTAGGCTAAGAATTTCCAATATATCCTCGTATTTTCGATTTCAAAGGTATCTTCTCGTTGGAAATCTTTATCGATTAAAGTAGGTACATGCTCAACATAAAATTTTGTCATCATTATCAGGCTCGGCACCTCAAATGGACCAATAATATAACTAAGATTCGAGACACTTTTTCAGGGCGCAAACACAGTGAGTCGATCAATCCAAGCTGCATGAAACCGACGCTGACAAACAACCACTCATGCGATGACCTGAATGAGCATAACCCCTCAAAATCCTCGCATCAAATCTTCGCATACATTATATCTCAGCAATAATTCACTGACAATCCCCGATCTCCCGGTGTAATCCCCGGTCCGACAGACTACGTGAACAAGACAAGCAGCATCTTCTTCAGAAGACGTCTCGGTGTTCGATTTTGCATTTCCAGGAGATCTGCGGTCTATGTATTAACGGCTTTAGGGTGATTTAGTTAATTGGGATCAATGTCGACGTCAAGATGTTCCCGATAATTGGAGTTCGCTATTGAAGCCGAACGCCGATATCATGCTAAGTGGACCGAATGCTCAAGTATGTACTTAAGCTGATGAGGGTTTATCATAGTTGAGGATCCTGTCCGCAGGTTCTTACATGTCATAAACCTCAGAACTGAATAAAAGGAGTCCTATCCCTACTTCTTACTTCCTCATCAAGAGAGTTTACCCACTGCTACGCCAGAGGACCTAAAAGGAATACTGAACGTATTCAGACTTAGTAAAGTACAAATTACAAGATACTATACAACGTGAGTCTTCGACTCGTAAAAATATTTTATCAGTTGATTTTTGAGGTCGAAAGATTCATTCTTTCATTCATTCATTCATTGGTGTAACCCGTTACCGGGAAAAAATCTACAAAAAGACAATAAAAAATTAAGTTGCGAACAGACTTGTAATTTGTTACACCTACAGATCCTTCTAAACTCCGGGCATGGATAAGTCATCAAACAGATCTGGCTGTATTCTTCTCGAGTCTCCATTATAACTGTGACCTGTCCAACGCTAGTTGTTCCCAGTTATGATTGGCATCAACTGATTTTAGGGATTGATGTAGTCTATCCTTAAACCGCTCATACTGGCCTCCTGGTTTCCGAGCTCGCTCTGTGAATTCGCCATACAGAGCTATTTTGGGGAGTCTTGTGTCTTGCATCTTCAGAATGTGGCCGCTCCATCTGAGTCGGGCCCTCGTTACTTGAGTCTCAATTGTTGTACAACTCGCGCGTTGCAAGACTTCTGCATTCGAAACTTTGTGGAACCATCTGATGTGCATTATTTGTCTTAGATGACGTTGTTGCGTTTGTTCAAGCTGTTTAAATATGTCGCCTGTAGGGCGTCCAGCTTTCGCTTCCGTGAAGAAGCGTTGGGAGGACGACTGCTTTGTAAACAGCTGTCTTGGTCTTCAGATTGAGGTCGTGATTTTGAAATACTCTGTCCTTTAGCTTCCAGAATGCCCGTGATGCCGAATTGATACGGTTGTGTATTTCCGTGTCTAGGTTAGCCCTAGTATTTATGAAGCTTCCCAAGTATTTGAACTGCTCGACCTGTTCTAGAGTTAATTCTCCAGGCTGATATCTGTTTGAAGGTCAAAAGAAACACTTTTTCCTATACCATTTTTTTTTATTCGTACCTGATAAAAAGATAGAGCCATTTTAAGTTTTCATAATGAGCTGTGGCACCCCTGGAAAATTACCTTCAGTATAACTAGCTAAATCTGTGACACTACTCCTCTATGGATCTTTTAAACAGAGTTGTATTCAGACATAGTACCCAATTTCTCAAATTTCCCAGACACTTTTTGATTTTTGAACATTTTGAACAAATTACTCGAAAACGACCCATTATACGAGAAAATATGAAGAATACTCACTTCTATTTCACCAAACGTTCAAATATTCATTGGATAGCGTCCTACTTAGTTTCAAGAATTGGGTTCTTTGAATTTTTGGTACTTTTATGGTACGTAATGGTCATAATGAGAAAACTGAAGAGTCTTGTTCGAAAAAGATTTCCTATAATAAATGAAAAACTATATTCTGAAATTCATTTCATTTGATAACACCGTTTATGAGATGGAACTAAAAATAATAATTTTTTGTGGTTTTTCAACAGCCTCTATCTTTCAAAGCGAGCCAATGCGGAAAAAATGGTAAAGGAAAAAAGTGTTTCTTTTGATCTCAAGAATCTACTGTTAAAATATTTGAAATTTTTTTTGGTCTTTAGTAGTTGTATGAAAACGTCCAAAGCACTAGTAGATATATAGAGGGTGTTTTCGAAGGTGGGGCTTTTTTTTTGACAGAAGGTTGAACTCATCAAAATAAGTCGTTAACCAAAAATTGTCTGTATAAAATATCCAAGATGGCGCAGATACAATCCCTAGAAGTTCGACACAATTTCATTGAATTTCAAGTAGGGGACTGTGGAAGGTGACCCCCGGCTTCGCAAAAACGAAACAAAACATAAACATATGGCTGGACAATGAATGGTTCAGTACCAAGTTCATCAGATTAGATGCATCAGGTCACTTTTGAGAGAATCATAGTTGTTGTATCGTGCAATTTAGGGTGAAAAAAAATGTAGAAAATCGAGGCAGTTTCTTGAAAGTGCCTATGTTAGTTATGTTGAAAAAGTGGTATGATGTTTCCCCATTTCATCCCATTTTTCGAACAAGAAAATTGTGATGCCCATTGTGAAAAAATTCGTGAATAATTAAGACGAATTTTATTGGTGAGATTTTGAAGTATTATTCTATTTTTTTACACTTGTGTCCTAAGACTCTTCTGTCAGTTGGTATAGAAATGAGCCATCTCACAAAATCGTGTAAGTTACTAAAAAAATAATGAGAATCTCGTATCATTTCAGATGCTCAGGCAACCATCTCTGGCCCACCGGAGATCTACGTAAAGAAAGGCAGCACCATCTCCCTCACCTGTTCCATAAACATACACTCAAACCCACCGTCTTCGGTGCTCTGGTACCACGGACAGTCGGTGATCGATTTCGACTCTCCCAGGGGTGGCATAAGTCTGGAAACTGAGAAAACCGAGGCCGGGACAACGAGCAAACTTCTCGTCACCAAGGCCCTATTGTCAGATTCGGGGAACTATACGTGCATGCCGTCCAACGCCACCCCTGCTTCCACGGTCGTTCATGTCTTGAATGGTAAGGATTCATATTTTGCGCCCACTGAAACCATGAGGGCCAAGGCCCCCTCTTTGAGAACTTAAGAGAAATATTTTTTCGATGACGAATGATGATTTCATTTCCCTCTTCAAGTATGAATGAGTTGCAAAGTAGTTTTCTTTCGATCATATAGCTCATAAAGATATAGGTATAGGCATCATTATATGCTCGTTTAATAAGACACTTTTTGAAACTGAAAGCTACAACCAAATCTACCTCGATAGAACTTGGATCAAAGATCCAACCTAACCTAACCTAACTCTATCATCCTTGACTTGGATAACTTGGTCGCCCCACTTTAAACTACAAACTTTTCGTCCGCAGGGGAGCATCCAGCAGCCATGCAGACCAGCAGCACCAGTCCAATACAAGGCGTTTCTTCGCTGATCGCTTTCCTTCTAGCAGCATCAGCGTCCATCAGATGATCAGAAAGCTTTCTTTATTGAAGAGACTTCGCTCAAGGTGCACTTGATAGTGTTATAAAGAATAAGAGTGTAAATATTTGTCCCTAAGTTGTGAACTTTACGGTGTCTTACACCGATCATAACAACACTTTGTGTCCAGAATCTACGAGGAGGTGAAAATGAAGAAAATCGTGATCTGAATTCTTCTTAAATGTGAATCGGGAATTTTTTCCTAAATCAAAGGGAAATTAATGAGGACTCACATTTGAAAATACCCTGCATAAGGTTGGCCGAAAGGATAAGTTTTTCTCGTCTTTTTCCAACTTATTCAAAATTTGTTATCTTGTCTCATGTGTTATGTTCATTTTTGGTTAAATCGAATGAAGATATTGGAAATTCTTTTTCACTTAAATTGTGAAATATAAAAATTATAATCCCCATTTCAGTTTCAAGAAATGGCATGGCTGTGCAAATGTGTTAAATGATATGATGATGATTGTCATTTCCAAAAATCCCCCTCAGAAGTATCTTGAAAGAGACTGTGAAGAGAACGATTACGTATATAGAAAATAGTAATATGTAAGGCTATTTTTATTATTTTTCAACTACTGTCTGACCGTTTGGATGAAATTATATTTTTTCATCCGAAGACTTCGTTCTCAATGTAACACACTGTATATTTTTCTGCAAAAAAGCCGTAGACACTCCAGTGGTTATTCAATAAGTTTGTTCCATTTCCTTTGATGAATAATTGAAGGCAAATGGATTGGGTCAAAATTTCAAAAGATCTATTTAAGAACAAACTATGGAATTTCAACGTAAAATCTCTTGCTCCTTTTTACCGCATCTTTAGTAGACACCCTGTATATAAACTTAAGTTACTGAATTTAAAACACGATTCGATTTTAAAGTTGATCAAATGCTTTTGAAATTTCCCAATCTGAAAATAATTTGTAAACTACCTACTGATAATTTCATGATGTTAATGGTGAAATTTTTTTTATCTGGAGCCAATAATGATGGTCGAAACATCAACTATGTCTATACAAGATCGTGCTGGGGAACAAAGATCGATTTTCATTATTTTCACCAATATCCAAGTATATCTTTTGTATCGTTCTGTTGAGAACTTTTCATTTGTTGGTGCTATCGAATATGTTTATTGATATAAATGATATATGTTAAATGAAAGAGTTGTGAGTGTGAATAATAGAGTGACTGAGTGTGAATCGATACTTTAAAAGAAGATTGATACGAAGATGGTTCGGAGAATCGGAAAATAGGAAATATAAATATATATATAGAAGAATAAATCATGAATCTTTCTTTATTGAAATAAATGTTGGTATATGGTTTTTATCGGTGAGTGCTCCTCTGAAATATACGTTTGCAACATTCATGACTTAGTTTAGAAAATTTTAAGTAAATTTTCATGATCAACAAACAAATAATTTAACCAATACATTATTCTGCATTCATGAGATTTGCTCAGAGTTTGAGCATAAAAAACATCTTCAAATAACTTCTAAAATATCTTTGAAACCACTGAACTAACCGCGTATTTGAATTCCTTGAAAATTGTTGAACCTTCATAGAGCCCATTCAATTGAAAAGAAGGTTCAGACGGTATATTTCTCTGAGGAAATCTCATGGATAAATAATAATAATAAGGTGTAGGCATTGCCTTTCCATTCTTGTGGATCTTTGATATTGTAGAAGAGCATTCATCCAAACTAAAACCTTTTGTGTAGAAATAAAATTGTAATGTACAATTGATATGAAATTTTGTAAACTTTTTCATCATTTTCCCTTTTATAAAAGTCATATACGTGAATCTTATCATCTTTTCCTATTCTTAGACTGTTTTTCATTTCAACTGATTAGTGATTAGGTACCTACTTCTATGCTGTGGGCTGTGGTGTTTTAATGTTTGTCTCTGAAGGACAATTTTTAGTTCAGAACATTAAGTCCCCTAATACAAATTTTAGCTTGTAGAATTGAAGCAATCACACAGATACCTATTCCAGTTGAAGGAAAAATTAGAACCTACTTTTATTCGAAAAAAATCGCATTTTTGGTATTGATATGCCACAACTCTTGGCTCTTGGTTTCATTCAAACAATATGAATTTTTAATGACAGACATCTTATCGACCATTTCGCAAAAATTCCCGCCATACCTGCCCATTACAGAAGACAGATAAGGCTCTCCAGACGCAGAAACCGATTGCCTCGCGTAGGAACAGAACGAAACATAATTTTTTATTCCGGAGATGTATGCACGCGAGAGTTTTTAACCCTCCAGGGGTGAAAAACCGACACTTCTACTCTGTCTCGCGATGTATGGGAACGAACAAAAAGCCGGATGTCATGGAATTGTAGGAACGTCTTCATATGAATATTTCAAGATCCTGCAACTTCGACCCCCTTTTCTCAGGAAATTTATTCAATGTGACAGTGCGTGACGCCGGGATTTAACCAAAGTGTGAAGAATTTTTTCAGGGTAGATATTCCGGTAGATTCAGTGCGGTATTGTCAATTTAACACTGGAATTCCTTTCATTTTATTGAAAAAACTCAATTACTATGTCCACAAATGATGTAGGTACATATACTTATTTATGACTACAGTGGTATATTTTACCAATGAAAAGAATAATAATTTTCACGTATATGATAAACCAGAAAGTTTGCCTCTTGAAGTCATTCCAACTATTTCAAACTTTTGACCAAATTATTGTGAAGTGATTTTATTCAACTCAATGTTATTTTTTATTGTTTATGCAATGTTACCTTCAAAAAACTGAAAAAACATATATGATACTTTTCAAGATGTTAATCAAATGAAAATTGTTAGGACAATCACTATTTCGAGGCTTACGTCACGTTTTGGATAGTTGTTCGAAGAGGTCCATCAAGTAATGAAAAGGCAAACTTATTGGAATTAAACTATTTTGATACCTTACATTCCTTTCGTTTTCCTTCCTTCGCACACATATTTTTGTAAAGAAACTACATTCCATTTGTATTACTGTTTTATCTATCATGTAAATACCATTTATAAAATAATAAACGTAGTTCCATAAGTCGTTTCATTTAACTCATATTTTCAGGACTTTTATAAGAATAATTATATCAAAGTACACTCACTTCATACCAAGATAGGTTGTTTTATGAACACACTAAACAGAATGAGTTAAAAATCAAGCACAGAAATCCTATCTACGGTATTCACCATTTTGTAGAAAAATCCTCGAACAGGTCAATTCTATCATGAACCCTATACGAGGGCAATGAAAGGTCTTTCCATTTCCGACACAGAAAGTTAGAGTTTTGTTATTCAAAAACTCATCCACTTCAAAATCTCCATTCAAAAACTGCGCATTCTTCACTACTTTTGCATTTTTCTCCGTGAAGCCTTGATTGTTTTTATTGAAATTAAGGTAGTGCTTTATTTACCCGTCTTTTAAATCTAGTTGCTTCATCATATATAAAAAGAAATTTTGATCCCTAGCGTCTAAAAACTTTTGACTTCATAATTGTTTTCCGATGATTTCCATCATATTTCTATAAGATTCGCTACGCAGAAACATTAGCGATTTAATTTTTTATATACTACAAAAATTTTCATAGTGATATGTTCAAACAGGACGCTGAAAATTATCCAATATCTCAAATATTGCAGAAATCTTACATTGTATTTCAGAGAATAGTTGAACTATTGCAAGCCAGATGGCGCGTTTGTTGTTCATGACTACAGTGACTCTATCAAGAGTATTCATAACCACCTGTAGCGTCTCTCTCAATATGACATTTGTACTTATGGATGCTTGTGCTATATTTTCTGATATTATTATTATTCTTGTCACATCTGGTATCATCCAGGTATAGTCCAAATCTTCCCACAAGAGCATACGACAAATTTAATAAAAAAAGGTTATGAAGATCACTCTGTCATTTGACATTTATTCAGTTTCTATACGACGTCGCAGTATAAATCGGGCTCTGGAAGGCCTTGAAGTACAGATTACACAGTATGTTAATGAGTACAACTTCACACCGGTACTTTTGAGGTAGGCATCATCTGTCTCCAGTACAATTCATAAAGACCCTGTATTGAAAACTTACCTCTACGATCAATCTGCGAAGTCTCTTCCAAATAAAACAACAGAAATTTTTACACGTGTTTATTTCACAAATTCAATCATGGCTCACCACGATCGGTAAAATAAAATTATTTTCAATATTGCCGTTATGCGGTAGGAGAATATCAAACATGCGCCTCAGTAAAAAATGTTCGTCCCTACCTACGTAACAAATCAATGTTCTCGAATATACAAGGTGTTTCAAGCCAGCATCACCCCTACGAAATATCACAATCCAAGAAATTTACAACTACTTTTTTACAACTTAAACATGCGAGAAACGACAGCCCATTTCGAGATACAGACCATCATCTGGAACACCTTGTATCGCGATCTTTGTACATTTAACTACAACATCCCGAAGCCTTTCGAATAGTTTATAGCCTTCATCAATCTATCCTCCAATTTGGCCTTCGTTAAATACTCCGGTAAAAGTAACACGTTGAAACAGGTGTGAGCGGTGGGTAGTCTGTCTGAATCCGGTCCATTTCTCGAAATGACGAGTTTCAGTCTGCTAAGGCCACCTATTGGCACACGATCCGAACCCGTGGTGAACTGCAATAACTTTTTCTTGTCCTCCTCCGATAGAGAATGCACTATCGTCCAAAAATTTTTTATAACTTGTGTTCCGCTGTTGTATCCCCCGTCGTACTCTGTCGATTTCTCCAATTCCTCGAAATCGAACACCTAAGGAAGCAACTTAGTCATAATCTAGTCAAAAAGTCTTTTAAACTGCTCTTTGACATGATAAGTCAATTTCATGATCACTATTAGGTATTGGAGATTAATATCAAAGCTAATATGGGTGGTTGCAAGCTGAATTTCTTATTATTATCGAGAATGAAATAGAAATGAAAATGTTCAATATTTAGCGTCAAAGAAATTGCGGTAGCTCATTTATTGAAATACTAGCTGACCCGGCAAACCTAGTTTTGCCATTTAAATTATTTCTAGGGTAGATAATAATAACTAACTCATCGTGATTGCTCGATTGGTCGTAAGAAAAAGGAATGCCTTTTTTTCTGTTCTGTACAATTTTTTTTGGGAATATTTCGTTATATAAACCTTGCCCTAACAATAATACACACAACAAAAAAATAATTGTCCAATTTGGTGCGATCGTTTGAACAATAAAGCATTTTGAAGTAAACCATAGAACCTCTTTTATAAATATAGATAAATACTGCCTTGTTCACCAAATGGAATAGAAAAGTGGGTTTATTTTAGTGAAAATCAATCAATTTATGTTTTAAGTTCCAACGCATTGGAAATCGAACAACATACTTACTTTACTACCACATATAAGTAGCTCAATTTCCTCAGGTCGAAAGAGAAGGTCCAATGGAGATTCATCAACAACCATTTGAAATCCTTTATAAAAGGCGTGGAACTGCTTTTCAACCGATTTATTCAGAAGAAAATCAGCATATAATTCGACGAATTCCTATAAGGAAAAATTGAAATAGGTTGTACCATTCATTAAAAAAATTAAGTAAAGAAACTGGGCGATTAATGACTATTGATTCAATGTTGTTAACACTCACATATTTATTCTCTAGCGTAACTTTGATATCATCCCCGTTTTCTTTGAGCTGGTGATCGATGACCGATCCAAAAACGTCCTCGTAGCTTATCCTGAACGTCTGCATGAAAACTTCCTCGAAATCCGATTCATTGTACTCTAACATTTGTTTCAAACTATTATACAAAACCTGAAACATTACGAATACACCTTCAAACGTCATTTTGTCAACGTTAACAAATCTATTCCACTCTCTATACATCCCAACGATTAGGGCAGACGTTACTCACAGGATTCCAATCCTGAAGATCCTCAAACGAACCCTTCCTACCCATCAGTTTTCTGTACAGCACCATGGGGAAATTGACGGACAGGATGACGTTGTTGTAGATCGCCAAGCCGAGCACGATTCCTATGAGGGTGAACTGGGCATCGCTTTCAAAACTTGTAGGATTAAACCAGACCGTCTGGGTTTCTTTCTGCAGCACGAACATCGCGTAGTCAGGATTGAAAATTTCCTCAATGACCAGCTGGAAAAATTCCTTCGATACACCCCCTTCGTCTATTCCCTGTTCACCCTCGAATTCAACCACCAGTTGTTTTTTCAAATCGTTGGGGTTCTCCATCGAAATCATTTCGAGCTGAAATTATACCCCGATGGAGAGATAATTTTCGAAAATTGGTATATTTAAAACACTCACTTCTACCAGAGCATCATCGATAATGTGATCCCTCCTAACTTTCAATTTTAAATAAGGGTTAGACGGTGTGCCACGGTAAGCTTGCAAAACGCTAATTCTCCTTTCCGAATACATTCTGATTCTGCTATCGAAATAGAGTCCCATCGTTTTTGTAGCAGGAGTCAGAATGAAAGGATAATGCATAAAGCTGAATTTACCTGAGAGGGTAGGCAAAATTTCGATATGAAAACTGTTTGAGTGTTTTTTATTTTGAAATACTCACCTAATTCACTTTTATAATTAGCAAAATCTCTATCCATTTCCACAGCATCGCTTAGAAGCTCGTTATAAAATTCCTCAAACGGTAAATATGGTTTTCTACAATTCAGGACATTTATTCCTAATTCAGAAGCTGAAAAAACATGGAAAATGCACTGACCCAGACAAAAAATGGGTACTCTTGAAAAATCTCCACTTTTAATCAAAAGTGGCTAATATGCATCCGGCAAATACTCACCTAGGGGATCGATATGGGGCACAGCTTTTTGGGATTTTGGTATCGGATACAGACTATCCGTAGATCCGGCCAACTCTTCAGCGGAACAGGGCGATTCTAAAGTTCCCGCCAGCATGTTTGCGTAGTATAAAATCTAAAAATTACCACATAAAAAATCCATTCATGCAGGACCAAAAACGACAAACCTTGATCAATTTGGTTGCCGACGTTATCACGTTCTCGTCTTGGACGTAGAAGTCTCTGTGGAATTGAGTAACGATCACCTTGAGCGTGATCAACTGTTGTAAATTCTCCAAAATGTTCCTCAGACTAATACGGCCGAAGGGGGATGACCATATCTTGGCCAATTTGGCTTGCACGCTCACCGTGAGCCACTGTGAAGCTCTGCAAATGGCAGGTAGGCCGGTCTCTAGGAAATCCCCAGACCCTACAAATATTCGGATGACTTCCAATCGCTGATCAATAAAGCTGCAGCAGCGACTTTTCGGGAGAGGTACCTACAGGATTATCGGCCACAAATGATTGACTACCCCGCATGATGTTTTTTTGATCAATCTAGTCCACTGATTACCGAAATTTAACACCCCATTCAATTTGCATGACTCCCAAAACTTCTCCACCCTTATATTTCCCCTTCATAATAAGTTTCCTAAGATCATCCACGAACTAAGGCACGTTTGCACCAATAGCCCTTAAAAGGAGTACTTGACTAACCGTCGTTTAAAGTTAATGGACGCTTAATTTTATTCCCAGTTGCATGACTGTGGCCTAAATTAACAGAATCTTAAGTAAGGGACCCTTAAGTTTTTATATCTTGCGATATTTCAGTTTTTTATTGTGGTGCCACTTCATCCTAGTCCAATAAAGCCATTTCATTGGTTGACCGGTTGCCGATGATCGCTGTCATTTCATTAACCTAACTTTATTGTCTTGTCAGTCAGTGTCAAGGATATTATTATAATATTATCAAAGAGTAACAACTTTTTGTTGTAGAATTAGCATTCATAATGATAATGATTGTCGAATAAACACTTTCTTTGTAAAGTCTTGTGTGAATTTGTTTTACTAATGTTGAAGAGGAAGAAAAAATGTCCTCATTTCCCTTGTTAGTACGAATACGGTGAATGATTGCCAAGCAATCAAAAATGGAAAGTTCTGCAGCCAGTTCAACATATTATTTTAGGTTAGAATCCCGCCCTTAAATCCCTAAGTGGTCATTACAGGAGCGCTTAAATTAAAGGCTAGCTTTAGCCATTTAAATGTCACTCAACAGATGGTTCATTTTAAGGGACACTTAACACTAAGTGTTTTTGGTGCAAACGGGTCTTGGTTCATTTTGAGGGACACTTAACACTAAGTGTGTTTGGTGTAAACGGGTCTGAAATAACCAGAACCAAAGAAAATTTTTTAAAGATGCAACCAGATCAGTAGACAGATAAAGAAGTAGATCTAACTTCAAAGTCAATCAGATGATCAGTAGATTTAATACACTGGCTTCGACCAGCGCCATCTTTATAACAACGTAGATACGAATAATCCTCTCGAAATTGAGCATGATAGCTTCAAGATTGCTACTTGCAGCTTGTCCAAAATAAAGAATTACACACAGGCATAATTTATTTTTTAGGATTCTGAATAGACTTCCAGATTTCGGAACAATTTTTCTTGGGAAAAAGCCGTTTTTTCGAAATCTAAGGAGACTTAAAACAAGCGCCTTCTAGCTCCAAAACCTACTTGACATAGAATTTCAATGAACGGTCCTTATGAATGCTCACCTAAAGCGGGAATTTCGAACACAATGAGCAAAACGTTCACCACATCGTCCTGATTATCCTTGTCCTTTCTTGTGGGCAATTGCATCTGCAGGTTTCCCGCCAGAGTAACGAGAGCGTTCACGAGGGCGTTTTCGAAAATCGAAGTTTTCAATTTGAAGAGGGCCGCGAAGGCGCGTCGCACCGCCGGCAAATCGACTGGGGGCAGGGAATTCTTGCTGGGTTCGACGCAGGAGTCCTCATCTTTGTCTTTTTCTCCCTCCAATGAACGCACCTCTTCCTTGTTCATGCCTTTAATTTTTTCTGAAAGCAACGAGAGTGATAACGTGAACAAAAAAAAAATTGAAAAAATTTAGCGAAACTATCGAAAAAAGAAACATGGAATCGAAATTGGACATACCTTTATCCTTATCTATAGATTTTTCCTCTGTATCTGGAGTTTCAGTTTGTAAAAAACTACATGCTAAACATTCAATATTACAAAAAACCTTGCCCAACGTTTTAATAAGTTTTGAGTAAGAATCATTGGCCTCACATTCTTCTATTATATCATAAAGAATTTGTTCTGTCAAATATAAGTACTCCGAACCTGTAAAAAGTAAGCTCATCTGATTAAAATCTACCAAATTACCTAAAAATACAGTAGTGCCGGAGTTCCACCGCATATAGGGCAAGTTAAGATAAAAACACTGCGTGTCCTTTCAATTAATAGTGTCAGAATGGTGGACTCACTTGTATTTATTGTATTTCTACTTTTAGATTCTTCATTGCTTGTTGGACTTAAAACTAAATCATTTGTAAGTATTTCCGAACTCATTCTGTCTCTACTAAGAGAGCTCTCAATATTAGAATTATCTTGTGTCCTGGCTATTTTATTCGGATGACCGTCACAGAGCTTAGCATCCTGCGAAAACAATTGAATAGCTTGAGCAGCGGCTTCATCTGGTGTGAGAGGTTTCAGCTGAAACAGAGATCGATGAGATGATGATTGTTCACGCAGAACTATATCTCATATTCCTCACATCACCACTTGAAGCACAATATTTATTATCACAATGGGGGTTTCCACAACCATCTGTTAGTTGATAAAAATAACGTTCGATTAGTTTTTTTGCTGCAGCACGTTTCATATCGTCTTCCTTCTTTTCACAGGGTTTACTACTGTTGAGACTACTAGACGAGGCCTCTTGGTCGTTCCTGCAATAAACCAAGAACCATTTTGTGAAACAAAAATATGGTTGTTTATCCTTTTCAACACAAACGTTTTCACAGATTGATAGTGACTCTTGAAATATGAAAATGTGCTGAACGTTCCTGAATTGAGAAAACTTCAAATATTTTGTTCGTCATGATTGTTATACTATGTTACATTCAATTTGCTCTTTAAAATTGATAACAATCGGTGTAGCCCCCTGGCACTGACAGTTGCAGATTAATCTGATTTCCAGTTCACCGGAAAATGTGTCAGCAAAAATGAAATATTCACCTTGAAGCTTCGTCTTGTTTCTCACTAGAATCTGAAGAGCTCATAGAATGGTTTGCAAAATTAAATCTAAAAATAAACGAAGGACAGAAAAAAATGATAATTCAATTATCGTTTAACTCTTCAGTTGAGTTGCGGAATAATTATTACAAAAATACTATTTTTTGATTCGGCTATCAAAACACTTATGAATTATTATTTGAGGAAAAATATCCGTTTTTTATTTTAAGAATTTCACATCTCTAAACATAAAATGCACAAGTCAATGTCATGTACTGTCAAGTGTTGAATTGAGGTTTGAGGTTGTCAAAATTTAAGGTTAGAAACAGCTGTCAACCATTAACCCCTTTGGTCCTCTTTGGTCTTATTCAAAACAAAAATTACCGTAGACATGTTTTTGTGTAAGTTCATTTAACAAGAAACAAACACTAACTTTTCAATAATACGCGTCACATATACGTATGATTAAAGATAGCTTTCTATTTCGAAGCTTCAAATTCTTGTAAGGGGCGGATTTACATTTTTTAGCACTTAGGACCGGCTTCAGCGGAAATGCTCAGAGCAGAAAATGAATCAGGAGCGCTGGCATATACTTAGTTACATATTATATAGTACTTATTTTCTGGAATAGGGCAGAAGCAAAGGCAGAGCTAGCATATTTCTTGTTCTCTGGCAGGAAATGAGGTCCAACTCAATTAGCTTTCCTAACTCTTAAAGTGAAGATAGCAAAATGTATTCAGTTAATTTGGAGCAAATGGATAAATGCTGCAATCTGCAATTGTCATCACTCTCTGAGAGTTAGGAGAGTTCTATCAAATGACCATCCTTTTCCTGGCAGATGGCGCTAGGGTATATTCCAACATTGTAGTGACTACTGAAATCGAATAAAGGGGAATTCTTTCCATTTTGTGGAGGTGAGAGTTGTGTTGCCTTGACGAGGTCAAATAAGACCAAGATCATGGTCAGCATCTACTATTCTACTCTCACTAGACAGAATGGTGCTTTTTTTAAACTTTGGGTGATTGTGTTTAGTTAGTTCGATTTAAATGGTAACATTTGTTCATTTCTTATCAATGGATGTATAATATATCTGAATAAATTTCCTTTATAATTGAATAGATATATCTCCTGATTTGACTGAAGAATTTGTATAGATCAACAAGTAATGCTTGTCAGGCCTAAAGTTGAACTTTTTCCACTTTATTTGTTGTTAATTGAATCGAGTGATGGATTCTCTTTCCCAGTCTTTCTTCCTACTGTTTTCATAGATTTTTTTTGCAATGATCTAGCAAAATTTTAGTTTATTTCAAGCAAAATATTCCTTCTCCCCACTCGAGTCAATTACTGCGGCGCCTATTCTATGAAAGGTTCCGGACGTTATTATATGGTGTTAAAAAGCCGTAATATCGGAATATACCCCGATGGTTTGATGCTCAGGATAACCAGCCTTGACTTTAATACGTGGCATATTTTCGTGTACGCGGTTCGACGTCACTAGACGACATTTAGATCGACGCCTACGGTTATTCTGCCCCGTCTATCCTATCGCTTTCCCGATTTACGCGAATCTAAAGTTCGAAGGAAATCGCATTCGCAATACATTCTGACCGATGACGACGGGAGATTTGGAAGCGGACCATCAGACTAACGTAGTTCTCGAAAGTTCTACCCAATTTTTCCTCCAAACATCAATATAAATACGTACACTCATCAATAAATGGTTTTGCAGGACATATTTACATGTGAAAAATATAGCAAAAATTTGATGAGCCCAGATTTCAGCTCGTCAATGCTTTGACGGACATTTGGCAAGACATTCCTCAAACATCCATTGATCACCTTATAGACATAATAGTGGGAGCACTACCAAGCGCTATAGGAGGCCCCATTCGATATTACACCTTGGTTTCAAGGTTTTTGTGAAGGATTCCACCAGATAGAATACTTAATTTGTTCTACTATGTTGTCGCACTGAAGCAGTGTTGCTTAGGCCCGTTTGCACTAATCCACCTTAAAAGGAGTACTTAACTCTTAAAAGTTAAGGGACGCTTAATTTTATTCCCAGTTGCACGACTGTGGCTTAACAGAATCTTAAGTAAGGGGCCCTCAAGTTTTTATATCTAGTGATATTTCAGTTTTTCATTTTGGTGCAACTTCATCCCAGTCCAATTCACAGAACAGACCCATTGACTTACTTTATGGTCCAATTAAGCTATTTCATTGGTTGGTGATGATCGTTGTCATTTCATTAACCTAACTTTATTGTCTTGTCAGTCATTGTCAAGGATATTATTATAAAATTATCAAAGAGTAACAACTTTTTGTTGTTGAATTAGCATTAATATTGATAATAATGATAATGATTGTCAAATAAAAGGTACCTAAGTTTATATAAGTACAACACTTTCTTCGTAAGGTCTTGTGTGAATTTGTTTTACTAATGTTGAAGAGGAACGTGAAGAAAATGTCCTTATTGCCCTTGTTAGTACGAATACGGTGAATGATTGCCAAGCAAGTGGTGGTAATTTACGAAGGACACTCAACTTCTCAACAGAAGAAAAGAGTTTGTTGCGAACTATAGTATGATTTGTGACACCAACTTGAAAATTAAAAAACACTGATGGCATTACAATAAAGGCAAAAGAAAAGGCTAGGTATTCAGTAATGAATTCATTCAATTTTCAAAATCCATCAAAAATGGGAAGTTCTGCAGCCAGTTAAACAAATTATTTTAGGTTAGAATGCCGCCCTTAAATACCTAAGTGGTCATTACAGGAGCCCTTAAATTTAAGGCTAGCTTTAGCCATTTAAATGTCTCTTAACAGTTGGTGCAACGTAACTTAAGTTGAGGGTTCATTTTAAGGGACACTTAACACTGAGTGCGTTTGGTGCAAACGGGTCTTAGTGTTTCCATTTCAGGCAGGTAAACTTCTGTATGTATAAACGGAGTTCCTTTTTTATTTCCCTTTATTTATACAGGGTGAGTCTTTGACCCGTACAAATATTTCAACAGTAGATTCTCGAGGGCAAATGAAACACTTTTTTCCTATACCATTTTTTCCGATTAGGCCCTGATAAAAACATATAGCCATTTTAAGAGAAAACAAAATTACCTTGAGAATAGCTAGCTCAATCTATGACACTACACATCTGTGGATCTTTTAAACAGAAATGTATTCAGCCAAAGCACCGAATTTTTCAAATTTCCCAGATACTTTTTAATTTTTGAACATCAAATTACTCGAAAACGGCGCATTATACGAGGAAATACAAAGAATACTTTTATTTCAAAAAACGTTCAAATATTCATTAGATGTCATCCAACTTAGTTTCAAGAGTTGGGTTCTTCGAATTTTTGATATTTTTATGGTACATAATGGTCCTAAGAGAAAACTGGAGGAAATGGGTGACATCTTGTGTTCGAAAAAGATTTATCAAATAAAGGAAAAACTATATTCCGAAACTCATTTAATTCGATAAAAATCGTTTGTGAGATAGAACTGAAAATAACATTTTTTTATGATTTTTCAACAGCCTGTATCTTTTAAACCGAGGTTATTTGGAAAAAATGGTGAAGGAAAAAAGTGTTTGTTTTGACCTCAAGTAACTACTGTTAAATATTTGTACGAGTCCAAGACTCGCCCTGTATATTATTACATATTTATACGAAAATTATCAATTTTTGATCATTGTAATTAGTATATATTTTTCTTTTCTTGAGCTGCCTCAAGACTTTCGAAGGCTGTGGATAAATCCGGAATGAAGGATGAATTTTTGAGTAAAGAGTAATCGTTGGATCAGGAAATCGTTGGTATCTAATAACGAAAAGTAGAGTCAGCCATTTCCAGGTGCGAAGGGTTAAAGTCTTCAGTTCATTTATTTATATTTTGTTCAATTCTGGTCCGATTCCAACAGAGTCGTGAGCAAAACCTGGCACCCAAACAATCCCATTCACGTTTTCCGAAATCACGAAGTCAAAAGGCGACAAATATGATGCATCAACTGTGGCAACCGTCCAACCAAACGTCAGGACCGCGGATCCTTCATCGTTTCTCATTTTCTAATATTAAAAGCTTTACGAAACCGCCTATCCGATCCAAACTGGAAAAAACTCATCCCTGGACGCGATCGATAAAATTCCCACCTTTCTCCCGGTTCGATAAAATATCAGAGATGGTTCAGGGCAATCGAAAACGCGGCCGACAACTGGAAGCGTCAATAAAATTCGACGGTTTCCGTTTGGTCTTCATCCCGCGCGTTTATTTCGGACATCGTCACTATTTTTAAAAGTAAAACATCCAATACTTGAGTTATTTATGCTAACCCACTTTTGAGTTTCGTCGAAACGGAGGAGGCTCTGGAGCCAGTTCGTTGCAGTTTGGGGAGGCAGCAGTTACTTGATTTTCGCGGGCGTGTTCGAGATGTCGATTTCCTGAGGCGCGTCCGTCCACTTCCGTGCATACTTTCGTGAATTGTTGTGAGTTGGAACTGTGCGAAATGCCGCTCTTCAAGAAGAACAGACCGCGGTCCAAGTCGCTGACGAGGAAGGAGATCTCTTTGGCCAGGCTCGAGAATTTCCGAAAGGACGTTATCACAGACTACCACACTGTACCTCTCGGTAAGTCTCTGTGGTGTTTTGATGAGCGGTGAAAGATGAGAAGACAAACAAGACACCGCTGTCATTTGTGAAAGGTAGTTACTGTGAAATGGAAATCGATATATGGCGTTTGTTACCTCATCCATGTAATTGAAACGCCGAAACTGTTTGAAGTTTCGAACAAACAAGATTTTTTTTCGTGGAAGCTAAATTCGGCATCATTGGTCATAAAGTAAAAATTGAAAATGTGTAGGACTAGGACATGGGTTTTTTGAGCCTTCATCTTCACTAGCTCGACCAAGGGCGGTTCCAGTGGGAGGGCCATGGAAGCTCCCTTTGAGAACCTTTCAAAGAATTATTTTATTTCCCTCTCCAAATATTAATGAGTTTCCAGGTAGTTTTCTAACATATAGCTTTTATTACAATTGTAAAGTAATACCTATTTGTTTATAACAACAAACGCCTAACAGAATTTCAAGTGGAAAATTATGCCCCCATATTTAGATCTACGATTACTTTTCTGGGAGATACCTGTGTCGAAAAGTGACCTTCGAAAAATTCCGAAAAAGATGTGGTCACTAAAAAATTCGTCAAGACCAAACGGTTGCATCTAGCTCGATGAAATTTCGAGATTTATCCCCAGAAGAGTTGCTCTTTTAGAATATGTGTCACATACAGTCCTACGATTATTTTTCTGGGAGATACGCGTGTCGAAAAGTGACCTTCGAAAAACTCCGAAAAATATGAGGTCAGTCAAAAAATTCGTGAAGACCAAACGGTTGCACCAAGCTCGATGAAATTTCGAGATTTATCCCTAGAAGAGTTGCTCTTTTAGAATATGTGTCACATACAGTCCTACGATTCTTTTTCTGGGAGATACGCGTGTCGAAAAGTAACCTTCGAAAAACTCCGAAAAATATGAGGTCAGTCAAAAAATTCGTCAAGACCAAACGGTTGCACCCAGCTCGATGAAATTTCGAAATTTATCCCCAGAAGAGTTGCTCTTTTAGAATATGTATCATATACAGTCCTACGATTATTTTTCTGGGAGATACCTGTGTCGAAAAGTGACCTTCGAAAAACTACGAAAAATATGAGGTCAGTCAAAAAATTCGTCAAGACCAAACGGTTGCATCGAGCTCGATGAAATTTCGAGATTTATCCCCAGAAGAGTTGCTCTTTTAGAATATGTGTCACATACAGTCCTACGATTATTTTTCTGGGAGATACCTGTGTCGAAAAGTGACCTTCGAAAAACTCCGAAAAATATGAGGTCAGTCAAAAAATTCGTCAAGACCAAACGGTTGCATCGAGATCGATGAAATTTCGAAATTTATCCCCAGAAGAGTTGTTCTTTTAGAAGATGTGTCACATACAGTCCTACGATTATTTTTCTGGGACATACGCGTGTCGAAAAGTGACCTTCGAAAAACTCCGAAAAATATGAGGTCAGTCAAAAAATTCGTCAAGACCAAACGGTTGCATCGAGCTCGATGAAATTTCGAGATTTATCCCCAGAAGAGTTGCTCTTTTAGAATATGTGTCACATACAGTCCTACGATTATTTTTCTGGGAGATACCTGTGTCGAAAAGTGACCTTCGAAAAACTCCGAAAAATATGAGGTCAGTCAAAAAATTCATCAAGACCAAACGGTTGCATCGAGCTTGATGAAATTTCGAGATTTATCCCTAGAAGAGCCGCTCTTTTAGAATATGTATCACATTTATATCTAAGATGATTTTTCTGTAAGTTGAGATATCTCCTTTTTTATTTGAATTTGTTTCCTTCTTAGCATGTCTTTCTAAACTGGTAGTTAAAAGGAATTATAAAAAGACTCCTCTACTACTCATTCTACTTGGGAGTAGGTACTTTCGATCCCAATCTAAGAAGAATTCCGTGTGAAACGGAGACTTAACATAATTGGTCCTTTGACGAAAATATAGTTCCTCTTCTTTAGATTCCACGAAATAACTTATACTTAACCGTATAGCGGTCGTAAAACTAACCAGAATATCAAAAATGAATGATGAGAAGTCCCGTCTAAATATAGAGACAGTTCCCGAGTACATTAAACATTCCAATTACAATATTAGATCCGAAATTCATTCCGAATATTTCAGCGTCGAAGAAACCACAATATTTCTGTGTGAATATAGAGTGGCGATGACAGAAATAATTGAAATGTTGATTTTAGGAACGGTTTCGCGAATGTTCGGAGTAGGACAACAATCATAAAATCATTTTCGGGTCAAAGATTTTCATCAGTTTTAAAATTTCATACGGTGAAGGTTTCTCTGAGTGTTTGAGTAATTTCTAAATATACATCACATAGTGGTTATTTGTATGATTCAAGCCTCTGAGGACTGTTCTTCCATTTTTGGACATGGTTTGTTTAAGCACTCCTTCAAAGAACCTAGCTTGAGTATAATTCAGTGTGTATCCATCCCTATTGTAACCCTCGCAATCAAATTCATTTGACGGTCTTTAGATTCATAAATAAACAACAAACTTGCAAGGAATTTTGTAATTTCATATCTTAGACAGGCCATCAGTTTTTCAATCACTTGTGACCGAAGCATTCGTATCGGATGTTCCTTGACAGAAGCAAGGTGGATCTTTGACAAACCTCCTAATATTCTGCCATACGTGAGAGTTCAACTGGCTCTTAATCACCAGTTTATTATCCTCGTCCTCGTTGAAAATGAAGAAATTATCAGTTATTTTCGCGATGTATGTCTTCAGTAGATAAACAAAGATGACAAACACCAAAACTAAAGTCACAAGACCAGCTAATACTACGATCCAAAGGTAAGCGAATCTAGATACCGAGCATATCTTATAGTCTTCGTCGTTTCCATCAAATACTCCACAGTTTATGTTCTTATCACAGGACAATGCTTTATTGATGCATATTGTGTCTCTGCCTATGGTACACTGAATCTCATAGGTGGAATTGCAATACTCGTGTCTGCCCAAAGCTCTACCTGCAGTGAAAGTTATTTTCATACTGTGAAATATTTCCGTCGCACTTATCTGAAGAAGAACAACTTTAGCGAAACCTGCGTGCACGAAGACTGGTATACCGTACTTGCCGGCTTGGAATTTGGTGCAAACATAGATTATTTTACCGTCTGGATCTACTTCTTTAAGACTCAAGTAGCCTATCTTATTCTTTCCCAAGCATCCCTGAATCATTTCTGTGAAACTGTGTTTGTTGTCCAGATACTCGATCACTATAATTTGAAGGTGGCTGGGATGGTCTCTAGCTATGTTGAAGTATATAGCACAATTTGGAAATCTATCAGGAGATATCTGCGATATCAATAAGGACACTCCATCAGCTGCACCAACTCCAAGTGGAATAAAAAGGTTTTGATTAGAATTATCAATGCATTGACTGGTGAGGTCGATATAATGGGTGTTATTGGAGTTGTTATCCCAGTTGTAGCTCACAAAATTGGTCACGAGGGTCGCGTAAAATAAAAGTAAAAATAAAACTATATAATTCATAGGGTCAAAACTTCGGCTCCTGTGACATTCTTATGACAAATAGATGAATTTTCTTCTTTTTCTTTCCAAGTACAAATTTAAGGGCAAAATTACTAGACAACGCCAAGCCGCACACGTCTATGATAACCCTCCAGAAGCTCCGTGACCTTGGTTGCGAGGTTCTTATGCATCCCCCTTATAGTCCGGATCTGGCCCCGAGCGATTACCATTTATTTCTGTCGATGTCAAATGCTCTTGGTGGTGTGAAGTTGTCCTCAAGAGAGGCTTGTGAAAACTGGCTAACGCAGGTTTTAGCCAATAGCAACAAGACGTTATGAAAACGGGGCATTATGAAATTACCTTCTAAATGGCAACGAGTAACTGAAAAAATGGGCGCATACTTGAGCCAAAACGAATGATTGTAACTATGGTAAATAGAGCTATGAAATGATAGTAAAAATAATGGAATTCTTTTTCCCCAACCTAATACTATAATAACTATTTATATTTAATATACCTACACCAATTTCTAACTGTAGGTGTCTTTTTTTTCTGACATGCCCATGTTTATGGCAAGCAAATTCAAATGCTTTTTCAACTCTGTTCACTGAATCAGAAAAGTCACGAATATGTGATTTGCCACAGCCAAAGAAAGGAGAATTCCTCAATTCCTTATTGAACAGTTCTCATACATTACAGATAATCTCTTTTATTGAGATTGAGTAAGAATCCATTGAGTTGGAAAGAGTCTAGTGGAAAATAATGAGACAGAATATTGTTCTACCAATTTATTCGGCAATAACAATAATTATACATAAAGTTACTACTGAATTCCATTAGATATGTGTAAAACAATAACTTCACTAAAAGTAAGTTAAACCATAAAGAATGATAATACAAAAAAAGCCTTTAGAAATGATGAATATACAGATTATTAAAATTCAAACAGCTTAGATAATCCACACTTGATATTTTTCCCGCGAATCTTACTGGCAAAATGTTTGTTACCGCATGAAAAAATCCTCTTTTCGAACGATGAGATGAAAGTTGCTCCGCCAGAGAAGGAACTCCCAGGGGATAGCTTGGAATATGCCAACAATAGATCATTTACCATATTATGAATGTCATCGACCACGCATCTCGAAATCTTGACTATACAACCTCTCAAAACGTAACTATATTCGCTGTTTTGCGGCGTGCTGCCGCAGGTCTTCAAGGGTTCGAGAACATTGAATCCTTCAAGCACCAATTTCACTTCTCTCTTTATTGAGCCGGTTAGTTTCGAGAAGAGCGATTTGCCGAATACTTTCAGAAGGGCCTTCTTGTATTTGAATAATTCAGAAATCAACGTGCTTCCGAAATTGCTGATTTTTCCAATCGTTGCAGAATAAACATAGTCGAATGGTGAAGTTTTGAAGAATGGATAATTGGGACTTTCGTAACTATACAAAGGATTCCATTTCGTGGAGCCATATTCGAAATTATGGAAATAATTTTCATTTATAATTGTGGCTGAGATCTGTCCGGGAACATTCTTAATCTTGCAGAAGCAAACCACATCTTGAGTACTTATACTGTGGTTGACTTCCACCTTGTGGTGAGAGCCCGATGATCCTCCACAATGTTGCTCACTTTCTCCTCCGCCAATGGACTCGTCGATTCCTTCTTCGACATTTTCTGATTCTGCGATATGACTGTCAGTTTCCAGTTCTTCCTTTATATGTTCTTGCTCTATAACCCCATGTATTCCGACTCCTGATACTCCTTCCTGTTCTGACTCTTGTTCTTCTTGCTCCACCCCATGTTCTACTTGCTCCGTCACATGTTCTTCTTGGTGCGACTCATTTTCTTCTTGGTGCGACTCATGTTCTTCTTGGTGCGACTCAACTTCTAATTGCGCTTTCTGACGTTCTTCCTTTGAATGATCTATTACATTATTATTCGACTCATAAATTCCATGCTCTAAGACATGCTCTTCTTCCTGGTGTATTCCACCGATGATGCCGTGAGCTTGGTATGCATTGTGACCAATATTTCCTTGTATCACGTGATTTGACGATATATGACCTTGAATTCCTGCGCTGTGGATACCATACACGGAGGACCCCATATGTCCGCCGTTCACAGAATGCACTCCTGCGGATGCATGGATGCCTCCGATGATGGTATGGCTAGACGATCCTTGGATCGCATTATGTTCCAGATGACCAGTCTGCTGCGTTCCTCCGATGCCATAAATAGATGATGAACCGTGGATTGAATTCGTTCCAACATTTGCGTGCTCTAAAATTTGCTGGGACTGTGAATGGTGCCCTGAAATTCCCACACCGATACCTGCAGAGATTAAGCCATTATTCCCTTGGTTGATATTATTCCCGCCTCCAGCTGAATGAAAGAGTAGAGACTCGTGTTCAATGTGAGCTACACCAACCCCGTGTCCTTGGTAGTTACCGTGTTCATTGTCGCCAATAGTTTGTTGACGATCCTTATCACCGGTGTCGATTTCAATCAACACGCCATTGTTCTTCTTTTCAGGGGTATTGATGAAAATCTCGTTGTCACTAGAACCACCCGAATAGCGATCTTGAACAGGGAACCTTTTCATGAGTCCCTCGATGATAATTTTCATTTTAGTCACCGATATCAACTGCGTGTTCTCGGAAGAATGGTAGATGGACGACCAACACGAACCGCAACTCGTGAGGTCTTTTCTGTAGAGGCCGGTGTTTCCCGAAGACATTTCTATCAAATCCAGCACGCAAGATCTCTGACATTTACTGGTGACGTACATTTTCATCGACGACTGACTCGAATATCTGGAACTGGACGACAAAACGGTGGACCAACAAGTGCCACATCTTGAGGTGTATCGCTGCGCTGCGTAGATCTTGGGGTTTCGCGTTTCGCATAGCAGCAATATACATTCATTTGGGCAGCTTACTGCAGGTTGGAGATCGTAACCTTTGACATGGACCTAAATCGACAAAAAAATGCAATTGATCAACAATCCAGAGCTGCTCTTTTAAAACGGTTTAATACCCTAAATTTCAGGTGACAATAATCAATGATTTCGTTTTTACTATTATATTATTTTGGGAAACTCAAACGCTGAGGACCGTTTGAGCCGTTTCATTGGTTGATGAAACAGAAACGAGAAAAGAGAAAAATTAAGATTCTCATATTCAATATGAAGAGTTCTCGTTCTCTAGCTTCTTCTGGTTCTAGTTACCGGAAATTTGTTATGCAAAATAATGAATTGATGAATGCAGTTTATGAATAAAATATCCTCGAAAATTTATCTCCTATCCTATCCTTAAGGGAGGGCTGATTTCAATATTTAACTACAATACGCAGAAATAATTTTGAGAAGTAGAAATTGGATAGTGAAATTATTATTATCGAACTGACCTAATCAACAGAACTATCAAATTTTTATAATATTCAATGAGGAGAAATAGATGTGAGTTCAAAATATTGGAACACAAAAAATAATATTTTCAATTTCATAGCAACAACTTAGATGCGATTGATTCTGTCCTTATATACTTCATTCCACAAAATTTTGAGGAAATTGTTCTATTATATCTTTATCACAAATTCTAGAATTTAATCAGGAAATTTAAGTGAAGACATTTCCTTATCCGAATCATAGACCAATCAGAATGTGGACACTTTTGCAGAAACTCATACTGTGATAGTGTGGTTTCCACACTTTTTTTAATTTAAAAAAATCTATTATATTAACTTGATCATCAAGTGACATCCAATCTTCCTAGAAATTCGAGTTCTAAAGGTTTATAGCAAAAGAAATATTTTTGTTCTTAAAATTATGTAAAACTATTAAAAGAGTATTCCTCCTTTTTGTAGTACGTACAAAATAGAACATAATTTCATTTTATTCACAGAAAATACCACACAATTTTCAGCTTTTTGTACTGAATGAGAATAAAAAGTAATTTAACGGATGAATTCCGAAGCAAGAGGTAGGTGATGAAAGAGATTTATAAAACTTATCATGAATTACCTGAGTTAGAGTCACCAATATCAGAGCTACTGATTCAGTTATGAATTTCATGACTCGAGATCGAACAAAAAACTGAATCTGCTTTTGAATCTCCGCAGAACAGATATAGATTAATAAAATTTTATTCGAACCGTTCTCATTCGTTAAATCTCACATAAATTTTGATGGATCTGTAAAATTATAAACAATATTATAGAATATATCCGAATTTAGGAATCATTATTTTTATTCTTATTGATTCCGTGAAATGTGCAAGTTTATAGGTTTACTCCAATAAATTCCACCATTATTTCTTATAAAACGATGGTAATAAAGAAATATTTTATTTCAAGACGTGTTTTTTTTTCTTATTACGAAATGAGTATTTCTTTCAAAACTTCCCCAGAATCATATTTTGAGAAGGATTTTTCAGATGGAAAATTCATACGAATAACGAGAGATGAAGTTTCTTGCATCTATTCGATGAACAAAATGAAATATGAAAAAACGCGCGTTTGATAAAATTGGTGGTCAAGTAGGCTACGGAATTTTGAAAGCTGGTGTTTGGCCTTTAAATATAGTTCTTAGCTTTCACCACTGCATTATTCCGAGATACAAAGTAAAGACATGTATACAGGGTGTAAATGAATAATTGCATAAAAATGTATTCTTTCATGTATATATTTTTTAGAGGCTGCTTAGATACAGCTCCCCAAATATGTCACCTGAAAATTCTTTCCCTACAACCTTTAATCCCAGTATATTATATATATATATATATATGTCTACTAGGTAAATATTGATCAAGCTATCGAAAATTAATTTTTCAATTGTATAATATGAATAAGAAATAAATATGAATACGAACAATTCACGAATTATTTCAATTTTCAGGCGAACTCTGTAGGAGACTGAACACAGATAGACAAAATGGGCTCACTGCGAAACAAGCAGCGGATGTATTACAGAAAACAGGACCAAACACTCTTACTCCCTCGCATAAGACACCAGAATATATTAAATTCATCAGAACCATCACACATGGTGAGCCGAAAAAGGTTTCTCCTTTTTGAATTTTTTTTTCTGGTACATTTGTCAGAATGAAATTTTCGAAATATATGCTCTTTTTGCAGGATTTTCCCTCTTATTGTGGATTGGAGCATTCCTCTGCTTTGCGGCGTTTTCGATAAGAAAACTAACAACACATGAATTCGACACAGATAACTTGATCCTAGGCTGTGTGTTAGTTACTGTAGTTGTAGTCACTGGTGTCTTCATGTACTTTCAGGAGCACAAGAGTCAAAAGGTAAGAAGTAGGAAGAAAAAATCATTCTAGTTAGAGACACTTTAAACACTGCATCAAGCTCACACTGAAAAGAGAGCACAGGTGACTATGACTCTCTTCAGCGTTTGGGAACATCGCAAAGCAATTTTGAAAATGTCTAAGCCCAAACATCAAGAAAATTTTGGAAATCTGTAGAGTATCGCTGAGAGTACGCGATGCACGAGTAAAAAGCACAAAAATGTGGTATTCAAGGTGGTATTCAGATGATTCAAAATCTTTTTTTCGTTGAAAAAACTTGATATATAATGCCTATTCGTACTAGGATATATATTCAGAGTAATACTAGAATACTTCACCTCTAGTATCTTATAAATCTAATTTTTCTCACTGTTCACTCAGTTCAGTTGGGATCTTTTGCGAATCGAAGTAGATGCATCGAATGATTTAAAGTAACTCTTATCTCTTTCATCGAACTAGATGAGAATCTAATCCAAGCAACCCCAGAAACATCGAAATTGACCACCATCAAGACCATTAACGAAGTAAAACTCATACCAACAGCTTGTCTTTTGGGGTCTTAAAATTTTATCCATTAATCTTAGTGGAGAACAGATGGATTGCGTACTCCTAGTCATTTACCCGTTAAACTAACCGTATAGAATCGATAATTCAAAGCGAATATTTGGTTCCTGTTCAGCCATAAAATCGTCTAACTTGCAACTATCCCGGCCAAACTTAAGCCCACGCAGAGATCCAAGGTGCACCTATGTGAATAGGCGAATTTCTCTGTACCTCACTACATACATCTGCTAAGAGGTGTTTATTTATAAAAGCTAAATGGTTGTCTTTATCTCCTATACTCATATATCAACTGGTTGCCACCGTTGAATTAATAGTTGAATAACATAATACCGGATAAACCTAAAAGGAGGTGATATAACATTTGCAATACGAAATCAACTACTTCCGGAGTGTCTCAGTTCCAGCAAAAAAGACCATTTTTTACAAGCGCCTGCAGAAATATGTTCCAAGGCATCAAATGAATAGTTCTCTCAACAACCTGAGTATTAAACTGAAAACAGAATTATATGAGCTCTCAAACCACGACACGTGTTTCGCTATCACAGTAGCATCTTCAGGGGGGGTGAAATTAAACACCAATGTTACCTTCACCCAGGAAGGTCAGTCAGTGTATGGATTCACAGCAAATCACCTTACTCTGAGAAAACACTTTATATTTTTGTCTGACAAATTCATGGTGACAATTGGTCTTCATAACAACAACAGTTCTTTTGTAGATCATGGAATCTTTCGCAAATATGGTCCCACCCAAGGCCACCGTCATAAGAGGTGGTGAAACGATGTCAATAGTCTCAAGAGAAATAGTAGTAGGTGACTTGGTGGATATGAAATTTGGGGATCGCATACCGGCAGATATACGAATCATACAAAGCCAGGGATTTAAGGTAAGAAGATTTGAATTTCAACATAAACTAATCGGGTTTGTATGTAATATGTACTAATCTGTGGCAGATAGTCTAACACAGCCATAGAGGCCCCACTTTTTTCTTCTGATTTTCTCTTTTCGTCACTTTGCCACGAATATCTGTCATTCGTACTTTGCTCATACGTCCCTCAGACGTATCCAAACCTCACTCATTTTTACACGAACGTGGATAACTCAAATTTTTCTTCAGATTTTCCCTTTTCGTCACTTTGTCAAAAACATCTGTCATTCGTACTTTTCTGATACGTCCCTCAGACGTATCCAAACATCACTAATTTTCACACAAACGTGGATACCCCACTTTTTTCTTCGGATTTTCTCTTTTCGTCACTTTGCCACGAACATCTGTCATACGTACTTTGCTAATACGTCCCTCAGACGTATGCAAACCTCACTAATTTTCACACAAACGTGGATACCCCAATTTTTTCTTCGGATTTCCTCTTTTCGTCACTTTGCCACGAACATCTTTCATTCGAGCTTTCCTAATACGTCCCTCAAAAGTATCCTAACCTCACTCATATTCACACAAACATGGATACCCCACTTTTTTCTTCTGATTTTCTCTTTTCGTCACTTTGCCGCGAACATCTGTCATTCGTACTTTGCTAATACGTCCCTCAGACGTATCCAAACCTCACTCATTTTCACACAAACGTGGATACCCCACTTTTTTCTTCGGATTTTCTCTTTTCGTCACTTTGCCACGAACATCTGCCATTCTCACTCAGTCTCGCACATTCGTGGAGACCCCACTTCTGTGGGAACCAATTTTAACGTCCTTGGTGGGACACTTCTTTCTTCGGATCTTCTGTTTCCATCACAGCCGCCACGAACATCTGCCATTCTCACTCAGTCTCACACATTCGTGGAGACCCCACTCTGTGGGAACCAATTTTAACGTCCTTGGTGGGACACTTCTTTCTTCGGATCTTCTGTTTCTATCACAGCCGCCACGAACATCTGCCATTCCCACTCAGTCTCGCACATTCGTGGAGACCCCACTTCTGTGGAAACCAATTTTAACGTCCTTGGTGGGACACTTCTTTCTTCGGATCTTCTGTTTCCATCATAGCCGCCACGAACATCTGCCATTCCCACTCAGTCTCGCACATTCGTGGAGACCCCACTTCTGTGGAAACCAATTTTAACGTCCTTGGTGGGACACTTCTTTCTTCGGATCTTCTGTTTCCATCACAGCCGCCACGAACATCTGCCATTCCCACTCAGTCTCGCAAATTCGTGGGGACCCCACTTCTGTGGAAACCAATTTTAACGTCCTTGGTGGGACACTTCTTTCTTCGGATCTTCTGTTTCTATCACAGCCGCCACGAACATCTGCCATTCTCACTCAGTCTCGCACATTCGTGGAGACCCCACTTCTGTGGAAACCAATTTTACCGTCCTTGGTGGGACACTTCTTTCTTCGGATCTTCTGTTTCCATCACAGCCGCCACGAACATCTGCCATTCCTACTCAGTCTCGCACATTCGTGGCGACCCCACTTCTGTGGAAACCAATTTTAACGTCCTTGGTGGGACACTTCTTTCTTCGGATCTTCTGTTTCCATCACAGCCGCCACGAACATCTGCCATTCCCACTCAGTCTCGCACATTCGTGGAGACCCCACTTCTGTGGAAACCAATTTTAACGTCCTTGGTGGGACACTTCTTTCTTCGGATCTTCTGTTTCCATCATAGCCGCCACGAACATCTGCCATTCCCACTCAGTCTCGCACATTCGTGGAGACCCCACTCTGTGGGAACCAATTTTAACGTCCTTGGTGGGACACTTCTTTCTTCGGATCTTCTGTTTCTATCACAGCCGCCACGAACATCTGCCATTCCCACTCAGTCTCGCACATTCGTGGAGACCCCACTTCTGTGGAAACCAATTTTAACGTCCTTGGTGGGACACTTCTTTCTTCGGATCTTCTGTTTCCATCATAGCCGCCACGAACATCTGCCATTCCCACTCAGTCTCGCACATTCGTGGAGACCCCACTTCTGTGGAAACCAATTTTAACGTCCTTGGTGGGACACTTCTTTCTTCGGATCTTCTATTTCCATCACAGCCGCCACGAACATCTGCCATTCCCACTCAGTCTCGCAAATTCGTGGGGACCCCACTTCTGTGGAAACCAATTTTAACGTCCTTGGTGGGACACTTCTTTCTTCGGATCTTCTGTTTCTATCACAGCCGCCACGAACATCTGCCATTCTCACTCAGTCTCGCACATTCGTGGAGACCCCACTTCTGTGGAAACCAATTTTACCGTCCTTGGTGGGACACTTCTTTCTTCGGATCTTCTGTTTCCATCACAGCCGCCACGAACATCTGCCATTCCCACTCAGTCTCGCACATTCGTGGCGACCCCACTTCTGTGGAAACCAATTTTAACGTCCTTGGTGGGACACTTCTTTCTTCGGATCTTCTGTTTCCATCACAGCCGCCACGAACATCTGCCATTCCCACTCAGTCTCGCACATTCGTGGAGACCCCACTTCTGTGGAAACCAATTTTAACGTCCTTGGTGAGACACTTCTTTCTTCGGATCTTCTGTTTCCATCACAGCCGCCACGAACATCTGCCATTCCCACTCAGTCTCGCACATTCGTGGAGACCCCACTTCTGTGGAAACCAATTTTAACGTCCTTGGTGAGACACTTCTTTCTTCGGATCTTCTGTTTCCATCACAGCCGCCACGAACATCTGCCATTCCCACTCAGTCTCGCAAATTCGTGGGGACCCCACTTCTGTGGAAACCAATTTTAACGTCCTTGGTGGGACACTTCTTTCTTCGGATCTTCTGTTTCTATCACAGCCGCCACGAACATCTGCCATTCTCACTCAGTCTCGCACATTCGTGGAGACCCCACTTCTGTGGAAACCAATTTTAACGTCCTTGGTGGGACACTTCTTTCTTCGGATCTTCTGTTTCCATCACAGCCGCCACGAACATCTGCCATTCCCACTCAGTCTCGCACATTCGTGGGGACCCCACTTCTGTGGAAAACAATTTTAACGTCCTTGGTGGGACACTTCTTTCTTCGGATCTTCTGTTTCCATCACAGCCGCCACGAACATCTGCCATTCTCACTCAGTCTCGCACATTCGTGGAGACCCCACTTCTGTGGAAACCAATTTTAACGTCCTTGGTGGGACACTTCTTTCTTCGGATCTTCTGTTTCCATCACAGCCCCCACGAACATCTGCCATTTCCACTCAGTCTCGCACATTCGTGGAGACCCCACTTCTGTGGAAACCAATTTTAACGTCCTTAGTGGGACACTTCTTTCTTCGGATCTTCTGTTTCCATCACAGCCGCCACGAACATCTGCCATTCCCACTCAGTCTCACACATTCGTGGGGACCCCACTTCTGTGGAAACCAATTTTAACGTCCTTGGTGGGACACTTCTTTCTTCGGAACTTCTGTTTCCATCACAGCCGCCACGAACATCTGCCATTCTCACTCAGTCTCGCACATTCGTGGAGACCCCACTTCTGTGGAAACCAATTTTAACGTCCTTGGTGGGACACTTCTTTCTTCGGATCTTCTGATTCCATCACAGCCGCCACGAACATCTGCCATTCTCACTCAGTCTCGCACATTCGTGGAGACCCCACTTCTGTGGAAACCAATTTTAACGTCCTTGGTGGGACACTTCTTTCTTCGGATCTTCTGTTTCCATCACAGCCGCCACGAACATCTGCCATTCCCACTCAGTCTCGCACATTCGTGGAGACCCCACTTCTGTGGAAACCAATTTTAACGTCCTTGGTGGGACACTTCTTTCTTCGGATCTTCTGTTTCTATCACAGCCGCCACGAACATCTGCCATTCTCACTCAGTCTCGCACATTCGTGGAGACCCCACTTCTGTGGAAACCAATTATAACGTCCTTGGTGGGACACTTTTTCTTCGGATCTTCTGTTTCCATCACAGCCGCCACGAACATCTGCCATTCCCACTCAGTCTCGCACATTCGTGGGGACCCCACTTCTGTGGAAAACAATTTTAACGTCCTTGGTGGGACACTTCTTTCTTCGGATCTTCTGTTTCCATCACAGCCGCCACGAACATCTGCCATTCTCACTCAGTCTCGCACATTCGTGGAGACCCCACTTCTGTGGAAACCAATTTTAACGTCCTTGGTGGGACACTTCTTTCTTCGGATCTTCTGTTTCCATCACAGCCGCCACGAACATCTGCCATTCCCACTCAGTCTCACACATTCGTGGGGACCCCACTTCTGTGGAAACCAATTTTAACGTCCTTGGTGGGACACTTCTTTCTTCGGATCTTCTGTTTCTATCACAGCCGCCACGAACATCTGCCATTTCCACTCAGTCTCACACATCGTGGGGACCCCACTTCTGTGGAAACCAATTTTAACGTCCTTGGTGGGACACTTCTTTCTTCGGATCTTCTGTTTCCATCACTGCCGCCACGAACATCTGCCATTCCCACTCAGTCTCACACATTCGTGGGGACCCCAATTCTGTGGAAACCAATTTTAACGTCCTTGGTGGGACACTTCTTTCTTCGGATCTTCTGTTTCCATCACAGCCCCCACGAACATCTGCCATTCCCACTCAGTCTCACACATTCGTGGGGACACCACTTCTGTGGAAACCAATTTTAACGTCCTTGGTGGGACACTTCTTTCTTCGGATCTTCTGTTTCCATCACTGCCGCCACGAACATCTGCCATTCCCACTCAGTCTCACACATTCGTGGAGACCCCACTTCTGTGGAAACCAATTTTAACGTCCTTGGTGGGACACTTCTTTCTTGGGATCTTCTGTTTCCATCACTGCCGCCACGAACATCTGCCATTCCCACTTAGTCTCGCACATTCGTGGGGACCCCACTTCTGTGGAAACCAATTTTAACGTCCTTGGTGGGACACTTCTTTCTTCGGATCTTCTGTTTCCATCACAGCCGCCACGAACATCTGCCATTCCCACTCAGTCTCGCACATTCGTGGGGACCCCACTTCTGTGGAAACCAATTTTAACGTCCTTGGTGGGACACTTCTTTCTTCGGATCTTCTGTTTCCATCACAGCCGCCACGAACATCTGCCATTTCCACTCAGTCTCACACATCGTGGGGACCCCACTTATGTCGAAACCAATTTTAACGTCCTTGGTGGACACTTCTTTCTTCGGATCTTCTGTTTCCATCACAGCCGCCACGAACATCTGCCCATCTGCCATTCTCACTCAGTCTCGCACATTCGTGGAGACCCCACTTCTGTGGAAACCAATTTTAACGTCCTTGGTGGGACACTCCTTTCTTCGGATCTTCTGTTTCCTTCACTTTGCTACGGAAATTTGTCATTCGTGCCCTAATACGTCCCTCAGACGTATACCCAATCTCACACAGACGTGGAGACGCAACTTTTTCCTTCGATTTTTCTCTTTTCGTCACTTTCCCACGAACATCTTTCATTCTTGCTATCCTGATACGTCCCTCAGGCGTACCCAGACCTCACTCAGTCTCACACAGACGTGCAGACCCTACTTTTTTCTTCGAACTTTCTCTTTTCGTCACTTTTCCACGAACATCTGTCGTTCCTGCTTTCCTGATACGTCCCTCAGACCCTAGGTACTGGAGGGTCTTCAGGAGATCCTACAAAACATTTTCATTAACCAATGCTGACGGACATATTTTTTTTCAGGTGGATAATTCGGCATTAACAGGTGAATCTGAGCCGCAATACCGTAGCACTGAATGCACCAGCGATGATCTACTGGAGACGAAAAATTTCGCGTTTTTCTCCACGAATGCAGTTGAGGGCACTGCGAAAGGTGAGTGTGAGGTCTTCCATCTCCACCTCATGATTCTGCACCATGCAAACAAATAATTACAACAAAAAATTACATTTCTAGGTATCGTAGTTGCCTGTGGAGATAACACGGTTATGGGGCGTATCGCAGGACTTACAGCTAGATTGCAACCTAACAAAACACCAATTGCTAAAGAACTGGAGCATTTCATGAAGATCATCAGCTGTTGGGCATGTCTCCTTGGCTTCGTCTTCGGAGGAGCAGCTTTGGCTATGAATTATTCCTGGATTGAAGCATCCCTTTTTCTCATAGGCATAATCGTAGCCAATGTGCCCGAAGGTAAGAAGATCTTAATATACTACCACCCATATGATGATGCTTCAAATTGTGATAGCGAAACAGGTGTAGTAGTTAAAAAAATCACCTATCCTAGTTAATCTGAAGCTTGTGAGCCGAAGGATTCGTCTGCTGACACATTCAGTATATTTTCAATTGAAGTCAGTGCCAGAATCTTATGCTTCTATCAATAATTAATCTCGGAAAGCGGTAATTACGAATAGGTCAGCGGTATTTGACATATAGTAATACACAGATATAAATAAAACCTAGAAAATGTCAGGAGTACATTTCGTGAGTCCTAAATCACTCGGAAGCTAAACTGAAATAATTTTGTACCTATCTAGTTTTTTGTTTTCACACATTTTGATCGTAATCCGTAGGTTTTTCCTCTTCGAAGTAGTTCACTTACCCAGCTTGCATCATTTTGGCGTCGAAACAAAGATCTGAAAAAAAAAATATTTAGTACACAAACAATAATTTAAAAATCAATATCAATAACAATTATCAAATTCACAAGTAATCTTGAGACATGGAAATTGTAGAAAGTAAATAATAATTAATAATAACAATCATCAATCATAAAAGAAGACATTGGAGGCGAAACAATTCTTGCAGAAAATCGATACAATGAAAAATACCGCCAATTTTTTATCTGAATTCGTTAAATCTCGGATGATATAGACCAAATTTCAGGATTGCTGGCAACTGTGACAGTTTGCCTTTCCGTGACAGCAAAGAGAATGGCAGGAAGAAACTGCTTGGTGAAAAACCTGGAGGCTGTCGAAACTTTGGGATCTACATCGGTGATTTGTTCGGACAAAACCGGTACGTTGACCCAGAATAAAATGACAGTGTGTCATTTTTGGTGCGACAACATAACGAACAATGCCGATATCAGTGTGCAACAGAACGCGGCTGAAAACTACAAGAACAGCGAAGGTAAGATTAGTTTAGTCGCCATTCTTCTTTCTACTACTCATTCATTTTCCCGAAACGAAACCCAAATACCCGAAAAGCGAGCGTGAAAAACGTTTTGAAAATATAATGAGGCTTGACCTGGCCAGCCAATACGTCATCATCCTTCCTACAGGCTCTCAAATGAATTATCCCTCCTCTCTACATCTTCGCCAGAGAGTGATACTAACGAAAAACTGGGTCTAATACCTTACCAGTTTATATTGAACATCTGCATTTATAGATAAGTTGAATTCAGACAATTTTACAGCCTTCAAACACTTGATGAGATGCGCAACACTTTGCAATCGAGCAGAATTCGTTAATGGTCAAGATGGCGAACCCATCGCCTCTAGAGCAGTTCGCGGCGACGCCTCAGAGGAAGCCATATTGAAATTCGTTGAACTTTCCCATATCCATGGATCCCCAGCTGAATTCAGAAAGAAGCATCCCAAACTATTAGAAATTCCATTCAGTTCAACCACTAAATATCAGGTAAACAGGGATAATAGACATGAAGATTGACCACACATTAGTGTGGGCTGGCCTACTTTTCTTAATACTCAACTTCTTTTTAGATAAGTATTCATGTGATGGAGGGTAGATGCCTCATGGTCATGAAGGGCGCACCAGAACGCATTTTGGCAAGATGCTCCAAGATATTCATAGACGGCACCACGAAAGATATGACCGAAAATCACAGGCTTCAATGCGACAACGCCTGCATACAATTGGCCGAAAAGGGGGAAAGAGTCTTGGGTTTCTGCGATCTCTTGCTAGACGAACAGTACACTCCAGACTACAAGTTCTGTGCTGAGCCAGCGAATTTTCCGAGGAAAAATCTACGTTTCGTGGGATTCATGGCACTCATAGACCCGCCGAGGCCGCAAGTACCCGACGCGGTCGACAGATGTCGGATGGCTGGTATAAGGGTTGTCATGGTGACCGGAGATCATCCAGTAATTGTTTTTTTTTATCTCATCAATTTCTCATGCATACGATCATGCACATCCTTCCTGTTTACCATGAAGTCTAGTTCAACCAGACCTACTCTAATTGCAGATAACCGCCAAAGCAATAGCGAAGGAAGTGGGCATCATCAAAAGCAAAGAATCGCTAGATGTGTCCAACGTTGGTGTCATAGAAACGATACCGCCTCAGTTGAAAGACACAGCCATCGTAATCCATGGTACGGCGCTAAGAGATATGACTAACCAGGAGTTGGATCACATTCTACGCAACTTCAAGGAGATTGTGTTCGCCAGGACATCTCCCACGCAGAAGCTGCAAATAGTTGAGGGTTTTCAGAGGTTAGGAAAGATTGGTAAGGACCCAATAAGAAACTTGCACCGCCGTCTTCCATTGGATAAGTTTGAAAATGATTTTTTTTCTGTTATTATTGTACCTTGCACATTTTTCTTGTTTTGTTCATTAGTTAGTCCAAATAAGATTACTTTCTGGAGACTCCAACGATTCAAATTTCGTTTCGATTCCAGTGGCGGTAACTGGAGATGGTGTTAACGACGCCCCAGCGCTGAAGAAAGCGGACATTGGTATCGCCATGGGTATCAGTGGTACTGAGGTGTCCAAGCAATCTGCAGATATGATACTGCTGGACGATAACTTCGCCTCCATAATAACCGGGGTGGAGGAGGGACGAAGAATATTTGACAACTTGAAGAAATCCATTGCGTACACGCTGGCCTCAAACGTCCCAGAGATTTTACCATTCTTAGCATTCGTTATTCTCAACATTCCACTGCCATTAGGTGAGTACTCGGAAACATTTCCTCTTTATATATTGTTGTAGCACTATCTCCTACAGTGAAACTTCCTGAGGAGGCAGAGGGACCTACTTAGGGTCGTAACAATGAGTTTCTTTTTAGGTATCATGGCCATTCTTTGCATAGATCTCCTCACAGACATGTTGCCAGCAATCAGCTTAGCCTATGAAGACGCAGAGAGCGATATAATGTCTCGGCCGCCTAGAGATCCTGAAGTGGATAAACTTGTCACGCCGAAGCTCTACTTCCTTGCTTACGGTCACATAGGAATGGTTGAGGCTGCTTGTGGGTTCTTCATCTACTTCATGATCATGGCTGAGCATGGATTCAGACCTACAGATCTATTCAGTAAGTATTCTTGCGTTTTATCGTCGAAACTAGAGTTTTTTCCATTGTTGTGGTTTTCTAGATCTTAGGGAAGCATGGGATTCCCCACATATAAACGATCTCATGGATTCTTACGGACAAGAGTGGTCATTTGAAAGCAGAAAAACTCTGGAATACACCTGTTACACTGCATTTATGATCTCTGTGGTGGTTACCCAATGGGCTGACCTATTGGTGTGTAAAACAAGAATAAACTCAATTGTTGAACAAGGTGAGTGAACTGGACAATCAATAAAGTTTTGGCTTATGACTCTAATCAGTGAGTTGGCTTCTAAATTGTTCATATTTAAGATTTTATTGAGTACCTGTTTTTGTGTGTTCTCAGATTTCTGTGTGAACAGCAATTCATTTTTATCTTCATATCAAACACTTTCCAAGATTTGAATCCTCAAGTCTGTTGGCTACTATCTACTATAGTTATCTGATTTATTTATTGGTTTCAGGGATGAATAACGTAATATTGAACATCAGTTTGGTGGTTGAAACAGTTGTTGCATGTATGCTCTCTTATCTACCACTGATGAATTATTTGAAATTTTACCCTGTTATGTTCAGATGGTGAGTATGAAATAAGAATGATAAGAAAACTGGTTAGAACAAGATTATGGACATTTCCTCCTGAAAAATGGAAAGACAAATATAAAACAAAGGCTCATTTCATTCTTTCTTCAAAATTTGTTTCCATAAAACATTTCAAGAAACTGTTTTCTTTTTTGTTATATTTTCTATCAGTTATAATATATTAAAAAACTTTATCAGCTTATAAAATCGTTTTTTGCAGGTGGTTATACTGCATACCATTTGCCATTTTCATTGTTATATTTGATGAATTCCGAAAATGGCGCATGAGGAGAAATATGGATGGTTACTTCCATGAAACCACCTACTATTAGTAGATATCAGAAAGTAAACAAAGCACATGTTTTCCTGAGTATTTTTTATGTAGGGCAGCAATTGAGAGGAGTTGGGAGCTTTGGCAGTGGAGATTTATGGATGTTCAACACAATAGATGGAAATACAACAGATGAATATAAATATTTAATATCAGATAGAAAAAACCACTACAGAAGAGAATTTATTCACACAATGAATCACTAGTATGTTTATATTACAATAAAACTATAAATATTTGATGTTTCAATAGCCCTTTCTACCCCTGAACCTCTGACGAGCATCCAGCTGAAAAAACTTGCAGTTAATGAATGAATCGTTCAATAATCAGCTTATGATTGGAATTCTCTTTAAACATAATTATATCAAGGATTGTGAAGAATATTCTACCTGACAAAACCAATTGAAAATAATTAATTGTTAGAGATTCAGAAAACTATGTTATTCAGATCATTTTATGAACTTCAGCATACTTGATCGAATTAAATGCATGAAACTTTTTCTGCTAGTTTCCCATCATTGAGAATAATTGATATCTCTCATATTTCATTTATAATACACGGATGTGTGTTCTGGATGTACCTTAACGCATATACACTCACCAAAGACCTCTTACATTCGAAAAAAGTATATCTCAATGCCTGACATTCTGATGGCACTGTACCATCAGTAACTTTCAAACATTCCCTCGGGGTTTTCTTATACTACAAAAAAATCATAAGAATTTGGTGGAAATCGAGCATTTTCTTTCTGTTTCAAGTATGTACCTTCTGACAGCATTCACTCTCCAAAAGACACATTTTCAAATCAGCCCTAACTCCAGCACAGGCAGATTTATCTGCCAACCTTTCGTTCTCATTCTCATATCGCATCATCTTCTAAAAATGGGAATAATTTTTATGCTGTGTTTGTAATAGCGAAAATCACAGATAGCAGAGTAGAAACCGAAAGCTTCATAAGGTACTTACGAAATATTTTTATGTTTTTCAACGTTTGAGTGAAGAAAATTGACAACAAATTGCAGGTTAGGTTAGGGTCACCATAGAAATCTGAGTACCTCTTCTGTCAAATGTCAAAACAAAGACAGGTGTGATTTTCTTCCCTAGAGGCAGACTCTCTGAAAGGAGACTAGAGGGAAAAAACCTCGACGCACATGTTTATAACAAAATGCCGGAACAGATTAATACAAAATGGGCGCCCATAACTAGACAAATAATTTAATATTCTACCAATCATATATTCCTATCCCAGTGACTCTGAAAACTGGTCACATTACTGAACATTTGATTAAAAGGATGAGGTTGGAGCTAAGCAGGGGTTGAAGTTTTATTCCCAGAAAATGAGGGTACCCAATTAAAAATCAATTGGCGAGTTTCAGTGTTTTCAGTTTGAGTTATCGATTGAAGAAATATTAATTTTATTCCAGACTTATTATACCTAGGCTGTATATATGTAAATGAATAAAATTGTCCGCATTTTTTGAGTTTTTTGGATTATGTGCGTTATCTGAACCTAATCAACTCCTTTTACAATTATTTTTGTCAGTATGTATGTCTGTCTGTTTGTCCGGGATGATCTCTGATCGGCTCAAGCGATTTTCACAGGACTTAAAATGAGGACTGTCCAAGAAAGACTTATTTTTCAACACCACACCATTCCGTCGTCATCTTGAATGAAGTCTAATCAACCACTCCTTTGAAAGAATGAAAAGAAAGTATTTTTATTACATTCCTACCATTTACATCAATGGCGATATGTCGAAATGTCATTTGTCAAAAATGACATCATGGACCCTCATAAGCTATAATTCATTGAAAAGCGAGGGGACAATTCGTTGGAGTGTTTCATGATCATTCGAAAAACTCTTTATTGACAAAAACACCATCAATTCAATAATTCAAGGAAGGGTTCAAAGTTATTGCCTCTTTAAATATTCCAACATGACATTTCACTCCTTTCCAATGCGCTTCAGTTCGGTTGAGCAATAAATGAAAATTCAGTAATAAAACCCAAGTCGTGAGACACCCCTGAGCAGTGAAACAACGAGAAAGAAAAATGCCTTTTTTTCGATGCTTTCAAGATTTCATTTCAGGGCCATCAACGGTATGATACAAAAAATTATTGGGGTCTAGTGTGTTATGAATTTAATTAATTTCTTTTATTTACTTCCACGAAATCAATCCCTTGGAGGGAAAAAACGAAAATTAATTATAAATTATTCATGACTCAAAATTATCATAAACTAGTAGCGGGCATTGAGAAAAATCGATACCGTGTAGTTTTTCAGATAATCACGAACTCACATTAACTAGGTTAATGCCCGTTCACATGCACCCTAAATCACCGATAAAGGCTCGTTTAAAAATCTCCGAAAGATCACACATAATGGAGAATATCTTTTTTATTTGAATTTATGACGCAAAACTGCCGCACCCGCTAAGCGCAAAGCGACATTTGGCGCGCAACGAACTTATTCTCCGTTCTGCTATTTGTGCGAATTTCTGTTCGGTTGCCGCTTCTCTGGATTGACGCATTGCGGGCAAACTTCGTCCAATCGGACACCGACGATCCAGCGACGTACGTGGTAAACATGCCCCACCCGTAGCGGAATACTACGCGGCGATCTGTAGATCCAGAAAATATCGAAACATCCTGCAGCTTTCTCGTTTTGAAATACATATGCCCGCACTATGAGGTGTTTTAACTGGCCTGTTTCAGAATTCGGCGGATTTAAGGAATATTTCTGAAGTATTTCGTATCCGGAATTTGAATCGGCGTAGGAATAATTACTGGTCTATGGTGTAGTTTCTCTGCTTTGGCGGTAGAGTTTCGCATGGTAGCGTCATAACCGCATTTGCGGGAACTGTAACTTTGTAACTTCGGCTATCGATGTTGTGCGAACGAATGTCAGACATCTACAGTTCGAGTATGCAATGATTGTCGATCTAGAACACGTCACACTATTCCTCATACTCTCTAGACGGCAAAAATCATATTTTTTAGGATTATAATCAATTGGCTACCTGAACAGCCGAGTACAGCAAGAAAACATGAGAGAAAATAAAGCAAACATGATATAAGATACAGCAAGTTTCATGAATTGAAATTTCATTAAAATGGAAGAAGCCTTTTGTATAGCCAAAATTGATCATCTTCAATAGTCAATTAATTTTTTTTTTTGAGAAAACTCGAGACAGAATCCTTCTGCCTTATTTTTCAATATCATTATATATTTTTTATTATTATTTAATTATAGGCAACCTATTTAATCAGCCTTCAGCTACAACAGTCTCTAGACATTTCCAAAATGTTGCAATCTATGATTTATGACTTGTCGGTTCCATAAATCTTGTTATCACCAAGCAACCCCCACCCACTATAGAAAGTTTTGCCAAATGAACAATTGCTTTAAGGTACCGCCTTTCAGGGGGTAATTGAAAAATGTAAGCCATTCCATTGGTCATCGATGAGGGCGGTACTGTAAATACAGAATTACCAAATGCCATGAATTTTCAGAAAGTTTACTTTAGAATTCGGATACGGCAATGGCTGCCATAGACCACTGAAATGAGTTAAATGCATCGGTTATTTATGGCCTGTTCTGATATTGCTGGTTTTACTGGACCGCAATCTAATAACAATAGAACTCTAACGACTGGGCCAATAGGCATCGTCTCTGAAATACTGACAGTACTGTTCAGGAATATCGGAACAGATGGTATGTCTTATGGAATGAAAATTTTGAAAATCTCAGATATTTCCTCGGGTGCTGAAATATTAGCACCTACGTCTTTGATAAAGGAATATGCCACTGAAAACCGTTAAATAATATTTTACTTTTCTTCTGTGTATATAATGCGATTGTTACTATGTTCTGAATTCTATTGATATTCCTGCAGAAGAGTGTTTTTTTTCGTAATGCATGCATCCCTTGAACATGAAATGTATGAAATTAGGCAGAAAACGAATGCCGGATGCCAATAAAAAAGCAATGTTTTTGATGTGAAGAGAGTTTGTGGATTATTTTTTGTCGGTAGATTCAAGATTTTCAAACAATGTCAGCTTATATAAAAAGTTCCTAATTAAATTTTTTTCCCAGAATATTTTTTCCAAATATATCAAGGTATCTTCTTAAATAATTTTTTTTGCAGGTTTCATACAATCTGAACATGGGCAGAAAATAGTCTTTAAATGTATCTTATAGTGCTATTAGCAATAAGTTGAGTTTTCCCAAACTACCTCGGAAATTGTCCCACAAGCTCAATCAAAAAATAATTAACCACCCCATTTATTGGATTCTTGCATCCCTCTTTCTCTGTACGCATATTTTCCCCCTTTCCACTATCATTGGTTACCAGATGAGCCTTGAAATATAATTTTCGAAGTTTCTGACATAAAATTGCGCAATCTGGGGAGACAAAAGAATGGAAATTGACAGGTGAAATTGATATGACTTAATCCCGGAAAATCAGAGATCAACGAAGACTCTGGCAAGAAAATCGTCAGTTTCGGGCCATTTTCAATATTCTGTCGCATCGTCCATCCCCACTCTTCCGAGACCGACCAAACAAATCGAGATATTCGGGAAAAAGACAGTTGGCTAGTGTACTTCGTAGTGTGACGTTGTGGCACAGTTCTTTTTATCGACTTGACTTTCGTTTTATAAGAGTTTTCCCACTTGTACCCTAAAATATCACAATGGTGAGTTGGTATTTGTGGCAATCCTCATTGTTTCTATCGTTTAAATATTCAGATCAACGGTATCCTGTCTGTATTTTCGGTATATACGTCCCCTATCAGAATTCATAATCGTTATCTGTCAAATCCTACGTTCACCGGTTGTATTCTCTACCGCATTGCGGGATTCCGTTAGACTATTCTAAAAATGAATATAACCGTTTCTGTATTCCTTGCTACGTAGTTTGTTCGAATTTACTCCAGTTTTCCGTAGATATACATACCTACATATCGATCTGTTGCACCGTTTGGGTGTTTACTACGGGGCCGACAAAAACTGTTCGACATACCTAACGGATGTATTCAAAACACGATATAATTTTTTCAGGCTGACCAACTAACCGAAGAACAAATTGCCGAATTCAAAGAGGCGTTTTCACTATTCGATAAAGATGGGGATGGCACAATCACAACCAAAGAATTAGGAACTGTAATGAGATCGTTAGGTCAGAACCCCACAGAAGCAGAATTGCAAGACATGATCAACGAGGTAGACGCCGATGGTGAGTATTTCTGTTTGAGAAAAAAAAAGGACCACCCGTTTCCTCATTACCAACAATTATGATGTTCCCATGGTTATTAATTATCTTACAGTTGGATGACTTCATTATGTATCCATTCAGTGTGTTAAACATATGCATCTTTTCCTGAATGCGGAAGATGTAAATATTTAAATTGGCATGAACAATTTAATGGGACAAATTGACGTCAGTTTTTTTCTCGTTCATTTTACGAATGAAGAGCTGAAGTTTTTATATAACCGTTCTTCTAAAACTGCGCGGCATTGTTATCTAGAATTCCAATGACTCCGTCGATAAACACACGGTGTGAATCGCTTGTCTGGAATCTGTTCATGTTGAATGATCTCATTAGCCATTTAACATTTATTTGGGTTCCCGATCCTTCAACTTCAACGGATAATTTCCGTCTATTTTCGGTCTGAGGTAATAAAATTCTGTTTTCGTGAAAGTGTATTCTTTTATTTCAAGTGTCGATATTTATGGGACCTATGTAACTTTTGAGATTGGAAATATACTTGTGAAAAAAATATTGGCTGTGTTATTAATTTCAGAAATTTTGATTTGGACGGTTTCACTTTTCAAATCTGAAGAAGTGAACAATATATTGAGTATTATGTGAATTGATGAATATAATTAGTCAACTTCTGAGTACATCGCAGTTCTACCACATCAATAAATGGGCCAAATATTCAAAACAACCTTTTGGTCTTAGAGTTTCGAGCTTTTTCATATCTTATCTCTGATATCTAAAAAGTGGTTTAAGTTAAGTGATGATTCAAGCCTGAAATGGATCATTCTTATTCTCATTACAGGAGTTTTATCTTTATCCAGCCATTCATGAGTATATACCTGCCGTTATCAGTGTTTGTCCTCTATAAAGTTGATTGTTGCTGGATAATTTGATAATTGACGAGATAATTGCTTTGATGGATTTTTTACCAAAACACTCATACTTCTATTCCCACCAGCGCATTCTTCTTTTTCTCATCTTGTTCCAAGGCAGAAAGGACAATTTTTCTTCGATAGTAGTACTCAGATTCAATTTAAAAAAAATTCTGACGAGAATGGACCCCGAAGCAAAGAAACTTTGTTATAAGCTTAACAAATTTGCCGTTTTTATTGAATGAAAAGCTTTCTAGACAGATTTCTCTTATGAAAAAAATTTGACTTTTATGTCAGTCGGTGTATTCAAATTAATCTTGCATTTCTTGAGGATATTTGGCGGATTTCGTAAAGTAACGACGTCGTTATTCACCGGTTATCAGCGAGCGCTGTAAAACGGCCACAAAACGACACTTTTATTATCAATTAGCCTGATCAACCTCACAGTAACTTGGGGTAATACAAATTCGCAGGCCTAGAACAATTCTCCGTTTCATGACAAGCGTAAAATTGAAATTTCCCCGATTAGTCTGGGTCTATAGCAGATTTCTAATGGAATGGTCTCTCTCCTTCTCACTGCAGAATACATACAGTCGAATCATTCCGTGGATTGAATAATAATAAAGGTATCTATATTTCATAATGAGCAGCAACTAGGAGACTTGGATATAAGTATGGACACAGACACTATGGTGAAGAAATTAGTCTGGTTACACAATGCCTTAAGAATTCTTCAAGTGGAAAATCAGTATTTTTCTTTTTGAGTTGGAGATTTATTCGTACATGCATAAGTTTTCTAAAGTTGTAGTGATGCTGTGAAAAATCGTCTGTTATTGATAGACGATATCAAACAAAATATCGACCGATCATTATTCAAGTCCTCGGTTCTTTTCTTCGAGGCTATTTTCGGCACAAAATAACAAACGGAGCAAAATGATAACCCTGTCGTTCCTTTAGGAAGAAACTGGCAAAAATCAATACTGAGGTCAATTATGAAGCTTATACTCCGCGTACACTCTGATATGTTGCAGAAGCATAAGGTGGTAGTTTATAAAAATGAACGACTGGGTTTCGCAGCAATCTAAAAACTGCGTGTCATTTCCAGATTAAAATTTTCAGATTGAGGGTTAACCTTACACCCTTACACGAGCTGTGGAAAAAAGCGTGCAGATTTCCTACGCAATTCTAATTAAACCTTTATTAGGGCAACATGCACCAGCAGGGCAAAAGTCGTTATCACACCCCATGTTTGAAATCGCAATTCATATTCCTGAAACAAATTTTTCTGAAAAATCATTATCTTTATTATCGCGCTTGATAAATTTGCTCGGTAGAATGAGAAAAATTTGACTAAATATCTATACACGTTGCGCACTCGATAACAAAAGATAACCAGAGTTTTCCGATGGCATCTTTAAAAGGCACCCACATAAATGCTATTTATAATTTATTTTATTTACATTTCGGTAAATTGTACTCGTACTATCTTCATCTCAACATCTTTTCTAAATAGGGTTTGTTCGAAATATTCATGTGACCTTATTTAATAATGCATTTTCCCATAATTTTTCTTGTGATTACTCGCAATCATTAAAAATTACAGTAAATAATGTATAAAAACAAGCGCTATTTCAATTAAGTTACATAACTGATTTCGAGGGAAATAGATTTCCATAAATAATAATCCTGTAAACTTTACACTTTGGCGTGTTATTTCTGTCTCTTCTACGAAGTATATTTTACTGCCACTTGAAGAGGATCACAGTTACGGAAAGATGCAATACAAAAAAGCAACGATGAGTCTATGAGTATTCTTCAAAATAGTGCTTTTTTCATGCTTTTTTCTTCAATATTCAACTCTCAGAATCACTTTGAGCCAAGAGCTGAAACAATAGGCACTCAATCTTGGTATCAAATTTCATATATTCGAGAATGATCTACTGTGAAAAGTAGAGTAGAGGTTGTAGTTTTCATTGAACTCTCTATTTCAAAGGTTTCGTTCTATTAAAAAATGGTACCCGATTTTTTAAACGATATTAGCAAATCCCCTATAAGGAATTACAACGTGTTGATTTTCTCCATCGACATTCTTCAGCTTGTCGATAATAAATTGAATTAGATACCAATTAAAATTGAAATATGGGCTGGAGATACCCATCAGTCTGTCGCAAATATTTTGACATCTACTTTTATGGAGCAGGATATGAGGTCTGTAATTCATGTGACCCTGGTGTGAGGACTATCTTCTTCGTAAATCGTTCAGATTATTATTAACCATGGGAAAAGCATTAGAGTTTTTCTATACAGTGTTGTGCAATATTAATCTTTTCAAATTCTGGACACACTTTTGCGGAATCAATCATTTAACTGAAAAACCACCCCTTGGGCGTTTTCAATTCCAGTTTAAGACACAAAAATCTATGTCATCAGGATGCTGCGACCATAAAGTAATTCTTCTTCCATGTATGTATTCTGTGGCTACACCGTGTCAGTTAAAAGTCGTCGGATCATCCCCTACTCGGTCGTTAATGGGGTTTTATGTCGTTGCGAGCCCCCCCTTCTCTCCCCGTTGAGAAAATGTAAATTCGAACCGTCCGCAACGCCGTTTCTGTTCCCGTTGCATTTTCCAATCATCCAATTATCCACCTTTGTGGCGTTTAATTGAATTACCGATATCGACCCGACTCGATGACGCACGCATTAACGCCATTAGGGTGTTCGACTGCCGCTAGACGTGATTGGGGTAATGGAGGAGAAGAAGAAGAAGGACGAGGTCGTGGAGGTTTCCCGGTTAACCTGTTCCGGTATTTTTAGGAGCCGACAGACGTGGGCGTTTATATTTTCGGTGTTGTTCCGACTAGTAGGCCAGGGGGTACACCTGATTTGGTTTTTTCTTCATAAAAACCGAGGCCAAAAACACTATTCTTTTATCTATGGGTCGAATCGGTACCACCGACCCCTGTCCTGATCGGTGCTAACCAGAGACACGCTTTCTCTATGGTGCTAACCTCACTTTCCTACAACTGACGTGGATTTGTTCGTTACATTTGGTAAACGTGAAAAATCTCAATTTTCTTCGTTTTTTTCCGATTTGGCTTCAGGGTTTAGCTGTACTAGCGGATTTCTGAAGACTTACTACCATAGTTTTTGACCGAGCTACTTAAATATCCGAAATTCTAATTCTGTCCATTGAATAACGAACCTTCGTGAAATATTTACGTCGTTTTTATCCGTTCATTCTATTCCTCGACCCATCCATCTAATAATAAATTACGTATGTCGATCATTTTTCTCGCTGCTGCATAAAGTTTCGGCGAAAGTTATTGTCTTATCGCAAACGCGGACAATTATATGGTCCACCGGATAATCTCGCCCCATTTTCCGGTATGAATTTTCTGAACACGCCAGCTTATTGTCTCTGGGAATATGCGTCTACGATAACTAGAATTCAGCTCTACGAGAAATGCTCTAAAGTTTATTTTCGTTGTTGCGGTCGTCTTGTTCTTATTACGAGAAAGTTAATTTCGCGCTTCACAGTAAACGCGCATAGGGATGTCAAAATTGAGAAAAACGTCGACATCGCATTGGGATTATTGGATATGTCGATATAATGCCCTCAAATAATACTTGGCGTGTACATAAAGATTAAATTGAGGATATGTAAACGTTGATAGTAGCTTAAATGACGATATATAATAGACAAAACAAACAAAAAGTAAATTCAGTTCAGTTTGGCAAAACCATTGAGTTCAATGGACAAAAGTGAGGTTAGAACCTATCACGAACAGGGGTAGGAAGTACCAATTCAACTTTTTGATATATATCCTATTGAATTATCTATGGAAGTCAATTATTGAATTACGATATATCTGTAGACTGTAACAAAACATCGATGGAATCATTGCCATCCCTAATAGGTGAGCAACAGCCAGATGTCACGGCTATCGCAGACTCATGTCGACGCCTTCCCTTCTTTTTTTTCATCGGATGAACGGTATTTCTCTAGAAACTTGTACTTCAACATGACGGATGATAGAACACCAATAGAAAATGGTTTGAACATCCGTCTCGCTTGGCGTTTTCCGTCTATTGTCCGGATACTGACCGAAACTTTTCCTTCCACATGTTGACACATGGAAAATTTTCTTTGTTTCCGATTATTTTCTCTGAGAAGTATGAAGTATTCGCTTCTCAGGTGCATAAAAACCAATTTAGAGGGCGAAGTAAAAGGACTAAATTAGGTGCTAAATTTTCACAACAGAGGGTTTTATAAAATCACCCATTCGTTCAATTATTTAATAGAACCAACATCAATTCCATCCAAAACGTATAAAAATGGGAGAAACACATCAAGTTGAATTTCATTAAATCCTTCGAGAATGCTGTGAACTTGAACCCCATGGTAGAAATAAATCACTCAACTTCCGCTAAAGTATATCAAGGATCTTTTAGGCCATCATTTGCGATTTAATTTCCGAGGATACGTATTTATGTATGTACATTTCTTAGCAGTTTATTAATCAAGACAGAAAAGAAACGCAAATTTCCAGTTTCTAAGCATTTAAGATCAGGATTTATTGCTGTGATACAACAAAGATGCCATCAAATCACATCATCATTATGTCTATCCTTTCAGTTTTGTCTCGAGAACATCAATTTGCAAAACATCACATTTTCTTATTGGCCACTTCATAAATATTTTCATTTGGCAATACCCGATAGTTTATGATATTAGTCAACGAGCGTGATGTGTAAGCTAATACTCATGAGAATGCAGCGTGACAATACCAAGCATACTGCACTTAGAAAGACTGTTTACATAGAACATTTTTTTCATTCGATAAAATAACCTGATGAGGATTCGATAATTTTTCCGGAAAATTGAGATGATCCCATCGAATAACGCAGCCGTCCTATCCGGAATATTCCGAAATGCGACATTCATTATATCAGACTTGTTTGTGAGATTCCTCTACGCCTTACGGGCAGAACACCGACCAAAAAAAATGTACGGGGAAACGAATTGGACTAGTTCCAAATGCAGCAAGCGTTCTTGCCAGATTTTTACAACGGGGAATTTAATAGTTGCAATTTATAAAACTATTCCGTTCTCCCCTCTGTGTTACATCCGCCTTTCGGTAAATTTCCAGAACCTTTTTCGCCGTATTTCAATTCGTCAATATACAGTTTTCGGGGTGGAATATTTATAAGTTTTATGATAGATTGGTCCAGCCCTTTTCCACAATAAAAATGAAGATGGTTTTATTATTATATAATGGCAAAAGCAAGTCGAAGAGATTTTTATAGTAGTTGCCAAAAAGCTGCCTCTTTGAGGTTAAGAACGGGCGAGTAAAATCACCTTTGTGGATTTTCCCATCTAAAATCTATTCAATTCAAGGGAAATGAGAAAAAATAATGTACTGATAAGAAGCGGTAGACGTGGAAAACCAGGATCAATTATAGGACTGTATCAAAATTATAGATAATAGAGTCACGTGGTTCAATCAATATCGAAACGTTATCGAGCATTGTCGCCGTGGCAGGTGGAAGTTAATAAAATAAATTTCGGTGGATTAGAAGCTGACTGCCGACAGCTGTGATAGTTTCTAGTTGAAAGACTAAAAAAGAAACAAAATGATCTGTCATTTGCATCCCCAAGTATTCATAGCATTATTTCGCTTTGAAATAAAACAAACTCTGGCACTCCAAAGACTCGGCGCTTTCCATAACTAACGATCTATGTATCTATCTCTTTTCCTCTTGGAAGCAAGCAAGCCTCAGCGCTTCCTTGTCTAGCGCGTTATATACGGGGCGTTCCTGAATGGTTATTATAGATTCCTCGAGGAAAGAAACAATTTTTCGTCTTCATTCCGATATACAGGGTGTCCAAAAAAAATTTTCCATTGCTTCAGACGAATCCTTCACGATGATTTTTTTTTCTTTCAAGGTAACGGTACGATCGACTTTCCCGAATTCCTCACGATGATGGCGAGAAAAATGAAGGACACCGACAGCGAGGAGGAGATCCGCGAGGCGTTCAGGGTGTTCGACAAGGACGGCAACGGTTTCATTTCGGCGGCTGAATTGCGTCACGTGATGACCAACCTCGGGGAAAAACTCACCGACGAAGAGGTCGATGAAATGATCAGGGAGGCCGACATCGACGGCGACGGTCAGGTGAATTACGAAGGTGAGTCTAAGCTGGCAATTATCGACGAAAAAAATTGATTATGTATGAATGAGGAGACTGCCCGCAAAGCTGAGATTTCGCGCATTTCATTATAACATGTCCATCCGCCCCTTGATGTCAAATTCGGAAAATAATCTTGGAAATGCGGGACTCACAATGCATAAGAAATATAGCGCATGATCTGCGCGATTGTGATCTGCGCAACAAGGTAGAGGGCAGGACGGTCGACAAGAGTGACTTCGTAGGCTTACTTGATGTACCGACTTTTCATATTATTATCTTATTTCGATCAATTCATCCAGGACGGGAAATATGTGCAGTTCCACGTTGAATTTTAGCAACTTCCCGTTTGTGGGCAATAAAAAATGATACATTTTTATATAGATATCTTTTATCCTACTCTGATTATGCACCTATCACGTATACTTATCAATAATAAGTTATTGAACGTGAGATTTTTCAAGGCTGAGCGATTTTTCGCCGATTTCCTCCTCCTTATCAATGCAGAATATGATACGTCGAACATATTTCTAATTTAACGGTTTTGATTGAAGTAACTGGGTAATGAACGGAAACTATTAAAATCGTTTATGACTACCTTTATCTAAACCGGCGAACGTAGGAAACAATGCAATCGGCGATTTTCTTCTTTATACAATCGAATTCTTCCTTTGAAAACGAGTATAATCACAATTTCAAATTGAAGTCATTATTTTTTTCCCAAATTTGTGCAGAGTAAACACTGTGAGCATTAATTTCGTAAAAATAATGCAATTGGACAATTATTTTCAAAGACGACGTCGCCAGTGTTGTATATAAGCTGCTTCTCGTTTTTTTTTTGCTGCAAAATCAGTTTTTCCCATGATATTGCGTTTCATATCATACATAAAACACTTGCTTATTTTTTTTTGTACTACTATTTAATTTTTTTGAGTGATTGGTAGTGTTCCTTTACAGATTTCCGAGTTCTTGCTCTTACCGTTTTCAATCGGTTCTCACCCACACAAGCTTCGAGCTGGTTAGTTTCAGTAATATTGCCTTGGGAATGTGCTTAGTGGCATGATATTTCTTCCTCTTTTTTTCCGATTAGATCGACAAAAATCCAGTTGCTTTTCGTTTATTGCCGCGAGCATTCAAAGAGAATTTTGATCGGTTTATCGCACATTGATCTTCTTTATTGATATTATCTTTGAATACCCATATTGCTTGTATTTTTGTTCGAAGCTGTTTTATGAATGTTAATTTTAGAAAAAATCAAGTACACTCGTGAATAATTCATTGGAAATTTTAACTGGACAAGCTGCGATAAGAACCGCAAGATAAGGAAAAATTAAAAATTTACCTTGGTTTATTTGCGTACAATTAGATAAATTTTTACATATTTTCATTCTTTCACATAAATATGTATTTCGGATTCTTTCGATATCTGTACCTACTTAGCGCTTTCTATGTTTAATATTAATAATTCTTCACATAGCTATTGTTTCAAATATGTAACAAACGATAAAGTTATAGATGAAGTACATAATTTGGTGTTGTGAAAATAATTTTACTAACAAGCTGAGATTAATTTTATGCAAATCTACCTTCCCTCTTTATTTTCGAATTCTTCGCTTAAGTATCATGCGGGTTCCATAAAAACATCAGAAGGCTAAAATTCATAGTTGATTTTTCAGATGGGAAAGTATTACTAGATTTATTAACTTCGATGTGTTTCTTAAAAAAGGTTAATTGCAAACTACGACCAATGGAATTTTTATATCGAGTAACCGCAAAAATTTAAACGTGCAAGAACCACTTAACAATTACATAACACTAGGTGTCTACGTAGTTTGAACAACTTTTTCTGGCTATTTAGTTTTTATGGTGTGATATACATGATAAACGTATCTAATCTATGCAAGAAGAAATTTTCTAAAGATCCTCATATTTGAAGGAACTTGCACCTTGTAAAGAACTAAGTAATTATAAGTGATAATTGTTTTGACGCCATGAAAACCATAGTCTAAAAAAGTTGTTTGAAGTAAATGTTATAAATATTCCATGGGTTTACGCAGTTGGTATATCTGAATCTTTGGAATCCGATGTGGCTGCGATCTGATTATTTTTTATTGTTGCAGAGTTCGTCACCATGATGACATCTAAGTGAAGTGTCGAAGAGCTGGAACTTCAGCTTTTCAATCGTTTCGTCCCGGCCCATAACTTTCAACATCTTCAGAACTTTCCGCTTGGCTGCCGGGCCACAGTAAAGTGAACAATTTCATTGAATGAATAAGTTTAATTAATAATAAATATTTATAAATTAATATAATTGTGTAAATTTTTGTAATATATTTGTTTTGGAAGGTGTTAAGCCAACCACATTCTATGTCTATGTATTGACTTTATCGTGATTAGTTGAGTCGTAATGACATTATACATTAATGAATTATATAAATTCACAAAGTATGATAACATGTACGTACTTACATTCGTTCTATTTGGTGTTAGGCTAGGAGAAATCACCGTTTTAGAGAGATAAATATGTTTCATACTTTGTGACGTCGATAAAACCTGTGCACTTACGTATTGAAATTTTTTCTTTCATTGAAATAAGGCCGTACTCATAACTAACCTCAACCTATCACCATTCTGAACTTGGCATCATGTTACTGAAAACTGTAATCGTAGGTTTTACATCGATAGCGTTAGAGGGTGATCAATTATTCAATATTTTTGTTTTTTTACCTTTCACATTTTTACGAAGTCTTATTTATTTTAATAATTAAGTACGCCCGTTACTATGTGACATTAGATGTTTAAATTTTAAATAAATGTGAATGAAAACGGAACCTACTTTGGAATTACTATCTCGTTCTCATTATTCCCGTTATATTATGACTGCAGTTTATATTTTTCTTTTGGAAATAAATAATACGTTCAACTTGTATTTCTTCATATCATTGGTTTATTTTTCATCCGAAATTTTTCTGCTTGTCTTAAAAGCACAAAGAAACAGACCAGATTATGGCCTATAATTTGGTTTTACAAATACATAAATAGAATATTTTTCGAAAAGAAAGAACCGATATAAGGAAAATGACCTAAGGAAGATATTTTGCTGAAGAAAATGGGAAGTTTTAAAGAAACTGAAAATATGGGTCACGTGTGTAAAATCATTTATTTTACATCTCTTGGTTTGTTACATCCATGCATTTGCAAATTTTTCTCAGGAATGTGGACAACTATACTTCAGATGTTATTAAATATTCAGAACTTAAGAGGAGTTTATACCACGGGAAAAGACTAGCAGAAGAATGTGGGGTGTTGCCGGAACACCTGAACGATAGGAAGAAGTTACGAATATCACAATAGTTTCCACTTTCGTCGAAAAGGGGGCAGCACTTAACGAACGTCTTCTCAATTTCACCAGGATACGAATTGTAGCCAATGGCGAGACTTTTCGAGAAATTTTTTCATGTGGATATTCATAGAAGAGATAATTTCACCTCGGAAAGTCAATGACATTAATGAATATTTGTTCTTCAATGAAAAAAAAATTTTTTTTTTTCGTTTGACGAATAAAAAAATTTCTGACTTTCTGACGGACTGATTGAATTGAATTATAATGAAAACCCCTCTTAACATCTGGAAGTATATTTGTCCACATTCCTGAAAAAAATCTTACTTTATTCTACATATTACAATCTTACAAAAATTTAATGAATCGTTTTATATGCTTGAACATTCCATTCATCTATTAATTTACAGTTGGACGTGTAATCGTCACAAGTGATTCTGTATATTCAACAAAGAGCCATTTTTCCCTGAAACGTGCCTACTTTTCAATTTCCAGATCACCTGTAAAAGAAAAGTGTAGAATACGGTTGGAGGAGGTGTTGCTTTAACAAAATATTTGTGTGGTTTTCTCACCATATAGTCTTCAACCCATCCGTTCATATAATCAACCATCTCTTTCATAATTCCTTCCTGAGAAGTGCCTTTAACGTCTATGAAATAAGAATTTGTTGATGTAAAATGGCAGGATATGACTTTCCTAAATTCCTGAAATCAAGAAATACCGCTCTACCGAAATTTTAAAGATATTTTAAAGAAAATTGAACTTTTTTTGATGTGCTATTCAATGATGCATATCTAGAGAGCTATTATTTATAATATATAGAATCCATCCCACCTCTATATTTTTCTGAACGAATTTTCAGTGATTTTATGATTTAATTTACCTACTACCCATTTTGGTACCAGGTTCAAGAGCTTGTGATTATAACTCACTTACTGCTGTTAAATTTGGCCTAGAACCGTGAAGAAGTAGAGGGTGAAAAAACATAGTGTCTCCCTTTTCCATGGTAACGTAAGTCCTAGATCCCTCAGTTGAGGATGTAACTCCGTGAAACAGAGGGTTCCTGAGACCCTATTTGGAAAATGGTTTAAGTTGGAAGTCGTTTTTCGGCGAAATGATTACCTGAGGGTAGTCATGTGGATACAGTTCTTCCTTTTTATGTGATCCGGGAAACGTAAAAAGACAACCGTGTTCCTTATTTATCGATTCCATCGCGGTCCAAGATGCTACGGTCGTGTTAACAGGTCTGAAGGGTAGATAATGTAAATCCTACAACGCAATAAGGAGTGTTAAGACTGTTGAGCTACAGAAATATAGGCGTCCCTCTGATTGGATGAAAGTTATGTTGTTCTGATTACAAGTCAATAATGTTTCCTAACATAAGACTGAAATAAAGTTAGTTTTTTCTTTGATGTCTGCGACTGAAGTTATTGACACCAAAAAAACTTCAAGCCAATCTACATTACAACCCCAGAACAATTATTGGTCAATCTATGTCAGCGGCGGCTCAGCAGGGTTAACGGGAGTTAGTAATTTGGAATAAGCAGTCAGCGAGGAAGGAAGGAATGAAGAGAACCCCAAGTTGTTTAATTCACGATTCAAATCATTTTGGGTTTTTTGCAATTCACAACAGATTTAGATATTACCTGATGTATTGGATACCTAGACAGATCAGGATGAGCATCGGGTGGTTTATTGATAAGCATAGAGTTGACGGCAATAATATCTGGACCGATGATGCTTTCAACTACATCTAATAGCGGTTTATATGTAGCATATCTGAATAAAAAATCATCGTTCAGAAAATCTTGCAGCTGTAAAATTTAAACTGTGTCAATATCTTAATGAGTATAGATGCTTTTCGGTAGCAGGTCAAATATAAAGGAAGGGGAGTATATTTTTCATCCATGTTATAAACATGAACACCGGTAAAATATGTCACGTGTCTTTAACATTATATTTCTGTTCTTTGCGCTTCATTTTTAGAAATTTGGAAACTTTGGAATTCTTATTATATCTATCAGTACAGTAGTTATTAATGTTAACTGACTTCAAACTTAAGACAACTGGTCAATTGACTGCTACTGTCAAAAAATCCTACCTTGAAAATTGCACTTTCTCCTTTAACTCCTAGTTTCTTAAGTAGAGGATCTTTAACCATTCTGGAGGTAGTAGCAATTTTACCGGTACATACATCGTCGAAATAGGAACTTGTGAAAGAGAAACAAAGATGAAAAAAATTGAATAGCAAAGGCATTAATGAAAAATTATATACTTTTCCACAAGTAATGAAGTACCTTATACCATTGAGTATTAATTCAAAGCTTATGAGTTATTTCAGTTATGATCGGGGTAGTGACACTCTTAACGAAATAGAAATATATAAAATGCCCAAACTTACCTGAATTCATTGAGCAATGAGTGGGGAAAAAGATTTTTCACCAACACATAGCCATTTTCATCATAAGCCTTTCTCTGCTCATCTGTTAATCCCTTGCTGCTCACAGTGTAACGATATTTACTGATACAAAAAAAATTACATATACCCTCTATAGGGGAGAAAAATTTTGTTATCCTTAAAATCAGATAGTACTTACCTTGTCATTTTATCGTCAAAAAATCATCACCTGTATGCAGAGCAAAATCGAACAAGATCGGTTTACACAAAAACCAAAAATAACTGCCGACTTTTACTTCACCCGCTCGGTAGGTTCTCCGATGAAAAATTCACTGACCAAAGAATCGACGAACTCGGCACTTTTCCTAAAAGAAAATTCAATGGACTAGATAATATCGTTCTTTTATTCTCAACAAACAATACACAGTTGCGGCTGAAGTTAATTCTGATAGCATTCCTATAACACGCAGACATTGCTTCCTCGTCCGTATTGAATGACGCTGGTCACGTTTACCATCATTGGTGAATGCTGGTGATACCGAGGAGTTTTTTTATTGCGCACCACGAGAAAGAAACGCAAATGATAATGATTGCTACTTTAATCACCTTAGTCTCAAAAAAGAACCTTTGAAAAAGAACACCGAATGAAAAAGCCAGTCAATTGAGAGCTTTGCAAGCTTGCTTAAATTCATAATCACAGCGGTCGCCCATCCAGGCACTTGACGCATCCAACGCTGCTTGCCACCCCGAAATAACAAAAAAAATTCAAAATTACAGATCCGAAATTGTTGAAATTTGTTCATAGTAGGCACTCAGCTCCATAACAACGTTTCAAAGGTTTTTTACAAATCTTGACCTTCATTTGACTGAGACAGATTGTTCAATTAGGATTTTTTCTGAATTTTCTAGTGATAAGATCTCCACAAAATTCATGTTATTGGTACTTAACAACTCAGTAGCTACTTACACTGAGTTCAAATTCAAAAGGATTGTTCTTTTCCAACAAAAAAATCAGATTTTCATAAGTCTCAATCATTATAAGAGAAATCTTTTAGAATTCACTGGGTAGAGTCTCTGCCTAATTGTTAGCCTACTAAGTACTTCTAGTAGGCTATGGTTCCATATATAGATGGTGAGGAGCCAAGCACATTTTAAAATATAAGAAGTTGAATGAAGAAGACAAAATTCAAAATTCGTCTATGGCAATATTAATTGAAGGTTAGAACCTGTTAACCTCAATCTATTTATTTTTTGTTTATTTGAATTTTACTCTGTAATCTGTGTTAGAATTTTCTTTTAGATAGCTTGGAAGATGAGTGCAGAAGAAAATAATAGTCCAGGTCCTAGCAAATCCTCTGAAGATGTTAAGAAGAAACCGAAACGAGGGATAATATATATTTCTTCAATACCACCATACATGAATGTAACTCTAATACGCGAATATTTTGGAGAATTTGGTGAATTGGGAAGGGTATACCTCCAACTTCAGGATAAAGGTACGGTTGTTTTAGTTCAATTTAAGTGGTGGGGATACTAATGATATCAGAATAGTGCACTAGCTCCCTCGCTAGCAAATTCTCCTGTAACTGGAGCACATTGGCAAGTAGAATTGTAGAAAATTTGTTTCTTAACATTATAGTACTTTGCAAGAGAAATGAAGTTGCCTAATGAAATGATAACCTAAGCTTCTCCCTTATTGCTAAAACCAAACGTATTGCAATGCATTCTACTCTCTATATCTCCAATTATTAAATTACATTCCTTGATACATAATGCTACTCCTCATTCCAGAAATCAAAGGTAAAAATCCAGAAAAAAAGAAGAAGAAGGCCGCTAAGAATTTCACAGAAGGATGGGTAGAATTCGAGAAGAAATCTGTAGCGAAGAAAGTAGCGCAGCTTTTGAACAACACACAAGTAAGCAACAGGAAAAGATCTATTCATTTCGATTATCTGTGGAACATCAAATATTTGTCGGGTTTCAAATGGACCCATCTTCATGAAAGGTTAGCTTATGAAAAGACAGCGAAGAGGCAGAAGCTCAGAGCCGAAATTCAATTAGCCAAGAGAAACGCAGCATTCTTCACATCCAACTTGAATAAGAACAAGAAAGGAGAATATATCAATAGAGAGTATGAAAATCTGAAGACTGAAGAACCAACTGAATCAGACACTAAAGAAAATTCATCGGAATTAGAAAAAAGAACAGAGTTCCTGGGGTCGTTATTCAGTTAAAGTCGAAATAAACATTTTTACTGTTATTGATATTGTACATAATTACATTTAGTGAAAGATATTCTGAATTGTTCATTTTCAAAAGAGATTGTAGAGTTCCGCCTAAAGGCCTTCTGAGGCCAAAGAATTTATCTATTGCGAGTCACTTCAATAATGAGATATGTATGATATTTTTCCTCCGGAAATATGAAGAGATAGATAGCGAACATTGTTAAATTTGTGATAATATGAGCTTGCTTGTTTAACTTTTTATGAGCCGCAAAAATAGTTCATTTGCCAATAACACTCATAATTATGAAAAGTTCAGGAGTGTTTCTGAAGGCCTCTTTCCACAGCCAAACATTAAACTTTCACAAACTTGTGTCCCTCTTTAGGCCCGGTACTTTCACATGCGAATAATTAAATTTTTTTGATAGATAAGTCTTATTCGTAGGATAAGTAAAAATGCTGTCTTTTCACTTTCAGATAGTGTTATTCATCGAATAAATCTGCCATTGAAACTTAATAAGAAGAGTTAATTTTTCATAGATCAAATGTCGGTACGTCATTATTGGTTGAATTTTTTAAATTCTTGATGTATCGTTATTCTTTGTGTGAGTTTCGCGAAATATTTGCTTTCTAGTTGGAATTATGATAATTTCTACAATGTCTTATTTTCCATTAATCAGTGAAAAGTAGTATACCGTGCTTTCATAGAATTGTTATTCGTCAAATAATTTCATCTGAAATTATTTGACAGATACTTATTCACATTGAATAAAATTTATTTGAAGGTGAAAGTACCGGGCCTCAGGAGAATAATTGAAAAATATCAACAAATATCTATAGTTTTCAACTTTTATGCAATGTAATGAAGCTACGACAATATCAAAAAACTCATTTTCAATACAATAGTCTGCTCTTCAACAATTAGAAAATGCATTACAAAAGGATCTTGCATGAAAATCTCTTTGAATTTGGCTACTGATTGAATCAACATTCACAAGTATACATCCTCAAGAGTAAATTGATGTTTGTGAAAGATTTCTACACTTCTTCTAGCACTATAAAATAAAGAAGGTGATCAGCTGTTGAATTTGGACTAAGCATTTTGATTGAGATAACATTTAAATGAATAAGGAACATTGTACAAACAAATTTCAATTCTGTGTTCTCCATCTTTGATTTTGCATCATCGGTATGGCTATTACAAAACTATTTGTATAACATGCCATGAATACGGTACTCTAACATCTGATTATTTATATGATAGTGAAAGGAAGATTGCTTAATTTCATGAAAACTAAAGATTTATTGTGAATTTCAGATATTTGTTGATATTCTTCGGTGCTTCACTAGGAGCATAACACTTACATTGACGATAAAATCTTGCTTTTGTTTTTTGTCCATCGATGGCTAAAGTTGGGAATGACTTCAGAGAGATCCCTTGGCAACCCAGTTTTAAAAACCAAATTGTTATCCAAGACCCTTCAGTCATTCCTTCTCTTCGGTCTTGAAATCACCCTGGTTTCCAAAGTTTCCTCACTCACACTGATTTACGAATTTTCCGTATATAATTTATGTTTAGCAGGATGTTTGTTAAATTAGAGAATATCACAAATCGTTTTATGCAAATCACAAAAAGATGTTTAGCAAATGGACGCCTTAACGGAAGATTTTCAAATCGTTTTCTAGGAAAAACGCAAAGTACCAACAATGATCTTATGCGCATGTCTACGTTTGAAATTGATGATCCATACAATTGATGAAGAATAAACAATTCGATGTTGTTTTCAACATCTTATTATTTAATTCGATAAAAATTTAAGCAGATTTGAGATTCTGATCTGGAAATACTCCAGAAATTAGTTTCGAGGATGTATATGTTATTTAATATTCTAAGAAATAAATACAACAGCCAGTTTCTGTTCTGACAACAACTTTTAGCTAAGAGGAATCTTTGTTTCTCTTAAAATTATTATTTAAAATTTGAATTTTAACAGTTGAATCAAAGATCGTTGGTTGAATATCCTGAAATATGAAAAATCATGAAAGGTGCGAGTTGATGGCTCAAAATCTTTCTGAGTTCATCTGATGAATCAATTAATCGATTCATTACCGCAAAATCTTCTATCATTTCGGGAAAATTTCTCTTTTAAAATATTGTTATTAGGTTTGGTTTAAGATAAGAAGAACTTTCCGTCTATGATAGCACATCAGAGAAAAATTCCATGCTGCTGTCAATATCATATGGTTCTGACAACCGACATGAGTTACGTTTTCATGTCATTGAACCAGTGTTTAGAATTGTTATCTTTTGTATACAAATAAAAAGTTTCAGCGTCAAAACCATATGTACATCACTTTCCTTTAAATGAAACATCCATTTCAAAATGGTTCATAGTTGAAAGTAACCAAAAAACATAGGGAAATGGCAGGTCGGAGAGCAACATTCATAGCTTCCATGGAACCTTTACCAAATAGCAATGATCCATTGCGAGAACTTTTCGAAGCGTGTAAAGTTGGAGACATAGCTAGAGTTCGAAAGTTGGTAAATTCTCAAACTGTGAATGCCCGAGATACTGCTGGAAGAAAGTCAACCCCATTACATTTTGCAGCAGGTAATTTCTTTTTCAGTATTGAGAAATCATGAAGTTAACTCATTTATTATTACATACATAAAGAGCAAGCATTGTAGAATTTGATGGATTTATTATTTTGATTCTAGGGTATGGTAGAAGAGATGTGGTTGAATTTTTACTTTCTGCCGGGGCATCCATACAAGCCAGGGATGATGGGGGTTTACACCCATTACACAATGCTTGTTCCTTTGGACATGCAGATGTTGTAAGATTGTTACTCGAGGCTGGTGCCAATCCTAATACCAGAGACAACTGGAATTACACTCCATTACATGAAGCTGCCATTAAAGGAAAAGTAGATGTTTGCCTGGGTAAGTTTCACTAGATTTCTCACAAAGATGGCAATATTTCATGCACAAAATTGATTTTTGACCCTCCCAACCTGTGGGAGCCTACCCTAACCTAAAATTTATTCATTTTTTCAAATACACTAACTGAAAACTTGAATTAGTTGAGCTCTCTTAATGACAACATTCGAATTCATTGAAATTGATGAAAAATCAACATTTGAGTTGAACGAAAAAGTAAAAAGGAACCAAAAACTTTTTTTACAGCTCTTTTACAGCATGGGGCAGATATCGATATCCGGAATACAGAGGGAAAAACGCCTCTAGAAGTCGCGGATGTTTCAACCCGGCCTGTTTTAACTGGGGAATATAGAAAAGACGAGTTACTAGAAGCTGCAAGGGCGGGGGCAGAAGACAGGTTATTGGCTCTCCTCAATCCGTTGAATGTTAATTGCCATGCGAGTGATGGTCGTCGATCAACACCATTACATTTAGCTGCGGGATATAACAGGACCAGAGTTGTTCAGCTTTTGCTTCAACACGGTGCTGATGTACATGCGAAGGATAAAGGGTAGGGCTAAAAGCATTTTTAAATTTTTATTCAGGAAGAAAAGATAATACCTGAAGATTCAATCAATAAAATAAAATTTTTATAGTGTTGTTTTCCTTCTTATTATTTGTAAATTTTTGGAGAATCCTGTGTATTCTGCGATTTCTTTTGCATCAAAATGATTGTTAATTCGATATAGGGGTTTGGTACCGCTGCACAATGCATGTTCATATGGACACTTCGAAGTGACGGAAATGTTGATAAAGCATGGAGCTAATGTCAACGCTAACGATTTATGGGCCTTCACTCCCCTGCACGAAGCAGCCTCAAAATCCAGGGTGGAAGTTTGTTCGTTACTGCTCAGTGAGGGGGCGGATCCGACGCAGCTGAACTGTCACTCCAAGTCCGCCATTGACGTGGCTCCGACAAGAGAATTACAGGAGAGATTGGCATGTTAGTTTCTTCATTTTATTTTCAGGCAAACTGTCCATTAAACCAGCTGATAACCTTCTTCTAATAATTTGTAGATTGTGATGATTAACTGGGATCTATTCAACTTGAATATTCTCTTCTTGGTTATGCCGGAAGTAGAGCATAACTTCATTGTTTCAAATGAGACACCCTATAATTGTTACATCTAACTAAGAGTGTCAGTTAATCTCGTTTGGAGAGAAAATCTCGTTAGGTTCTCTAGATACATCTAATGGACACTTTGCGTCAAACACAGTGTATATAAAATTCTTTCATTTTGCTCATCGATCAATCCTCATTAATAGATGAGTATAAGGGCCATTCGTTGCTGGAAGCTTGTAGGCAAGCGGACGTTGCCAAGGTAAAGAAATATCTAACTCAGGAGACGATACACTTCAAACACCCATACACCGGGGAAACGCCCGTACACGCCGTAGTATCGTCCCTGTACCCCAAGAGAAAACAGGTGCTGGAGATGTTCATTCGTAAGGGAGCCCAGATAAACGAGAAGAACAAGGATTTCCTGACCCCGCTCCACATCGCCGCCGACAATTCTCACTACGACCTGATGGACCTTCTGCTTCGAAACGGCGCCAAAGTCAACGCCTTGGACAGGTTGGGTCAGACCGCCCTCCATAGATGCGCCAGAGACGATAACGTCCAAGCTTGTAGGATCTTGCTGTCTTACAACGTGGACATCAGTGTTGTTTCGCTTCAAGGTTACACAGCCGCGCAGGTGGCGTCGGAAGACGTACAAAAAATCCTTCAAGGTCAGTTTATTTCGTTGTTTGATTATGGATACGCTAATTTATCGGATTTCGCAGATCCTCCAGGAAGCGCTGATGTTGAATGCCAACTGCTCGAAGCTGCCAAATCGGGTAATTTAGAATTAGTCCAACAGTTACTCACCAACTTTCCTCACATAGTCAACTGCCGAGATCTTGACGGTCGCCATTCTACACCCCTTCATTTTGCCTCGGGCTACAACAGGGTTGCAGTGGTGGAATACCTGCTTGAACAGGGCGCTGATGTTCACGCAAAGGATAAAGGGTAAGGCGTTAGATTCATAACACTCGACATCATATTACATCGTCTGACTACCACGACGTTTCATTCACAATTCCAAGAGAGTGTATCGGCGGACCATTGGTTTATCACTCGCCGAGTTGAACCACGAGGTGAATCGTACGAAAAAACAACAGAAAAGGGATCGGTAGTACGCGGGGTATTCGGGTTTCATCCACAACTCCACGAGTTCGAAGTTATGTGTGAATTGAGAGTGGAAACATAGGTTATGCGACTTTTGTGCGAACCTAGTTTCGTTTTGATCGTTTAATTTCGAAAAATACATTACAGGGGTCTTGTACCGCTGCACAATGCTTGTTCCTACGGTCACTATGAAGTTACCGAGTTGTTGGTCAAGCATGGGGCCAGCGTCAACGTCGCAGATCTATGGAAATTCACACCGCTTCACGAGGCCGCCGCCAAGGGAAAGTACGAAATCGTCAAACTTTTGCTCAAGGTAATTTCTATGCGTTGACATTGACAAATGACAGGTCAATGACGTTTGAAGATTAAAGTACAGAATTATTATAACAAATCGATTGCCGTAGAGGTACCTACATGTGAATCGACAATTTACAGCATGGCGCAGATCCGAACAAGAAGAACAGGGATAACGCGACGCCCCTTGACTTGGTCAAAGAGGGCGATCAAGACGTCGCTGATCTGTTGAAGGGGAACGCGGCCCTTCTGGACGCCGCTAAAAGGGGCAACCTCGCCAGAGTGCAGAGGTTGGTCAATACGGAAAACATAAATTGCAGGGACGCGCAAGGTAGAAACTCGACGCCGTTGCATCTAGCAGGTCAGTATTGGGGTGGGTTTTTAGACGCGTGATCTGAAATCGTTAAATTGCTTCAGCCGGTTACAATAACGTGGAAGTGGCCGAGTTCCTTCTGGAGAACGGGGCGGATGTTAATGCGCAAGACAAGGGCGGTCTCATCCCGCTCCACAACGCTTCTAGTTATGGACATCTGGACATAGCGGCTCTTCTGATTAAGCACGATACCGTCGTTAACGCGACTGACAAGTGGGGTTTCACACCCTTACACGAGGCGGCACAGAAGGGGAGGACCCAGCTATGCGCTCTACTGGTAAGTGGCGTTCGAAATTTTTTTGAACATCTTGAATAAAAATCAAATGATGGGTCTTTGTTGTTCAAATTTTTTAATTTTTCTATTACGAATGTTTTTTTACAGCACAATGATATGAAAGGGTTTCCAGATTAGCGATGGAAGCGTAGTTTAGTAATGAAAAAGGTCGCATCACAATAAAGAACTGAACAAAATTCACCAAAAACACAGTTAACATTTTAAATTCGGAGAAATTATTTCATTTCACCCTCAACATAAGCGTTCTTCCGATCGAGATTCAACTTATCGATCAATGAGCTAAATGCCTGGAAGTCCTCGACTCGTCGCCAAATGTTACAGGAAGGGGAATCTCTTTCCCTTTTCCTCATTCGAACTCGCCTCTCTGACTTGTATGTTGGAAGTCTATCTTCCAACCCCAAAAGTCATCTCATAGGCGGCCATCTTTGTCTATCTCAAATTCTCAAGATAATGTATTTGTTGTCCTCTATTGTCAAGGCATATTTCAGTCGATGTTGCCAATTTGTGCAATTGAAATGAAACGCTTTAAATTTTAAATACCCATTTTTATTTTGTTGAAATGGTTATCTCAAAATGTGACGTTTCAAAGATATTTTATAAAAAATTCATCATTTTCGTCAGAAGGAGTATTCCCTATTGTAGGCCGGTTTCGAGATTATTGTCCCTCATGAGTACAGTGCAGTGATAAACATGTCAATCTGTCCCGACAAGACTAAACCAAGCCTCACTTACTCTGTAGAATCCTACAGCGATCCATGACTCTCAAATATTGCTACTACCTGCAGTCAACGAAAGTACAACTATTCGTCGCCCTTATAGGTGATTTTTTCGTCGCTATAAATTTCATCGAACGAATTTCAGTTGGCGCACGGGGCAGATCCGTTTCTCAGGAACCAAGAGGGTCAAACTCCGGTAGAACTGGCCTCGGCGGACGATGTTAGGAGCCTCCTGCAAGATGCGATGGCCTCTCAAAACGTGCCGACTACATCGACGTCCACGGCTCTGAGCTTCATGTCGAGTTCTGTCTCCGCCATCGTACCGTCCCTCAGCATGGAGACTGTGATAATGCCTTCGGGAGCCGCGGTACAGCTCTCGACGCCTGTAGGCAACAGGGGCAGCGTGGCGATAGCGGAAGGATGCTGTTCGGCCTTGAAACTCGAAGGTAAAGTCCCGGATTCGAATAGAAGGCGGAATTTTAACGTCTCGACCATTTTCAGGCGTCGCCTCGGACGTTGGCAACGTCACCGACATACGAAGCTTCCTCCAAACCCTGAACCTGGTCCAGTTGCTGGACATCTTCGAGAGAGAGCAGATAACCCTGGACATTCTAGCGGAAATGAGTCACGAGGATCTCAAACAGATTGGAATTTCGGCGTACGGTTTCCGACACAAGTTAATTAAGGGCATGGAGAGACTGTTGGTGAGCTACGGCGGTAAATGGACGTCGAACAATCCGGGTACCTTGCTGGTGGACTTGTCGTCCGACGAGGCGGAATATATAACCGTCGAAGAGGAAATGCAGAACAGTATAGGTCAGCATAGGGACAACGGACAGGCCGGTGGGGTCTTCAATAAGTACAAGATTGTCAGGGTAGGGATCGTCCCATTATTCATCATGACCCTTAGGTCGGAAGTTTTGCAGGTTAGACTAATGAGATTTGGCTGTTTTTTCAGATACAAAAGGTGCAAAACAAGAAACTGTGGGAACGATATGTACATAGAAGGCAAGAGGTGGCGGAAGAAAACAATAACCAGTCGAACGAGAGGATGCTCTTCCACGGATCTCCATTCATTAACGCGATCGTACAGAAGGGTTTCGACGAGAGGCACGCTTACATCGGGGGGATGTTCGGGGCCGGCATATACTTCGCCGAACACTCTTCGAAGAGTAACCAGTATGTCTACGGTGTATTAGGTAGCACCGGCTGTCCGACGCATAAAGATAGGTCTTGTTACATCTGTCACAGGTGGGTGGACCTTGTTTCAGCCGACTGGGAGCATGCGGGCTGTCAAATTAACCTCAAAAACTCTCATTTATTTCAGGAACTTATTGTTATGCCGCGTGACCTTGGGAAAATCCTTCCTGCAAATCAGCGCGATGAAGATGGCGCACGCGCCTCCGGGACACCATTCGGTCGCCGGACGGCCCTCTAGCGGCGGCCTGAACTTCCCGGAGTACGTAGTGTACAGGGGTGAGCAGGCCTACCCGGAATACTTCATCACCTACCAGATCGTGAAACCGGAGGACTTCCCGTCCGGCTCGGAGTCCGAGGCCAGGTGATTCAACCTGCAACGTTGGTCGGTGGTGCGCAAACACCCCTCCTCGTACAAGGACTATCTCTGTTTCATTTTCTGCGACGCCCTCAACTTTCTGGCGCCGACTAGGAAGAAGTGCAGCTGTCACGAGTCGACCGGTTGAGGCGGTCCGAACGTATTCTTCAACGGGGTGCGCTAGAGGAAATTCGTCCTTCGTTTCATAGTTGACATTTGACAGATGCGGCCTGTTTAACGTCTGGGTTTTAAACTCGTAAGTACGGAAGAATTGGAAGATTTTCACCTTTGAATTCGCATTTAATGTTCCTTAGGAAATGGGAGATATTTTCTTACCACCTTATTCATTATTTTCATGCAGATTTTTCAAAGTATGCTGTCAAATCCCAAGTGAGAAGGTGATCAAGTAATTTTATCTTTTTTAAAAAATACCTTTCCAATTTCCAAATATCAAATTCGTGTAGTTTATCGAAGATTTTTTTATACATTCATTATGGGTAATGCACAACTTTTTCTTTACATGGCTAAAAATCAAGAAATGTGGCTTCACATAATATAATCACCCAAAATCAGAAGTTCCAAGCAATTTAAACAGTCTCTATTCTGTATATTTACGAATAGTCAAAATATCGTTCAAATTCAGGCGAGAAAAATAATTATAAAGTAGCTCAATATATTCTAATTGATCTCATTATCAGATACAATTTTTTAAATATAATTATGGTAGATGACGGGGACTACTAGTAGAATGTAACAAGATTCAAGGAATTTTTGTTCTAGTTAAGCTCGGTATCTTCATTTTAGGTGAAGGGGAGTATTGACTTCGTGATTATAGAAGGTATTCCTTCATGAACAGATGAAAAAACGTCTATTATCAACCCATCCGATATTATATTGTTCAAAAGTGAATTTTCTGGGTTGATTTTTTCTTAAGTACCAGCAAAATAACATTTTATTGTTACTAAGGTTTGTTTGAAGACTTAGTGGAAAAATTAGGAGCAATTTTCGATTATTACAAATTTGCGGCAGCTAAAAATACTATTACGAGTACACTAAGACCACGTTGAAGAAGATGTATTGTTCACTCAACCAGTACGAACTTTCTATGCACCAAGGCAGAAATATACTAAGTTGACACAGACAGAAAATCTGGTGAACTACTTTCCATATACCCCAAGAAAACATAGAAAGGAGGCGCAAATTAGGCTCAACCCGGCCACCCAATACGTCATCACCCTGCAGATCGTCTCTGGATTGATTTGCGGCTCCTTCTCGATGTATTGGTGGTCAAATATGGTACAAATATGCAAAGAGGACCAATTGATGCGTCTATCGGGTCTCGTCAACTGTAGTATATTACCGCCTTTTTCATTTACTCCGCCCTTATGACGCTCCTGACTGGTCAAGGGCAATCTTGATGATACATTAAGATTATTCTGCTGACTTTCTACGAATTGAAGTTGTAGATGTCCAGATCTCGTGAAAGCACTGAATTAGTAATTCAAATTTTCGTATTCGACGAAGTTGGACAAAATGTGAATCGACAAATATTTTCTGTGATTAATGTTTCCAGACAATGGAATCTACAAAATGGATTAAGTTTGGCTAAGTATAAGTGCCAAATGGTTAGTATGAACATTGAGGCTCTCTCTTCTCAAAATAACAATGCGAAAGAAACTTCGTTTTTTCAAGTGTCTAATTTCCGCATTTATTCTATTCTATTCTTGTATTGTTATTGTTTTCTTTGTATTTTAGTGATTATTTCAATTATACATTGATTATTCATCGACATTTGACTCCAAACAATGAAATTTTTAAGTATACAAAATCAGACTATTATATCTTTAAATTATCTGAGATAACTAAGACCAAATTGAGAAATACTCATATTAAACCAATGAACAGTATCTATTTATACAATATACATTAACTTTCTGCTGAATGTTTCATATTTCAAACGAATAATCGGAAATGTTCGACAAATGTGTTCATGAAAACATCATATATATGATATTCCAAGTGTATGATGTTTGGTTACTACTTAATATAAGTAGATTATACTACTAATCGAATTGTTCCGTTAATGTGATATTGATGTTAGCATTTTTAGCGTTATCGTTTATTTTTATGGTGTGGTGTATTAATCTGTATAAATTTTCTGTAAATATTTTTCGAAGAATAAAATCGAGATCGGAATGCAAAGTCTATACTTTTATTCATAATTAGTTCATCCTTCCATCTTACCCCAATTCGCTGTATGAATTGAAGGTCAAGTTCAAAACCAGCCTGAGCTGGCCAGTCATCATTTATCGGTATTCTGGGAGCTTCAACAGGCTGTACAAAGATTATACGGTTAACCCAAAGATTATAGAGTTAGTTAACCTAACTCTATAATCTTTGCGGTTAACCTAACCCAACCTGACTATAATAATTTGAATAACTCAAAAACCGTCCTTCCTTCTGCAAAATCGATACGCTTCTCAGCAAAGATTATAGAGTCTCTGTAATATTTGCTTCTCAGGATTGTGGATCCGCATAATCCCAAGAATTCTACTATTTGTAGAATGGGCCAACAATATGCTATTTCCATGAGTCATCAAAAATTTCGACAAACTTAAGTTCAAAAACTTTCGCACTTATTGGGCAACATCCTTTCTATAATAATAATCCTTCCAACAGTAAAGCGCACAAAACGAATAAACTTTGTGACGTAGACTTCCTGACCCAATCTATTTATTATTAAAATACCCTATCTCAGTTTAGCTACGCCTATGGATGAATTGCCTAACATTATTATGGCTTCTTATTTCCTTTCACTGCATTATATTTATATTATTACTAAACAACTATTGATAAACACACGAGATCAGTTCGTCATTCAGCATTATTCGTGGAGAATGAAATGACTTCAGAAAAGAGTTGTGATTTAGAACTGCTTTATTCTCCCAGTAAATGGTGTAAAAGATACAACACATCGGAAGAATGTATACAAGATCATGTTAAAATAATATCAGAAGGTAGGAATGTTTTAAATTTCAATATTCCATTCTACAACTCACATTTCATTCTTTTAGAAAGTCAGGTAGTACGTTCCAGCGTACCTGGGAACTTGGAGGTATCCTATGGAACATTACCAAAGGAAAAATACGACTTGTTTGGGATAGATTTGCCGAATAGTAAGTTCTGGAATAATCCCATTCATGTTTGATATTAGTGTTCGTTATCTAATCTGAAGTATAACGTGAAGTAATTGGCTTCTACTCAGGCACACGAACTCGATTTCGAACATCTCGATTTTTTGGGTCAAAAATGAGCAAGGGGTTAGACCCCCCAAAAATGACCTATTTGCTACTCTGTCTGAAAATTAGGGTAATTCATTACTATCCTAGGATATGGAGTGCATAGAATTTGTTTTGAAGATTCTAGAAAACCAAACAGTTGATGATTCAATAGAGAATTGCACTCCAGAGAGCTCTTCGAAGTCAACTCGAAAATAAAAAGTGGAGAAACAAAAAAAATTATTTTCTCCTAAACAGGGCCAGATATTTGAAATTTTGGTATGAAAATATAGGTTTTCGAACACGCTGAATCTATTGCGAGTATTTTCGAAAGCCTATCTTCCTTCGTTTAGATTTTCATCTTGGAAATGGCATTTTTCAGAAATTTTCAAATTTCAATCTGCGATATCTCCTGTTATATTCGTCTGATCGAATTGGGATTTCCGGTTATATAATCAGCGTTGCCTAGGCTTCCACCCTGGCACAAAAACTCGATTTCGAAAATCTCGATTTTTTGGGTCAAAAATGAGCAAGGGGTTAGACCCCCCTAAAATGACCTATTTGCTACTCTGTCTGAAAATTAGGATGTTCCATTACTATCCTAGGATATGGAGTGCATAGAATTTGTTTTGAAGATTCTAGCAAACCAAACAGTTGATGATTCAATGGAGAATTGCACTCCAGAGAGCTCTTCGAAGTCAACTCGAAAATGAAAAGTGGAAAAACAAAAAAAATTAATTTCTCCTAAACAGGGCCAGATATTTGAAATTTTGGTATGAAAATATAGGTTTTCGAATACGCTGAATCTATTGCGAGTATTTTCGAAAGCCTATCTTCCTTCGTTTAGATTTTCATCTTGGAAATGGCATTTTTCAAAAATTTGCAAATTTCAATCTGTGATATCTCCTGTTATATTCGTCTGATCGAATTGGGATTTCCGGTTATATAATTAGCGTTGCCTAGGCTTCCACCCTAGCACAAAAACTAGATTTCGAAAATCTCGATTTTTTGGGTCAAAAATGAGCAAGGGGTTAGACCCACTAAAATGACCTATTTGCTACTCTGTCTGAAAACTAGGATGTTCCATTACTATCCTAGGATATGGAGTGCATAGAACTTGTTTTGACGGTTCTAGAAAACCAAACAGTTGATGATTCAATGGAGAATTGCACTCCAGAGAGCTCTTCGAAGTCAACTCGAAAATGAAAAGTGGAAAAACAAAAAAAATTTATTTCTCCTAAACAGGGCCAGATATTTGAAATTTTGTTATGAAAATATAGGTTTTCGAACACGCTGAATCTATTGCGAGTATTTTCGAAAGCCTATCTTCCTGCGTTCAGATTTTCATCTTGGAAATGGCATTTTTCAAAAATTTGCAAATTTCAATCTGCGATATCTCCTGTTATATTCGTCTGATCGAATTGGGATTTCCGGTTATATAATCAGCGTTGTCTAGGCTTCCACCCTGGCACAAAAACTCGATTTCGAAAATCTCGATTTTTTGGGTCAAAAATGAGCAAGGGGTTAGACCCCCCTAAAATGACCTATTTGCTACTCTGTCTGAAAATTAGGATGTTCCATTACTATCCTAGGCTATGGAGTGCATAGAACTTGTTTTGAAGATTCTAGAAAACCAAACAGTTGATGATTCAATGGAGAATTGCACTTCAGAGAGCTCTTCGAAGTCAACTCGAAATTGAAAAGTGGAAAAACAAAAAAAAATTATTTCTCCTAAACAGGGCCAGATATTTGAAATTTTGGTATGAAAATATAGGTTTTCGAACACGCTGAATCTATTGCGAGTATTTTCGAAAGCCTATCTTCCTTCGTTTAGATTTTCATCTTGGAAATGGCATTTTTCAAAAATTTGCAAATTTCAATCTGCGATATCTCCTGTTATATTCGTCTGATCGAATTGGGATTTCCGGTTATATAATCAGCGTTGCCTAGGCTTCCACCCTGGCACAAAAACTCGATTTCGAAAATCTCGATTTTTTGGGTCAAAAATGAGCAAGGGGTTAGACCCCCCTGAAATCACCTATTTGCTACTCTGTCTGAAAATAAGGATGATCCATTACTATCCTAGGTTATGGAGTGCATAGAATTTGTTTTGAAGATTCTAGAAAACCAAACAGTTGATGATTGAATAGAGAATTGCACTCCGGAGAGCTCTTCGAATTCAACTCGAAAATGAAAAGTGAAAAAACAAAAACAATTAATTTCTCCTAAACAGGGCCAGATATTTGAAATTTTGGTATGAAAATATAGGTTTTCGAACACGCTGAATCTATTGCGAGTATTTTCGAAAGCCTATCTTCCTTCGTTTAGATTTTCATCTTGGAAATGGCATTTTTCAAAAATTTGCAAATTTCAATCTGCGATATCTCCTGTTATATTCGTCTGATCGAATTGGGATTTCCGGTTATATAATCAGCGTTGCCTAGGCTTCCACCCTGGCACAAAAACTCGATTTCGAAAATCTCGATTTTTTGGGTCAAAAATGAGCAAGGGGTTGGACCCCCCTAAAATGACCTATTTGCTACTCTGTCTGAAAATTAGGATGATCCATTACTATCCTAGGATATGGAGTGCATAGAATTTGTTTTGAAGATTCTAGAAAACCAAACAGTTGATGATTCATTAGAGAATTGCACTCCAGAGAGCTCTTCGAAGTCAACTCGAAAATGAAAAGTGAAAAAACAAAAAAAATTATTTTCTCCTAAACAGTGCCAGATATTTGGAATTTTGGTATGAAAATATAGGTTTTCGAACACGCTGAATCTATTGCGAGTATTTTCGAAAGCCTATCTTCCTTCGTTTAGATTTTCATCTTGGAAATGGCATTTTTCAAAAATTTGCAAATTTCAATCTGCGATATCTCCTGTTATATTCGTCTGATCGAATTGGGATTTCCGGTTATATAATCAGCGTTGCCTAGGCTTCCACCCTAGCACAAAAACTCGATTTCGAAAATCTCGATTTTTTGGGTCAAAAATGAGCAAGGGGTTAGACCCCCCAAAATGACCTATTTGCTACTCTGTCTGAAAATTAGGATGATCCATTACTATCCTAGGATATGGAGTGCATAGAATTTGTTTTGAAGATTCTAGAAAACCAAACAGTTGATGATTCATTAGAGAATTGCACTCCAGAGAGCTCTTCGAAGTCAACTCGAAATTGAAAAGTGGAAAAAAAAAAATAAATTATTTTCTCCTAAACAGGGCCAGATATTTGAAATTTTGGTATGAAAATATAGGTTTTCGAACACGCTGAATCTATTGCGAGTATTTTCGAAAGCCCATCTTCCTTCGTTTAGATTTTCATCTTGGAAATGGCATTTTTCAAAAATTTGCAAATTTCAATCTGCGATATCTCCTGTTATATTCGTCTGATCGAATTGGGATTTCCGGTTATATAATCAGCGTTGCCTAGGCTTAAACCCTAGCACAAAAACTCGATTTCGAAAATCTCGATTTTTTGGGTCAAAAATGAGCAAGGGGTTAGACCCCCCTAAAATGACCTATTTGCTACTCTGTCTGAAAATTAGGATGTTCCATTACTATCCTAGGATATGGAGTGCATAGAATTTGTTTTGAAGATTCTAGAAAACCAAACAGTTGATAATTCAATGGAGAATTGCACTCCAGAGAGCTCTTCGAAGTCAACTCGAAAATGAAAAGTGGAAAAACAAAAAAAATTATTTTCTCCTAAACAGTGCCAGATATTTGAAATTCTGGTATGAAAATATAGGTTTTCGAACACGCTGGATCTATTGCGAGTATTTTCGAAAGCCCATCTTCCTTCGTTTAGATTTTCATCTTGGAAATGGCATTTTTCAAAAATTAGCAAATTTCAATCTGTGATATCTCCTGTTATATTCGTCTGATCGAATTGGGATTTCCGGTTATATAATCAGCGTTGCCTAGGCTTCCACCCTGGCACAAAAACTCGATTTCGAAAATCTCGATTTTTTGGGTCAAAAATGAGCAAGGGGTTAGACCCCCCTAAAATGACCTATTTGCTACTCTGTCTGAAAATTAGGATGATCCATTACTATCCTAGGATATGGAGTGCATAGAATTTGTTTTGAAGATTCTAGAAAACCAAACAGTTGATGATTGAATAGAGAATTGCACTCCGGAGAGCTCTTCGAATTCAACTCGAAAATGAAAAGTGGAAAAACAAAAACAATTAATTTCTCCTAGGGATGGGCGAAAAATATCGATATATCGAAATATCGATATTTTTTAAAAAAATAATCGATAAATATCGTCGATATTTCGAATTCCGATACTATCATGACCATCATTGACCATCATGACGAGAACACGTGGAATCGAGTGCTCGCATTGTAAGAATAAATTAGACCGATACGATGATTTCATCAAGTGTACAAAGTGTGGAAATTCTTTTCATTTAAAATGTTTGAACCTAACCTTGGAAGACTTGAATAGTTTTCGTGAAAGAGGAATACTTGGCGAGTGGACTTGTGCATCATGTACTGGAAAGTACCCGAACACTGCCGTAACGGACGAAGATGGGAATGCATCTGATAGTAATCCAGTGGGGAAGTTCTACATTGGACGAGACGATATGGAAAATCTTTTTCGTGAGTTTACAAGGGAGATTTCCCTACAATTCACTCAGCGAATAAATAATCTGAATGAATTAGTTACCAGCCAGAGTAAACAAATAGTCATGTTGGCGGAGGAAATAAAAACGTTACGATCTGAAATTAATGGTCGAAAAAACGCCGAGCCACGTGAGAAGATCATTAACCGGAACCCCCGATTGATAACACAGCGTACATCTGATATCGGCTTATCGGCGAATGATTCACCGGCTCAGCTGTTGCCGAATGAAATTAGTTGTGAACCCATGATCCCTTCGGGTTCAGGTGTTCCCGATAGTATTCCGTCCCCAACGCGTCATAGCGGAAAACGCAATGAAGTTGTTCATACTGACAAAAACACAGGGAGTTCACATACCAATGTGAAACACAAGCTAGTCAATGAACCTTCGAGGTTTCCCACTGAGGACAGTAATTGGACTAAGGTTGGCCGTAAAAATAATGCGGGGCGCCGTAGATTCAGACCATCACTTGTTGTTGGAAGTTTCGAGGGAGCAACAAATGTTTCTGGAAATGAAAGGAAGATCACCTTCCATGTATCTAATTTGAAACCTGATACTAGTCTGGTCGATCTTGGGACTTTCTTGAAAAAACATTTCACAAACGCCGAATGTGAATCTATCCAGTCTAAACACCCGAATAAATATTCATCTTTTAAGGTGACTTTGATGAGGGATGAAAAGGAGAAGGCTCTGAATGCTGCTTGTTGGCCAAACAACGCCTCAGTTCGGTATTTTTTTCATCGGAGGGTGGGAAACCAGCCAACCTCATTTCCGGAGAAGAGTACCGATTCGGTTTCCTACAGCTGAATGTACAGGGATTGCTCAGTAAAATGAATCAACTTGAGGTCCTGATTGGGGATCACAAGCCTCAAGTCATAAGTCTGGCGGAGCATTGGTGCTCCAGAATGGCTCTTGAAACTGTTAGAGTGCCGGGATTTGAGTTGGCGACGTCCTATTGTCGTCCGACTAGATTGCGTGGAGGAGTATTGCTGTTGGTGCGGACGGGATTGGAGATGGTTGATCTTGGACTGGATCGTTTCTCTGTTGAGATGCACTGTGAACTTTGTGCGGTTAAATTGAAGATCTGTGGTTCGGTGGTTTGTGTCATGAGTGTGTATCGGCCCCCCTCTGGTGATCTGCGGGTGTTTTTGAAGATTATGTCACATGTTTTAAGACTTTGTGTTGAGATTAGTTCTAAGATCTTTGTTTGTGGAGACTTGAATGTGAATTATCTTGACACATCTTGCCATAGCAAGAATTTGTTGGATGATTTGTTAACCAGTTTCAATTTGAATGTCACTTGTCTTCTGCCAACCAGAATTTTATCCAAAATTGACTATATTTTGACTAATGTTGATCAGAGCTGTTGCGTGCCGACTGTTTTCGAGGGGAACATTGCTGATCACAGGGCTTTTTTGTTGAACTATGTAATCGAAAATGAACCAGAACATGTTCCTACCTCTTCCTGTCAAATGATTAGGGACTTATCTGATGCCAATCTTGCTAGTCTTATGAGGCATATCGAAACTAATGACTTCGATGAGATTTATTTAGAAAATGAAGTAGATGATTGTTTTGAAGCTTTCCTAAATATTGTAACATGGCTTGTTGATAAATATTGTCCTATGAGATCCATAAGACGTGTTTCTGATGATAGTTCTCGGTGGATTACGCAGGAGGTTCGTGGGGCCAGCAAAAACCTTAAACTCCTTCATTGGATCTCTAGTGGAGTAAATACTCAAGAGGCTTGGAGTAGTTACAAAATAGCTAAAACTAAGTACAAAAAATTATTGAGAAATACCAAGTACAAATATTATAACGATGTTATCGAAAGTTCTAACAATAAGAATAAAACAGTATGGAGTCTAGTAAATACCGAGTTAGGACGTAAAAGATCCAAATTTAAGAATATCAGTTTGAACATTGATGGTGCTCATGTATCTGAGCCACTAGAGGTTGCCAATGCCTTTGGGAGCTATTTTTCGTCGGCGGCGTCGGTTTCACTTGACGAATATTTTGGGCCTCAGCGTTCTTCTTGCTGTACTACGATGACAATGGCCAACAAATCCTTTTTCTTTCATCCGATTACCGAGGAAGAAACAGCTGATATCATTAGATTGGTTAAGAATAAATGTAGCACTGGATTAGACCGGTTATCTGCCAAAATTGTAAAATCCATGAGTTCTTATATCGCGAAGCCACTTTCTTATATCATTAATTTGTCTGTGGCCTCGGGTAAATTTCCATCGCGATTGAAGATGGCATCTGTCATTCCTGTTCATAAGAAAAATGACACAGATGATGTTGTCAATTACAGGCCCATCTCTGTATTGAGCGTGTTCTCTAAAATCATTGAAAGAGCAGTATACAACAGGATAATGAATTACTTGAACAAGTTTGATATCATTTCTGAAAATCAACATGGTTTCAGGGCGGGTCATTCCACGCAGTCGGCGGCTAGTGAGTTCATTCAGTATGTTCACGAGCATTTGGACAAGGGTTTTTTTGTGGCGGGATTGTTTTTTGATCTGGCACGAGCTTTTGACAGTCTTGATATTCGATTTGTTAAAGATAAGTTATATAGTTTAGGCTTTCGGGGTATCTTTTTGAAATGGATAATATGTTATCTGACGGGAAGATCATTCTACGTAAGTGTTGACGGGTCGACCTCCGGGAGATATTTTGTGGATATGGGAGTTCCGCAGGGCTCCGTGTTGGGACCATTGATATTTTTGTTGTTCATTAATGATTTACCAAAATACATTAGAGCAGGTATACTGGCCCTCTTTGCAGATGACACCTCGATGGTGGTCACGGCGCGTAGCGTTGCGGAGCTCTCTGAGAACTGTAGATTGGTTATGGGAGATTTTTGTAACTGGTGTCATAGGAACAGTCTAATGGTTAACGTTGGTAAAACAGAGTGCATATATTTCAAGATGAATAATACCACAGACCAACAAATAAACATTACATACGGAGACACTACCATAGTCTCTCGGCCGTTCGCTAGATTCTTGGGAGTGTACGTCGATGGCGGTCTCAGGTGGAGTGATCATGTGGAAAGTCTCAGTAAAAAATTGAATAGGTCTTTTTTTGCTATAAGCAGAGTTAAGCACTCTCTCCCATTGGTCACCATTTTCAGTATTTACTATAGCCTAGTTTATAGTAATATTAGCTACAACATTGTATTGTGGGGAAATTCAACATGTGCGAATCGCATTTTTATCACGCAAAAGCGTATTGTTCGCATGATGCTCGGTCTGGGGCCGCTGGAATCGTGTGGACCCTCATTTATTAAATATAGAATCCTACCAGTACCTTGTATTTATATATATAATTGTGTGTTATTGATTAAGGAAAATGTCCACAAATTAAGTAAGTCTTCCGATTACCATGATTATGGAACAAGGAATGGTGACATTCTGTGCACCACTAAGCATAGAACCACAAAATTTGAAAGTTCCCCGTATTATCAGGGTTCCAAATTGTTCAACCACCTTCCTGTAGAAATGAGATGCCTTGACTGTCGTCGGTTCAAAAAGGCTGTCAAATCCTTATTGTTGAATAAAGGATATTATAGTGTGGCGGAATATTTAAATGACAAATTGTCCTAGAAATTTTATTTTTTATTGATTAACGTTTTTTACTATTAATTGTGTGTTATTGTATATTTGTATTATTTTTATTGTTTGTAATTGTATAATGACGTATCCTATACATATCTATGTGTCAGAAAGGATTCAATATATTATTATTATTATATTATTATTATTATCGACTATCGATATTTATTTCGAAGTATCAAATTTCGATATTTTTCCATGTGTCGCACATCGTTGATCTGATATGTTTAGTGCAAAGATTATAAGATTATAATCTTTGGTTTAGTGTGTAGTATAACGACCACGACAATGAGTGGTGTGTTGGGTTAACTATGGAGGGTTAACCCTCCATAGGGTTAACTTAAGTTCAATCCTTCGTATCTACGCATTGAACTCTATGGGTTCCCATAGAGTTCAATATATCTACGGTACGGGTAGATCATTGTTACGCTTTGTGACAGGAGTTCTAAACGAAAAGAAAAGGAGTGCACGTGCAATTTGCACTTAAAATAGTAATTGAAATCAGTTTTGTATTTTGAATGATAAAAATATTGATAACACTTCCAAATCTGTGCTTCATTCCGAATATTTTAATAAAGCTCATGGGTAACCACAAATTTTGTATATATCGTTAAACCGATATATTCAAATAATAAAAATATTGATAACACTTCCAAATCTGTGTTTCATCCCGACTATTCCAATATATCGATATATCGAAATATCGATATTTTTTCACGATATATATCGATACTGTCGAGAAATATCGATACAATATATATCGATATTTTTTTCACGTTTGCCCATCCCTAATTTCTCCTAAACAGGGCCAGATATTTGAAATTTTGGTATGAAAATATAGGTTTTCGAACACGCTGAATCTATTGCGAGTATTTTCGAAAGCCTATCTTCCTTCGTTTAGATTTTCATCTTGGAAATGGCATTTTTCAAAAATTTGCAAATTTCAATCTGCGATATCTCCTGTTATATTCGTCTGATCGAATTGCGATTTCCGGTTATATAATCAGCGTTGCCTAGGCTTCCACCCTAGCACAAAAACTCGATTTCGAAAATCTCGAATTTTTGGGTCAAAAATGAGTAAGGGGTTAGACCCCCCTAAAATGACCTATTTGCTACTCTGTCTGAAAACTAGGATGTTCAATTACTATCCTAGGATATGGAGTGCATAGAACTTGTTTTGAAGATTCTAGAAAACCAAACAGTTGATGATTGAATAGAGAATTGCACTCCAGAGAGCTCTTCGAAGTCAACTCGAAAATGAAAAGTGGAAAAACAAAAAAAATTTATTTCTCCTAAACAGGGCCACATATTTGAAATTTTGGTATGAAAATATAGGTTTTCGAACACGCTGAATCTATTGCGAGTATTTTCGAAAGCCTATCTTCCTGCGTTTAGATTTTCATCTCGGAAATGGCATTTTTCAAAAATTTGCAAATTTCAATCTGCGATATCTCCTGTTATATTCGTCTGATCGAATTGGGATTTCCGGTTATATAATCAGCGTTGCCTAGGCTTCCACCCTGGCACAAAAACTCGATTTCGAAAATCTCGATTTTTTGGGTCAAAAATGAGCAAGGGGTTAGACCCCCCTAAAATGACCTATTTGCTACTCTGTCTGAAAATTAGGATGTTCCATTACTATCCTAGGCTATGGAGTGCATAGAACTTGTTTTGAAGATTCTAGAAAACCAAACAGTTGATGATTCAATGGAGAATTGCACTTCAGAGAGCTCTTCGAAGTCAACTCGAAAATGAAAAGTGGAAAAACAAAAAAAATTAATTTCTCCTAAACAGGGCCACATATTTGAAATTTTGGTATGAAAATATAGGTTTTCGAACACGCTGAATCTATTGCGAGTATTTTCGAAAACCTATCTTCCTGCGTTTAGATTTTCATCTTGGAAATGGCATTTTTCAAAAATTTGCAAATTTCAATCTGCGATATCTCCTGTTATATTCGTCTGATCGAATTGGGATTTCCGGTTATATAATCAGCGTTGCCTAGGCTTCCACCCTGGCACAAAAACTCGATTTCGAAAATCTCGATTTTTTGGGCCAAAAATGAGCAAGGGGTTAGACCCCCCTAAAATGACCTATTTGCGACTCTGTCTGAAAATTAGGATGTTCCATTACTATCCTAGGATATGGAGTGCATAGAACTTGTTTTGAAGATTCTAGAAAACCAAACAGTTGATGATTCAATGGAGAATTGCACTCCAGAGAGCTCTTCGAAGTCAACTCTAAAATGAAAAGTGGAAAAACAAAAAAAATTAATTTCTCCTAAACAGAGCCACATATTTGAAATTTTTGTATGAAAATATAGGTTTTCGAACACGCTGAATCTATTGCGAGTATTTTCGAAAGCCTATCTTCCTTCGTTTAGATTTTCATCTTCCAAATGGCATTTTTCAAAAATTTGCAAATTTCAATCTGCGATATCTTCTGTTATATTCGTCTGATCGAATTGGGATTTCCGGTTATATAATCAGCGTTGCCTAGGCTTCCACCCTGGCACAAAAACTCAATTTCGAAAATCTCGATTTTTTGGGTCAAAAATGAGCAAGGGGTTAGACCCCCCTAAAATGACCTATTTGCTACTCTGTCTGAAAATTAGGATGTTCCATTACTATCCTAGGATATGGAGTGCGTAGAACTTGTTTTGAAGATTCTAGAAAACCAAACAGTTGATGATTCAATGGAGAATTGCACTCCAGAGAGCTCTTCGAAGTCAACTCGAAAATGAAAAGTGGAAAAACAAAAAAATTTATTTCTCCTAAACAGGGCCAGATATTTGAAATTTTGGTATGAAAATATAGGTTTTCGAACACGCTGAATCTATTGCGAGTATTTTCGAAAGCCTATCTTCCTTCGTTTAGATTTTCATCTTGGAAATGGCATTTTTCAAAAATTTGCAAATTTCAATCTGCGATATCTCCTGTTATATTCGTCTGATCGAATTGGGATTTCCGGTTATATAATCAGCGTTGCCTAGGCTTCCACCCTGGCACAAAAACTCGATTTCGAAAATCTCGATTTTTTGGGTCAAAAATGAGCAAGGGGTTAGACCCCCCTAAAATGACCTATTTGCTACTCTGTCTGAAAATTAGGATGTTCCATTACTATCCTAGGATATGGAGTGCGTAGAATTTGTTTTGAAGATTCTAGAAAACCAAACAGTTGATGATTCAATAGAGAATTGCACTCCAGAGAGCTCTTCGAAGTCAACTCGAAAATGAAAAGTGGAAAAACAAAAAAAATTATTTTCTCCTGAACAGGGCCAGATATTTGAAATTTTGGTATGAAAATATAGGTTTTCGAACACGCTGAATCTATTGCGAGTATTTTCGAAAGCCTATCTTCCTTCGTTTAGATTTTCATCTTGGAAATGGCATTTTTCAAAAATTTGCAAATTTCAATCTGCAATATCTCCTGTTATATTCGTCTGATCTCTACGGGATTTCCGGTTATATAATCAGCGTTGCCTAGGCTTCCACCCTAGCGCAAAAACTCGATTTCGAAAATCTCGATTTTTTGGGTCAAAAATGAGCAAGGGGTTAGACCCCCCTAAAATGACCTATTTGCTACTCTGTCTGAAAACTAGGAGGTTCCATTACTATCCTAGGATATGGAGTGCATAGAATTTGTTTTGGAGATTCTAGAAAACCAAATAGTTGATGATTCAATAGAGAATTGCACTCCAGAGAGCTCTTCGAATTCAACTCGAAAATGAAAAGTGGAAAAACAAAAAAAATTCTTTTCTCCTATACAGGGCCAGATATTCGAAATTTTGGTATGAAAATATAGGTTTTCGAACACGCTGAATCTATTGCGAGTATTTTCGAAAGCCTATCTTCCTTCGTTTAGATTTTCATCTTGGAAATGGCATTTTTCAAAAATTTGCAAATTTCAATCTGCGATATCTCCTGTTACATTCGTCTGATCGAATTGGGATTTCCGGTTATATAATCAGCGTTGCCTAGGCTTCCACCCTAGCACAAAAACTCGATTTCGAAAATCTCGATTTTTTGGGTCAAAAATGAGCAAGGGGTTAGACCCCCCTAAAATGACCTATTTGCTACTCTGTCTGAAAATTAGGAGGTTCCATTACTATCCTAGAATATGGAATGCATAGAATTTGTTTTGAAGATTCTAGAAAACCAAACAGTTGATGATTCAATAGAGAATTGCACTCCAGAGAGCTCTTCGAAGTCAACTCGAAAATGAAAAGTGGAAAAACAAAAAAAATTATTTTCTCCTGAACAGGGCCAGATATTTGAAATTTTGGTATGAAAATATAGGTTTTCGAACACGCTGAATCTATTGCGAGTATTTTCGAAAGCCTATCTTCCTTCGTTTAGATTTTCATCTTGGAAATGGCATTTTTCAAAAATTTGCAAATTTCAATCTGCAATATCTCCTGTTATATTCGTCTGATCTCTACGGGATTTCCGGTTATATAATCAGCGTTGCCTAGGCTTCCACCCTAGCGCAAAAACTCGATTTCGAAAATCTCGATTTTTTGGGTCAAAAATGAGCAAGGGGTTAGACCCCCCTAAAATGACCTATTTGCTACTCTGTCTGAAAACTAGGAGGTTCCATTACTATCCTAGGATATGGAGTGCATAGAATTTGTTTTGAAGATTCTAGAAAACCAAATAGTTGATGATTCAATAGAGAATTGCACTCCAGAGAGCTCTTCGAAGTCAACTCGAAAATGAAAAGTGGAAAAACAAAAAAAATTCTTTTCTCCTATACATGGCCAGATATTCGAAATTTTGGTATGAAAATATAGGTTTTCGAACACGCTGAATCTATTGCGGGTATTTTCGAAAGCCTATCTTCCTTCGTTTAGATTTTCATCTTGGAAATGGCATTTTTCAAAAATTTGCAAATTTCAATCTGCGATATCTCCTGTTACATTCGTCTGATCGAATTGGGATTTCCGGTTATATAATCAGCGTTGCCTAGGCTTCCACCCTAGCACAAAAACTCGATTTCGAAAATCTCGATTTTTTGGGTCAAAAATGAGCAAGGGGTTAGACCCCCCTAAAATGACCTATTTGCTACTCTGTCTGAAAATTAGGAGGTTCCATTACTATCCTAGGATACGGAGTGCATTGAATTTGTTTTGAAGATTCTAGAGAACCAAACAGTTGATGATTCAATAGAGAATTGCACTCCAGAGAGCTCTTCGAAGTCAACTCGAAAATGAAAAGTGGAAAAACAAAAAAAATTATTTTCTCCTGAACAGGGCCAGATATTTGAAATTTTGGTATGAAAATATAGGTTTTCGAACACGCTGAATCTATTGCGAGTATTTTCGAAAGCCTATCTTCCTTCGTTTAGATTTTCATCTTGGAAATGGCATTTTTCAAAAATTTGCAAATTTCAATCTGCGATATCTCCTGTTATATTCGTCTGATCTCCACGGGATTTCCGGTTATATAATCAGCGTTGCCTAGGCTTCCACCCTAGCACAAAAACTCGATTTCGAAAATCTCGATTTTTTGGGTCAAAAATGAGCAAGTGGTTAGACCCCCCTAAAATGACCTATTTGCTAGTCTGTCTGAAAATTAGGAGGTTCCATTACTATCCTAGCATATGGAGTGCATAGAATTTGTTTTGAAGATTCTAGAAAACCAAACAGTTGATGATTCAATAGAGAATTGCACTCCAGAGAGCTCTTCGAAGTCAACTCGAAAATGAAAAGTGGAAAAACAAAAAAAATTATTTTCTCCTGAACAGGGCCAGATATTTGAAATTTTGGTATGAAAATATAGGTTTTCGAACACGCTGAATCTATTGCGAGTATTTTCGAAAGCCTATCTTCCTTCGTTTAGATTTTCATCTTGGAAATGGCATTTTTCAAAAATTTGCAAATTTCAATCTGCAATATCTCCTGTTATATTCGTCTGATCTCTACGGGATTTCCGGTTATATAATCAGCGTTGCCTAGGCTTCCACCCTAGCGCAAAAAGTCGATTTCGAAAATCTCGATTTTTTGGGTCAAAAATGAGCAAGGGGTTAGACCCCCCTAAAATGACCTATTTGCTACTCTGTCTGAAAACTAGGAGGTTCCATTACTATCCTAGGATATGGAGTGCATAGAATTTGTTTTGGAGATTCTAGAAAACCAAATAGTTGATGATTCAATAGAGAATTGCACTCCAGAGAGCTCTTCGAATTCAACTCGAAAATGAAAAGTGGAAAAACAAAAAAAATTCTTTTCTCCTATACAGGGCCAGATATTCGAAATTTTGGTATGAAAATATAGGTTTTCGAACACGCTGAATCTATTGCGAGTATTTTCGAAAGCCTATCTTCCTTCGTTTAGATTTTCATCTTGGAAATGGCATTTTTCAAAAATTTGCAAATTTCAATCTGCGATATCTCCTGTTACATTCGTCTGATCGAATTGGGATTTCCGGTTATATAATCAGCGTTGCCTAGGCTTCCACCCTAGCACAAAAACTCGATTTCGAAAATCTCGATTTTTTGGGTCAAAAATGAGCAAGGGGTTAGACCCCCCTAAAATGACCTATTTTCTACTCTGTCTGAAAATTAGGAGGTTCCATTACTATCCTAGAATATGGAATGCATAGAATTTGTTTTGAAGATTCTAGAAAACCAAACAGTTGATGATTCAATTGAGAATTGCACTCCAGAGAGCTCTTCGAAGTCAACTCGAAAATGAAAAGTGGAAAAACAAAAAATATTATTTTCTCCTGAACAGGGCCAGATATTTGAAATTTAGGTATGAAAATATAGGTTTTCGAACACGCTGAATCTATTGCGAGTATTTTCGAAAGCCTATCTTCCTTCGTTTAGATTTTCATCTTGGAAATGGCATTTTTCAAAAATTTGCAAATTTCAATCTGCGATATCTCCTGTTATATTCGTCTGATCTCTACGGGATTTCCGGTTATATAATCAGCGTTGCCTAGGCTTCCACCCTAGCACAAAAACTCGATTTCGAAAATCTCGATTATTTGGGTCAAAAATGAGCAAGGGGTTAGACCCCCCTAAAATGACACATTTGCTACTCTGTCTGAAAATTAGGAGGTTCCATTACTATCCTAGGATATGGAGTGCATAGAATTTGTTCTGAAGATTCTAGAAAACCAAACAGTTGATGATTCAATAGAGAATTGCACTCCAGAGAGCTCTTCGAAGTCATCTCGAAAATGAAAAGTGGAAAAACAAAAAAAATTATTTTCTCCCAAACAGGCCCAGATATTTGAGATTCTGGTATGCAAATATAGTTTTTCGAACACGTTGAATCTATTGCAAGAAATTTCGAAAGCCTGTCTTCCTTCGTTGAGATTTTCATCCTGGAAATGGCATTTTTCGAAAATTGCAATTTTCAATCTGCTATATATCCTCAAATTCAATAATATTTCTTTATAGATTCCCCAATAATCTTCTACATACACGGAGGATACTGGCAAGAGGAGTGCATAAACAGAAAAAACTCATCTTTCCTAGCAAAAACTTTCCATAAGCATGGTATCAAATCGTTCATCATCGGCTACGAGCTCTGTCCTGACGTTGGTCTAGACGAAATCGTATACCAAACACAAAAGGCGTTGAGAATTTGTTTGGACTATGCGAAAAGAAAAGGCTCAAGGTGAAAACTTATACTTCTGGTACCTATCAAGAAAACCCATAATCATGACGCATATATTTTTCAGGGGTATATGCCTTATGGGACACTCAGCCGGTGCTCACTTAGTAGCTCACCTCTTCACCAAGTTCGTCAATACTTTACCACCCGAAGATGTCAATCTACTCAGATCTGCTTACCTCATAGGTGGCATATACGACCTTGAACCATTAGTATCTACCTCTTACAACATTCCAATGAAACTGACCAACGAGACAGCCAAACGCTACAGTCCGATCCACCACAGGATGTCAGACTGCGACACCAAATTCTTCATAGTCGTTGGCAAAAATGACAGCCCAGCCTTCGTGGCACAATCGGAAATGGTCAACCGAAGGTTTGAATCCCAAAATATGGCAACGAGACTACTGGTTATGGGTGATATAGACCATTTTGATATCATAGAAAGATTATCTGATGAGCAATTCAAACTGACTAGGATGATTCTGAAGACCCTGACTGAAATATATTGATTTTTCTTTGCCTTTACCTACAATTTTTTGTGTTGTGTGTTTCGAATAGAAAATCATATATACAATCGGCAGTTTAATTGTCGTGTATCTTAAATAACAAACATTTCAAAAATTCCAAGGTATAATTCGAGAAAAAATCATCGAAACTTGTAAAAATAAAATGAATACATTGTTAGGGACTTCGTGTAGACCCGAATTTATGGTCCGCATGGAGTATTTGATCCAGGATCGGTAAGCATAAACATCTGTATAAACACCAGGATTCACCCCGCACCCTTCACCGAATGATACTACTCCTGCAAGGGTTCTATTGCACACCAAACCACCTCCTGAATCACCCTAAAAAAAGGAGATGCTAAATAATATAACATCAAAATGTAGGAAGGTAGGTAATTTATAATTATATGAACCTTGATATAGGATCTTTGGGTGAAAGAAGGTAAAATTATGTCACATAGTGGCGGTTCCAGGAGTGATTTTGAGTAGGGTCATTTGAAACTCTGTAAGGTACCTATATCTTTTTAATTGTTATATAATCTATATTAGCATTGACTTTACCTCACCTGACAAGAATCCCTCCCATAAGAACCTGCACAAATGACTTTTAGTGAGATTATTTCTGGGTAAATCTTTCTGCAATAAGATTTTGCTATTATTGGCACTTCTACATACTTCAAATTGCTGCTCACTACATTCAACTGAAAATTTATTCACTTGTGACATATTCTGGAATTCTGGAAGTTGTTATACATGGGAGATTTTTAATAATATAATAACGCACCTCATGATCAGTAATTCCCCATCCTGAAACATTACATGGAGCGTTTGTATGGACTTTATAGTTAGAAATTTCTACAGGCTGGATGTTCTCGTTCCAAATGAAAGGAGGTGAAACCTAAAAAGTTCAAAAAAGTATAGACTTCCAAGCCTTACTACTACTATGGTATCTCTATTACGAATTATTCGATCTCTGTTGATAAAAGGGAACTATAATAGAAGAGAAATAAAACAACAGTGAGTTTGATACTATTATAGGGCATAACTGAGGTATATAATAGGTATAATATATTTATATTTTGAATGATTACCTTCCATAACGCAATGTCATTTTTTATGAATTTATCGTCATAACTTGGATGAACGTAGACTGCAGACACAGATCTTGATTCAGTTTTGTTGGAAGATTTCCTAATATTCAGGTCTCCAGCGATAACCCTCAAATTGTGCCTGCTTAATGGTTTTTTATCATGGAAACAGCAATGTGCGGCTGTTAAGATCAAGCTTTCACTTATTATGGACCCTCCACATAAATGGTGCCCCGCATATCTGAGAGAGACCTATAACATTACATTTCTTCATATTCAACAGAGAAAAGAAGAGTTTTTGTTTATAAATATTTGTTGCAACCATCATTTATAACTAAACTAGGCATAATTCTAATGTCCCTGGAATTGTATAGGCTGGGAATCAGCAAAGAGTGATGAAACGTCGACTTAGTTAAAAAAGTACAGTGTTTCTTTTCCATTAGTCCTATAACCAATGATTCCCAGTCTATTATAACTAAAATTATATCCAATCAACCATATGTGTGTGGGCCATTTCTGAGGGATTCAAGAAATTCAAACTTTCTGAGGCAATCTCTATAATCAAATAGTTCGTTGTATCATTTACTTGAATTCAATTTTTGTTCAAAGCGAGTGTAATCGAGTTGTTGATAGAACATATGAAGACTTCATTAGAGATTTCCTGATTGACCTAGACCGCATATCAAGAGATACCTTCAGGAAAATACTGAAAAACTTGAAGAATTTCGGCTATTTTATAACAATTGGGAAAATGATCCCAACTCGAAAATTTCAACTTAGTAGTTCTTTTCTTTCGGAAGTTACGAATGACGAATGAATGAATTGATCAAATGAGTCAAACCCAACCGTTTGAGACTATTTCCTACTCAAAAATTTCAAGAATCAATTCAGATACGAGATAAAAATAGCGCCGATAACCTTCTACTAACAAGTTACATACTTTAGTTCATTAGAGATTATCCACGCACCTGATAAGAAAAATCACTTCTGTTTTTCACTGTTAACCCACCAATAATTTTCAACTTTGTGTCACTCTTGTTCGACTCTATAGAATCAGCGTAAAACCTAAAAACTACTGGAAATAAAGAAATTATCGAACGCAAAATTTTTCAAGCTACCTATCAAAATAATCAATAATTCATGAAACATTCCGAAAATATCAGCATATGATCAAATCTAGCCGAAATGAGATTGCAATCAGATTCATTTGAGATTACTGATGGTGGAATACGTTATCAGCGTAATATTTGCATGAGAATGCTAGATAAAACAATTACATAAGCCTTTGTATAGTTTTCATTCAAGGATGCACCTACCTATACTTCCTTGTAAAGGGATAGACAGAGCGAGTCAAAACATAACCGACGCAACATTTTAATTTCGAGGTAAAAAATTCCTACAACTAATATTTATTATAAAATAATCCGATCTTAGAGGCAATGAGGTATACAGAGTATATCTTGTATAGATTTTTTCTATTATGAGATTATTAGATTATATCTATAGATATTAGGTGGCGTTACAGAAGATATAGAATTTTTTTCCCAAACGACTGGTATGATTTTGATGATATTTTGTTTGTTGGTTTGGGTGGTAGAAACGATCGTTTCTTGTAGGCTTCGCGTAATGGGGTGAGACCCCAGAGGCGAGAAACACAGCTTTTCGAACGGTTAGGACCATAGAGAAAGGGACTCTTGTCTCTGGTTAGGACGATACAAAAGGTATGGTTTCGATCAAATCTAGTGTGTGAGTTTCAGTGAAGCCCAGGATTGTGCAGATTCACAAAAGAGCCCGGTAGATGGCGTTGAAATCGAATTATATCCCAAAAGCCTGGGACAATTTCCATTAAATTTTGTTGGTGGGTTCAGATAAAGTCCCAGATGGTTTAGATTCACAACTGGGATCGGTAGGTGGCGCTGCAGTTGTTATAGGAGGAATATCATTGAAATTTTTTGTTTTTTCGAGGTGTTGAATGAAATCAAAAAGACACATTTCCAAAATGTAACAATATATTAAATAGAAATATAGTTTAACTTAATACAAAAAATATAACTATCACTTATGAATATTAAAGCCTTTGCGTTTATACTGTTTCCTTTCTCTGGCAGCAACATATTCTTTACGACTCTGACTGGATCTCAGATCCAGAATCAAGTTTATTTTCTCAACAATTTCTTCCGCCGTTGTGTGATCAGCTTCGAAGTCGAAATGTTTGAAACTTGCAGACGTTTGAAGTGGGGACGAGTGTGAACCTGAAATATGATGTATCATAGTTTTCCAACCACCTGAATGATTGTTTTAAGAAAACTCACCAGCCTTTTCCCCTGAAATTTTTCCAGTACCATAGCTATTGCTGTAAAAAAGCCTAAATTGTGTCCGAGAACTCCTAGTTTCAGTGACCTCGCACCAAGCGACTGAATCAATGTGACAACTGACAGGTTTCAGTTTGGTGAGCGAAAATTTAGAATTCTGTGGTTGTATAGGATCTATTTCGATTTTATCCCCGCTCACTCCCAAATGAACTTCCACTTTTGGTCTCATTTTCGTTATTATATTGACTTGATATGACTGATAAAGAGGAGCTTCCATTGCCTTCTTGTGCACAGCCATCACCTCAAGATCACTGGTGATTTGTTTAATTTCATCGGGTTCTATAAGAAACCAGAGAAGCATAATAAAGAAAATTTTCATCGTAAGTATTTACGACATTCTAACGTCTCCCACCATATGGCCACAGATGATTGTGATTGGATCATTCAATGGATATACTAACCTTTATCGGGTTTTCTTTGGCCTTCACTCCCTGTTTTTCCATTCTCCTGATTTTCTTTCACACTTTCATCGAAACTAACCACTGCATCTTTATGCTCCACTAAGCCCAAACAGGTGAATCCAAACTTAGCAACGCATTCTTTGGCTTCTAATGGCGGAAGATCCCTATATACTTCACCATCCTCCTCGGTTATGTACAAACCATAATGTGTGGGTGGGTGTAACGTAACAGTCGAGTTTCTATTACTATAATTAAAAAATTACTTGTTTCCCGTATTTTCCCAATTAAGCATATTGATAACAAGTAGGTACCTCAAAGTGAACAAGATGAGTCCAATTAATTCTATTACTTTAGCTGTCGCAACACAAGAAACATCCAGAGGCACATTTTTATTTTCATTTTCCAGCATTGTGAGGAAAATTTTATATCTTCTTGTAGGAATATTTACATGTCCATTGCCATCAAATTTAGCGTATGTCAGATAAGGATTTTTAGGCAAATTCACACATTCTTGCAGTCTTTGAGAAAGGAGAGATTTTTTCACAATTTGTACATTTTTTTCTGGGTCAACTTTCTCAAACATATTGTCTATGACTGTTTTATCATCGACATTCACTGAAAATTTCATAATTTTTTTAACATGCTATTTCACATCAGTTTAATTATCCTACATTTTACATTACATTTTTTTGGGTCCCATTTTATAAGTCTAACTTTAGCAGCCTTTTTCTTGGCTTGCTCGATCTTTTCAATTCTTGCTGCAGTGTTAGTTCTGGCTCTCATTCCAAAATCCATTCCGAAACTTAAATCACCAGATTCAATAGAAAGACCATCACTGTCATCACTTAAATCTAGATCGGGGTATTTCTCCAACTGGCTCTTCAGGTGGCTAATATCTTCACCTGACATAACTATCTCACACATACCTGATTTAAAATATGAAGACATTTAAGGTGTTCGTTACCATCGCAAAATATTAACATACCTGTATCATCAGAAGATATGAATGAATGCCTGATATGTGTGAGAAGCCAGTATTTATTATCATATAGAGCCATTTTTGTTAAACATTCGTCTCCTGACCCCAAGATCAAATACAGCTTTCAGATAATTATTTTGTGCATTTCAAAAACGTTCTGAAAAACCTGCCTGCTTCATTTATTCCACATAAAAACATTGTTTATCAAGTTTGTATTTTCTTTTGGTAAACAGTTGTCAAAACTCAAAACATTTGCAATTTTATTTGACAAATCGCAAAATTCTGTTTCTGTGGTTTCTGTCGAAAAAAAAAGATAAACCTACCAAAAAGATAAACATAAAATAAAATATACATATACAACGTGAAATGAAATAATCCATACTAATGCAAAAATTTGTGACGAATATATGCTAAACGTAATTTTCTTCTTTTACGTTATGTAGAGTACAGTCGACCTTCAAATTTTGATCTACTTATGGAGGGTCTCTCTACCCTCCATAGATCTACTGCTTAATCTAATCAGCTGGTTATGCATGCGATAAGTAAACAAATCATTGGACCATTTTATTTGGACCACTTGAATAATATCATGGGAGCTGTATCGTAGGTACCGATTTAAAACAAAAGAAGTAGAGTTTTAGTGAAGCTATGATTTGGTCTGGCTAGTAATTTATCAAGAAAAATGCACATGTCATTTTGGTGGAGCTCGGATGTGGATGATTTCTTGGTTTATGGATTCAACATATCTTCACCTGGTTTCTTAAGCTTATTATGTATTTGTGTAGTATTTTTCTCCTTTTTCTTTGAATGGTTGAGATACTTGCAGACAAAGCAGAGGCAGAGAGAGCTAATTCTGAGGGCCAAACAGTTGAGTTTGATATGCGCAAATGAGAATACAATTCTTCTCGCAAGAAACATTACAGATCGCAGAAATCCTCTGAATATAACTGTATGCGACCGGTGAGTTATAAAGTGATTAGTTTAAATTATCGTTTAATTATTTGTTTGTATTTCAGAGCTCTATTATTTGGCACTGATTTATCGTTATGGTTTGCTCTACAAAGTTTGGGATACATTCTTATGCTTATTGCCATGCTGTATAATGGATGGTTATTTATAGCTTGCATTATTGGAGGAGGTCTTGGATACTTTGTTTTCGGGCAGAAATTCATGAAGATTAATATGCAGAACTGCCAGATTATTAGGGATACCTATTGCATGGCAACGTGTGGGGAACCAGGTAAATTATACTGCTTATTAAATATGAGCACCCTGGCTACAAAATTTACGTTGCTAAATTCCATTAGTAAAATCACGATCCCTCATAATTCCATAGCTCTATTGATTCCTTTTTAGATATCCTGAAACAGCTGATCAATAACTTCACCCAAATGTAGACCTCCCCTATCCCATGTCCCAGTTTATAGAATAAGGTATGATTTCTTTGAAAATTAAATTTTGATCGAAATGAATAATTTATTCAACATGATTAAAATATATAACAGGCAATAGGAAAGACGGAGAATCCACTCCCGCAGGAAATCGACCATCGACTAGTTCAGAAAATTGCCATATGGTTAATGAGGAGCAATCAAGCAATAGTGAGAAAGGGGATTGTATGAAATGTTAGATATCGCTTTGTTGGAATAATTTGTAACCGATTATCGTTTTCATGATATTTGTTATCTTGATATTATTATTTTTACTTTTATTATCTTCCACTTTCCTTCGATATAATCGAAATATTTTGAAATTTCTACATTGTAGAAACCATAATTTCACTTCAATTCAAGGTAATTCGAAAATAGATTGGGGGAAACTGTTTTTTTTTCGATTAATACAGATTTGTCTCTGTAATGAAATCATAACTTGCTTTGGGAAACACAGAGAATATTTTACATTCCAAAATTTCAATATTTGGCTGAAAATTTTTACTTATGTTGACTTATTCCAATTTTAATCTCTGTGAAAGAATGCTATCTTGAAGAAGTACTTCGAAGGGATGGAAACCCTTATTGAGAAATATAGCGTCTTTTTCATTGAATTTTCTTTTTTGAGTTGAAGAAAAACTTCGAAATTTCATTTGAACTCCATTATCTATATAATTTTTTCAAAGTCTAGTCATTAAAATTCATTCTTCCTCAATATATTAAAAAATTATCAAGTTTCATTTCTTGCAATTTCAGATTATGTTGGAAACACCTTTCCAGCAATTTTAGTTACCAAAAACGAATAACCTCAATATTATAATAATGTTATATATTATGATAAATTGAATTTTATTATAATATGTATATTGTTATATTATAATTTATATTCTAATATTTTAATGTTCCTCTGAAAAATTGAGGGGAAGCATGTTATAATGATAATGAATCAGTTTTCTGGTTTATTGACTAATGTGTGATAATCATCCCGAATTTTATTTGTTGCAAACTGGTAGCTATACAAAAAATCAAACTAGTTCACAATAGGGAAAATGTTGGTTTTTATATTTCAATGATGTGCCTTCAAACGTAATGATTTGTATTTTACCCATTATTATTCTTACTGCATTATATATTTACTACGAAAAGGGTCGGAATATAGTATATTTATACATTTAGTAGTTTCATTTGAATCACCTATGTTGCACAGCTCTGATTTTATTTTCCACTTTAAATTAAATATCCAGACAGTAAACTATGCTCTCAATTTTAAATTTATTTTTCGAGTCATTTAAAATTTAGAATTCTAAGTTTATTTTAGTTTTAGTAGTCTTTTTGAAATTTGTTATAAATAAAAAAAATAAATAAATACGTACTGGATATATGCCATTTTTTCATAAGAACTCAAGGTATTTATCCTTTCGGACGATTTTCCGAGGAAAATATTGATTTATGCTATCCAGAATCATTATAAATTTTCTTTTTAATATTTCCCAGACAGTGGATAGATGAATGATGCAACATCAAATTGCCTGTCCTCAGTCAAATTTCAAATTTATCCCGCCTTTCCGTACGTGATAAGTGGGGTCAATAATCCACGTACGCTCGGGAATTTTACATGGGGAAAATTCTAGAGTTGCCTACGCGTATGTCTGAAAATAAACCATGCAAAACATCATCACCAACGTGGGCCAATCAGCTTTCGACAGCGGGTACGAAGAAATCCAATCAGAACCTGTCATGTTCGAATTTCCACCAATCGCGTACTTACACGACAAAATGTATTAATAAATTCGGATTGTCAAACAGAAACTTCATCAGTTTCAGAAGAGCAACGTACGAGTACATATATTGAAAAAAAAGCGATAGTTATTCGTTCTTCAGTGATTTTCTACAAGAAACAGTTTATTGGTGTCAATATTTGAGTTAATTATATCTCAGGTAAGCAATCGAATTGATTTGATATTAAAGAGAAATTCAAAATTCAATGACTTTAAACAATCGGCAATTTGATACCGGGTGGGTAGTTCAATTTTAATGAGTACAAAATAATCTGAATTTCCAAATAAGCTTGGAATTTCCTCATTACCCAATGAACAATGATAAGTCTTTAATCATAAAGAAGAAATTCAGATCAGTGAGTCAACTTCGCGTTAGGAAAATTCTAGAAAATTCAGTGATAACCATTATGGTTTTCCCGAAACCAATCGATCATTTCACGAAATAACATCTTAGATTTCCTTCTCGATGCGGAGAACTCAATTGATGCATATTTTTTTGAGTAGATCGATATCTTTCTCCTCATCTGTTTCGAATTGTCATATGCCAACAAGGCAAAATTTACAGTTAGGTGGTCTAATTTGGCGATGTGTTTATTGAACTCTTGCTGTCGTGGATATACAATTCATTTCGTTTACTTCAGGTGGAGATGAAGGTTCACATATTGTTAGGCATAACTTGCCTATTAGCATTGGCTCTGGCAGCCAAGGATGACAAAAAGGAGAAAGAGGATGTTGGCACTGTTATTGGAATTGATTTAGGAACCACATATTCTTGGTAAGTTTAATCATTCTTAATTTTTAACGGGAGTTTATATCATTGGCGTTTGTTTCCAGTGTTGGTGTATACAGAAACGGTAGGGTAGAAATAATTGCCAACGACCAAGGTAACAGAATCACCCCATCTTACGTGGCTTTCACTGCCGATGGCGAGCGTCTCATCGGAGATGCGGCCAAGAATCAACTTACAACAAATCCAGAAAACACAGTCTTCGACGCCAAACGTCTGATTGGTAGAGATTGGACGGATTCAGCTGTGCAGCACGACATCAAGTTCTTCCCCTTCAAGGTTATCGAGAAGAACTCCAAACCCCACATTAAGGTGAGTGGATGTACGGATTCAAAGTTTCACTAGAGAATGGTCTCAGAGTAAGAGAAATGAATGAAATTTCTTCCGGGAAACTTGGGGAAGGGGTTGAAATAATATGCAATTTAATTGCTATCTCGAAAAAAATTCATCATAGAGGTTCTAGTTGTTCACAACCTTGTAAAGTCAAACATTATAACGTGTTCATCATATCACTGATAAGATAACTTGAAGTATTTTGAAGAATAAACATCTTCAAATTGAATAAGGAAGTCTTTCATGTTTTGTTGAAGGTACAATGACTATACTCCATTCACATTTATTTTAGCAGTCTGTTGGCCATGAAATAATTTTCTCAAGTTTTTGTAACTAGAACGGAGTAAGGTTGGCACTCATGAAATGTCGTTAATGTCATAACGCTGTTGCCACAACTTATATCAATTTTTATTACGACAATGCCGAAATTGATTGAAAAAAGAGATAGGGTTCCAGGAAGTGCTATTGAGAATTCAGGTCGGCTCATTCAAATAGTTATACCCTGATATTTTAAAATCCACAATACGTAAGACGGTAGTGAACATATTCAATGTGGGAGAATTTATATAATGTGAGAAGATAACAAACATTAACTCTCCTCAAGCTAGTGCATATAACGATATTATACTGATCTTTTGTATTTTCCATGCAAATAACTGGATTTGGTATACCTTTAATCAGTTTGAATAAACTTCAATAATGTTCGTCACATATTTTCCTAAGAGATTCGACATTTTGATAAAATACGTAATAACAGAAACTTTCACGTAGAACGGGCAACATAGCGTTGATTTAAAACCCAAAAATGTTTTGACCAGCGTTATAACCGCACATTTTCGTACTATACAGTACATGTACTATACATGTGTCAAATTTCCATGGCCAACCGACTGCTAAAATAAAAGTGAATGAAGTATATATAGTCAGTGTAGTTGAAGGTAGTGTTTTTTCAACAAGTATTCTGAAATCAAAAGATCTATTTTCTATTACAGAAAGTAAAGTTAAAGGAAATTGAACGCTTGAACAATTTTTTTCAATATAGAGAAGAATTCGAAATGTTATATTGCATTTTGAGGGTGATAGATGTTTTTGGAGTGTGAGGACCATAGAACGATCTGTAGGGGTAAGGGGAAATCCGCTGAATTATAGGTTAGGTCGGTTGACGGTCGGAAGAAAACGCACAACGTCTTTCCAAGGGCTTTCGCTCCGTCAGTGAAACAACACAGTAGGGCGAGAACCCTGGCAGGACAGTAATGTTTCTCCTTTCCCTTTGTAGTCTTTCCAAGGGCTTTTGCACCGTCACGAACATATACGCGGTTATCTCCAAATTAATGATGTTTTTACACGGTGATGCATAATTTTTAGGAATAAAATGATCTGGGATGCTTACGGTTTTCAACAATTTCTGAATCCTGGATCGGAATGAAGATTATAATGCTTGATTAAAACTGAAGACGGAAAAATGCGAATATTTCAACAAATTTTCCGTTTTTCCCTTGCAGGTCGACACCAACCAAGGAGAAAAAGTATTCGCCCCCGAAGAGATATCCGCCATGGTCCTCGGCAAGATGAAGGAAACCGCCGAAGCCTACCTCGGCAAGAAAGTAACCCACGCCGTAGTCACCGTACCAGCCTACTTCAACGACGCCCAACGTCAGGCCACCAAGGACGCCGGTACCATAGCCGGTCTCAAGGTCATGAGGATCCTCAACGAACCAACGGCCGCCGCCATCGCCTACGGCCTGGACAAGAAGGACGGCGAGAAGAACATCCTAGTCTTCGACCTGGGCGGCGGTACCTTCGACGTCTCCCTCCTGACCATCGACACCGGCGTCTTCGAGGTCGTGTCTACCAACGGAGACACCCACTTGGGAGGTGAAGATTTCGACCAGAGGGTGATGGACCACTTCATCAAGCTGTACAAGAAGAAGAAGGGCAAGGACATCAGGAAGGACAACAGGGCGGTGCAGAAGTTGCGTCGTGAGGTAGAGAAGGCGAAGAGGGCGCTGTCGGCCAGCCACCAGGTCAGGATCGAGATTGAGTCGTTCTTCGAAGGGGAGGACTTCTCCGAGACCCTGACCAGGGCCAAGTTCGAGGAGTTGAACATGGTGAGTTGTCTGTGAGGTTTTTTTTTGTAGCTGTTTCTCACAACTTTCTTCTTCAGGATCTCTTCCGCGCCACCATGAAACCTGTACAGAAGGTACTAGAAGACGCAGACATGAAGAAGAAGGACATAGATGAGATTGTGCTGGTCGGTGGATCTACCCGTATCCCCAAGGTGCAACAGTTGGTCAAGGACTTCTTCGGCGGCAAAGAACCATCCAGGGGAATCAACCCCGACGAGGCTGTAGCCTACGGAGCCGCCGTACAAGCCGGAGTTCTGTCCGGAGACCAAGACACCGACGCCATCGTCTTGTTGGACGTCAACCCCCTCACCATGGGTATCGAGACCGTCGGGGGCGTTATGACCAAATTGATCCCTAGAAACACCGTCATACCCACCAAGAAATCCCAGATCTTCTCCACAGCTTCCGACAATCAACACACCGTCACCATCCAAGTCTACGAGGGTGAACGTCCGATGACCAAGGACAACCATCTTCTGGGCAAATTCGATTTGACCGGCATCCCACCAGCTCCACGTGGAGTACCTCAGATCGAGGTCACCTTCGAGATCGACGCCAACGGTATACTCCAAGTATCCGCCGAGGATAAGGGAACCGGGAACAAGGAAAAGATCGTCATCACCAACGACCAAAACAGGCTGACACCCGAAGACATCGACAGGATGATCAAAGACGCCGAGATCTTCGCCAATGATGACAAGAAGTTAAAAGAACGCGTCGAAGCTAGGAACGAATTGGAAAGTTACGCTTACTCCCTGAAAAACCAACTAGGGGATAAGGAAAAGTTGGGATCAAAGATAACCGGTGACGAGAAGACCAAGATGGAGGAGGCCATCGAGGAGAAGATCAAGTGGTTGGAGGAGAACCAAGATTCCGAAGCCGAAGACTATAAGAAACAAAAGAAGGAATTAGAAGATGTAGTGCAACCAATTATAGCGAAATTGTACCAAGGTTCCGGTGGTCCACCACCGCCGACAGGTGGCAGTGACGACGATGAAGACCTCAAGGACGAGTTGTAGGAGAATATTCAAAGACTGATTTACTTTCAGCGTTTTCAGAAAATGTGATGTATGCGTGGTGGAACGAATGTAAAGACTTGTTTTTAATTTTGAAAAAGTGAAATTTTTTTTGTAATTCTGATAAATTAGGTCCATATTTTATATTTAGGTACCTGTTGATTGGTAACGAAACCTACCCTCTTATTTATTTTTCATCAAATATGAGTGTATGATGAAATGTTCATTTCTTAATGGTTCATTATTGTTTATAGTTTCATTTATTTACATTGTTTGGATTGTACACTTGTATTTGATAACGTTATAAGATGAATTTTTCAATAAAATTTATTGAGTAATTTTGTGTTCTCCATTTACCTCCCTCTCTATGAAGTCGAAGTATTCTCCTACACTGGGAATTCTAAGTTGCGTTTGGTATGAATTTGAATGATTAAAACTATATAAAACCAAACTAAATCACTATATTTACATTTTACAAATATTCAAGGAAAGAGCATCAATAAATGTCATTTCATCTTGTTCTTTTCCTTTTTTGCCTTTTCTATGTAGGCATCTAGATCGTCCAAAGGCCTATAATAAATATGTACAGTTTGAGCTCCAACGAACATGGTGATCATCGCTGTAGCCACAAATGTAATATATCTTCCCGTAGGTACTCCAAATGGCATTCTTGAGATGATTTATTCGCTTTCTACTATTGACTCTGCTAGTTTCCTTTTGTAGGTATCATCTGTAAAACCTCCCTGTCTCATATATATAGAAACTATCTAAAACTAATGCAATAACTCACAAAAATTGATTTCACCAACTCGCCAGTTTATCATGGAAAACTCTAGAGCTGCCCCAGCGACGAAAAATAATGGAAGGAACCTATAGATTCCGAAGTACGTTTTTCCCGGCCACTTGTCCAGAATTTTGGCTAGTTTCCGACTTTTAAAATTCATTAGTTTTTGCAAATTCTTTTCCAGTACAGCATAATAAAAATTTATAGGTTACCCCGAGTGACGTTGTCAGTGACAGTGATGGCTGTCAAAATCAGCTGTTGAGAGGTCACACGGTACAATGAATTATGATTTTTCAAGAATATTTAACTATATCTTCGGGTGTTTTTCTTATAAAACTAAACGGCATATTACTAAATATATGCATCAAAGCATACGTTTATGCTGCATTAATTCGATATTGGACAATGGAACTACCAGTAGTCATTGAAATGCAGTAGTTCAACCGAATTATGAATTCAATTCGAACATCATAATTTCGCATCAAATTGCATCAATATTAATGCCAGAACATGAGACTTTCAACATTTTTATAATATGTTCGTAATTCTCATCCATTTTTTCCAAATTCTCCTCAATCAGTAAAAAAAAAAGTTAGGTTATCGAAGTGTCACCTGTATGCGTCAGTGTGACAGGTTGTTTTACAATCAATGGTACGTCTATGGTAAACAAACACCTGTGAATGAACGGAAACCTGTGCTAGTGGTGATGTTCGCGATTTCAGAGACTTGTGCTGTGTTTTTATTGATATGAATTTCATCGATTCTTCATAAGGATTAGCTGCTCTGGATGATATAGATTTCAGAAATTTCCAATATGATTTCCTATATTTCTCAACTTTTATTTATAGTCTCAGGTGAGTAAATTTCAGTTACGACTATCACGACCGTATTAAAATTTTATTTTAATAAGATCTTACTAAGCCTTTCGAAAATCTTCGTAAATAAATTGCTAGATTTCTTCTATTCCTAATGAATACTCATTTTATCGTTTGATGAATGGAAAGTTGAACGCTAATTATTCTTGAGATTATGGACTTTTGTTTGTAGTTATATCTTTTCTCGTTCTGGAAGTTACCGGCGATGAATGACTCATAGCTTCAAGAGATCCAGAGAGTTGGTTGAAAAATCGACTCTCGACGGACCAAAAATTATTATGGTATCTAGAACCTCAAAAGTTTTCGGAAACTTATTCAACTGAACCACGCAAATTGTATGACATGAGAAAGGCTTTGATTACCATAATATTGAAGAATGTTTATTAGGAATTAACTGTTTTTCTGAACTGACCTAAAAGCTCGATTACCTCCAGTCGAAAAACAGGTTCCTTGAACCTCGATTTGTTAATAATAAATTCTGGTTTATCTTTTTTTCTCAAAACCCAACAGCGCCCAAGAAATATCAGTAAAATTAACATAAACTTAGTCGTTTATCATTTCGATCCTCAGCTCTCAGAGCGTTTGTTCAAATTTTATTCCAGTAGTTTAATTTTCTTGCTCTTTTCAAGTGAGGAACTTGATTTTGATAAAGGCACCATAAAATGTAAAAGTTTACTGGGAATTTCAAAAGGTTTTTTCTTAAATTACGCAACTTTTCATAAATAATTCTTTACGATAAGTTCATCGTACGTAGAGGAACGAAAAACCGCAAAATGATTTTGACGATTTTATCATATAATGTTGTAATTAGCGTAACCATGGTGTCAAGGCAACAACAACGAACAAAAAAGGTAACAATTAATCTTGTAACCTACGGTGCTTGGTTTTCTTGAATGGACTCTCGGTCCGATAAACATTTTACAAAACAGAAGGAAATGCCAATTAATCTTCGGATGTCGACTAAGTAGATTGAATTAGAGGGTATAAAGAGATTCGATTCTATTGTGTGAAAGTTTTTCAGACTTCTTACCAGAAACATCGCTCTGAGGAAGGATCGTAGATACAGGATCTATTTAGAATAGGTACAGCTGCGTGTCGTAAGATTTTGTCATAAGATGCGATAATACTCTGGAAACGTCACACCCTGTATAGTGCTATTCTATATTCTTACTCGAAGGGGGAAATGAAATAATTCGCAAAGACCAACTTCTCGAAATTTCATCGACCTAAGTGCAACCGTTCGGTCTTGACGATTTTTTATTTGACCCCATCTTTTTGAGAAACTTTCCACACTCGTATCTCCCAAAAAAATCATCGGAGATCTGAATGTAATGCATATTCTAGAAGAGCAACTCTTCTAGTAATAAATCTCGAAATTTCATCGAGCTCGTATTTCCCAGACAAAAAAAACCTGAAGGCAGCTTGGAATGACCAGAACTGTTTGTATCTTGTATTTCTTTCCAGCCTTGGAAAAACCCACTGATCAACGAATCTTTGATTTTAAGCACCAAATTTTGGCGATTCTGAAATAATTGCACCATCCCTATTATATGCATCAGTTCTCCTGCCACAGTTTTATGCATAGAGTACAGTTAGCGCAAAAATCTCACCGACTTACGTAATAGCCCGTGCCATCCAATTTCTCCGTATAAGAATAGGCTCTTCTGTTAATTTAATTGAATGAAATATCGGATTGGCATTTACTACTCGACAGCGGATTGAGATTAAAGACATTAGCGTTCTCGTTGAAAAATAACCGGCTAACCGGTATGACTGGTGATTCATTGCCCCAGAATTAGGTGAACTCTCTGATATGGCGAGATTTTTCGCTCGAAAAACAAACGTAGCTAAAAAATTACGTAAAGCCAACTCGTCTTGAACCTAGTGCTGTTGGCCTTCAAGAAACCTACTGCGCGTAGAAATAATCAGTTCTGAAAATCACCCACTGACTCTCGATTTGAGAGAACACCCTTTGTTTTACTCTGTGTATTATTATAAATGCCGTAAAGGCATTGCCGTATTCATTCAGGATGTCTCGAAGAGTGTAATTACACGGCTAATTTCCTTCAATTGTTCGTATGTTGTTGGTTTATTCCCCTTCACCTTTTTGCTCGAAATAGAGAAGAAACAATGCAGAACATCTAGATGAATATAGCTTCAAATAATAAAATAACTATCAATAGGTACCTAAATTGGGTATTTGCAAAGGTTCCTATAGTTTCTTGAACCAGGAAGTAGCCTCCCAACAAACATTTATCGTCGGTAAATCGTCGGCTGTGTGCTGTTACTGCTGGCGAAGTGCGTACTGCTGTTACACATCATCGGACCTTTGAAGATCCGAGGACATGGTTTACGCTGCTGAAGATGTGTCGAAACATGAGCATCTAGCCAGCGGCGGCAAAACGCTGCTGTTAGATGAGCAACTTCTTGGCGGTTTATATTCATCGGATCGGTTGCGGTTAGATGCATCTTCAGCGCGTTTTACCCTTAACATAAGGTCAAGCTGTACTATTTAAATTTCGCGGGATTTTGCATAAGAGCTTCCAGACAATCTAATTTCCGTAATTCCGTATCGAAGCGTTATTTCATTCAGACGTCGTACGCGTGCACGTGTTTTGAAGATAAAATAGTTTTTAAGAGTAGGCTATTTGACGAAATTTTTCTTTCTGAAAACTTCCTTGTTGTGTTGTGTTGTGTTGTATTAACATAGTAACAGTGATGTCCCAGGGCAGGTGAGTACAAGAAATCAAAATAAAATGGTATTTCTATTTCTAATAAACGTCGGAGTAGGCGTTAGGAATATCATCACGTAAAACAGAGAGTTCTCGAAATATTAGGTCCAAGTAGTACATCATCACCATCACATCATTAGAACCGAGTACTTCAACGATCTTCTGAGATTGCATGTAGATAAAAAAAATGCAGAGATAGAAATGGATAAGAAAACCATCGAAATAAAAAGGTACGAAGAATTGAAGAAATTCGATGCTGATATGATCTATATAGAATATTTGAAAAAATGTGTAGGTAGAATTATGTATCTACTCCTTTGGGATATGCTTTCATTTTTTGGTTTTGGTCTTTTTTATTCTAGAGAAAAATTCTACAATTTGAAAGACAGAAAAATCTATATAGGTATACAAATATTTTTCAGTTGTCCAAATTTGGCCTCAACAGGGGTAAGGACGTAGCAGAGACAACACGCAAAATAATCTAACTCATAATAAGCCATGAATCAGGAATTTCCCTGAATTGGTCGGGTAGGAATTAATAATAAAAATGGATTAGAAGCAATGGCGAATATTGTTGAGCTTAATCATGGTGAGTTTTCATGTTGTATTGGTCGAAAATGTTGACATTTTTGAATGTAAGGAAGTTACTTAAATTGAATACATGTTTTGCATGTTTACATTTATTTAATTAATTTAAACACAAATAATGAAATTCTATTATCCAGGATCTGTAAGGATAAATCCTATTACAAGAAGTGCCACTGATGTGGAAATGAATCATGTAATGAATTGGCTTCGCAATGCCGGTGACAGAGCAGGGGGCAGATTGAAAAGAGCGGAGGAAAAAGAAGCAGGCAATAATTAGCAGTGAATAAATATATACTTCTTTTTTCAAGTAAGCTAGTCATTTTTATGTGTTTTTTCGACCTACAAAGTATTTATATATGTATATTATTATATGATCGTTATATTTAAGTTGTTTGAATATATGAAGATTCTTTTCAATTGGCTGTATAAATTGTCTTCCCTAATCACAATATAAGTGTTGCAAGGTTTCAAAAAATATTTGAAGAAAAAATAGATCTCCTTCAACATGAGAAATGATTCCGAGATTTCATAAGAAACGTTCAAAGATCAGAAATTATTGATATAATAATTCATATTTAATTTTTTTTGGATTTGCCAATTTCTACCAACGATTCTCAAATTTTCAGGGGCACCTTAGCATATTTACTTGGCATTTCTTTCTAACTCTGGTACGAATTCAATTTCAGCAACGTTGAGTTGGTATTAAGTCTCTAAAAGTTGATGAGACAGAAATCGTACATGAGTAGTAAGAAATGTCACGTAAATATGCTTAGGTGTCTCTTAAAATTTGGAGATCGTTGGTGAGAACGAGCATTAGTATTGCAGGTATGTATATATTATACCGACGTTGTACCGATCAATTGGAACAGCGTATTCCCAGCATTGTCTAGACGTTAAGCCGACGTGGTGCCGATCAATTGTAAAAGCATTCTTCCAATATTTTGTACAAGCTGAACCGACGTCGTAACGATTAATTTGAGGAGCGTATTTGAAGCATAGTCTAGACGCTAAACCGATGTGTTTTTGCACAGTCGAATCGTCGCCGGATCTGCGGTGTGCAGACTCTGCAACATGTCGGCTCATAGTCCGTCGGGCGGCTGTCGGCCGATGTGACACTATTTGCAGTATACCGACTCTAACATCGCAGCACTAACCCAACGTTGGGCCGAGTTAAAAATGTTTGCTGGGCTGCCTTTTGCTAGGGGAGAAATGGAAAAAAACCTGTATAATACCATGATTCTAACAAACATTATATTTGCCCCTCCATTCCTTTATTAGCTCATCGTGACAGTTTGTTAGTATCCTGTTAATTTCGAACACATGTGATAAGGATTGCCAAAATATCGTATGTCAGTGGGCGAAGAAAAAACCATGAATTCGGCGCCTGTACTATTATGCTTCAGAAATTTTACAAGCTTGAAGACCAGGTAGGTACCGTTGCCACAAAGTCACGTAGTTGGACATGGCAATAAATCTCAGAGATACTATGTCAAACAGGCGTGAGAATGAAACTATTCATTCATGAAGTTGAAGCCTGTTGCCTGATATTTTTGGTGGCGTTGAAAATCTTTCTGGCCTAATAGCGACAATAGTTCACTCTATGGTCAATGTCAATACCAAGAATTTTATCTAAATGAGTGTTCGACTAATGAGTTAATGAGATCTCTTAGGACCAGTTCAAGGAAGTTAGCTGTGTGAGGAAAGCTGATTTTGATGGGACTTTGGTAACAAGGGAGTTGCCATGCGTTTAAAAAAAATTCGTGACAAACATTTATACTCGGACTAGAGCAGAGGCCTTCAGAAGGGGTCCATTTCCAAGTTGGACCACTCTAATCTTTTCTAATATGAGATAGTTCTTCACGGCATTTCAACTCACGTTAGGCTTGTTTCACTATTTTGGATCATACGGGATTTCACATAACAAATAAACTTCTTCAGTATGCCAGTGCTCTTTTCAGTTGTGTTTTGTACAGGCTCTGTTACTGCGTTTTTTGCCACCTTAGGGAGAGCGCCCACCAAAGAAGCGTAACAATGACATGGCACATACATGACAAAGGGGATGAAAAATAATTACTAAAACTTCACTCAGATGTGCGATATCTGGAAATTATGCATCGTCTTTGTCATGTATGTGCCATGTCAGTGTTACGCTTCTGTGGTGGGCGCCCCCACTAAGGGAAATCACTGTTAAAGTAGAAACCTCGGTAGAAATTTGATTTTCTCATGTTTCGCTAGTTGAAAACCAACTTACATTTTCTCTTGAGTGAAATTAATATCAACAACCATTTATTCACTTATCTACATCAATTCTAGCTACTGTTAAACGCTAGAAAAAATGTTCTTCTGTTTTTTTCTCGATACTACATTGAAGTAAAAAGTCATTCGACTGACCTAGCATCATCAAACTATTTGACGAAATAATTCTAACCTAACCTTGAAGATTATGAACAATGTGAATGAGAATTCCGTTATGAAGAGTTGCATAATGAATCCAATAAAAATTCTCCCGAATCGTAGGTCACGTTGTGGTGTACAAGTCTAGAATAAAATTAAACGAACGAATGAACAACTTAATTTGAATATTCATTCAATGTGCAAGCTTTTCTACTTAGGATAGTTATCCTTTTTTCTGCAGAGCTCTCCCCCTAAATAAGAATATAAATTGTTGAAATTTGGCATGAAAATATCATGCCTACACATTGTAGCAAACTTTGATCAATGTAGGGGAAAATGAAATGTATGTTTTAGGGGAGAGTCTGTTGATTAGGTTCAGAAAATATGCAAATAAAACAAAAATCAGTTATATGAAAATTACAGACAGACCTGACAGACACTCTTGTTTAAAATAATAGATATAGACAAGTACCTAAGCCCATAGATCTACCTTTTTTGGTAGATTTACCTTTGAGGTAGATTCACCTTTTCTATCATTCTATCCTTATCTATTTTTGTCCTCAGTCATCCTTCTAAACAACAGAAATACTTACGGTATTGCTCAATACTTCGGACCATCAGAACAGCCTGAGGCATATTTCAATGGATCGTCCTACGTACGACTACAAACTACCATATCATTGAAGAAACAAACTGGAATTAGTTTCAGGACATGTGTTGGTGAGTATTCCTTCGGTATATCTGCAAATTTTCATTTCAAACGATTCCCGTAAGTCGGTATAAGCAAATCCAGGCATGATATTTTCTTGTAGGCGGTAATCTATTCTCCCAACAACAGAACGATGAAATATTCGAATTGGTTGTCAAGAAAGAGGGCATGATATTCTTTGCTAGAACCTCTGGGAAGACATTTGAGGAGAGGATTGCTGGAAACTACACGAATAACAGATGGCACACAGTGTACCTTCAATACACGTTGGGAAACCTAACAATCGCCATAGATGACAAAATATGGGTATGAGAAAAAAAATACCCTGTTTTATTCGATAGAGTATTGAATACTAACCTAATTTTCAGTTACTCGCAAACGCTTCGTACAATCATGAAGTTTTGACGAGTCCAGGCTTGTACAATGAGGGCGCTGCGGTGCTTCTGATAGGGAAACAGTTCAATGGATGCATACAAGAAGGACCATCGATAGTTTTCGACAAAAGCATCATAAGCTCCAGCCACAACGTTATTTTTGAACCATGCCCTTTGACCGATTTTAGCTGTAAGTAATCTACCAGCGAAACTTGATATCAGTCTTGATTTCACCTTTTTTGGGATTGTACCACAGGCACGCCAACGGATCAACAGGAAGGCGTCGACATTTGCCTCAACAAGCCCTGTTTCAACCAAGGCACCTGCATAAACGACAAAACCGGATACACGTGCACCTGTCATCCTAGATACACCGGTAAAAACTGCGAGATAGACCTCGGTGACCCTTGCGAAAAGATACCGCCTCTTTGCAAAAACAGCGGAAAATGCGAATCCTCCACATTCGGGGAATACATGTGCACTTGTCCTCCGAACTACACCGGAGAGCACTGCGAGAACAAGATCGTGATCAATCCGCAGTGCGAACCTCCGAACAACCCCTGTTTGAACGGCGGCATCTGCAACGTGATGGACGGCACAAACCAGGTTGTCTGCAACTGCAAACCTGGCTTCAAAGGGACTTACTGCGACATCAACCTAGACGAATGCTTCTCCAGCCCCTGCAAGAACGGCGGACTGTGCGTGGATGGGTTCAACAATTATACCTGCAACTGCGCACATACTGGGTATACAGGGAGGCTCTGCGATAAGGACGTCAACGAATGCCTGAATAATCCGTGTCACAATGGTGGCATTTGCTTCAATACTTACGGGAGCTACTTGTGCCAGTGCGTACCTGGTTTTGGTGGACAAAACTGCGAATATGTATGTAGCTGTTTTTTATTTTACACTTATTTCAGTTGCAGATCTATGCTATGCATTGTTTTGAAAGTGCAAAAGCCGTTTAATTGGGGTTATGTGAATTTCAGTCTATTTCTACTCCGTGTTTCTTGACTTTGGACTAGTTTTCGAGTTCATTTGTAAACTAGGAACTGAGTCACCTGATTTTCTTTAGGATGTGTTAGTTGACCACTATAATAGCATCAGTATCCAATTCGATACCTCGAGTACAAGTGTAGATTTCAAAGTACGTTTTCCTAAAAACGGTTGAATCTTCATTCTAAAGTTGGCGTAACGCGCTATTGTTGTGATATTTCTTTTATTATTTTAATGCCCTTTTAAATATCACACAGTATAACCTCGTTATATCACTAACTGTTTGAGTTCAAGGAGCCCTTAACATAAACAATGGTTATGATAGTGCCATTTTTTCAATCACTCACCTGAAAATTCCTACTGATAGCATTAATCTCTACATGCTTGAAAAGTTTAGTTGAATATTATGAAATTCCTATTTTCGTCTAATAGGAACAAACAATTTTTGCTCGGTAGATAAGAATGTGTCTGTATCACTCAAATGGAACAATATTACTTCAATAATTCATGAGGAAATACCGTAAATTGGTCTCTAGGTTAACGATCTTGGTATTGCTTTTGAATTGAAATATAATTCCATATTCATCTGCAAAAAGTGCTCGGAAAAATTGTTCAGTAATTCTTGTGCAATGGGAGTATAAGAAGTAAATATTGTGGAGTGCGAGTGGAAGAAGTGAAAATTGTTTTAATTATGCACAAAATCTTGGTGTTGTTTATTTCGTTGCCGGTAATGGGATTATCTAAGGTAGATTTCACAGCTAGTTCAGATCAATAGTTCGAATTAATTGGTTTAATTAGAAATATTTCTTTCGTTTCAATCAACGGAATCTCTTTGTTTATGGTTTTTCATACAATTATAGTTTTTCAGAAGATTGAGTTGGATTTATAGATACAGTTATCTAAATAACGACCCATATTGAAGTTGTAGGCAGTCCAAAATCTAAATATTTAAATATGCAGGTTCGCCCACAATATGTTATACCTAAATTCATTAATAACCTAGAAATACGATTTTCAAAAGTGCGAAAATAACAAGGGAAATAGTTTTAAATATCCAAAGATATTTTTGCCATAATTTCTAACATTGTTAGTTAGTGAATGAGGACCATGAGCCATTATTTCGTCTACGTTTTTGTTTAAAGTTGACTTAAAATTGCTTCTTGAAATTTATTTTGTGTTTAATTATGGATATTGAGAAATTGTTTGAATTGAGTCTTGCGTCGACAATCAAATTGAGTGATAATATATAGGGTTTAGCTACCATCCTCCATAACTCTATGGCGAACCTGTATATTTCAATTCATCACAGATATGGAATCAAAATAGTGAATACCGAAGACTTGAATCTGTGCGTTACTTCTTACTCTGTAAAATGAAAGCGTAGGCAGTAAGTACTCAAGCATTTCTTCTACAAATTTCCAGAATGTCAACGAATGTCAATCCCAACCCTGCTACAACAGGGGTATATGCGTGGACAAGCCCGGCGGTTACGAATGTAGGTGCCCGATGGGTTTCCAAGGAAACAATTGCGAATTGGACATGCGCAGCGAATATTGCACACCGCAGAGTTGTTCCCCTTACGGAGAATGCCGAAGTAACGGCAACCTAGGGTCGAGCTGCTACTGCAAGCACGACCATCCGGGAATTTACCCGAATTGCACTGTGGATCCGGTGTGTGTCCCTAACCCTTGCCGAAACGGAGGCATTTGCGCTGGCAGCCGTTTGGGCGATAGGAGCAGTTTCAATTGTTCCTGTTTGCCTGGTTTTATCGGTGAGTATTCTGGGGTCAGCTGTCTGGTGTTCATTTTTTGCAATTTTGATGTTTTGGGCCCTGGGAGGAATGTCGTTCTTGCATCCTGACGATTATTTCAATATAGTACTAACGAAGATCCATAGTGGTGGATAAAATTGAATGTTTTTCCGTTATAAAAGAATTTCGATAGATGATTTCGTCAAGTATCCATGGATAGCCCTGTATGTTGCTATTAAACATTATTAGCCGTTGTAATTGAGCACAGAAAGACATTCCTCCAACGATTGCTTCTTTCTCTGTGTTTGCCCACTGTTTCTTCTGTCATGGAAGCTTCATGCGCTTGATATGTGTATTGCACGCTTTTCTATGAAGGCCAAGCATGCGAACGTGTTGACCTGTGCGAACCGGGCCTGTGCCGTAACGGTGGTACCTGTATTGGCGACCCTTACGGGTATCGCTGCGCCTGCGCCGACGGATGGACAGGTTCGAGTTGCGAAACGCACCTTAGGTGCGAGAATGAGCCGTGCGCACACGCAGTCAGCTGCCAGAATTATGTAAGTTGTCATGGAATTGTGATATTTGTGTTTCCCTGGATCGAAACATGTGGGGAGAATCAGGAAAAACTGTCAGAGAGAAGGTATCTATTGATGATGTGAAGGTTACTCCCTTAAATTGGAGAATATCGTATTTGTCAGGCACACAGGGTAGCTCATAGGAAAAATTGATTCTTTCTGTTACTTTTTACCTACTCTGTATAGTTCGATAATAATTCAATATGACAATTGACACAAGCAAGTGATGATAGCTAACACTTCATGAGTATAAATGATTAAAAACAGATGCAGCTCTGCTTCAACTTGTGTTATAGTTCCAAAACTTGTTGATATATTTAATCTAAACTATCAATTTTATAATTTGCGATCAATTTGATTGGGAACTGTTATTTTCTCATAAACTATTTCTTTAATGCTCATTGTTAGTGGTAGTTATTTTGGTTGGTTGTAGTTAGTTTGGAAGTGTATATTGAACTCATTAATAAGTTTCTCATACCATTCATCGCGAAAACTCATACCAAATTTCATAATATATGCAATATTGGGTTGAAATTTGTACTGATAGGTTTTGGGCCATGATCTTTTCAATAAAAATATTGTCGTAGAAACTACAAACTTTTGGAATTTATAACGGATCGTTCCTCATCTACACAAATCACCCACATCACACATTAGTTCACATTCTTTCCACAAGTTTCGAATCCACAGGAACTAGCATGCATCAGTGTCATATGGGGGCTTGATCACCCCACCATCCATTTGGGAACCACACTAGATAATAGTTTTCGCTTCATTCACAGTTGGGTGGTTACTACTGCACTTGTGAGGTCGGCTGGACAGGCCTAAACTGCAACGTCGAACTGGATCTATGTTCTAGTAACCCCTGTCTAAACGGGGGTACTTGCACGGATCTGTTCGATTTCTTCACGTGTCAATGTGCACAAGGCTATACAGGTACTCGAGCAGTTCTCCTGCTTTACAAGTCTCATTCTTTATGCGACGAGAGGTTATTGAAAACAAATCACGTGTATTAAACTCAAGTCTACTCAATGTTACAATTGGTATTGCGATTTCAAGTATTATGAAATGATTTCAATGACCTCTCCATCTTTTAGGTTAAGTGTTTTATGTTTTTGTTAACCACTATCATCTTCATCCGCTCATTTCGACTAACATGATGAATCTACTTTTTTCATCGATATTACTACAATTTTATTGAATTTATGTGGAAGATAACTGATGAAAATCCTTAATTAAACTGGAAAAATGATTTTCACAGACATGAGTTATTTACCACTACAAGTATTATTGTGCGTTATTTTTATAAAAACAACGAAAATAGACTAGTAGAAATCCAAATCGAGAAGTGAACTGCAGAAAAATTGCCTTCATCGATTGAAAGAATAGCAAGTAGACCGGTTTATGGCTTATTCGCCGACATAAGTATCGCATAACTCATTCGATGATTACAACAAAAATGAAATTAAACTTATATTCCAATCCGGAAGACCGGCTACACAAGCTTTCAAAATTCTCTAGGCTTGAGGACTTGAAGGGTATTATCAGTAAATTGCTTAGCTCAGTTGATCTGCCTGAGTGACGTCATTGCTTCTATAAATCGAACAGACTATGGCTCACCATTTCACGTATTATTTAACCTGGAGCACATCCAGTTTTATTCGAAATGTGGCACTCAATTTCAAACTCAACCTACGAGAGGTTACACTAAAATTTTACGAATGGAAATTTCAGGACGCTTGTGCCAAGTGAACGTGGACGAGTGCTCCTCCTCGCCATGCTTGAACGGAGGTCTGTGCGTAGATAAGGTGAACTCCTACGCCTGCAACTGCACCCCCGACTGGATGGGTAGCAGATGCGAGAAGCCCTACGACGCCTGCGAGTTGAAACCGTGCCAAAATAACGGGACCTGCGTGTTGGGCGCCAGCAAACACAGCTTCGCCTGCAACTGTTCCCTGGGATTCGAAGGCGAACGATGCGAGGTCAACATAGACGACTGCAAGGAGGTGCAATGCGCGCCTGGCAAGGTATGCGTCGATCTGGTCAACGCGTTCGAATGCAGGTGTCCCGCCGGATACGGGGGAGACAATTGCACCATCGATTTGGACCCCTGCGCCAGGGAACCTTGCTCCAATAACGGCATCTGCACTGTTGATAAGATAACGCCCCACCACTTCAAATGTTCCTGTCCGCCAGGATATATGGGTAAGTTCTTCCTTCTACATATATTTTTGGCATACTATTCGTATTGCTCGCAACCTTCATACACAGCCGATACACTGTTCGCTGTCAGCTGTCAAATTTTGCTCGATGGCCATTTTTGTAACGTGGTTTCCTCGGAGAAAACTCATCTCGGGCGCCAGCTATTCTTTTCACTAGGGAGAATAGCAAACCTACCAGAGTAGCTGCTAGTCGGAGACAGAGTCCGCTGCTATCTAGGGTGGTAGCGATAACGAAGTAGTCAAAATCAAATTATGTACCAGTTTATTCACACCTTCGTAAACTGATTATATAAACAACGCAAATATGTGTAGGTATGAAATATGAGCGTATCGATCAGCAAACATACATTCGGGAAATTCGATCCGATCACGAGCACTTTATAAAGTTTATACCGGGTACATTGAAAAATCAAAGGTTGTTCAATAAAATTTCTCCAGAAATGAAAGAAACACAACCAGGGCGGATCTACTCGAGACTTTTATTCGCTACCCCAAGGGCTACGCTCCATGACTGATAGCGAAGAAAAGGTCTATTTTGAGCGGAACTACGGGATTTCACTGACGACGAGCGGTATCTCTTATTCTCTACCCCAAGGGCTTACGCACCATGACTGATAGAAAAGAAGAGATTTCTATTTCAACACTAATGAAACGGGAACGCGAACAGGGGGGTTGACGGGACTTTCTCTTAAATACCCCAAGGGCTTACGCACCATGACTGATAGCGAAGGGAAAAGTCAGACTCGCGAAACAGGGTAAAGTGCGATAAAAGATAACAGAAAGCGATACAGTACAGCAGTGTCAAAGAAGTAACCGGTGTAGGTCTAATAAAGAAACTGAACGGTATAGACGGGGACCTACCTCCTTTATTCAAGGCACTCGCGGAAAACATCGAGAAATAAAAATTAATTTCTAAGAGCACTACCTTCGTAACACAAAATTTATTCTAAATTCGCTGATCGGCTCGTCGGGCACACAATCGCAGAGACAAAAGAAAAGAGAGTAAAGAGCGTCAAGTGACAAAAGAGAGTCAAGTGACAAATGTTGAATATGCTTGAATCGAAGATCACAGTAATGTTTGTTTAAAGGCGAATACTGCGACCAGGACATCGACGAATGCACCCAGGGAAAATACTTGTGCAACAACGGCATATGCGTGAACACCGAAGGAGGATTTCAATGCTACTGCAAACCAGGCTTTACAGGCGAACGTTGTAACTTAGACTTCGACGAGTGCCTTTCTATGCCTTGCCAAAATAACGCGACATGTTTGAATAAAATCAACAAGTACGAATGCGTTTGCCCACCTGGATACACGGGGAAAGATTGTTCGGTCAACATCAACGAATGCGATTCCAACCCGTGTACTATGGGCTCCACCTGTATCGATGGAATCAATGCTTACACCTGCGTTTGTCAGCCTGGATTGACCGGACTGAACTGCGAGATAAATAAGGACGATTGTGAGGTGAGTGTGACAATCACAAAATCTATAACATCATCCGAAGAAAGAAGATGCCATTTTGTGTGAAATACTAATAATATAGTCTTAATATTGATCACAAATTTGCCTTATTGAATGAAGAGTATTTCCTGATGATTACAGTCTTCGCCCTGCCGACACAATTCAGTGTGTATTGATGGCCTGAACAGCTACACCTGCAACTGTACAGACACTGGTTACACAGGTGAACATTGCGAGATTAATATCGATGATTGCCTGAGCAACCCATGTGTCAATCATGTAAAATGTGATGATCTAGTTAAGGGCTACAGGTGTGTATGTCACAGTGGATACACAGGTAAGAATTTATTTATATTTTAGATCATTCGAATTTACCATGCGTTTTTTCCAGGAATAAACTGCGAAGAAGATATCAACGAATGTGAGAGCAATCCTTGTCAGTTCGATGGGACCTGCTTGGAAAGGAGTAACTTATCCTTGTACAATTCTCATATGAGTTCTGATGCAATGCTGCCAGAAATTTTCAGGGGAGAGTTTGATTACAACAACGCTGCTGGGTAAGTGTTGAGCAGCAAGTTGAAATATTGTGTTTTACCTGTTTAGTTCTTTATTTTGTCAACTCTCAATATTCTCAACAGGTATGAGTGCGTGTGCAAAGCTGGGATCATCGGGAAAAACTGCGAAATCGACATCGACGAATGCCAAAGCTCCCCTTGCCTACACGGCAAATGCAAGAACCTCATAAACAACTACTCCTGCGAGTGTAACGACGGTTTCGAAGGCGATAGATGCGACATTGACATAGACGAATGCGAGAAATTCCATCCTTGCGTCAACGGCGTTTGCGTCGATAAAAGGGCCGACTACTACTGCAGCTGCGAGCCGAACTACGGCGGTAAAAACTGCTCGGTTGAACTGGTCGGGTGCGTGAACAACCCTTGCATGAACAACGGCACCTGTAAGCCGTTCCTGTTCAACGAGACCGAGCATAAGTTCAACTGTTCATGCGACAACGGTTTCTACGGACCCACGTGTGAAAAAGTGACAACCATGTCACTGTCTAAGAACTCGCAGATAATGGTGAATACTTCGAGGGAAGAAGGTTATGACATCCAGTTCAGGTTCAAGACTACCCTAGGTGATGGCCTGTTGGCTATCGGAAAAGGTTTCACCTACTACATCTTGGAATTGTCCAAAGGAAGGCTGAACCTCCACTCGAGCCTGCTCAATAAATGGGAGGGCGCTTTCGTCGGTTCTAACCTGAACAACAGCGAATGGCAGAGGGTTTTCGTGGCGATCAATTCGACGCACCTGGTGCTCTCCGCCAACGACGAGCAAACCATCAACGTCATCAATTTCAACGAGAACCTCAATAGCTCGTCTACCACCTTCCCGATAACTTACATCGGCGGTATCCCCAATAACTTGAGGAAATTGACGCATAGTCAGCCGTTCCTGGTCGGTTGCATCGAGGACGTGTTGATAAACGGCGAGTGGATACTTCCGGAAGAGGACAACGTGAACATTTCGTTCATGGAGGTGGAGAAGGGATGCCAGAGGACGCCGCAGTGTCAGCCGAACCCCTGCAAGTCGGGAGGACACTGTACGGATAAGTGGAGGGAGTTTAGTTGTACGTGCGAAAGGCCCTACCTCGGGAACACTTGTCAGTATAGTGAGTATTTTTATCATTTTGAATAAACAGTGATGTATGATGTATATCTTATCTTTCGGACTTGAGAGTTTGGACGTTGTACGAGGATATTTGAAAAATTCTTAGCCTACTATAGAACTATTACTCAAAATATTCTCCTCTTAATTGGATACATTTATTATAGCGAAACTGCAACGTCGCTAGACCTTTCAAAAAAATGATTCTTCTTGCTCTGCAAACCAGACCTCCACAGCTTTTATTACCTCTTTGTTGGAAGAAAATTTACAACCTTTTAAACTTTTTTCCAGTTGAGGAAAGAGATGATAGTCGGATGGAGCCAAATCTGGTGAATAAGGGGGGTGTTCTAGTAATTCAAGTCCTAAATCACGAATTTTTTGCATTACAACATGAGATTTGTGTTCAGGGGCATTGTCTTGCAAAAAAAACACCTTTGGATAGCTTTCCGCGTCTTTTCTCTTTAATTTTTGCCCGAGGAGTGGTCAGTGATGTCGAATAGTAAGCTCCGGTTATTTTTCCACCCTTATCCAAAGAATTAATCATGATTACTACATGGCAATCCCAAAAAACTGAAGCAAGAACTTTTCCAGCAGATTTTTGGTCACGAAAACTTCTTAGGTCTTGGAGAACCAGAGTGTCGTCATTCCATCGATTGTTGCTTTGTTTCTGGATAGTAGAAATGTACCCAAGTCTCATCCATAGTAACAATTCGGTTTAAGAAGTCTACATCGTTTTCAAATCGAGCACAGATCGCACGCGATGCTTCTACCCTTGCACGCTTTTGGTCAAACATTTGGGGATCCATTTTGCAACAGTTTTTTTCATGTCCAAATAGACGTGAACTATATGATGAACGCGTTCGTATGAAATATTCAGTACTTCAAATATCCGTTTCAGCCCAATTCGACAGTCTGATAAAATCATGTCATGAACTGCATCGATATTTTCGGGGACTGACATAGAAACTGGCCTTCACGATCGGTCATAATCTTCAATGAAAAATTTACCTCTTTTGAAGCTTGCAGTACAATTTTTCACGGTCGCATACTACGGGCATTGATCACCAAGGGTATAAGGCATATCTTCGGAAATCTGCTTACCTCTTAACCCTTTTAAATACAGGTACTTGATGATGGCTCGATACTCCAATTTTTTCGATTTTCACAATTTCGGTGGACATCTTCTTTCTTTTAATTTATTGCGTAACTCTGGTTTACCTTTTTGACCTCAAACTTCACACTGACACTTCTAATGAGTTATTGTTCGTTCGCAATATTTTTTTTTATGCATGGAACTGTTATAGGCTAATTAGATATCAATCTATCATCCTCGTATACTACCTTTTTCTAAGGCGTATTCACGTTCAAAAACTCTCGTTGTCTTCTCAGTTTTCTAGTATCTCTTGATAAATCGAGCATTATTTCAGATTTTACTGCTGCCACTTTCGGATATGAAAACATAACCGATTCATTAGTAACGGTAGCAGTATCAGATTATGCCAGAAGAGCAGTTAGGTCTGTCGTGGATATAAGCATGTTCATAAGGACGAGGCAATCTAAGGGCCAAATATTCTACTTGGGCTCCGGCATGGGCTCTTCAAACACCATTGATGACACTTACATTGCTGCCCAATTAGAAGGCGGTGAACTGATGGTTAGCATACAGTTCAACGGAACATCAGAATCATATACGGTTGGAGGTGTTCATTTGGATAATGGTTACAACCATTTGATTGAGGTAATTTAATGGTGGGAAAATGCATCGGGGTTAGGTACTTAATATTCGTATTTTAGGTTGTCAGGAATATAACGTTGGTTCAAGTCAAGTTGAACGGGACTGAATATTTTAGAAAAACCCTTCCAGCAACCGCCACTCTTGATGCTCAAGTTTTGTTCCTTGGGGGCCAACCTCAGGTCAGGTCGATACGGCAGGCGGAAAGTCTGGCAACGTTGCAAAAACCGGACATTGTAACTTCACCTTCAGCTGCCACTATTGCCGCTTTAAGCAGTGTGCACTTCAAGGGAATTATACAGGACGTGCAAGTAAGATAGTTTGAAATTGTTTTTCATTCCTTTATTGGTTTCCTTCTGGTGGAAATATCGATCATCTTTTTCACTTCAGATCAGCAACGGTTCGACCATTATGGTGGTGGAGTTCTTCCCACTCAGAGTGCAAGATCTGAACATACCCCCACCGTTCGGTATGGTCAATTTCAGTAAAGATCTGGTGAAAGAAGGTATATTGACGGATGACATGTGTAGAAACAAGCCGTGTTTGCACGACGGTAGATGTGAAGTTACCTGGAATGACTATCAGTGAGTATCGCACGTAGAACGACGAAACGGTGAACCTTAAAACGGCTTATTTCTTAGGTGCCATTGCGCCAGAGGCTTCAAGGGCAAAAATTGCAACGAGTTGAAATTCTGCGAGATCGAAACTTGTCCCAAGGGTTCCGATTGCAAGAACCTGGAGGACGGGTTCGAGTGTATCGCGAACGCTTCTTTTGACGCGACCACCAGACCTCTGAGGTACAGTCTGACGATCTTACCGAACTCTACGAAATCGGTGGATCAGATGCAGATAACCTACAGGACCAGATCGTGGGGAACGGTTTTCTTCGCGAAGAGCAAGGACGATTACTTCATCGTGTTCGTTTATCACAACGATATCGTCGTGGAGTGGAGTTTAGATGGCGTCGTGGATAGCAGGAAATTCAAGAAGGATAACTTCGAGGGACAGTGGTTGACGCTTCTCTTCAAATTCAAAGATACCGAATTCAAGGGCGGTTTTCAGGTAATTGATGATCGGGGATGCCTACCGGGTAAAGTTCTTGAAGAACAATTCTTTACGTGTTACAGGAGAATGTGAACGATGAGAATCCAAACTTCGAAGTGCAGAATTTCAGTTCCAGCGCTCTTGTTTACCTGTTGACCAAAGGTGAAATATTTGTGGCTGGAAGTGATGAGAAAACGTTCGACTATCAACAAGTTATCGACGAGGCAGACAATATGACGGGTTATATTCCCGTTGACAGCACTACAGAAATATTGAGCACTAATTCGTTGGAGAATTTCGACGTCAGCAGAGATGAAGTTACCTTATACAAAGTGGATAAGGATAAGAAAACTGATAAATTCAAGGTAATTTAAATTTTTTTGTACATTAATAAAATTAATTATTAAAATCCATTAATTACTGATCATTTAAATTGATTAATGCAAACTAATTAATAATTCGAATCAATAGAAATGTTGATTAATTGTTTTAATCAATTATTTCAATAATTTTGATTATTGAATTATTTCAATTAATTAATCATGCCATGACTCTAGAGCTTCAATCATTTAAACCTATTATTCGACTGAATTAATCATTTAAATTAATTATTTGGATCGATTAATCCTTTAAATCAATCAGTTATTGAAATATATTAATTACTGATAATTTTAATTGAATAATTTGATGATGAACTATTTAAATCAAAAGAAATGTTAATTAATTGTTTTTAATCAATTATTTCAATTAATTAATCCTTCAACGACCTCTATTTCTTCCTTTACTCTACATTATTTTCAACCAACATTCCTATGATCATAAAGGTCCATGCATTTTGCTCCAATCTTCAGTTTGACAGATATTTTGTGACAATTTTATCTATTTAAATGGTTTAAAAAATTATCCGGATCTGGCATTAGAAAACTATTTTACTTGTTGCAGGGTTGTCTGGGAGAAATCCGCATAGGTGGTCTACTCCTACCATTCTTCACCAACAAGGAGCTCAAGTCGAACAGTCACTATTCCCAGGAGTTCTACGAACTGATTTCTGAATCGAAACCCAGCATAGATTGTATTTTATGTTACGACACCGATTGCTTTAACCAGGGTCAGTGCATCAGTCCAGCGGATACCTATAAGTGCGATTGTCCGGCAGGTTATGCTGCGGACGATTGTTCTATAGACATAAACGAATGTTTGAATAACCAGTGCCAAAATAATGCTACTTGTGTGGATCTTGTAGCCATGTATAGATGCGACTGTCAGATTGGATATGAAGGAGAGCAGTGAGTTCACATCGTGAACATTGATTCGATTTGGTTTTCTATCCTTTTCATCTTTCAGCTGTGAAACTGACATCGACGAATGTCTTAGCAATCCTTGCAGGCACGGAGGTACGTGCGTCGACTTGATCGGTACCTTTAAATGCAACTGCCCTGAAGATTTTGTTGGCAAACAATGTGAAGCTCCTCTTCTTATAACGTGTGACAATAAGCCATGCAAGGATGGTTCCACTTGTAAATCTGGATCAAGTGAGTTTTTGGAATGATTTTTAGGTTGGTGAGTGCTAATGGTTACCATTTCAATCTTGCAGATCCAGTTACCGGTAATAACTTCACTTGCATATGCACAGAGGGCATGGAAGGGCCTCTCTGTGATACCCCATTCTGCCAATTGAAAGACTGCGAAAACGGCGGAGAATGCAACACCGCCAAAGATATCCCTTACTGTGACTGTAAGGAGGGATTCGACGGAAAATACTGCGAGAACAATATTGACGATTGTGTGCTGCCATCTGGGGAGAATCCTTGTCGAAATGGGGGTCTTTGTATTGATGAAATAAATAAATACAAATGTAATTGTACTGGCACAGGTAATGACACGGATTGTTGTTTAATAGTTTAATATCATCATCATACATAATATATCATAAAATATCAATGTTTAACTGAATAGGTTTGGGACATTAGCAATGGTTGTATGTTTTAAAAATGATTATATCTAATTTTACTTTACTCATCGACATTTTAGAAGGGCCCATTGTCCAGGTATTGCTCATTTATCTTTTATTGCCCACAGAAAATGATTGATTCCCTACTATTCCCAAAAATACAACATTTCTTACTATATAAAAGAGTCGTCATTTTGTTAGTTGCACCATTACACAAGATCGGCTAGAATGTGTGTCTCGAAATTTGATTTGTTGGATTTGTCTACGGCCCGTAGAATATCTGCAACTAATCATGCTCTATCTATTCAATCCGTCCATAGAAACCTACATATAGTTGCGTTTTGCTTATATTAGCGGTTTATGAGGTTATTTAGGTGAAAAAAATATTCATTTTCTCGATATTATATATTTAATCATTCCAGGAAAAGGTATCCTAAACACAACTTTGGAATTCAGTTGGGATAATCTTCTTACTATCATCATATTCTTGAATATCTGCGACTTATCATGCTCTATCTATTCAATGCGTCCATTTTTATCTCTAGGTGTCGCGTTAGGCTGCGCACGCGCAGAAATTCTGTCAGCCGTTAGGAGTCGAAACAAAACACTCCCTTGCGACGCCCATGTTGGTAGCTCAACGAAATTGCCTGAAGACGTAATACCTTCTGAAATATTTTCCTCTTATCAGTTGTAGGAGTCTCGTCCAAATCACAAACGCTATGAACTCGATGCACACGCAGCAATTTCACTTATTGATTTTATTCAAGCTACATAATTATAGGTTCTTTATAACGAGCGATCAACATTCTTCCTAAATGATTGTAACATCGCAATGGGCGTCAATTTTGAAATTTTGTGATATGTATTTACTTAAAAACCCTTTAGAAAGAAGTCAACTGCGATGTTACAATCATTTGAAGAGACCCTTTTCAGTTTCGCGAAATTGGATGAATAAAACTATCGAAAATTGTCAAAAATCGATCAAATTGCTTCGACGCTTTACGGATTCTTTATATTACCATACCAATCAATCTGATCTTGTTAAGTAATTACAGCAGAGTCCATATTTATGCCTTACAGGTGCTCCAAAAATAAAAATAAATCCCACTTTTTTCATATCTTGTCTGTCTGCAACTGCAACTGAAGATGATTAAAAGAACCTAACCTCACCTAACCTAAATACAAATTTGGTTCGACCTTTGGGTCCTTAACAAACGTAACCTTCATCTTACTTACAACAAATGACAAAATTGAACAATCTTACAACAAACTAATTAATTAAATTACTTGTTCTATTAAATTTCATGCTTGTCTTCAGGCTTCAGAGGGCCACAATGTGAAACTGATATTGACGAGTGTGAGGATCCATTAGCTTGTGGTCAGGGAACTTGCCGCAATATTCCAGGTGATTTCAGATGCATTTGCCTTAATCCCTTGGGCAAATGTGGTCATGGGTGTCTTCTTGATGATCCATGTTTTGGGACCAATCCTTGCGTACACGGGGATTGTACTTCTGACTGTACAAACAAACCAGCTTATAAATGTCGCTGTAGGGATAATTATGTTGGTGAAAATTGTACAGATTATCAGGTAAGATCCAGTTTTACAATTTCCTAAATATACCTATAACTCAAAAACCGTTTTTTCCATTTCCATCAAAATCAATCGGCTCCTTAAACTGCGGATACGGATAATCTTGCTGAAATTTTGCGACTTTTTGCGGTATTTTAGCTGTAAAGTGATGTTAGCGTTCGTCCATTTCAATTGAAATCAGTACTTACCTCCATCCATTGAAATAAAACTTATAGGAAAACGTCTGAAGAAATTGTATTGTTGGAGTATTCATATTCACACAACTGAAAGGAGTCTCGTTTTGGCAAACTAATGGGTTTGAAAGTATGATATTCACATTTTTCTATTCAATGTTATCTTCATAATACAATTTTGTGTTAAGCATTGTTTATCATTTCCTTGTATGGAACTTGCTTTGTGGGTTATCTTTCACTAATTGGTTTCAAAATATAAGACATGATATTTTTTGATAATGAATTCTCTGTTAAGATTATTTTTAGGATGTAACAAGCACAGTTTACCTTGTACCTCCTATATTATATATGTATCTAGCATCCCCGAAAATAATGAATAAATTTCCATGAAATCAACTAAGAATGCTTAGTACTTTGAATCATTATCAGTACCCTGGAGGTTGATGGTTGAACTTGAATCATTATAATTTTTTTTCAGCTTCTCTCTAGTGTAAGTGAAGGTGGATTCAACATTCTTTACGTAGTCGTACCCCTAGTACTAATAGTATTCGTTGGTCTCGCTATTGGTATGGTGATATTGGTCAATGTTGCCAGAAGTAAGAGAGCTACCAGGGGTACCTACAGTCCAAGTGCCCAAGAATTTTGTAATCCTCGGGTGGAGTTGGACCATGTTTTGAAACCACCACCAGAGGAAAGGTTGATATGATATAGTGACATCGATTATAACCAAGTAGGAATTTTTTTATCATACGTAATTACGGCGGATTGGTACCCTTTTCTTGTCAAAATTTGAGTAGAATTTCAAGGAATCAGTTTTGAGGTATAGATCAAAGTTCTCATATATCAAATTTATAAATGTATTGAGTATTCCGGTTTTATTGAATTTAATTCTCTTCGCGCGTTTTTTTATTATTTTTGAAATTTGTTTTGGCGGACCAATAATGCAGATTGGGTACCTAAATTTCTCCCTTAAAATTTTTTTCCTGTTGATATTTCTAATCGTAAGAAAAACATATTGCATGGAAAAAAACGAACCTCACCTGAAAATGAGGGAAAGCTACAGTATTGATTCAGGCAGTTTTATCGATGTACTTAATGTTATTTTTGCTCATTTAGTTCGAGAGTAATTTTGCAACTTTTTTCATATAATTGAAGGCTGCTTTAAGTATTTGAATTTAAGAATGTTTCTAGTGGAGCAATATTATTCCTGACAAGATTTATAGCTAGTATAAGTGAGGTAATTAATTATTGAAGGGAACTTTGATGAAAGTTTTAAACAGTATTCATATCCTTGAATAATAACTTCTTATAACACCAATAAAGAACATTTCGATTATGTAAATATGATGTGGGAAATCGTGAAGATTCATGTTAGCTAGAATTGATATTTTTAAAATTTCGAACATTGTTGAATTTTCAATGGACCAGTATGTAATTTCGTCTACCGTCCCATCTTATATAAATGTGATAAATTTTTAATTACGAATAAAATATTTTGCACTCAATACTTCCATAATATTAGAATGATTAAGTCTTCTTAATAATTTTACACCAAAGTTGTATATGTATATATTTTTATAATTAACAATGAAAAACTTTTGTAAGATAATCAAGATTAGTGTATTTATTTATTCAATTGACAAAATAAAAAGATTGAAGTAGTTTCTGTTTTTTCTGCATCAATCTGGGACTGCTGCGTCGTATTTAACCCTATACAAGTTCAAGATTCTCTGAATGTCTTGTTCCCACATCGTTCTATATTTTTCATGAACTGATGAGCATTTAGTTTTGACCATTTCGATTTTATCGGCCATCTTCTCATATTCGTTGAAATTACTTCTTATTATTTTCTGTAAAAGGTGAAAAAATAAAAGATAAGGCGAACCACGAGGGACGCAGGCCCGAGCCACGTCCTAGGCGTATCGGCCCGAAAAGGTAAATCTACCAATAAAAGTAGATCTACGGCTTAATACTTACCTCAAAATCAAGAGGTGTGACACTTTCAATAGAAGTGATGCTTTGTGTAATACTGGTATATGTTATTACACAATCTGTAGGTATCGATGCTTTACTTTTATAATCCTGAAGTCTTTGTCTTAAATCTGAAAGGTAAGAATCAGCAATTAGTAAACATGGGAAAGACTTTAAGGACTATGACCTGGACGTTCAACTACATAGTACTTTAGGAAATGATTTTTCCTTGCCTACATCGAAGTCGGTTTGATTTGCGACGTCTAGGCTCGAACTGTCCGGCGTTAATATTCTTTGGAGAATGTCTATTCGTTCCAACATCTTGTCTTCTAACTCTTTGAAAAGTATCACGAGCGTAGTGCTGCATTTTATGCAGGATAAAATCCTTTCCATGTCAAGAAAAATAGTTTCAGTTTTGATGCAATGCTCTTTAATTGATTCCTGCGAAGTATATGAAACGACTTGAATTTTAATCGTATAATATAATTGATCAAAAAGTTAGGGGGCACCCGGGTTTGAACCGGGGACCTCTCGATCTGCAGTCGAATGCTCTACCACTGAGCTATACCCCCTTTCGCTTATTAGGACAGGCACTCTTAATTTACCGTATTTATGTATTAAGTTTTTGTGCAGCAATATTGAAAAAATATGACGTATAAAAAGTATTATATTTCACATAATGACATAAAGAGTTAACTAAGGTTTCATCTGCTAAAGCAGATGAAAATTTAGGGACTTGGGATAAATTCCAAGTGTGTTCTACAAATTGTTGGCAGAGTAGGTACCTGACCGGCAATCGGCGGGTCGTAAGTTCGAGTCCTGCTCTGGGAGGTACTTTTTTCAGAATTCAATTCTTGTCTGTATGCCGTAAATTTTCCAATATATTGAAATTTTCAGACATTAAACTATAATCTTGAAAATATTTTTATTCCTTTTTAAGTCCGTTTCAGGAATGGCTGCTGCATGATAAAACCATTTTATTTTTACCTTGCTAGGTTCCAGGGGATCTAGAAGTATCTTATTGTTGAAGTCCATAGCTTGATCGATGAAAGTTTCAACGATTGCCAACATTCTTGCTTTTTCCGGATGACCAAACATTGGTTTCAGTTTATTATGAATGGATACGTAGTGTTCTTCCACAGCTTTCATATTTACCTCCAGAATTCTAGACAATTCGGAGCATTTTTCCATCAACTTTTCATTCCTTGACTCGAAGTACTACAATATATATATTGTACCTTCTGTCAAAAAATAGACTCACCTTTTAAAACACCCCATTTATCTTGCATCATGGTGTGTGTGAGAGAAAATTAAAATTTCAATTACAATCTGATGAATGTTTCATTACCTTTTTCAACGTATCAAAGTAATAATTTCCGAGAAATCTGTAGAAGTATGACAAGATATCATAAAACTCGATTGCGTTATCCAACCAAGCAAATTCCAATTGTAGCTGAAAATACTTATATTTCATGAGGATTTCCTCAACGAAAGCCTTGTAATCTGATGGTATACGGCTGCTATCCAAAATTTCCCCATGGGTTTCGTAGAATACCTTTAAGAAAAATAGAAGAGTTGAGGTTTTGTAGAACTGGATCATCCTTATTAGTACTTCTCTACACTCTAGATAATGTAATTCTGTTGGAGATCTTTTAAACGCAATAGTATAAAATGTTCAAGCTTTTAATACGAAAATGATACTACCTTATGAAAAAAATGAACAAACCCAAAATCATTCACGAACAGTGGTGGACAAAGTAAGCAAACCGTAGGACCGATTTTCAGAACAGAGTTGTATATCCGGCCCTTTCCCTCAAAAGAAGAATCTCTCATACTTTGTACACTTGTACTGTATGGTACATCGCTGAGGCCGAAGAAAATAATAATTATTCTGCATAGATTATATCTAGTTCTATGGACCTCAACTTGTCAAGGTTGTCCGTTAATTTGACAGTTCGGTAATCTGAATAATGTAACTCTTTCGACCGAAGAGTCCAAAATCCTAAGTGAAACGCCCAAAATTATCAGTTCGAGATGGCCAAGCAGGTCGTGTGGACGCAGTGCATCGAGAAGGAGAACTTCCTCCGGCTGAAATGGTTCACGAGGAACGAGAAGCGCCTGAACGAGATCGCGAATGCGCCACTAGTCAGGACCGTGCCGGAGGAGGCGAAGGAGGACATGCGCCTTGGACGCATCGCGAGGTTCCAGAATGTCGACCGCAAGAACGTGAAGAAGCTGGACGAGCAGATGCCGTACTCTCACGTCGATCCTAGGATCCACAACGTGATGCAACCGGTCGATCCGAAAACGTTGAAGCTGTTGTACGCTGGTATGTGAAGAAGAAGAATTTAAAACTCTTTGCTTAGTAGTACCAAAACTCAAGAATTGGTCCGATGTGAGGAGCTGCCATACAGCTACTACTGATCCTTCTTGAATTATCAGAAAAACGATTCTGAACCATTTTCGTATCTTTTCGCAGGCACCCAGAGAGATGGGCGCAGAAATTACCTGAGCAAACGGGTGAAAATCATCCCCGAGAACCGATACTATTTCCCGGAGACGTCCAGTTTCGAATACGGCTGGAAAATGTGGAACGCCTCTAGACAAGTCACGCCGAAGGTGCGATACGGAAGGAAGGAGGTTATAAGGGAGTTTTACCGAAGGGCTGGCGTGGGACGGGACCCCGAATGGCACAAGGAACCTGCCAAACTGAGCCCAATGATTTGCGGATCTATTTGAATGTTTTGTCTTCTGTTTTCAGTAAATGTGGTTATATGTGGAGGATTCGTTGTTTTGAATTTACTTTTATACCTTGATCGACCAATTATAAAATTGTTGAGTTTTTTTTTTTCATGAAGGTTGCGCGAATCTTTCTAATTGGGGAGACGACGATGCTGAATCGGGATTTACTCAAGCGATGTGGAGACCTAGTGGATATTGGAGATTTGATGGTAGAAAGAAAAAAATGTTCTATGATGTATGCACTTTCAGCGGTGGGAAAAGCGTCTGCAGGTTCTGATGTTAAAAATATCGTCAGGTGTATATACTCGAGCGTGTATATGCTCTACGTGTCTCTGATTATAAATTCATGTTAATCTGACAGTTTGCGTGGTGGGGCTGGCCGTACGGAAGGGTTAAAAATGAAGATATGTTAATTAGACCCAAAGGAAGCTACATTTCAAGAGACTGACAATTCGCACGTGACTCTAGGTCTCAGCTGTCCTTTGAAAATGCAAAAAAATCGTTACTTGTACATACTCGAGCGTGTAAGATTTTCATACAGATGGTTAATCTCGGTGTTGCAGACGTGTTGGCCAATTAATCTGACACTAATCAGGGGGGTTTTCTCAATCTGACAGTTTGAAGATGATAACGAGGCATTTTTTCTTATCTCCCTTTCTGTATCTCTCATCGTTTCTGTATTCATTATGAAAGTTGTAGATAATAAGATTCTATACAACTTTTGTCTGAAGCAATTGTGTCTACTCTTAGCCATTTTCGAGTTAGAGAGCGATAAGGGCGAGGAGCTTAGCCACACATGCGAAAGGCCAAGGTCAATGTAGAAACCCTAAGGTACATTCATCGCCATATATCTCAAGAACGTTCAAACGTAGAAAAAATTGCTTCAGACAAAATTTGTAGAAAATGTTATGCTCTACAACTTCTATAATGAGTGTGAAAACAATTTGAAGCCCAGGAGAGGAGATAATTCGAAGAAACTGATTCTTGGGACCTTTATGGCCAATTTTTATCGTTTCGGCTTGCTGAAACTATCAGATTTAGGCCCAGTTGCAGGAAAGTCCATTAAGATTTGTTGTCCCATCAAAATTTTAAAACTGTCATTTTTGAAGGGAAAAATGGAGGATTAAGATTTTAATGAAGTATTAAATTTTAATGGACTTTCCTGCAACTGGACGTAAGTATATTTTTGTTGACGAATTTCATTATTCCAGCGAAATGATGTATCTTCATTTTCAACCCAAAAAAACTGGCAACTTCGACGTTTTTAGAAGCTGAAACTCACTGCTTTTTTTTTTTACTTTTCTGGGTAGGTAGTCAGATTTCTGACGCGGAACTTTTGACGCCCAAACGGACACTTACCTTTGCCGATTCTTGAATGTCGCAATAGGAAGTGTAAGTTTTGTGATGCACGATCGAAAAAAAACTCCTGTCGTCTTGCGGAGTACTGGGGTACAACAAGAACACATAGTTCTTCGTTTTGATCAGCGGCGACGTCGTTCGCATAGAACGTCTTCTTTCGAATTTTTTTGCATTGCCTGCGCCCTCGTCAACATGGTTTTTCTTCCCTTTGGTCACCACTCCCGAAGTGAGTGAGATCTGGGATATCTCCAATTTTTGCTTCAGTAATCTCTCACCTAAAAAATGGTATCAAATTCACTTGACGGCGTTTGGAGTTATGAATCGAAAACGTACTAGGCGCCAAACTATCATCGTAGTGTAACTTTTGCCTCATTTCGTGGATATCTGATAGTATCTCCTTGAAACATCGGGAAAACGAAAAGAGAAAGTCATAGCTTCCCAGATTTTCTTTCTTATATGACGTAATATACCAGCTTTTGATTTTGCCATTCAACTTCTTGATGTCATAAGCAAGATCAAAAACTGCTTCTCCGATTTCCCTGTGTAGTCTTTTGATTTTTCTTTCTACTTCATCTTTGAATGCGAACTCTTCCATTGACTTATTCAAACTGCAATCGAAAACTATATTATATGATTGTATTTCAAGGTCTCTATAAATATTGTACGTCTGTACCCAGCTTTATATTTCGAGAAATTACATTACATTACTCTGGGAGCTAGTCTGATGATCTATCTGAAAAAGGGGAGTAAGAAATGGCATGAATCACTCACTTGAGTAAAGGAGTCTCTAGTTTTCCACGACAAGCATCAATAAAATCCTCGTAAATATTTTCTATGTTCTCTTTGCTCCCAGAAAACTCCTTAGACATGATTTTTTCCATTGCTGTTATTCTTTTCACCAAAGCCTTGGCTTCATCGGCAGTGAAATTTCCGTCTTCAGAGAATAACCTTAAGTGCCAGCAAAAAGATGATTAAGCCAGCAAAATAAAAAATGAATTTTGAAATATATAAAGGAAACAGCAAATCCAAAAGCTCCACAACATGTTTCTTCTCTCTCGAAGAATAAATATAGAGGTTCGGAAAACAACGATCAAAGGTTTGACTTCCAATGCATAAGAAAGGAGAGTGACTGAATGTTAGTTTCAGCGTCCATCCTTTTAATGCGCCATCAACTTACCTCACCGACTTCATAAATTTTATGTGAGAATTCCGAACGTCATTCAGAGTGGTGAAATATTCATTCTTGAAGTAATCGTGACGTGTTTTCATCTCTAGACAAACCAACGAATACAGGGTATTCAGTTTGTTCATCAAACCCACGGCATGTCTTTCCTTCTTGATGGATGTGTATTCAGTCATTATTTCATCTATTGCCGCGTTGTATTGCGTTTGCAAGAAGTTGTCGAAGATCTCTTTCATTCCATGTTTGAGCAGAGAAGAATAATCTAATTTTTCTAGAACAGCCTAGGATAAAATGATATATGTGGTTGGTGATATACCAGGGATTTTCGAATTGATCTTGCTTTGTGATGAGTGAAATTAAGTTTTGAACATTCACATCCAACTTCTAAACACTAAACTTGAACGCACCTACTGTTGTTGTTAGTTTTCTGATGAACAGAGTTTCAATGTTCAATGTCACTTTGTCATTCATGGATATCAGTATACAGGATGTATTTGAAGGGGGGGCTTTTTTTCAACAGAATGTAGAACTGGTCAAAATGAAGCGTTTCACCAAAAATCACTTATACAAAACTTTCAAAATGGCAAAGTTGGAAAAAAATTGAAAATGATTACTCAAAAGATCCTAATATGACCCTAGAACGTTTGTTAGCTGAATTATCGCAAAGCAGTGGGAAAAAATTTGTGGTTAAACGATTCATTTTGATGAGTTCTACCTTCTGTCAAAGCCTTACCTTTGAAAACGCCCTGTATTTGTTTGACTTTCTCTGATAGCTAACTTACCAACTCATGTTGCTGAAATCTTTCTTCGTGCATCTTCAACTCTACCAATCTAACCTTAAAAAAGTCCTCTCGTATGTTATGAATTCTCACGTTATTGATGGTCACTTTCAATTCCGATCTTTTCTTCAATTTCTGCTTCTCGGCGTTCGCCCAGTTGTCCAAAATGACGGCGATGATCTGCTTCGAAGTGTCCCTGGTGATGATCAATGCATGCCAGACTCTGGAGAATAATACGTCTCATTGATTCATCAGTTGCTCCAAAACTCTCTTTCCGAGAAGAGAGATTTATCGAATCGATAGAAAATTGAAACATTTCCGTTGCGAAATGAATGGAGAAAATAATGGGAAAAGTCACCCGAACTGCCAGTTATCTATTCCCTGCATCAAGAAGCGGCAGTTCAAGAACTCCCTTGAGAAGAGATGGTCGTTCGTTTGGAGCTCGGCAACGTCCATCCAGCTGGCTCTCTTCTTCATTTTTCTAGGGTCAGAGTCGGGTGGGGGTACAAACTGTGTTATGAATCTGTCCAGTTCATCGATAAGAATATCGACGTTGGACAGCGAGAGCTGCACGAATTTATCCACGAGGGCAGTTTCATCCTTCAGATGACTCTGTATTCTGGAATTTGGTGAAATTTGATTGTGTTAAGAGATAACCTTGAAATTTCTTCAAATACTTGTGAATGGAGTGCCTGTACTGGTTATAGGTTGAGATGTTTCTTAGTGGAATACTCACAAGGCATCTATGCTCGAGAGAGTGCTTTGGATCTGTTGCATTGTTTTATTTAAGTTGTCCTCACTTATATCTTGGCGTAAAGTATCTATCAGAAGGTTCATGACATTATTCATTTGCTGAAATTATGTGAATTGCAATATTCATTATTGATATTACAGAAATATGAATATTCAGGTGAATAGTACCCTGCGATACGAATATGAGCAAATGTAACCATCTGTAGAACCAGCTAAGCACCATTATATTCAGCATGACAACCCAAAGAACGAAGACTATTTGTTGAATTTACTCACCACAGTTTGTTTATCGTTTTTCGTCACAAGTAAAAACAGTTGCTGCCCGTACAAAGCTCTGAGTTCTTCTAGTCTATCGAAATAAGAATCGAATATACCAGTTGAGTAAGAGAAACTCTTCAAATTACTCTCCAACGTGTCCAAGAATCCTTGGATAGCAGCCGACCACATTTTCTGCGGAAAAAAACAGTTTTTGGACCTCCCAAGTACTTTTCCTATCCAGACGAATGGTTAGTTTACCTGAAGCTCCTCCTCGTCTATACAGTGCATCGTTGATAAGTCTTGGATCGCCCTCTGATCCAACTTCAACCCTTCCAAGCCAATTAAACCTGCATTCAAGAGGGCGGTCGCAGCGTTCCTTATTTCCTCGAAATAATTCTCGAATACTTCTAGGGTAGGATTGGATTCGAGGTATTTCAGTTTTTTCGCTACCCTTTCTGAAATCCACGTAAATTTCATTCAGTTTCGGTCATGAAAAAGGATCCAATAAAATATTTCAGACATATGGAACTCACTCAAACGACGAAAATCTTCGTCAGCTTTCTGGAGTTTCTTTAGGATGTCCTGCTTGGTAGGACCCCTCGCAATTTCTTCTGATACTGCGCGAATAGGTTCTTGAATGCTGTAAAATGTTACCAGATGTATTGAGCGAAATTTATGTGTTACAAAAGGTTAGACAAGAATTAATTCTTTATCTACCTAACAAAAAACAATAATGAATTAAATGACAGATCCAGATGTTTTGAAAAAGAATAAGAAAAAAGAAAATTAAAGAATCAAAATGTATACTGAAAGATATATACGTGTATACATGCCTATCTTCTTCTACGATAGCCTTTTTGACTGCTTCGTGGCATTTGAGTACTTGAAACCAAAGCCTCATTTCTTCTTCCATCTGGAGTTTCAATTTCTTCTCCAATTCTGTGTAGCAATGGTAATTATTCATTGTGATTTCATTGAGGTGCTAAAAAGCGATATCGAAATGAAAAGTTTGATTTGAAAATCGACATCTTATTCGATGATTTCTGCAACTGGAACTATGTATCGATTATCGATTCTATGTTAGTTAAGTCGAACTTTCTTTCTTCAGCCATCAATAACCATTCAGATGGACAGAGGGGTTGAAATAAATGGTAATAACTTACCTGGATTTTTTTCTCGAAGAATTTCTGTATGTCATAGGGCATGATATACATATTATCATGCATTTCCTTGTAGGCATTCTTCAGTATCAACTTGAACCTTTCCGACCTATGCTTTTCCAATTTTCTGACGAAGTCGCAAAAGGAATCGATTTTTTTGAGTCTGCTATCGTTGAGTTGCTTTATGATTTCTTGCATTCTCATTATCAGCTTGTCGTTCATATTGACTGATGGCTGAAAGAAGTGTCCATATTTACTACAATAATTATATGGACTTTCCTTCATTAATACCACCTACCTTTTCCTTGATACTCAACATGATTTGTTCGACATTCTCTTTGATCATTTGGATGTTCGATACGATATTTTCTGCTTCTTTTCTTATTTCTTGTTCAATGACTTCATTCAGATCGTTCATCCTCAGGTCAATTTCCTTGACGATATAATCATGCCTCTCCTTTCGCCTCATATCAACCCTTTGTATAGATATTGGCAGCTTTTGTTCAGTAGCTTCAATGATATCGACAAAAATAATGATCGTCAGTATCAAATAACAACATTGTCACGAAATGGATCATTGGAATTCAAGCAGAATATTTTATGAACTTGGGAAATACCAACGAATCAAGGAAACTTTGGGAGGGGCGTTATTTTTCTTGTTGAAGATCCACCCTGTATAATTGAGAGAACTCACCCTGTTGAACACCTAGACCCTTGATATCCCACGCCATATCCTGACTCTCCGTCCTCTTTATGGGCGGAAGGCGAATTTTTGAGTCCAGACAGTTCTTTTTTCTGCAAATATCTCGCTGGTCAAGACTCAACGACGAACCATGTGCTTTTGGTTCGACCAAACGGGCACTCTCCGATTTTTCGTCTTCGAACTTGACGAATTCTTCCAGCTTACTCAGCTCGGTAACCTTCATTATGGTCTCTTCGAATGAACGGACTGCCTTAACGTCCTGACAAGGAAGCAGTATTTTACTATTCCTCGGAAAATCTCAGCTCAAACGAAGTGATGAATCCATAAATAATTTATAAACTGATTTACCATTTCAAAGATTATATTGCAATAAAGAAACACATATAGGAAAAGAACCTTATAGTTTGTAGATGCGAATTAAGTAGTATATTAAGGGGAGTTCTGCCTCACTTGATGACCAAACATAATCTTATAATGGCAATAATGAATTTGCGATGAGGTTGTGTCATCCAATGAGCCAGAACTCTCTTTGTAATACTACTGACTTATAAACGAACTCTTTAACTAGTTATTGAATTAGGTGTCTTACTCCTGATTTCCTTCTACTATCCGAAAAATCTTCAGAACTTCGAGTCCTGCCCTGGTTGAGCAATTCTTCTGCGCTGGAAAATCCCAGTCTATCTTTGCTTCTGTTGGATCTTCTGCTGCCATCGATAGATGTCCGTCTATTCCATTTGCTTTTAGATCCCTTTGGTTTCAATTTTGATGGTGTTACCGCTTCCTAGTAACGCTTTTGAATTATTCTTCAGGAGAATATTTTAGATTTTTTAATTTTTTCATTGATTAACAATGAAGGTGCGTGCCCTACGCTAAATCCGAAGAATTTATCATAGGGTCACTTTTTTGCAGGCAGACCAAATAGAGCCAATGGTAGCAGGGTTATTTAAAGGAAGATTCAAGAAATTTCTATTTTCTCCGAGTCTTTACGATTAACAGTTGAATATTTAATCATTTGGGAACGTTAGCAATGAAGTTAAATTGCAGTATTTCATACCTTAATATCTGGTAGTGAGTCATTTTCCTCTGCATTTTTGATCAGATGAAGATTCATGTCGATCATTTGAAATTCATCAAGTGCTAACGCTTGAGATTTCTTGGTAAGCCGTCTTGGTTGAAACGCCTCCATTATTTTATTATATTTTAGTCGAGCAAATTTCTCAATTCAACCTTATTCTTTTGGAAAATTCATACTCTGTCAAAAAATTTCTGTCAAATTGGAATTTTCACTGTCAATGTGGTCTACAATCAAATTGTAGAGGAAATTAAACATTAAAGTGGCTCTTGTTTTCCCTCATACTTCGTTAAGAAAACAACAAAAACAACAAAGAGTTTATTTAAATAAATAAATAAGTCAGTAATAGAACAGAGAATCATTATCACCATACTTTGAAATCCTCATATCCTATAAAATTATTATTGTACATAATAGATAATAAATAAGTATACCCCAAACAACAACCATCAAACATATCTCATTGAGTTATTGAGCGTTTCAGTGCTGAAATATGAGTTGTACAAGTTCAGTTCCTTTTTGGTTTTATCTTAGCGCCAAATGAAGCATTCACGATGTCGGAAGCTTCTTCCTCATCATTTCCTAACTGTTCATAGTCTTGTTGATACGAGTCTTCAGGCTTGGAATCATCTGAAACCTCAGCTACAAATATTTCTATTGCTTTATCTCTATTAGATCCCCTATTCGATAATTTCATCAAATTGCTATTGATCTTTCCAGCTGCTTGTAGAGAAGCCAAAGCATCGGCTACCTCTTTGTTAGGAAGGGATGAGTAGTACCCTCCAGGTTCATCCATTTCCTCTGTCAATGACGATTCTGCATTCGAAGTTGAGTGTTGTTCGACATCATTTGTGTCATCATCGTTGGAATCAAAGTTGTCCTTTGACTGCTCAGCATTTGTCGATCGGGATATCGTTTGACCAACGATTTCTGAGGCTTCAGGTTCGTAATCCAAATTGTACCCTGCGGATACCAACGACGATTTTGACAGCTGCTTCTGGTAGTCTTGCTCGTTGTAATTGAAGGATTGGAATTCGGGGTTCAGATCAAGGGTGACTGGTTTCTCTTGACCTTGTAGACGTTGGAACTCCTTCACGAAACTTTGATCGGCTGTGAACAAGGGATGTATGTTATACTCCCCTTGCTGTGGTTGCTGTTGGTGGGTTACCTCCGAAACCAATAGCTGTTGGTGTTGACTGCCCTGCTGGGTATTTTGATCCTTAGTTTTCTGGCTATTTTCTGATAGGAGGAGCTCAAGGTCCGGTATATTCTGTAGGAACTGATGATGTGGGATATCATCAGAATCCCTGTTCGAATGTTGTACATTTTGAACAACTTTGTAGTACTTGTTTTGGTTTTCTTGTGATTGAGCACCGGTGTTTTGTGATTTGAACTGAATTTCGTTGTGGTTGCTAGATTGTTGGGGTGTTTGCGCCGTTGGAGCTGGCCCAGGGATGTTTTGGGTATAATATTGTACGTTTTTCAGGGGCTGTTGTTGATTTCTGAAGTACTTCACTGGTTCACTAGCTTCGGTCACGTGGTACTCGTGTTGGAACTGCTGCTCAGGTTCGTAAATATACTGCTGTACTGGAGCTTGAGGTCTCACATGCTCTATGTTGGCTGGTCTGTCAGCTGGACTCAGATTAGGAGCAGGGATGGTGTGTATTGGACCCTTTTCACCGACTTGTTGTATTGGGTTCAGGAGGGTGCTGGAAATACCCGATGGAATCTGATTGGTTTGAATGTGAAAATCGTACTCCTTCTGTATGGAAGAGGTCGTTTTTTGTTTTGGATGCACAAATGAATATTTTTCTGTTGGTTGAACATAGAGGGATTGCTCTGTTGGTGGTCTGTATGTTGTTGGTGGAGAGTTCCAGAAGGGTCTAATGGAGGGAGTTGATTGAAAATATCTATTCAGGGAGTTTGGAGGGAATGGTTTCTTGGACTTTTGAGGCAGAGAATGCATGGGTATTGGACGTGGTCTCATCTGTGGCGGAGGTCCTCTCAAGTGCATTTTTTGGAGGTGTTGCCATTTCTTGACGAATCCTGGATATGGAGGTGGTCTTGGAGGGCCTCTTGGTGGAAAACTGCCTCTATGTCCTTGGGATAATCCGAAGGAGATTGTGCAGGAAATAACCAGAAATATTGCAGCAATCTGAAATGAAAGAAATGAGTGATGTAGAGATACCTGTGGGACAATACGAGAGGCTGCTCAAAGGGGAGGTACTATATCACACCTACTTATTGGGATCACTAGAGAAGAGAATTTTTGAGCGAAAAAGTAGGAATTATACTTAATATTGCAGGTCCTAGGCAATTCAGTAATGGCATCAATAGCCAATATATCTTGAAAAAAACCTTGGTCGAGCCAGAAAACATCAAACTTCCATCAAATTCTCCTAATTTATGTTTTGACGGAGTAATTCGTGATTCTGAATGAAAATCTTTCTTCTATCTTGGTCCAACAGACCAATTTTTGTGAAATATGTGAAAAAATATTCGTTAATGCTTGATTCTTCGATAAAAAGCGCTAGAAACCATGAATTCTTGATTCGTGAGACCCCAGGAATGCAGGCTGTTTGCTACAAATATTTTTATTCCTGTCAGAGGGTGTGGATGAGTTGCACCATAATTGTGTGGGGCAAGTTTTAGCTAGTAGGAAAGAGGACGTGGATTTACTGATTACTTATCAGGATCAGACCTGTCGTTATCATAGATTTCCCATTGAAAATCTAAACTGCAACTCTCCGGTCAATTTATGTCTCTCTATTCGTTTGTCCTCCTTAAATGCCTGCTACTTTCTTCCTGTTTAATCTGCGACGATTCTGCTTTCTTCGCAGTCAATCTTATCAAAACACATTCGGATGGAAGGTCAGCGGTTCATTGGCTACTTTCTCGTCGAGAACTTCTTGGACTACTATATAGCGAAGAGCGAGGACAGTGATGCCTTGTAATTGGCAGAAACTTTGAGAATTACGAGAAAGTGATGATTTTAACTGTTGATGAATTGTTGAATCTGTCAAGACGTTCACACTTTGTGTAAAATTGCCCATCATTTCCATAATTTTTAGTGATTAGACTGCACAATTTAAGAGCGTCCTATTCTCTCTTCAGTTTCTTCAACATTGGGATAATATGGGACATTTCCAAGAAATTGCAATACTTGATTGCTTTTATAGGCAATTTAATTATCTGATTCAGAAACGAACACGTTATTGCTCAATTTTGAAATAAATTAAAGAAAGCTCTGACTAAAAATAGGTTCATCAAAATAAAATTGATAAGATAAATGAAGAGAAGATATATTGGAAATATATCCTGTTAAGGACAAGGTTTCCTAATGATTTGAACTGTTATTCATAAGTGAAATATAAAATTCATTACTGGAGTTGAAAAGAATTCCTAGATTGCAAAATTGTATGATGAGTGTGTGTCTCTCTTGTCTTTCAAATCCGTTTTGAATTTTTCTCGTATATCCAAAATTTCAATTTAAAAAAAATTATCGAATATATCGAGATTCTGCTCGAATATCATTTTGATATTGCATGTTTTATGATATGGATCAAGCGTTTGACCATAGTGTATTTATAATATTTCTATATAAAAACCAAAAAACTATTTTATTACTGTCCCTATCATGTTTTTCTCTGGGAATGAATTCAGTGATAAGTATGCTTAGAACCTAATGAACAGGATACCTTTTTATTCTTACATCCAAAAATAATAATTTCAAGAAAACCGATATTTTAATGGATTAGTTATGAATTTGAAGAAGGTACCAGAGTACGTAGAGGTTCTTGAAAAATTTGCATAAGAGATTTTGTTTTCAACACATGCTCTTACTGTTTTTGAATATTTTTATGATTAACTGATTAATTTTGCATATTACGGTCATCGTTCAGAGAAAACCGACGTTTAGAGAAAATGACTGCTTTGGGAAAATAATCCTGACTGAAATCTTATAAATGCGAAAATCACAATCAGGGCCAAAACTTATACCTAGGGAAATTTTTTATTTAACATATACAAATATCTTTTTCTACCTGCATCGTGAGGAACGTATCTTGAATTCTTGCTTTGCCAAACCTCAGGTCATGAATGTAGACCAAACTCTTCGTAAACACTCACGAAAAACTGAAGAAATTGAAATCCACTTCACCACATTCTTGAGAGCATCGTCAACTGTACAATTAGGTCAATTTACGGATTTATATAGCGATGCCAGTTAAGGTGATGCTGAGGAGATTGAGGAAAGAAGAATCAAGGAAGTGGAAGAATGGATTCGGAAGAGAATTTCTTATCTCTGATGGGGACATGTTGTACAGAGTGTGCAGATTACATTGGTCACTGCAGTGACTTGAAATAATTCAAAAAGAAGAAAAAAGAATATTTTCTTTGATTTGTTTAAACATTTTCTGAGTACATAAACAAGGAAAGTTTTTGACTCGTAAAAATATTTCAACAGTAGATTCCTGAGGTCCAAAGAAACACTTTTTTCCTACATTCGGCCTTGATAAAAAGATAACCATTTTAAGATTTCATGGTGAGCTGTGCCATCACTGGAAAAACAAGATTTCTTTCAGAATGACTAGTTGAATCTGTGGCACTACACATATGTGGATCTTTCAAAAAGAGCTGCATTCGGTCAAAGCACCCATTTTTTGGAATTTCACAGATATTTTTGAACATTATACGAGAAAATATGAAGAATAATTTTATTTCACAAAATGTTCAAGTGTTCATTAGATAGCGTCCAACATTTAGTTTCAAGAGTTGGTTTTTTTGAATTTTTGGTATTTTTATGGTACGTAATGGTCATAATGAGAAAAGTGGAAGACGTGGCAATATCTTGTGCCAGAAAAAGATTCATCAAATAAATGAAAAACTATATTCCGAAATTAATTTCATTCGATAAAACCGTTTGTGAGAAATAAAAATAACATCTTTTTAATGGTTTTTCAACAGCTTGTATCTATTTAACGAGCTGCTTCGGAAAAAAAAAGGAAAAGAAAAAAAATTGTATGAGTTAAAGACTCAGCATATGTAGAAAATATTTTAGTTGAAAAACATTTCGAAACAGTACCTACAGAATACACAAGGGTTAGGGACTGATATCATCTTTTCATATTAGAAAAATCGCAATATTCATTGATCATTAATTACTTGTGAAGATTCTGTTCGATGTCAAACATAATGAGATTATTATGAAATTTTTTTTCCCAGTCGAAGAAATTCAAAAATTTCTTCAAAATCGTTACTGTGTTATATATACCACAACTACTGTTTGGCTTGGCTTCCTATTCATTAAATATTATTCATTGCTTATCCTTACAGCCATCCTGAAATTTTTGGTCCTTAGTTCACCAAATTTTACCCAAACTCTTTAAGACCATCCTTTGGATAAGAGATAATTTTGACTCCTTAAAATGCATCTCCCATATTATGCAGACTCAATCCTGGATATACTCGAATTCAACAGCATTCTTCCTGAAATATTTTAATATTATCCTTTCAATTAGTTCTCATCACAAAATTGAGGAACTCTCTGTGTAATTGATAGGAAAGAGTGTTCGTAATTCTATGCATCTTTTGCTGTTACGAAACTGATTACTTGCATCAAATTCGGAGATTAAAACCAGTGTTATTTGGATTTGATTACGAGTTCAGCAAAATAAGTATCCTATCTCTTGTTTGAACTCCTAAATGGCAGAGTAAACCCGATATTTTTCATTTCAAATACAGGGAAATAATAATAATGAATAGAGCAAGGAAGCGACTTCCACTATTCTGAAGATGAGGAAACTGTTTTCAAAAGATACGTACAAGTACTGTCCATATAAATCAAGGTGGACAGAAATCCATTTCGTGAAAAGTTCCCAACGAGAGCATTATCGAGAAATCAGGCTGGAAGTGATAAGAATTCTTGAGAAAGCGGCCGGCGCCTTATTATATTTAATAATGACATGAAAAAATAGGAGAAATTCCCCTAATTGTGAATCCAACTCATCTATATTAGATAGAAATTTTCAACAGTGAATATAAATGCGTTTTCGGTGAGTTATTGAAGAAAGTGAGGAATTTGCGGTTAGAGGTATGAAATGCTCGATTTAACACGAATGGTTCACAATTAACGAGCCAATAAATATTTCAACCGATTGTTAGCTGATTTAATAAAAAACTTAGTTCTCCTTAGATCTATTAGCTTCAGTAGGTAATAAATTGGACAGAAATGTAATCAAATCCTCCTTTGAAAGTTTAACAACTTACCCCTGGCATACTGGAGTTTTCTATAATGAATAAAAATATTTACTATATCATTATGCCTTTCGGGAATTTTCTGAGGAACTCAAAACTAAGCGTTGATAATTCTATCAGCATAAGGGTACAATAGAATGAGCTGATGGTGAATTCAGGATATGCAGAGATAGGATTGAGTATGTAACCAAGTGAATAATACTTGAAACCGATTAAATTCCTTCAAATTTCAAACTTCTGTTATTTACAATTCGCACATAGCAAGTTTGAAACAAATAGTAGACATTCTGCAGACATAACTGTCTGAGAAGTTGAAAAATTCAAAGACCTATTTGTGAAATGTATTTACCTAACACATGTAGACACACCTGTCAAATACGTTGCCACAATCTAGCAGTTTTTCGATCTATTGCAAGCCCACTTGTTTATTTGGACAAACGCAAGATGCAGCACAAATGGGAGATTTCCTTTAGAATGTCTTCAGTTGTCGAGTTGTTGATGTTAATTGAAGATGTAGGTTTGTAGATCGACAGCCAGTGTATACGATCGGACGAAATTATGTTCTCGATTGAGGAAATCCATTCGTTTTCACGTCCGTAGCCGTAGAGTTGAGATGATAGTGACTCCCAGAATGCATAACTTTCCATTCAATATCACAATATCTCGAAGGTTGGCCTATCAAGTATCAAAGGGATGACGTTGAGGTCAGTACTGCCTTCGTATAAATGACTGAAGATGCCATCAGTCCATATCTACTGATTTCATTTCATTTCACACATCGAAAATGTTCAAAATTAACTGCTGTTCGAAGAAGTGAATTTGTTAAGTACTCTAAGTTTTAAAAGGTACATTCAAACTGGAATATATGAAGGAGCAACTGCTTGAAAATAAATACTAATTAACTGTGGCAACCTTAGGCTAATTCCAATGCAAATAGGTTGATGGATAAAGTTAGCTGATTCGCCACTATTTTCATATGTTACGTTAAATTGTCGTATTATATATTTGAAATTTGAAAATGACTATTTAATAATGGTTTGTACAATATAATTATATGAACCTGATGTCGTAGAAAATGATATGGAAAACAAAACTCTCAATATGAACATGCACATATTCCTGAATTAAACATTATGGAATAACGAGTTAAGCTGATTTCTGTAGAGGATTGAAATCAATGTTTGTCAAGTAGTGAACTATTCAGTTATTTTATCTATGCTTTTTTCATCAAAAGTTTAATACTTGCTTATGAACATGAATTTTATTTTTCCCTGATGTTTGTAATTTCATAACTTCAGTTTTTTACTTACCGTAGATAAATGATATAAAATGTGTGGAATCCACATCATATTTGTAGTTGTATGAGTTGAGGTATGTGACCGTGAAGAATTCTGAACTTTTCAATCATGGCATAAAAGTTTGGCATTCTAAATTTATTTTTATTGCATATTACAATGAGCAAGTTTAAGTATTCAGATAGAATTTCCTGCAGTAACTTTGGAAGAAACGAAAATAATTTATAGCTAAAAATAAAAGGATGTCTAAAATAAAATAAAAAAAAAATCATTGTTTCAAGATTCCTAGTTCAGTTTCCTTTTCTGGAAAGACTAACTTCTATTTTCACAGGTCAAACCGATAAAGTATGTTATAATATTCGAAAAATCTTCACTGCTGAGTATTCATATTTTATTGTAGTAAAATAATCGAGGGTTCACATTCAAGAAAGATGAAACTGAATATACCAAAGTGTATGGAGTCCTTTCTATTGAGAGGTTAGTTTCAAATGTTCTATTCAATATGATTATGTGTAAATCTCATAAGAAAGTTTTATATGACAGAAAGTGATATTCTGAACCTCCATCACTGAAAAAGGAAAACCAACCTTTCCATTGAAATTGCAGAAATCCAGTATTTTTCGAACATAGTTTTATTTTCAACTCAGCATTTATTATTCACACTTTCAAACAGATCTGATCCAGATTTTTAATACTTACCTAATATTCTAACGTCCTGAAACTTTATACTCTACAAATCTGAGAACAAATAGGCCATCTGAATTTTATTTAGGAGATAACATTAGAACCGACTTGTCAGATTCAAAGCTTTCACTTGAGTTTCGAAAATAGAGCCTTTCAGAATATAGGTAAAGTAAAGAAGAAAAGAAAGAATATAGTGAAGTAAAGTTTTCATTTTGGTTCTTGTCGTAGATTGCTCTGTTAAATTCAATATCAGCTTGATAGTGGGACAACCTGTGTAAGGATTCTTGAGTTTGATTCGACCATAGATCATAAAGAATACTCAATTTTTTTTTTCAGGTTATAAGGAGTTTCGGAGCAACGAAGACCATTTAACAATAAAAGAAGAGCAGACCCTAGTGGCTAGATTGGTATGTGGACTTCAAGTTCAGCTGTTTGGTATGTCCGAATATAAGGCTTTCGGGGATTACAAAACATTTCGATCTGAGCTGAAATATCGCTGCTTGATATTTTTTCCTATGGCTGTTTGTTTCTATATTGTTTTTTCTTATGGACTTCTGAATTTTATAATCATTGAAATCGAAGGTTGGTACTCAATTGCTATTTATATTTAGGCTTTTATTCACGCTGCTGTGTTTATTCTATGTGTTCGACCAGATATTCTTTTTGCTCTTTGTTATGATTATTATCATCAAAGATCATTATGATAGAATACAGCAGTTTTGGCTTATTTGAAAGCAGAATTGATGAGTCTTATCGATTTTGTAGATGATGCAATGAAGATTCAAGTTCTAGCAGGACTATTCAGTGCTGTCGATAAGGTGGCACCGTTGTTTCTCTGGATGTCGTATGTAGTGCAATCCAAAAATATGTTTGACCTTGTTCAGCGCTACGTCATGTCTGGCAGGGAAATGTCTTTGGATATGAGAGAATTCTACAGGAAATTAACTCTGAGGCTGAATTTCATACAAAAAACAGTTCAGATCAACACTGCTGGCGGTTTTGTGTACCACTACTTTCATAAATCTTTTTGTTTCCATAGCGATCCAAGGTTTGTCTGCAGAACGTTTACACCTTTATGGTTTCCTTTTGCTACAAACTTTTTTCCAGGTAAAAACATTTTTTCCCCATAAACAGTGATTTTCGGGCTTATTCATTAGTTTATTCAGGGTTTGAGCAAGTATTCACTAACGAAATGTTGGATATAATAAGCCAATGAGTCAAACTGCATATTTCAATATGGAATTCGTTCACATCCACATTTGTATATTGATACCATCCTCTTTATTTCAGCAAGGGAAGTGATTTGTATTTTTATCACGTGTACTATCTCCTATTTGAGCTTATTCCTGATCTATCCAACGCTGAATTCCTATGTTATTGCTGAATTATTGGATTACAAAGTGAAACACTTGATAAAATTAATACAAGAAACTTCTTTGAACCGTGCTCGGGATATCCAAAATATACGAGCCAGCTTCAAACGGATTGTGGACTATCATCAAGAGATTCAGGAGTAAATATATTTAATGAATTAAGGTAGAAACACACTGTTGTAAGCTCATGTGATATCATGTGTCGTGCAGCCAAGAAATCTCGGTGTTGTCAGAGCAGACCACGATTGGGCTTGAAATCATGCGCCAGATATCTCGAGTATATACGGCTCATAAGTAGGCTTGAAACTCTTACTGCTAAAAGGATAGAAAAAGGCGAAGGAATTGAAATCCACAAGGTAGCTTGAGGTACCTACCTCATAAATTATAAGGGAGTTAACCCTAAAACTTTGCAAGGAACCTCAAAACATTATTTCAAAGACAAGTAATAGTTTCCTTCTTAATCAGATCTATATTCTTGCGGAAATGAGTAGTTTTTTTGAGCTGAGCTAAGTTATGAGTACCTAGAAGACTGATCACTCTAGTTATGAATTCGAACAAGTAAGCAAAAGCCTCTGACTTCACGTCAGAGACGTTTGGTGCTAGTGGAGGTTCAGGTAGAATGATAACAATCTCATTCGTAAGAAAAAACTCGCGAAAAATCAAATGATGACCTGTTTCCTATGGATCCCATTACAACCAACCTCAATGCGCGTTGCTGTTTACCACCACCATTGAAACAGGGACTTTTCTACCAAATACCTACGATGTCATGAAATATTAAATTAGCTTTTTGATTTTTTACAGATGCTTCGTTTTGGCTAGAGAAATTATTGGGGTTACATCTATTCCTATTGTGCTTGGTGCTGCCCCATTCATTGCTGCTCTATCAACATCTTTCCTCTTGGTATGTTCTAGTCTACAGTCTACAATTTCGAAATTCAAATTCAAGTTTGCGATGAGTAAAAATAAATTTGAGAGACTATTAGACCAATATATAATACTTACTGAGAAGCAAAACATATCTGCCTATTAGAGTACTTTAGGATAATTGTATTTAATTTTTATTTTGTAAGATGTAGGTGGTTATCATCAACCTTTGGTGGTCTGGTATGTTATCTACCTAGCTCCACCTATCCATAAATACCTCGAGAGTAGATATGTATAAAATAGTACATGACCATGACCATGAAAGCTGAAGGACCTTTAGGAAATGCAAAAGTTTCCCAAGTTGCTGCTTTACCTTAAGTTCTCTCAACAGGGATCAATATTATCAAAACATCTTCACTTACAATTTTGTGTGAACATATATGTACATAGTTCTTATTGCTTTAAGGATCCAAACTATGCACACATGGATGAACTATTGACAATCTTTGTTCTTGTTTATCTATGGTGTGATTCCTCACAGAAAATAACAGATTTGGTGAGTAGGACTTAACGTAAAAAAATTGGTAGGTACTTTAAGCACTTTGATCCACTGTTTTTCCAATTATGGCACATTATAAAATTCAAAGGAGTAAACTTACCCTCAATGAGAATTAAAGTTCGGGAGTTAAGAACTGCGTTATGTTTTTCATTACTTATAACAATAGTAGGTATTCGTCCTTATATGATTGAATTTTAGGGTGGAATACTTGCTGAGGAAGTTTATGCAATGGATTGGTATGAGATGGACGTAAAATTGAAGAGTGATTTCGTTTTATTTTTACACAAAGTTCAACAGCCTGTGGAAATGAAATCGTTGTTCTTTATTTTGAACAAACCACTTCTACTCTCGGTAAAAACAATAATTTTGAACCTTGCAGTCTTTTTTTCTATTCTAAACATTTCCGAGCCTCCATGTCAGTAATTTTCGGGATTGACATTTGCGAGCTTAAACCCTCAAAATTCAGGTCCATTTTCTGAATATTCATTCATGTTTTTGCATTTTCGTCGCCTGGAATTTAAGTGTACTATGACTATTTTCCTTTTCAGTTAGGGAGAAGCATGTATTCAGTCTTGATGCTGATTCTCAATAAAAACTGAGACACTCATTCTATCATGACTGGTTTGATGAGAATGATTTCCTGATTAATTCAGTGGAGAAACTATGCAACCATGAATTCTTCTTTTCATACACCTCAACACATATTAGAGTTTTACGAAGTGCAATAAAACCATAAGGCTTGCTTATTTATTATTGTTACACTATGACAATTTTAAAATAAATTTCAGTTACCAATTTTCATTTTTTTCCAAATGTTGCAATATTGAAAGTTTTTTGGGATTTGGAGAATATATGTAACGTTGTTTTAAGCTTCTCAAGTGTTCTGTGCACTGGTGATATGATGTTTATTAGAGGAGAATGTGATTATTGAACATTTTTCCATCCAAGGGTTACAATAAAAAAAAGAGTGTATAATGCAAAGAACTTTTATTTAATGAAACACAACGAAATTTGTGATTGAGATTTGTTGGCTCTGGCAATTCGATGTAGTATATGATATACTCAGTTTGGTATCATCCTTCATATTCAATAATGAGATATCTAATATTAATATATCGACAAAGAGAATTCACGATATTTTCTCCGAATGCCTCTTCACGATTACTTGGTCGTGGATTCATTTGAGAACTCGACGAACGATAAAATTATCGACGAAACTCAGATGAAGTTAGAAGTTATGAGTTGGATGAAGCGGTAGCATTTTACCAATGCACGTGTAGAAATTCCGCTGTAAAATTCACGCCCCTTTCAAAAAAACATTCCAGAATAGATTAATTTTCACTATTGTCAGGAAAAAACGGGATCAATCGAAACATTGTCGTCAAATATTTGACTCGTTAATTTTTTTATTTTGTATCGACTTACGATTAGGCTACCTGAACGATCACTTACCCGATCTGTGTTTGACGAAAACATTCCGTCAAAAATGAAATTGAAAATAAAGCAATATGTCGAGCATAAGTTATTGTCTGGTGAGTTATATGAAAAATGCAATTTCTGTGATGATAGGGTACAATGAGGTACGAGGATATATTGAAAAATTCTTAGCCTACTATAGAACCAAACAAAATTTCAATGTCAAAATATTTTATTACTCAACATATTCTCCTCTCAATTGGATACATTCATTACAGCGAACCTGCAACGTTTCTAGACCTGTCAAAAAATGTTTCTTCTTGCTCTGCAAACCAGACCTCCACAGCTTTTATAACCTCCTCGTTGGAAGAAAATTTGAGAGCTTTTAAGCTTTTTTTCAGTTGAGGAAAGAGATATAGTCGGATGGAGTCAAATTTGGCGAATAAGGGGGGTGTTCTAGTAATTCAAACCCTAAATCACGAATTTTTTGCATGGCAACATGAGATTTGTGTGCAGGGGCGTTGTACTGCAAAAACAAAACACCTTTGGATAGCTTTTCGCGTCTTTTCTCTTTAATTTTTTCCCGTAGAGTGGTCAGTAATGTCGAAAAGTAATCTCCGGTTAGTGTTCTACCCTTATCCAACAAATCAATCATGATTACTCCATGGCAATCCCAAAAAACTGAAACAAGAACTTTTCCAGCACATTTTTGGACATGAAACTTCTTAGGTCTTGGAGAACCAGAGTGTCGCCATTCCATCGATTGTTGCTTTGTTTCTGGAACGTATAGAAATGTACCCAAGTCCCATACATTGGTAGTTAACAATTCGGTTCAAGAAGTCTACATCGTTTTCAAATCGAGCACAGATCGAACGCGATGCTCTTCTACCCTTGCACGCTTTTGGCCAACATTCAAACATTTGGGGATCCATTTTGCAGCAGTTTTCTCATGTCCAAATTGACGTGAACTATATGATGAACGCGTTCTTATGAAATATTCAGTGCTTCAGATATCCGTTTTAGCCCAATTCGATGGTCTGATAAAATCATGTCATGAACTGCATCGATAGGGGACTGACACAGAAACTGGTCTTCCCGATCGGACATCATCTTCAATGGAAAATTAACCTCTTTTGAAGCATTCAGTCCAATTTTTCACGGTCGCATACGAAGGACATTGGTCACCAAGGGTATTAAGCATATCTTCGTAAATCTGCTTACCTCTTAACCCTTTTAAATACAGGTACTTGATGATGGCTCGGTACTCCAATTTTTCGATTTTCACAATTTCGGTGGACATCTTCTTTCTTTCAATTTATTGCGTAACTCTTTACTTTTTTCACCTCAAACTTCACACTGTCAGAATCTGGCAGCAGATGGACTCCTTTCGCCTGGTTTTTAGGCCTATGAATATTGTCCTCCTCTATTCTGTCAAAACGATAGGTACATTCCATATTTTGCGTAGGTTATCCAGAGTACGATGCAATTGAAAAAGACATTTCTCTTGAAGAGGAAAAGATCGTAGTTGCCAGATTGGTACTTGCGCAACAGATTGATTATTTCTCGATCACAGAACACATGGATTTCCAGAATTTCGAACAAATAAAACCGATATTAACTCAAGGATTCACAAAATGTTTTGGATTTTTCATTGTATTGGTATTGGTTGTTGCCTATGGGATCATTCAGTTCGCAATTAAAGCTTCTGAAGGTGAGTGGATGAAAACCAAGTTTCATTCCGAAAGCTATATGATAGTTTAATGAAAGTAAATATTTTCCTGTGAAAAAATTCAATATGTACCTATTAACAGGTTCGATGTTCTCCACAAGGATGACAAACTTACAAAACTTTACAATGACTTTCACAACCCTCTATTTCAGATGAAACATTGAAGCATCTAGAGGTATTTGCAATGTTCAGCCTGACACAATGCTATCATCCACCAGCACAGGTAGCGATGTATTTTTGGAAATCGAAAAATATGGCAAAATTAGTAAATCAGTATATAAATACATTCAGACCAATATCAGAAAACTCAAGGGAATTTTACAGATCCTTAGCACTAAAAAGGAACATATTCAAATACTTTGTACGCATCGGCACGCTATGGCTTCTGTTCGTTAACTTACTATTTGGTAATACCTGTTCCAATAAAGATTTAAGATTTGTTTGTGGAGCACTTCTACCAATATGGTATCCCATCGAAACTAACTACTTTCCAGGTAGGCCAAAGTTAATATTTGTGGAAAGCCACGAATCTAAAAATATTTTGAACAATATCATAAAGATGGTTAAATTGGAACATCAGAATATTATTCCAATTAAATTGAAATTTACGTTCCTGCAGATGGTTTTTGGACAAATATTACCTATCTTTTGGTGAAACACTAGAAATTTGCTCTAATCATTTGGCTGTAATGACACAAAACAATTTCACGATATTCATATCGAACATTCAATATTTGTATCATCAAGTGGGAAGTTGGGTTATGAATTATTTCTAATGCTTATTACTTCTTTCAGTAAGGGAGATCATTGAAGTGTTTTTTGTATTCCTAGCATGGGGTATATGCATGATGATTGTTTATCAGTCAATAGATGCATACATCCTAGCCGAACTTTTCGAATTTAAATGTCAAAATTTGATCAGAGTTATGCAGAAAACTTCGTTGGACAGAGTGCAGAACTTGGAAACTGTGCGGCGAAATTTTCGCAATATTGTGGACTATCATCAAGATCTGAAAGTGTAAGTCACCTCTGAACTTTTTTATCTTCATGTTTACTGCATTGAAGGCTTTTATCTATGGATTTGTTTTATGAAAATCGAAGATATTGATTAGTGTTACCAACATTTGTCAATCTGGCAGCTCCAATATTTTTTTATAGGTGTGTTGATTTGATACGGGATATACTAGGTGGTATATCAGCTCCAGCACTGACAGTTTTCATTCCAACCGCTGCAGCACTTTCAACCGCTTTTGTGAAGGTAGGACAAACATAAAGAGAAACATTTCAAATAAAAATAGTTCACTTAGAAGACTATATATATTTCTAAATGGTTGTCTCAGAGATTATTATCATACTATCCTGATTCTCCCTAGGTACTGAGGTACCCCTCAGAAGCTCTGTGAGCTTGTACGAGTTCGAGGAACCAGTTGTGTTCTGTGTAGGGTTTGTTACTGTGTCCTTACACCAGCACTGTTAATTTTAACCCAACAGTGAATGATGGCCCGTATACTCATATGAACTGGACAATTTATTTCCACTTTTTCTGACAATTTGGTAAGGTGGAAAGGATTCTCCTAACATTTCCTAATTTTTCAGGCTTTCAATCTAGCATATTTCTCGGAGTTTCTTACGATAGTGATATTTCTTTACTTGTGTATCGATTCGATCCAGAGAATAACAGACATGGTAAATATAATCATCAATTCTGGTATAATGTGCAAATCCAGCCAATGATGTTATCAAAACAGCCCCCTTTCATGACAAATACACTGCGCAAAAAAATTAACGCACATTATAGAAATCTCAAATTTATTCTACAACTGAGGGTGTTCTCAATGATAATTATTTTTATCAGAATTATGCATGCATATGTTATCCACTTTCAACGGTTTTCTTCAATACAGATGTTTTTTCCCAGCAGGAATAAAAAAAGATGATATTATCACATTTTGAATGTATTGGCTCCATTCTAAAATCAGTTGTTCTCGATCAATTCTAGTGATCAATAGTTTTTCTTTGGTTTGATTTTGTACACTCGATCGCTATGCAACGCGAAACACGCAATTTGACCCAAGAGGAATGTGCCCAAGCGGTAGTTTTGCGAGAAGAAGGGTGGACATACACAAGAATTGCAGAAAGGTTTGGAGTTTCCCATACAAGTGTGTCCAGAATGTTGCAGCGATTCGAGGAGACAGGTATGAATGTCCGAAGACCTGGACAAGGTAGACCACGGTTAACAACTGCCATTCAAGAACGTTACTTGTGAGTTTCTTCGTTGAGACAACGGTTTGCAACCGCTCGCCTCCTTCAAATTCAGCTTGAGCAAACTCATGAAGTGCAAATTAGCACTCAGACAATAAGAAATCGCCTCAGAGAATATGATTTAAGGCCTCGTGTCGCGGCAAGAGCCCCAGCTCTTACCCCAGCCCATCGAAGGGCGTGTTTGGATTTTGCGAGAGAGCATATCCGTTGGGAAGAGACAGATTGGGAAAGAGTTCTCTTCACAGATGAGTTTAGATTCTGCCTCTACCATTGTGATCGACGTTCCCTTGTATACAGACGTCCACATGAAAGATATGCTCAGTGCAATTTCCTGAATACTACTGGTTTCGGTGGAAGATCGATTATGGTATGGGGTGGAATATCTTTGACTGCTCGCACAGACCTAGTGGTCGTTGATAATGGAGCTATGAATGCTGATAAGTATATAAGGAACATTCTTGAAGAACATGTAGTGCCATTTGCCATACATTGGTGAAAATTTCATTTTTATGGACGATAATGCCAGACCCCATCGTGCGCGCATCGTTCAGGAGTACCTTGAAGAGGTTGAAGTCTCTCGAATGGAATGGCCAGCAAGAAGTCCAGATCTCAATCCGATTGAGCAGGTTTGGGACAACTTCAATAGAAGGCTGAGAAGTTCAGAAAATCATCCAGCTACTCTTAATGACTTAGGAATCCAACTCGGAGAAATCTGGGAAGGATTAGATCAGAACATTGGAAGATCACTCATTTTGAGTATGAACCGTCGTTGCCGAGCTGTAATTAACGCAAGGGGTGGAAATACCAAGTATTAAATCACTTATCAGCATTTCAGTATTTTGAAAATTTGTTCATTTCTCTTCTTTCACATAAGATTCGGTGAAATCCTGAATTTTTCTTCCATTTAATGTGTCTTGTTTCTATCAAAATCTTCCCGAGAGAACATAAAAAATAAGATATAAAGTCAATGTAGAGTTAACTTTCATTAAAATTGAGATTTTCAGAATGTGCGTTAATTTTTTTGCGCAGTGTATTTGAACGGACACTTTTTTTAAATTTTTTGTGCCTGTCGGCTAGTTCAGGCTGTTCAGAACTGCTCAGTGGTTGGGTTTGGAACTTTTTCACGGAAATATTCACACATAAGGAAAAACCATTTCTAAATATGATTACCTGTAGTTACAATATTCACCATTCGTCGAAACTGCAATTTGATAAGAAAATTATATTTCCTTTTCTAAATGTGTTTCAACTATTAATTAATGTATGAGCAGTATAAACTGTATGAAAATAAGTGAATCAGTTGCTACGTTAGGTCCTCAATTATTTATCCCTTCAAATAGTTATTGAGGTTTGCAGTAGCATCATTTTTTAGGGTGAAACTATTCAACAGGCTGCCTATGATATGGACTGGTATGAAATGGATAGAGAAATGAATAAGGAGTACATAATATTCTTGATGAAACTACAACTTCCGCTTGAGTTGCGGTCAATTCTTTTCGTTGTGAAGAAGCCCATGTATCTTTCGGTAAATTTTAGACTTGAGAGTATCGTAGTGAAATGAATGCGTGCCATACCTATCTATCAAGACTTCGAGAGTCAAGCTCCCTCGGGGTAGAAGAATTAAAACGTATGAATAACATGAAGAAGTTCCTCGATCTCAGAGAAATCTTTCTTTTTTTTATTTTTGAGCGACCCCATCTTATTATTATAGGAATTTTTCGAAGGTCATATTCAGCACACATCTCCCAGAAAAATCGTCGTAAATCCAAATGTGATACGTACTCTGAAGGAAAAACTATTCTAGTAATAAATCTCGAAATTTCATCGATCTTGAGGAAATTTTAATAAATCTAGAAGTTATACTATTAACTAATAGTATTTCCAGAATTATGATTGCATATCATGTTCTCTTTTTATTTTTCAGATGATGAGGAGCGCTTACTCATTCTTCATGTTGATGCTCCAGATGAATTGAAGAAACAAGGTTCCTATTTATAGTTACCTGGTTTTTAACCAATTTTAGTAGCTCAAAGAGCAGGGTGGGCACTAATCATCATCCAAACAAATTGCGGATCGTAGAATAATTTGCAGTATTGAAAAAAAAAAATGGTTTTGGTAGCTCGTAACTTCTTCAGATATACCCTCCCCCCTGATGAGAATTCACCAACTTAACCAATTATTGCATTGGTGGATATTCACCACCATTAGAGTAAGTGTATTGCAGTAAAGTTGGTTTGACACTTCCTAGTTTCTTTTCACCTACAAAATTACAAAATTCAACTTCATTCAAAAAAGGAACACTTATGATTCAACATATAAAATGACAATTCCTTGGAAACTCTGAGGAAATAGGAGAAAAAAATAAGTCCAAAAAGGTACGAAGGCATAGAGGGGACATATAATATTTTTAAAATATTTTTCGCTGAACTACGGGGTGCCAGTTTAGTGGCAATTCATAAGATGTAAAAACATAGTTATTTGAGAAAGCAGAACACAAATGTGTATTTCAATTTCGGATATTTTTTATACATATGAAAATTACTCTCAGCAAATGCGCACTCTGTAAGGCCTGTTGTTCGAAGAAACAATCCAGTCGATAGCTTGGATAGAAACAAAGTTATGGACCATGAACACTTTCACCCCTGCTTCATAGCCACACTATAAATTGAAGCTTTCGGTTGATTTTAACACACCGCTAGTAATTTCTAGTGAATTGAACAACCAACAACATCGTGAGAAACCCTGGCCTTACCCAATGCAACATGACCTAACCCAACCGTCTATTGTAAGAAATTTCCTTTCAGCGCTGATCGAATTCACATTAAAACGAAATGAAAAAGCTATTTGTCAAGGTGAAGACCAAGAAAGAAAAATGGAGTAATCGTTTTTTCGTTCATTGATTACGATAAAACTTCGATTAATGATTTAAAATTTTTAAGTGTTATTTATTGTTTAATCCTGCTTCTGAGGAGATCCTCTCATAAGGATAAGGAATGAAGTTGAAAATTCCGGAATGTGTCGAAAACTTTCTATTGAAGGGTGAGTTTCTTAGAGTAGCTAACTCTCACCATTCTTTTAACTAAGAGGATATATTGTAAACTTCTTAGCCTACTATAAAACCAAACAAAATTTCAATGTCAAAATATTTTATTACTCAACATATTATCCTGTTAATTGGATACATTCATTACAGCGAACCTGCAACGTCTTTAGACCTTTCAAAAAAAAATGTTTCTTCTTGCTCTGCAAACCAGACCTCCAGAGCTGTTATTACCTCCTCGTTGGAAGAAAATTAACTACCTTTTGAACTCTTTTTCAGTTGAGGAAAGAGATGATAGTCGGATGGAGCAAAATCTGGTGAATAAGGGGGATGTTTTAGTAATTCAAACCCTAAATCACGAATTTTTTGCATGGCAACATGAGATTTGTGTGCAGGGGCGTTGTCCTGCAAAAACAAAACACTTTTGGATAGCTTTCCGCGTCTTTCCTCTTTAATTTTTTTCCGTGGAGTGGTCAGTAATGTCGAATAGTAATCTCCGGTTATTGTTCTACCCTTATCCAAGAAATCAATCATGATTAATCCATGGCAATCCCAAAAAACTGAAGCAAAAACTTTTCTAGCAGATTTTTGGACACGAAACTTCTTAGGTCTTGGAGAACCAGAGTGTCGCCATTCCATCGATTGTTGCTTTGTTTCTGGATCGTAGAAATGTACCCAAGTCTCATCCATAGTAACAATTCGGTTTAAGAAGTCTACATCGTTTTCAAATCGAGCACAGATCGAACGCGATGCTTCTACCCTTGCACGCTTTTGGTCAACATTCAAACATTTGGGTATCCATTTTGCAGCAATTTTTCTCATGTCCAAATTGACTCGTTCTATATGATGGCATATTCAGTGCTTCAGACATCCGTTTTATTCTGATAAAATCATGTCATGAACTGCATCGATATTTTCGGGGACTGACACAGAAACTGGCCTTCTCGATCGGTCATCATCTTCAATGGAAAATTTACCTCTTTTGAAGCTTGCAGTCCAATTTTTCACGGTCGCATACGAAGGACATTGATCACCAAGGGTATTAAGCATATCTTCGTAAATCTGCTTATCTCTTAACCCTTTCAAATACAGGTTCTTGATGATAGCTCGATACTCCAATTTTTCGATTTTGACAATTTCGGTGGACATCCTCTTTCTTTTAATTTATTGCGTAACTCTGGTTTACTTTTTTCACCTCAAACTTCACTCTGACACTTCTAATGAATTTATTGTTCGTTGCTATGGTAACGCAATATTTCTTAATGCTTGGAACTGGTCTAGGCTAACTAGATATCAATAAATCACTGTTAAGTTCTCATGAGCCTGAGATGTGAATCGAAAATTTGAAATTTTCGCAACCGTGAAGTGCATAATCCAGATAATAATAGCTAACAGAATAGTTCCAAACCTTTCTCAGATTTTCCAGAATTCGATAAAAGTCTGAAAGATGTTTCTCATCAGGAGGAGCAGATAATTCTGGCTAGATTGGTATTAGCCGAACAAATCGATTTCTATTCAATCAACGAGTATATGGATTTCACACATTTCGAGAAAATCAAGCCGAAATTCATTCGCGGTTCTAATAAACTATTCATGATATTTCTGATAGTTGCGGTAGTTCTAGTGTATGGACTCGTTCAATTCATATATAAGGCTTCTGATGGTACGTATGGAATTATTTTAGAGTGCACTTAAAAACAAGTTCGAGGGATTCACAGGTATTTTTTATAATCAACTAGATTGGTGTTTAGTAATCAATGGATAAAAATGTTTCACCCGAATCTCATTTTCAGATGAAAAATTGAAGCCGTTTGTCATAGTTGCTCTGTTTAGCCTGACAGAAATTTACGACCCTCCAACACAGGTGTTGATGTACGATTGGCAATCCGAGAATATGGTTAAATTCATAAGCCAATATATGAATGCATGCAAGGGGATATCAGGCCACTCGAGGAAATTTTATAAATTACTAACAACCCGGAGAATTGCTTTCAAAAACATCGTACGCTTTCTCGCGTTAATTTGTATGATTGCCCACATTATAAAGGGTAGTTCTTGTTCAGATAAAGATCTCAGATTTGTTTGTGGACTCTACGTACCACTGTGGTTTCCCTTCGAAACGAACTACTTTCCAGGTAAGTTAAAATGGATACCTATAGTGAGGTCAAACGAAAACTTAACAACCTGATTTTCTGGCTCTTGCAATCCCGTTACTGCAACCCCCAAATGAGTCGGAGAGGATCATTCATTCATTCATTGCTGTATTCCGTTAACAGAAATGAATCTACAAAAGACCAAAAAATGAAAAAAAAAAAACGTGAACAGACTTTTTCAGGGTTAATTGCGACTGTGTGCCCTCCTGGGACTGTAGAGACCCAACCGTGACCTACAGATCCTACCATATTCCGGGCATGGATAGTCACCAATCAGATCTGGCCGCCGCTGTATTCTTCTCGAGTCTCCATTATAGCTGTGGACCAAAGACCTCCACTGTGATCTGTCTAACGCCAGTTGTTCCCAGTTATGATTAGTATTAACTGATTTAAGGAATTGATGTAGTGTATCCTTAAACCGCTTACACTGGCCTCCTGGTTTCCGAGCTCCCTCTGTGAATTCGCCATACAGAGCTATTTTGTGGAGTCTTGTGTCTTGCATCCTCAGAATGTGGCCGCTCCATCTGAGTCGGGCTCTCGTTACTTGAGTCTCAATTGTTGTACAACTCGCGCGTTGCAAGACTTCTGCTTCGAAACTTTGTGGAACCATCTGATGTGCATTTTCTGTCTTAGATGACGTTGTTGCGTTTGTTCAAGCTGTTTAATATGTCGCCTGTAGGGCGTCTAGCTTTCGCTTCCGTAAAGAAGCGTTGGGAGGACCACTGCTTTGTTAACAGCTGTCGTGGTCTTCAGATTGAGGTCGTGATTTTGAAACACTCTGCCCTTTAGCTTCCAGAATGCCCGTGATGCCGAATTGATACGTTTTTGTATTTCCGTGTCTAGGTTAGCCCAAGTATTTATGAAGTATTTGAACTGCTCGACCTCTTCTAGAGTTTTATTCTCCAGGCTGATATCTGTTTGAAGGCTTTCTGGCGGACCAACCAGGATTTTGGTTTTGTCGATATTGAGGATCACCTAGAAGTTGACCGGCAATACTAATACGTTTTTTTTTCAGTGAGAGAAATCTTCGAAATCGTCGAAATACTGTTTACGTATCGTGTAATGATGATAACAGTGTATCCAGCAATCGACTCATATATTCTGGCTGAACTTTTCGAATATAAATGTCGACGTCTGATCAAACTCATGCAGGAAACTTCCTTGAGTCGAGTGCAGGATGTGAAAATTGTGAAGCAGAAGTTTCACGATATTGTGAGAAATCATCAAGCAATTTATCAGTAAGTACTATAATTCATTTTAAATTTTTGTCATCGTTATCACATGCTACAATGTGAGAAATTGTTCAGAAATATCTGTAAAAAAATAACTTTCTAGTTGTATTGGGTTATTTGAGTTAACTTTTGTTCTATCGCACACACAAAAAAAATATACAAAAATCATTTTACTTAACTACTACAGTAGTCAAATGGATCTATGTACATTTTTTTCCAATATGTTGGTCAGTTTACGAAAGTTCAATTTCCTACTTGCATGAACCTAATTATCATTTGTGTGTTTTAAATTGAGCCTATGAATTACAATGGAACACCGATAGATATTTTTTGTCTGATAGGTGTTTCGTATTGATAAGGGATATATTAGGTGGTATAACAGCTCCAGGTGTCACAGTTTTCATCCCTCTCGCTGCAACTGTATGTGTTGGTTTTGTGAGGGTATGTGAAAAACTATTTATTATTGAACCATGTTTCGTTTTTTTTGTAGATATTATAAAAAAGTGGACTATACAGATAAAAAGACAATACAATAAAAAAAAAACAATGCTTGTATAAACTTTTCGTCCTGCTCAGAGGAACTTGTTAATGCAAGGTTCGTTTTTTTATATATTTATGCAGTCCAAAATTCAGCTTATTTTTATCCATTATCTTCACTCACAAAATTCGCTTTGGAACAAGAAGGAAAAACAAAATATGCTTATTTTCGTATTCAATTTGCACACTAATTGTTTGCTTCATTTTGTTTCTTATTTTATTCAATTTTCCTCACAAACGCTTCCTAACCGATCATCATATCAATATTTTTTCCACTTTGCAGGATTTCAATATTGGATATTTGCTGGAGTTTTTGATAGTTATTCCTATGTGCTATTTACTCTTTCAATCCAATCAGAGAATTACAGATTTGGTAAGTATGAACTGAAATTTTAATTTGATACACCATTCCACACCACTACACCTGTCAAAATTTGACACCCTTTTTATTACAAATAATTTTTTTCATTTGTTCGTTTTATTTTAGGGAGAAATTATTCAAGATGCAGCTTATGATATGGACTGGTATGAAATGGATAAAGAAATGAATAAAGAATATATTATATTTCTTATGAAACTGCAGAGACCTCTGGAGATCAAGACAATTTTGTTCGTCATGCATAAATCATTATTTCTTTTGGTAAATATATATTTGCTATTGATTTCAAGACAATTTTACATTCAAATATTGGAGAATTCAAAAGTCACCCCTCTTTACTTAAGGGGGAGCGCCCACCAAAGTAGCGTAGCACTGACGTGGCACATACATGACAAAGGCGATGCACAATTTTCAGATATCGCTTGTCAGTTGCTTGAAATATGTCGTTTTCAGTTCAAATCTGAAAATTATGCATTGTCTTTGTCATGTATGTGCCATATGTCAATGCTTTGGTGGGCGCCATAGAGCTCTCTTGTCTCTGGTGGGCGCTCTCACCTAGTGGAACGCATTTTTGATCCGTTGAGCAAGAATGTTTCCAATATTTATACATTTATTCTATTTTCAATTGAGATTTTTAATACTTATTTATCTTTCTTTTTTCAGATGCTGCGAAACGTGTACTCTTTCTTCACGGTGTTGATTCAAATGAATTGAGCCTTTATCTCTATTATTTTCTGAAACTTCTCTCTTTTTTGGTATAAGATATAGAGTAGTTCAATGAATTTTGTTCATGTGAATTCAATGTATAAAAAATATTCAAATACAGTGAAAATACTCAGTGTTTTTCTTTCATTTCATTACCTCCGGAAATGCGTATGACCCTTATTAACATACAGGTATTTCAACTGAGTTTTCTCCTTTTTTTTGAGATGTTATGATTATATTATTTCTAAGAATATCATCTTCATGGTGTTATTATTAAAACTATGACCTATCCTAATCTAACCTGACCTTCTTTTCTGTGCTCATCGCATTCACATGGGGTTGTATGCATAAAGAATTTTTTGCTTTTACTGTAATACTTTATATATCAGTTGCTTATAAAATGTTCCCTTCAATAAGCTGAAGTAAAAGCATTCACTAAGTACTTCTTAATGCATATATAGTCCAATAAATCGAATCGAAAAAAAAAGTTCGAAGAACAGAACATTCGTTGGTTGAAACCACGAATCGAAAAAGTGTTCCTTCTGGAATCAACTTTTTTAATATTGATACAACAAAAGCATCGACGCAACTCGCTAAAAATATCATCTACGAATACCAAATGCACTAATTGATCTATTACAACAAAGCATTACCTATAAGGAGAGTTATATTGATCAATATCTCTCCTTCCTCTGATGAGGAATGACGTTAAAAATACCAAAATGTGTCGAAAATTTTCTGCTGAAGGGTGAGTTTCACAGAGTAATTATTCTCAAAATTTTCATGAATACGTGTAGAAAACTTGCTGAATAATATATTACGATTATTTCTACTAGTTCGGATTTCATATTTTTTTCTTAATATGGTGTTTCAATCTGTTTGTAAAAGATATGGGGTGATATTTTCGTCACTTACATTTACTTACGTTGGTGAATCTCTCACGCATGTACAGAGTGAATGAATGATACCGAAGGAAAAAAAAATATTGTCGAATAAGACAGGTGAACTCTTCATTTCATCAAGGATAAAAAACAAAGAGAATTCAACAATACAACTGATAACGAAGTCCCAAAGTATATAGAATAAAATATAAATCGAAAAATATGAAATTTTCATCGAAAGATGAATGTAACTGTGATAATAATAACTGATAATAGAAACGATCCAAACATTTCACAGATTGTGCAGAATTCCAAGAAAGTCTGGAAGATGTCTCCCCCCAGGAGGAGCAGATAATACTGGCTAGATTGGTACTAGCACAGCAAATCGATTTTTTTTCACTCACTGAGTATATGGATTTTCGACACTTCGAGAAAATCGAGCAGAAATTGGTTCACGGATTCAAGAGAATATTCATATTGCTTTTGATAGTTGTGGTTATTATTGTGTATGGACTCGTTCAATTTATATGTAGGGCTTCTGGTGGTACGTATGGAATTATTTTAGAGTGCTCTCATTCAGAACAGTGGCTACACTTTCAAACAAATTTGGGGGATTAACAGAGGTTTCGCTTGAAGCCCCATCCTCTAACTAACACTACACTGTACTGATGAGGGACAGTGATCCCGAGACCGGTCTAGAGTTGTGTTTAGATGTTTTCAACTTCTCTGGGATCTCCTTTTTTGTATACACCCTGAACATTTCATGATATATATGCATATAACCATAACTCACACTCAATCTTGGTAAATTTCTCGGTTGCCTCATTTTCAGATGAAATTTTGAAGTCGTATGTGATAGTCGCCCTGTTCAGCCTGCTAGAATTTTACGTCCCACCAGCACAGGTATTGATGTACTATTGGCAAACCGAAAATATGGTAAAATTTATAAGCCAATACATGGATGCATGTAGAGGAATATCAGGGCATTCGAGGAAATTTTATAGGGTCTTAACAACCCGGAGAATTCTTTTCAAAAGCGTCGTACGCTTCATCGGGTTAACTATCATGACTGCTCATATTATGAAGGGTAGTTCTTGTTCCGATAAAGATCTAAGATTTGTTTGTGGCCTTTACGTACCATTGTGGTTTCCCTTTGAAACAAACTACTTTCCAGGTGAGTTGAAAATACATTTGAATGCTTGTAACAACCTAATTTCCAAAAGGCACCACCGACGAAAAATAAAAATTCTATTAATTCTATTAATTAATATAAAATTCTATGTAACTCTTTGTTGGTTTGTCATTGTGGAGATGCTGCAAATTAGTAAGTGTAAGTGATCCCACAGCTTCTATACTAATTGTAGAACGATACACAGAGGCACAGCTGCAATACTCAACTTTTTTATTGATGTTGCAGTTTCGGTTCGCCAGTCTTGAACTGTTGCTGAATTCTTCTATCTTATTTTATTTTTTCCGTATATAAAACTGCACCTTGGCCATATCTCGCCAAGTGACTGACAAACTTCAACCCTAATTATAAACTAGACATATCAAAGTTGAAAGGGAAGTGGTGTGTTTGCACAAGTCTTAGACCTCTTGTAGTTTGAAGGTGACACTTCATATTTTGAGACAAAGATGAGGGTTTTCTCTGCATTGAAATTGAACTGTTTTCCTTGAAGTTAATAATGAAATGGGTCGAGTTGAAATGCTTTTTTTCCAGTGAGAGAAATCGTTGAAATCATCGAAATATTGTTTACGTATCGCCTATTAATGATAACAGTGTACCAATCAATAGATTCATATATTCTGGCTGAACTTTTCGAATATAAATGTCGACGTCTGATCAAACTTATGCAGAAAACTTCCTTGAGTCGAGTGCAGAATGTAAAAATTGTAAAACAGAAGTTTCACTATATTGTGGACAATCATCAAGAGATTTATCAGTAAGTATTCTAATAAATTTAAAATTGTCTTCCCTTCACCGCTCACCTCAAAATTTCTGAGGTTTTTACGATATTACTCTTATTTACTATGAAAAAATTAAATTTCCTTTAACTATTATAATGCATGTAGATTTTCCTCACTATGTTGGTCAGTTTACGAGAGGACTGTCCACAGTATCCAGTGTATCCACCTTCATTAAGCAAGTTATTATTGGTCTCCTGTAAATTGAGCATTTTTGCTCCATAATATCGACAAATCTTGATGAAGATCTACGAATAATTGTATTCACAGGTGTTTCGTTTTGATCAGAAACATATTAGGTGGGATAATAGCTCCAGGTGTCACAATTTTCATTCCAGTGACTGCAAACGTATCAGTTGCTTTTATGAGGGTATGTAAAGAACCATCCATTTTTAAACCATATTTCCTATGTTTTAATCTTTGATTTGATTTGACACTTTCATCCTATATCCAAACAGAATTTTCTTTAATTTTAACAGAGAAGAATATCGAAATATGTTTTTTTTGAACAATACTTGTCTCAATGTCTTATTTTGCATCTTATTTCATTAAATTGGCTCTATAAAACTTTATATCAATATTTTTTCAATTTTTCAGGATTTCAATATTGGCCATTTAGAGGAGTTTTTAGTAACTATTACTGTAAGCTATTTTTGCATGGATTCCAGTCAGAGGATTAAGGATTTGGTGAGTACGAATGGAAATTGTTTGTTTGGGTTGAAGAGAAGAGCTACAGCTTCAAGATTTATGATATGGAATGAGGATCGAGCGATACTTCTTTTCAAATATCTTCCAAATTTTACAAACGACTTCTTTCATTTCTTGTTTTTTTCTAGGGGGAAATTATTCAAGGGACAGCTTATGATATGGATTGGTACGAAATGGATAAAGAAATGAATAAAGAATTTATTATATTTCTTATGAAGCTCCGAAGGCCTTTCGAGATGAAGGCAATATTGTTCGTCTTGGAGAAGCCATTCTTTCTTTCGGTAAATTTATATTCGCTATTACTTTCAAGACAATTTTTCAAATATTGAAGCGTTTTAAGGTCACTTCTTCATATTTCAATGGATCGAATTTGAGATTCGTGAAGCACGATTTTATTCCGTCGGTATTTCAATTGCGTTTTTCAACATTTGTTTTCTGTTTATTTTCAGATGTTGCGTAGCATGTACTCTTTCTTCACTGTGATGCTAAAGATGAATTGACCCTTCAACTCTATGATACTATGATCTGAGAGTATTCACTTTTTTGGAATTAGGTTGAGTTTTGTTCATGCAAATTCTAATATAGAATGAGTTTTCTAACATTTCTTTCCTGAACATTTTCAGTTATTATTATCTATATTATTTTTGAGTTGTTTATATCAATGATTTAATTATCGAATTAAATCATGACTTCACTAAGTAAATTATTGAATCCTATTGAGCATGAATCCGAGTATTTTTTCAATACTCAACGTTGGTACTCATTTGAGTTCATCCTCGATGGAAATGAAGTAGTTACGTTGTTCATCAAAATATCGACTACATCGAAGGTTGAAATAACAGTTCGTTTTTTCGGAACTAATGTTGAATTCTTAAACAGTTTCCCTCCTAAATCAACCCCCTTATAACTTTATTGAGGGAAAAAGAGCAAATCGTTTTGAAAAAGAATATTAGTCCCTAAGCCCTCACTCATTAAGGTTGAACAAAATGTCATTGTTCGTTTCTTAGGAGGAAATGTTAGTAAAAAGAAGGAATTGCATCGAAAAGCTACGATTAACAATTCAGTTCAGTAAAATTATCCAATATCGACATGCCCTCAGATACATATTTGATACTAATTTTTTCCTAGCTTCAACTAATCGAATGTCGAATAATTGAATAATTGATATTTTCTGATGCAACATACGCAGCATTCCGTGAATGAGAAACCCTTCCTATTCTTGATTATCATGTGACATCAGTAGAACATCCATCATAACAATAAAAATTTAATTATATAATTATAATCTCTACAATCTCTGCGCAGAAAGTTTTAAGGAAATTTTGGTGTTGGTGGGGACCTGGTTATAAGTTACCTTCTACCACCTTATTTCTTCACCTTTCTGTCGTGAAATAGTGGCAACTCTTCAAGTTGTATATGTTAATTTCGATAAGGTAATTTAGACACATGCTACATCTGGATATTTTACAAAAATTAAATCAAACTATGTGAAGTTAGGCGAAGTTCCTTCATTTAACATGTATCTAGCTTTCAACGCATTCAATTCTGACATAAAGTATTTAGAATCTAGAATATAATGCCTATTAGTGGTTAATTTTCGAATATTGTTGATTCAGAACGATTAATAATTAAGTAGTACTGAGATTTCAATAGGAGCAACACTGCTGAAATAAATGTATGAGAAAAACTCCAGTACTTAACGTAACGAGTCCCTGCTTGGGCGCCAGATGTAACCAAACATTATCCCTGTTCGTGTGCCTGCTAGGATCACAAGTTTCTTCATCCTTAAGCGCCAGCATATTTATCTTTGACAGTTCCAACTCATTCGAAGCAATCAGTTGTAATCTGAAGATCCGGATAGTGAAAACAACTGTGTGAGCATCGATCTTCGACATTCTCTATTCGTATATTACAGGTTATACAGAATTTGATATGGCTTTGAACAATAGGGTTCCTCTTGAGGAGGAACAGATCATCCTGGCTCGATTGATACTAGCACAACAGATAGATTTCTTCTCATTTACTGAGTACATGGATTTCCGGGACTTTAAGAAAATCAATCCGAAATTAATCAAAGGATTCACGAAAATGTTTCTATTCACTTTTATCCTTGTGATCTGTATCATTTATGGAATTGTTCAATTCATCATGAAAGCTTCTGAGGGTAAGTAAGGAGAAAATTATGAAACTATTGCTCTCCAAGCAAGAAGACCACTTAATACTATCAAAAGAATAAGTAGATTAAACCAATGCATGGTTAGTCCAAGTATAATTTCATATTATTGACCTTATGAAGGACATGGAATGCTATGAATTCTTTTTTCACAATAAAACATATACTGAGAACGAGAAGTATGAACTGTATTTAGGAACTCCGTGATTGACACAGCCAAAGGCTTACGATGATTGAAGGCTGAATCATTTTGTTATCCAAAACACGTGCCACAGCGCCACCTAGCATCTTCTCTGACGGAATAGGATTTCTGCACTTAATTGGAATTGAGTTGGATCACGTTGTCTCCTAGATGGTGCTGTGGCATTACTATAACTTACTAGCTTCTGTCAGAATTTAATTAGGGTCCTCAATTCTGAGAATAAACCAGAGCTCATTTTCAGATGAAAGCTTGAAACCACACGTGATAATCGCTATGTTTAGTGTGACAGAATTTTACGAGCCTCCCACACAAGTGTTCATGTACTTTTGGGAAACTGAAACTATGGTGAAACTGGTCACCCAGTACATGAACACATGCCGGGATTTATCGGACAATTTGAGTGAATTCTACAGATCTCTGACTCTCAAGAGAAAGTTATTCAGATACCTCATATGTCTGACTGTCTTGTTGGGTTTATCGTACCATATTGTGAAGGGAAGTTACTGTTCTGATAAAGATCGGAAATTTGTCTGTGGACTCTTCATACCTATGTGGTTTCCAGTGGAAACGAATTACTTTCCAGGTAGGTTAGAATTGTTATATATCACAATATTACTCATTACCGATTTTTTTTTGAGTGGTTTTTCAGCCGAGTACAAGTAGGTAACCTTCAAACTTCAAAATTTTATTTCCAAACATTTAGGTTTCGAAAGAGAGCTAAAAACGTCGTTCATTTTTCAAGATTTTCAAGACTTTTACGTGTTTTGATCTAGATTTAAATAGATTATCATTAGAAACAGGTTACAGTTACAGGAACTGCCATTGAAATTGAATGCCCCATTAAGATTTAAAACTTATTTTGAAGTAAATAATGGAGGATTGAATTTTTAATGGAGAATTATATTTTAACGGGTTTTTCTGCAACTGGGCGAAAGTTAAACATTACTCTCGAGCCTAGAGCTTTGAAGATTCAGCTGTTTGATCTTGCTGGGATCATATATCGAAAAAACAAAATTGTTTCTCTTCTTGTGGTCACAATTGATACAGTCATTCTAATCCAAACTCATCAAGCACCTTCGAAAAGTAGAGGTAACAATAGACTGGTGAGCAATAGAATTCCTTTTTTTTCAGTGAAGGAAATCATCGAAATCGTTTCAATTTTAGTATCATTTCGTTTGTCCGTTCTTGCAACTCATCATGCAATTGATACATATATTCTGGCTGAACTTTTTGAGTACAAGTGCCGAAATCTGATCAAGCTCATGCAGAAAACTTCCTTGAGTCGAGAGCAGAATGTAGAAATAGTCAAACAAAAGTTTCGCGATATTATCGACTATCATCAGGAACTAAACTTGTAAGTATTCTGAATAACAGATTTTTTTTCGCATCTAGACGAATGCAGATATGTTAGGCTTATAGTGAGGAGGGATTACAGTTCACTGCGACCTTATGGTCTATTGTGCCCCCTAACAGAGTTTTCAAATGTTAGGCTTAGGTTCAACTGAATTATAAAAATATCAGTCTAGCCAAGCCAAGTATCTTGATACAGAATAACATTATTACATCTTATGAGCGCTATCAATTATAGTCATAGCTGTGACCAAGCCCAGATCAGTAGTAGAGCTATAACTAATTAGATAAAATTTTGATAAGATCCTACAAATGAAATTACCCATTTTTTACAGATGCTTTGTTTTGATAAGGGATATATTAGGTGGACTATCAGCTCCAGGAATTACAATATTCATTCCAATTACTGCAACTGTTACTGCTGCTTTCATGTATGTAAGTGGAAATATCATTGCATTACCATATTCCAGAAATCAAGTGCAGACAAGTGGCCTAACCTAATGAGTATATTCGAAATGAACATTACCAATCATATTGTTTATACAGATGGCAGAAAACTTGATTCTATGTTTGGAGTTTTTGATAAGTTGTTTATACCAGAGTTGAGAAAGGTTTTATATCATACATACAGAGGTGTAAAAATTTATATACCAAATCAAATTAAATTGAATTTTGAAATTTGTTGATGTCATTGAGAATGACTTCATTCAACATTCCAGGATTTCAATATCGCTTATTTTGAGGAGTTTATAGTATTGCTGGGTGTATGTTACATGTGGATCAATTCAATGCAGAAAATAACAGATTTGGTGAGCTTGAATCACAATAGTATTGAGCATCACAGAATAAATACAACTTTAGGCTGAGCACCTCCGAACCAATTATTATCCTATGCACATTCTGTATGCAATTTAAAAGCTTCAAGTGTCGCACACTGATGTAAAAACTCCTGCATTCACTGTCAGAGGTTATTCACATTGATTACATGCTGGTGAAAGACTAGTCAATTTTTTTTAGGGTGAAACCATTCAAGAGGCGGCCTATGACATGAATTGGTATGAAATGGATCGAACAATGCGTAAGGAATACCTTATATTCCTCATGAATCTACAACGGCCGTTCGAGATGCAGTCAATGATTTTTGTTTTGAAGAAGCCAATGTTTCTTGCGGTAAAAATTTGTTGGTTATTAGAATTATAACGAAATGTTTAATCCTCAAAGCTGCTTCGGTTGATAGAGACAGTTATCGCTATCAATGACATAGGTACTTGAGGCAATTCGAATGAATTTAATAGTTTGAACTTGGTTTTAGTGCATGAAATTTATTTTTTGTGATATCAGTTATTGAAAAAGGAAAAAACTACCTTGAATATACCGTACTGCAAATTATTTTTCGTAAATGATGGGTTTATTTTCATTATTTTAAAATTCTTAATGTTATCTCTATTTTCTAGATGATCCGTAGCATTTATTCATGCGTCATGCTGTTGCTTCAGATGAACAATGGTTAATATATTGACCATTGTGAGTTTTTGTACCATGAAGACCAATCTAATCAATGGTACGTTCTTGTCCATGATTCTGCTATTGTGAGGATTATGATTACAATATATATTTCTTCAGCATAATTTTTTATTGCGATACAAATCCCTTAACGATTCATCCATAATACCTCAAACACAGAATATATATGCATTATTTACTTGATTTCGATACAAATGGTTTTCAAATATTCATATGTTCTTTCGATATCAACAAAAGGGATCTTGGATATTTCACAGACATGAATATTCAACAAATGTTTAATTTCTATATCTGACAAAAGGTATCAATAAATCGTCTTTCCAGTAGTTATACTGAATGAAGCCTGTTCAAAACGAGTGAATATTTGATACAATGGAGAAGTTTTTCATCAAATTCAGGTCACGTTGGTTTATAGAACACAATCGCTTATTTAAACAGGACAAACAGTGTCATGTCAAAAAAAGTCGTTCTTTTTATTGTTAAAACGATTAAAACGGCAGCAGCCTTCAATCCAATTCATGGTCATAGATATTAGTCTTCTTTTCTTCGCTAAAATGGTATCCAAATTACGCAAAGGCATTGAAAACATACTATTGAGAGGTGAGTTTTGTGGACCAACCAAGCCCATACATGTAAATGAGAAGTTAGGAATAAATTGAGTCCCTGCTTGGCTGCCAATTGTTGCGTACATTTTCTGGTCGCTACCTGTGAACAATCAATATCACTGTTCATTCGACAGATGAGACCACTCGTTATTTGCATACTCCCCCGAAGAGCAATCCTTAATAAATAATATACGCATTTTACAGGTTATGCAGAATTTGATACGACTCTGGAAGATGTTTCCCTTCAAGAGGAGCAGGTCATTCTTGCTAGATTGATACTTGCACAACAGATAGGTTTTTTCTCGATTACAGAGTACATAAATTTCCAAGATTATCGGAAGATTAAACCGAAAGTCAATCAAGGATTCAAAAAAATGTTTGTTTTCGTCCTAATTTTTGTGATCACTATTATTTATGGACTAGTTCAGTTCATATTGAAAGCGTCTCAGGGTGAGTTTGGGGAAGTACAGTATAATTTGTGATTATTGGGTCAAACGCCTTTATGAAAGATAATGAAAGAAAATAGACCTACCTCGAAACGAAATTTTTTCAATTGATATTTCCATCCATTACGCCCAAATTTTTTTTCAATCAGATACGTTCAAGGAACGCAGAAGCATCACCCACTGTAATTCTTTCTATATAGAATTTGCTTGATCAATTTTTTCCCCGTAAAATTTGCAAATTTCAATCTGCGATATCTCCTGTTATATTCGTCTGATCGAATTGGGATTTCCGGTTAAATGATCAGCGTTGCCTAGGCTTCCACCCTAGACCGAAAACTGGATTTCGAAAATCTCGACTTTTTGGGTCAAAAATGAGCAAGGGGTTAGACCCCCCTAAAATGACCTATTTGCTACTCTGTCTGAAAATTAGGATGTTCCATTACTATCCTAGGATATGGAGTGCATAGAATTTGTTTCGAAGATTCTAGAAAACCAAACAGTTGATGATTCAATAGAGAATTGCACTCCGGGGAGCTCTTCGAAGTCAACTCGAAAATGAAAAGTGGAAAAACAAAACTAATAATTTTCTCCTAAACAGGGCCAGATATTTGAAATTTTGTTATCAAAATATAGGTTTTCGAATACGCTGAATCTATTGCGGGTATTTTCGAAAGCCTATCTTCCTTCGTTCAGATTTTCATCTTGGAAATGGCATTTTTCAAAAATTTGCGAATTTCAATCTGCGATATCTCCTGTTATATTCGTCTGATCGAATTGGGATTTCCGGTTATATAATCAGCGTTGCCTAGGCTTCCACTCTAGCACAAAAACTCGATTTCGAAAATCTCGATTTTTTGGGTCAAAAATGAGCAAGGGGTTAGACCCCCCTAAAATGACCTATTTGCTACTCTGTCTGAAAATTAGGATGTTCCATTACTATCCTAGGATATGGAGTGCATAGAATTTGTTTCGAAGATTCTAGAAAACCAAACAGTTGATGATTCAATAGAGAATTGCACTCCAGAGGGCTCTTCGAAGACAACTCGAAAATGAAAAGTGGAAAAACAAAAAAAATTATTTTCTCCTAAACAGGCTCAGTTATTTGAAATTTTGGTATAAAAATATAGGTTTTCGAATACGCTGAATCTATTGCGAGTATTTTCGAAAGCCTATCTTCCTCCTTTCAGATTTTCATCTTGGAAATGGCATTTTTCAAAAATTTGCGAATTTCAATCTGCGATATCTCCTGTTATATTCGTCTGATCGAATTGGGATTTCCGGTTATATAATCAGCTTTGCCTAGGCTTCCACCCTAGCATAAAAACTCGATTTCGAAAATCTCCATTTTTTGGGTCAAAAATGAGCAAGGGGTTAGACCCCCCTAGAATGACATATTTGCTACTGTGTCTGAAAATTAGGATGTTCCATTACTATCCTAGGATATGGAGTGCATAGAATTTGTTTTGAAGATTCTAGAAAACCAAACAGTTGATGATTCAACAGAGAATTGCACTCCAGAGAGCTTTTCGAAGTCAACTCGAAAATGAAAAGTGAAAAAACAAAAAAAATTATTTTCTCCTAAACAGGCCCAGTTATTTGAAATTTTGGTATAAAAATATAGGTTTTCGAATACGCTGAATCTATTGCGAGTATTTTCGAAAGCCTATCTTCCTCCGTTCAGATTTTCATCTTGGAAATGGCATTTTTCAAAAATTTGCGAATTTCAATCTGCGATATCTCCTGTTATATTCGTCTGATCGAATTGGGATTTCCGGTTATATAATCAGCGTTGCCTAGGCTTCCAACCTAGCATAAAAACTCGATTTCGAAAATCTCGATTTTTTGGGTCAAAAATGAGCAAGGGGTTAGACCCCCCTAGAATGACATATTTGCTACTGTGTCTGAAAATTAGGATGTTCCATTACTATCCTAGGATATGGAGTGCATAGAATTTGTTTTGAAGATTCTAGAAAACCAAACAGTTGATGATTCAATAGAGAATTGCACTCCAGAGAGCTCTTCGAAGTCAACTCGAAAATGAAAAGTGGAAAAACAAAAAAAATTATTTTCTCCTAAACAGGCCCAGTTATTTGAAATTTTGGTATAAAAATATAGGTTTTCGAATACGCTGAATCTATTGCGAGTATTTTCGAAAGCCTATCTTCCTCCGTTCAGATTTTCATCTTGGAAATGGCATTTTTCAAAAATTTGCGAATTTCAATCTGCGATATCTCCTGTTATATTCGTCTGATCGAATTGGGATTTCCGGTTATATAATCAGCGTTGCCTAGGCTTCCACCTTAGCACAAAAACTCGATTTCGAAAATCTCGATTTTTTGGGTCAAAAATGAGCAAGGGGTTAGACCCCCCTAAAATGACATATTTGCTACTGTGTCTGAAAATTAGGATGTTCCATTACTATCCTAGAATATGGAGTGCATAGAATTTGTTTTGAAGATTCTAGAAAACCAAACAGTTGATGATTCAATAGAGAATTGCACTCCAGAGAGCTCTTCGAAGTCAACTCGAAAATGAAAAGTGGAAAAACAAAAAAAAATATTTTCTTCTAAACAGGCCCAGTTATTTGAAATTTTGGTATAAAAATATAGGTTTTCGAATACGCTGAATCTATTGCGAGTATTTTCGAAAACCTATCTTCCTCCGTTCAGATTTTCATCTTGGAAATGGCATTTTTCAAAAATTTGCGAATTTCAATCTGCGATATCTCCTGTTATATTCGTCTGATCGAATTGGGATTTCCGGTTATATAATCAGCGTTGCCTAGGCTTCCACCTTAGCACAAAAACTCGATTTCGAAAATCTCGATTTTTTGGGTCAAAAATGAGCAAGGGGTTAGACCCCCCTAAAATGACCTATTTGCTACTCTGTCTGAAAATTAGGATGTTCCATTACTATCCTAGGATATGGAGTGCATAGAATTTGTTTCGAAGATTCTAGAAAACCAAACAGTTGATGATTCAATAGAGAATTGCACTCCTGAGAGCTTTTCGAAGTCAACTCGAAAATGAAAAGTGAAAAAACAAAAAAAAATTATTTTCTCCTGAACAGGCTCAGATATTTGAAATTTTGGTATGAAAATATAGGTTTTCGAATACGCTGAATCTATTGCGAGTATTTTCGAAAGCCTTTCTCTTTTCGTTTAGATTTTCATCTTGGAAATGGCATTTTTCAAAAATTTGCGAATTTCAATCTGCCTCAAATGGTTTTATATAAGGTAATTTTCAGATGAAAGCTTGAGACCACAGCTAATAATCGCCATGTTCCAACTGACGGTATTTTACCATCCCCTTCTTCAATCATTCATGTACTTTTGGGAAACTGAAAATATGGTAAAACTGATCACTCAGTACATGAATACATGCCGGGCGTTATCGGACAATTCGAGGAAATTTTACAGATCTCTGACTCTGCAGAGGAACATTTTCAAATATTTCCTCTACTTATCTGTTTTTGTGGGTATATTGTACCTTATTTTGAGAAAAAATTTATGTTTCCACCCAGATAAGAGATTTGTTTGCGGAGTTTACTTACCACTGTGGTTTCCAGTTGAAACGAATTACTTTCCAGGTAGGTCAAAGTAAAATAAATTTTTTCATGATTTCTTTGCCCTGCAAATGTATTTTTTAAATAGGGAAAGCAAAAAATCCCTAGACACTTGCAGAGTTTAGACAATGCATATTCAGAAACATGCCCATTTCAAGAAACGTGTAACAACAAACTCCTTACCAATTGAGTTTCTTCTTTTTATTTTACAGTGAGAGAACTCCTGGTAGTCGCCACAATTTTAGCATCTTGTCCAATAGCATTGCTGTCGGTGCATCATACATTGGATGCCTACATTCTGGCTGATCTTTTCGAGTATAAGTGTGAAAGTCTGATCAAACTCATGAAGGAAACTTCCTTGAGTAGGGTGCAGAATGATGATAAGGTGAAACAAAAATTTAGAGATATTATCGATTATCATCAAGAACTCTACGTGTAGGTATCATATGAAACAATTCAATTTCTCACCTTTGATACCGAGTTACGATTCTGTTTCCACTGATGTTAGGGGATGACACTTAAAAACTGAGGGTGTAAAATTTCTTTCGGTTTTTTTCTTTTCCTGAGATCAAAAGACTTATATTAAGAAAGTTTCTGGAAATTACAAGATGAAATTGATTCAGGCAAATCGGAATATAATATATATGATATACTGGATTTTTCATTTATACCTCTAGGTTACTTTGATCAGTGTTTTTCACAGGTGTTTTGTCCTTATAAGGGACATATTAGGAGGAGTATCAGCTCCAGGAATTACAATTTTCATTCCTCTAAGTGCCACCGTTTCTGTGGCTTTCAGTAAGGTGCGTTGAAAATGCTTTCTTGGGACTACACATATTATATCAATGATCAATGGTGATTCAGTTTTTCGAAATTCTGATTTTCCCTCCTTACAGGACTTCAATTTTGGATATTTGCTGGAGTTTCTAGTAGTAGTGGGTATATGTTACATGTGGATTGATTCATTGCAGAAAATCACAGATTTGGTGAGTCTCAAGGATGTTATTTATTCAAATAGGTATGAAGGTATTCAACTTGCTCGTATGAAACACAGCGTTTATTTTCTGGGTTATATCTTAATTGGTTCATTGTATATCCCCATAATGAGATGAGCCAGCTAGTCTTCTTGAAAAATCATCATGTTTTGAAATTTTTTTTTCAATCGAGGTTTTTTAGGTCAACAGTAATCGAATAAAATGATAAAGCGAGTCCTATTCCTACGAATGAGTACAGACGTACACTATATAGGATGAAGAAAAGTGTTTTGTTTTAGGGTGAATTTATTCAAAAGGCCGCCTATGATATGGATTGGTTTGAAATGGATAAAACAATGAATAAGGAATACCTTATATTCCTCACCAAACTACAACGACCATTTGAGATGCAGTCAATGCTTTTTGTTTTGAAGAAGCCGATGTTTGTTTCGGTAAATTTCTATATTTTTATGATTATCTCGAAAGATTCATTTCACGTAAGATCATAATTTTGATCGAAAGAATGTAGTTCTGGAAACTATCATCGTCCCCTATGAATGACTAGAAGTAGAAGTACTGGTCATTGCTCACTTATATGTATTTTCATGTTCGCATAATCAATTAACACAGTATACCTCCATCCACCTGAAGATGCTTCTGTTATAGCGAAACACGTGTACTGAACAAATAATTGTTGCTAGTTAATCTTAGAGTTGAAATTCAGTTTTTAGTTTGATAATGGATTTTTATCAATATTTGCCAAATCGATTCAATGTTTAGGAAGCTGATTGGAACATGAATAGTTTGTGAGAATGCAACCCCATATAAGTGAAATACGATTAAACGGTGGCTCATTGCAATCAGTATAAGCGGTGTGTTCAAGAATTTTCTATTTGGAGAAATCTATCGGAGAATATCATATTTACTCATGTAGATATGGCGTTGTAGTGCAATTATTTGTACTACCACGTCAACCACAAATGTTACGACATAAATTCGTCTTTGATAAGGTATAAGGTGACTTTGTTTTGACATGGCGGAAGGAAGTTGCATTTATTGAAAAGTAGAAACAAATTGCGATGAGCTTGCGCAAGCATGCTCATGGCATTCTAAGATTTACACTAAGGTGTAATAATTTGTTCCATTCGATTTTTTGCTACAAGATTTTCCAATATTCCTCAATGCGAATCAAATACTATGACAATATTTTATGAATTTTTCTATGTTTTTCTTATACCCCAGTTTGAGTGAAATGATTTGTAGAGATACTTTTAGTTATTGAGCCACTGTCCACTAGTATCGAGATAAAAAAATCCTGAAATTCCAAAGTGTCAGAATTATCACCATCGTAGATTCTCCGACTGTTTGGATAGTTAGATAGAGGTCGTGGATTTGTATGTCAATGGACACTATGTATCAGAATTTATATCGATTCTTAATTTCCTGACTTGATATATAATTTTTTTTTCATGGTTGTTTGAGATTTTCATCCATTCATTTCTGTAGCTTGTATTACTGAATTGCCAGAGTCAAGTTGGAAGAATGATTCCTTCTGAGTCACTCTTAATGTCACTGTGTATATTTATATCAATTCGCTTTTCTTTTATAGACCATGAATTATTTTTATTTTGCAGATGATTCGCAGTGTTTACTCTTGCGTTATGCTGATGCTACAGATGAATTGATGCAAAAGAGAAAAATATCATAATTCTTCAATATTACTTTTTGTAAAATGAAAACTCATAGTAAAATAGTATTTAAACATCATTATATATTATCAATAAAGCTCTTTTAGCACATTATATTCGTTGATTCAAGTACAAAACTTCGAAAGAAAAACTAAAATTCAGAGGAAGCAGATTCTGCATCCTCTTAACATGCTAGTGTGTTTCAATGCACCACCCTGTATAGAAGCAGAATTGAGAATTGAACAATACAACGCTACCATGACCGGTTGTTACACAATAGATGAATAATTAAAAAAAAAACGAAATTCTACTATCTGGTAATAACTGATCAGTAAAAGTCGTTATGCAGAACTAATATGGAACGGTATCATTTGCTTCTGGGTCAAGACATTACATGGCTGGTGTAGCAAATTCTCCTTCAATCGGTACGACTGGTTACGATCCATTCGAAACTATACGTCGGATAACAATCATTTAAACGTTCATTCAGAATCATAGACACCAGTTCTAGAGATATTTGGAGCTGAAAGGAGAATATTCGACCAACTCAAGACAAGGCGTATACGTCAGCTTTAGAACCTAATAAGATAATAAGACGTGGCAGCTAATTTTGGCCATCTGTACGCTGTATTCTTCAGAGATTGCACCTTCTGATTACTGATGGATGCGTCAGGGTTGAGTCTCTCGAAAATTTACTCCCAACTTGGAGCGCCTCAATAGACGAGGCAATTTTTCGAGATTGCATTCGATAATTGCCTGCAAGGTAGCCAGGGATGACCAAATTATGGACGATAGGTTCATCTATTTGGTTATGTATTAAATGCTGTTTTGGTCATCAAAAAACGGAGTGAACTAATTTATACTCCCAATATAAGGTGCTTGGAAAAATTCGTGAAATTTGTGAATTGATTTAATCTTTTTTTATTAATTTCAACAACAATTTTTGAAAATTATAACTCCTATTGAGGAAAAATCACCAACATCTTTCTGTTGTAATCTTAACGAAATAATTTCGTTTAAATAGCTCAATTTCACAACTTTTTTAACGCTCCTCGTGCTTCCTAAGACATGGAGACGCCACAGCGTCAATTTTCCATTATCTTCATTATACGAAAGAAGTTAAACTGCATATCAAGACAAAAACCGCAAAGTTCGTACATTTTTTCGTGGAATCTAGAACAACGCCCCAAGCTTATCAAATAATACGGCAACCAATTACCCCACGACTTCGTCACACTCAAGTAGAACACATATTCCATATTGCTCTTACTTGTACGTTCGAATTTATACGAAATCGCTAAATCAAATACCACAGGTGAAGGGTATTTGTACCCGACCAGTTGGTCGCACAACCGCATGGGACAGGCGACCAAGCAGTAGATTGTAGAAAGTGCCAAGAAGTGTTACCCGATAATTCCTTCGGTGTTAAAAATCAGTCAGTTATCAAGGATAAGTCAACATGAACGTATTCGTGACAGCTGCTCTTTTGGTGCTCTCTGTGGTCTCCGGTGAGTTTTTCTTTAATTCCTCAACATAACGTGTGTTTTCCTCTTGTAAGAGTTGTTGTTTTGAATAGCTGACCTACTTTCTTTTGACATTTGAGAACCTTCATCATGGTCTCAAGTTGAGGTTCGATTAGCAGAATTCAATTGCAAATGATCCTTGAATTTTTTTTCATATTTCGCTGCTTAGTATCTTCGAGCGTATGCTGGTTTATTCATTTCGAAGGAAATTTTTAAATATCGTACAACAAGATCTCTTGACTTTAGTATAAGCCATCGCAAACTGAAGAGGATATTTAAAAAAAGCAAAGTTTTCAATATGCTTCGAAGAAGACCAAGAATAACACTGCTATGAGAAATAATACATGGATGTTGTAGATGGCATCGTGTACTTTAGTTCGATACACGAAAACCCATAATCAAAGGACAAAATGATTAGTCTTGAGAAAAATTAATGTGCTGGATAAAAACTTCATTTTATACCTATCTACAAAGAATATATCAAATACGCAATATAATAATAGAACAAGGTCTTTATGAATAATTGAATAACATCGCATTGGGCGTTGAAATATCCTATTCTGCAGATTTCAATGATTTATGCGGTTTTGAAAACAGAAAATCACAAGATTTTATAAAAAATTGACAATTGCATAATTGGGGTAACTCACTACGATGTAAAAAAATTACTCACTTCCACAGTTGTATTTGGATATTTCCGATTCTCTAGCTTTCATGATATTTTATTTGAAGATACAAAGATTAGAACCCATTTTCGGTTGGAATGGAAAAAAGCTCCACTGATTTGAATTAAAAGAACCAAGGAGAATTGATAAACTTTAAGCTCTAGGTAGGTACCTATGTAGCAAACATAATTCGACTCAATTTTGACATAAAAATGATTTCATAAAATCCCATTGAGATTAAAACAGTAAACGTTTTAAAATTATTACAAAACTGAAATGGTATACTCCATTCACTATTATTTTAGCACTCGGTTGTTCATGGAAATTTGACACATTTCACTCTGTATAGTAAGAAAATGTGGGGTTATGACGCTTGTCAAAACATTTTTGGGTTTTAAATCAACACTATGTTGCCCGTTCTACGTAAAAGTTTCTGTTATTACGTATTTCATCATAATGTCGAATCTCTTCGGAAAATATGTGACGAACATGATTGAAGTTTATACAAACTGATTGAAGGCATACCAAATCCAGTTATTTGCATGGAGAATACAAGAGATCAGTATAATATCATAATATGCACTAGCTTGAGGAGAGTTAATGTTCGTTATCTTCTTTGGCTAAAGTTTGAATACGTTACATCAGTTGTAGATTTCAAAAATATTAACCCGAAGATGAAATGCATACGATGAAGTGGTTGGGAATGGGTATTTACCGAAGGAATTAACAGATAATTACAAGAATATTAAATTCTTCAGCAAAAATCATCTTTCAAGTCAAGATGAATTTCACCTTTGAACAAAAATTTCAAATGAATAAACAATTAACAGAACAACTGGCTCGTATTTGAGGCTGTTCATCTTAATACATTGATATAATAATAATAATTAGGTATTTATCGGTACCTTAAGACATTTACAATGTCGTTTACAAGTCAAATGAAAAATAGAACAATCAATTTTCGGGAACTTATTCTACGATGACATTCATCGAAAATCCTGTAGTAAACTTTTCGCATTAATTCACTCAAACATAAAATTCTCAAATGTCACCACTTTTTTGGGTCTCCCAATAGAAGGAAATTCTTTGTCATCCTCTTCAGTCACAATCTTTCTGATTGCGGAAATATTCAGTTGAAATATAAGTCTTTTAGATTCAGATGAAACATTATATAAATTCTCTTACATTGAATATGTTCGCTACCGTCTGACGTATTGTGGATTTTAGAATATCAGGGTATAACTATTTGAATGAGCAAACCTGAATTCTAAATAGCACTTCCTGAAACCCTGTCTCTTTTTTCAATAACTTTCGGCATTTTCGTGATAAAAATTGATATTAGTTGTGGCAACGGCGTTATGACATTAACGACATTTCATGAGTGCCAACCTTACTACTTTCTAGTTACAAAAACTTGAGAAAATTATTTCATGGCCAACCTACTGCTAAAATAAATGTGAATGGAGTATCGATACTTTTTCGCAATTTCAATGTTGATGAACATGGAACTGGAAACATTCAAATATTCTTGACGGATTTACAAGAGAGGGAATGCGAAGGGTTCAAATTAGGATTCATTCAAATTATACATATTTAAACATCAAGAATAAATGCAGAAAATGACCAGATAGTTTAAGTTTCTTCCCTTTCCCTCTTGTCTAGACAGTGGACAAGCTTTTGACTCCATCGTTCAATGCTTTTACTTCAAAGAGAGAATAAGAGATATCACATAAGAGCTTTGCAAATAGAACTCTCAAAATATCATCAATTTATGTTTTTCTGCTCCTCTTTTGAGAACATTTTCCTTATCGAAGTATAAGTTGACAATGAGTAAATAAAACAGTCAAATAATTTTTGTGGATAGTTCTCTCAATTACAGTCAAATAATTATTTCTCATCTTGTAGTTCAGTAATTTCCATTTGATCATTTGATCAGCTGTGAATCTGGAAAAATTTTCTAACACAGAAATTCCTTGTGGGATTGACCACTTTTAGATTTTATTTTGTATTCACTTAATTTTGGATAAGTTCAGACTGTTGATTATACAAGTCTACTTTCAATAACCGACTTTTCGAGGTCTACAAGTGGTTTTTTGCGGAAAGCTGAACCGGCGTGTTATAATAATGATATGAATAGAGTTCGGTTACCAATTTATTGTATTCAATATAAAATCAGAACTGCAGCTCGAGAGGTGAGAAATTAGAATGGAGAAATCCAGTTGAGTAGTCAATAGGAAAAAGTGATAATGCAAAGATTTGGGACTAGTCCAACTCACATGATAATTGGGATATAAAACTACTTTCGTATAGAAAAGCTGCCTATAAATTTCTAATATTGATGTTATTTATATTAATAGAAGTTTTTAATTATCATCTTTGTTGTAGGTATTTATGAGACTGATATCCAAGTTAAAAGTGATTAATTATCAGAATTGAGACAATTATTACAGATAGAACACCTATTTATATTTATAGGTACTAAATATAAATGTAGATAAATCACATTTTCGAAACAAAACTGATTTCTCTAACTTGTGTTTGCCCATATTTGTTTCCTGGTGTTTTTTCATTTTTCTATCGGAAATTAGGTTGTATATTGAAGCGTGTAGTTCAGAATCATGCGAATGATAGAAAACCTCCCCATCAATGTAACCGATAATACTAATTCAAATAGAAATTAACGTTGAGTTACATCATTACGTTTGTTCAAAATGTTTAAATGACAATCGTGTCATTGCGTCGTAGAAATATCACCTAGAGATGAACAGTAGTGCTCGACTGTTTCCTGATTTCACTGTTTCTTGTCTTGGCTAATAAAATCCGCGGTTAACTCTTGAGGAAATCGTGACCATGCATGTGATATTCCCATTTGATTTGAATAATGTAATTTCGTTGATGATTATGTTGTAAGTTAAAACAAGCTCATAAGAAATCACCTTATACGTAGTATAACTACCATGTCAATAATTTCACTCGTTTTTACATATGTACACATTGAAAAATAAAATACACAGTAGATAATGTGAATATGGTTTTTGAAATTCCGCGTTTTTTTTTCAGCTCAAGGAGCAGTCCTTGGATCTCCACAGTGCCCTGACCCCAATGGCGTATTTGCTTATGAACATCCAGAATCTTGCAATCTCTTCTTCTTGTGCACGAATGGTACATTGACTGTCGAAACTTGCGAAAATGGTTTGTTATTCGATGGCAAGGGTAATGTCCATCACCACTGCAACTATAATTGGGCCGTAGACTGTGGAACAAGAAAGGCCGATTGTGAGTACAATATTTCTTTTCGTTTTCCAGCAGTATACAGGGTGTTTTCAAAGGTTAGGCTTTTTTTATACAAGGTGGAAGTCATCAGAATAGGTCATTTTGCTGAAAATTGACTATATAAAATATTGAAGATGGCTGAGCTACAACCCCTAGAATATTTCGACAAAATTATATTCTACAATGAATTAAATGTTCACTGATTCCCATAAAACATACTCGTAATACAAGAATATTGTATTAGTCTGCATAATATCTTGAATTTCTCACTTGAGTAGCATCCAACGACTTGTGTAAATGGCATATCTACGTGAACGTAATAACAGATATAAGCAGAAAGTAATTATAGTCGATTATTCTGCATGGACTCACATAGCAAGCGGGTTTTAATAAAAACAAAATGATATGATGAGAACAAAATTTTTTTTCGTCCTAATTCGAATACACAGATTTCGAAAATAGTACAAAACTGAAGGTGACCTTCTACTGATTATTATTCAATATAAAACTCTCCGATTCATGTCATAAGAGACTGTTGGTACTTGCGTACAACAGAAATACGTTTTTGGAATGTATAATGCGGAATTCATGGAAAAAGTGAGCCATCACCTAAAGGAATACCAATATAAAGCATGAGCATCTCAAGGCATAACTGCAATTTAGTTGATTTTTGACAGACTTGTCGATAGCATGGAGGAAAACTATTAAAGAAAATAATCAAACACTTTTTTAAAACAGGGGAAAACGATTCTCTCTTAAGGAGAAGTTTGGGAAACCTCAGACTCCTAAGCTCGGTACCAACTTAACCTAACCTTGTTCTTTGTTTGTTGCAAACCGTTAGTCACTTGATCGTTTTATGTCTTCTTCCTTACTATCTATAATAGTATTGAATGTATTTGTTGTACAGTACTGGCCCAAGTACTGACCCATGAGGAACTCCCGCATCCGTATATATGGTTCTGAAGAATTTTTCTTCAAAATTCTCGTGAAATCTTCTATTCTCCAGATTCCTTATTACACTATCATCAACTGAACTGTGATACAACACAACTCATATTCAATTATTTTCAGTGACGCCCATCAGTACTCCTGGATGTGAATATCAATTCGGAATCTACCCCGAAAGTCACGAATGCTCTACCCACTACATCAAATGCGCCCATGGTGAACCACAAGCTAACCAGTGCGAGCCTGGTTTGGTCTACGACGAGAGGATACACGGATGCAACTGGCCTGATCTTCTTCTTGAGACATGTAATCCTGAGGGTGAGTATCTCTTACGAGATTTTCTGAAACCGTGATATATTGTTGAAAATAATCAATGATTGAATGAGATTGTTATTTTTTGGTTTTTAACATGGAATTATTGAAGAGATGAAGGTTCATAGGTGAAACACTTCTTTTTCAATTTGAGAAAATTGACTTTCTTTTCATGACAAAGAATCAATCATCATTATTCTATGGCAATCCCAAAAAACTGAAGCAAGAACTATTCCAGCAGATTTTTGGACACGAATCTTCTTAGGTCTTGGAGAACCAGAATGTCGCCATTCCATCAACTGTTGCTTTGTTTCTGGATCGTAAAAATGTACCCAAGTCTCATCCATAGTAACAATTCGGTTTAAGAAGTCTACATCGTTTTCAAATCGAGCACAGATCGAACGCGATGCTTCTACCCTTGCACGCTTTTGGTCAACATTCAAACATTTGGGGATCCATTTTGCAGCAATTTTTCTCATGTCCAAATTGACGTGAACTATATGATGAACGCGTTCGTATGAAATATTTAGTGCTTCAGATAACCGTTTTATCCCAATTCGACGGTCTGATAAAATCATGTCATGAACTGCATCGATATTTTCGGAGACAGACACAGAAACTGGCCTTCCCGATCGGCCATCATCTTCAATGGAAAATTGACCTTTTTTGAAGCTTGCAGTCTAATTTTTCAGGGTCGCATACAAAGGACATTGGTCACCAAGGGTATTAAGCATATCTTCGTAAATCTGCTTACCCCTTAACCCTTTTAAATACTGGATGATGGCTGGATACTCCAATTTTTCGATTTTCCCAATTTTGGTGGACATCTTCTTTTTTTAATTTATTGCGTAACTCTGGTTAACTTTTTTAATCTCAAACTTCACTCTGATATTTCTAATGAGTTATTTTTCGTTACTATGGTAACGCAATATTTTTTTATGCATGGAACTGGTCTAGGCTAACTAGATATCAATACATCCTCGTATGTATATTAACCCTACTCACTCAAAATGTTTCATTTTCAGCTGTTGTTGGATTCAAATGCCCAACCAAGGTGCCATCACATACCGTGTCAGCCAAATTCTGGCCCTATCCAAGGTTTGCAGTGCCTGGAGATTGCCACAGACTCATCACCTGCGTTAACGGATTTCCTCGACTGATCTCATGCGGCGAGGGAAAAGTCTTGGACGAGTCGACTCTGACCTGTGAGGAACCAGAGCTTGTTCCGCAATGCGCAAACCACCTAAGAAAATGAAAATATGAATAATTTTGTTTTTCCATTATTCGATCAAAATTTATTTGACTATTTTTTGTTATTCTATTTTTAGCACTCATTTTCGAAGTTGTGTTGAAATGTTTGCAGGTTTGATTGAAATTTTTAGTGTATGGTTTTTTTTTTAGATATGATTTTTTCAATAATGAGTTATCTTTCATATTTGTAAATATACATGTATATAAAGTATAATGTTTTAGTTCGGTTATGTCAACATCGAATAAATTCTGATCAGATTTCAATCGTTTTATTTTACCAGAATTGATTACCAAGGGATGGTAAATTGCTAGCTGTGTAGTGGTATCACTGATACAAGTTTGGTTTCGAGGTCAAATGGTCACATCTTCTCAAATCTGAAATTATCATTCCTAATTTTGTCAAGCTACTGTTGATTAAACTGACTTATCTTACTCATATCGTGAAAAAATAATTATACATGTCAATGAAATGCAGTACTTGAAGTTATAATTCCAAGATTTGGAAAGTGAAGAATATCTGTTGTGAAGTTTACCTGCAGAATTTTATATGCTGTTAGGGCTAAGAACTATTGATTCAGAAATAACGTAAAAGTTGTCACAAAATCCTATAATTCCTGATATAGGTCCTTGAATTGTTCGAACACCCACTCAGCAATTCTAACCGTCTGAGCAATTGATTTCGCCAGGAATTAATGAGCTCAATTAAGTACTAATTTTAACGAGAGGTATTTCATCAATATTCCATATCAGAAATGTATTTAGATGCTGTTAAAAAAGTTGAAAACACTGTACGTTTCATCGCACATAAAACTCTTTATCGGCGATAAGTATTTTGCACCAGGAAAGAGATGTAGGTACTATGTGACATTAAATGAAACCCTATTCTAGCTTTTTTTGATCTCAGTATAAAGAGAATGTTTGTGTTCAAGAAGTAAACATCAAACAATTTCCATACTCTTTATTGTGAACAATTTCAGTCTTCATTACGAAGTGCTAATGATACATTATGATTGTTCTAATCGTTTTGGCATATTCTCTTTCATTTTGTTCAGGTAACAAGTTCTGTATGGTGATGATGTTTTTGCATAATTATTTGGATTCATTAAAAAATTTGATCTGGAAATTATTTTTGGTCTCATGTAGAAAACATTTCCAGATGAAAAAAAAAACGATGTGGTTTCACTGAATGTTGACAATGAATTTTCGTAGTATGACATGTATTCATGCAACATTTTTTTCATAGCTTCAAGATGTGGACAACGAGAATCAGCTAATCCAAGAATCGTAAATGGTTTCATTGTGGAACCAAAAAAGTTCCCATTTGTTGTGGCCATATACATAAATCATGGTAGCTATGTCTGTGTTGGAACACTTATAACACCAAAATTTCTTGTGACAGCCGGACATTGCTTCGATGAAGGTTTAACTTACAATATTGTGGCTGGTACAACTGATTTACGGAAAGTTGAAGATAAATATAGAAGGATGGTAAGACGCGATAAGTTCACAGTATTTTGTAGAATAGATATGGCGAAATATTCGAAACATTAATTTTTCAGTAATCAGAATATCTATGACCTGCTTTCTGACATTTTTTTTTCTTTTTTATTCATTCTGGACATCATGTGTATTCGAAAAATATAATCGCGATGTTTGCACAACCCTTTTTCAGTAATAAACTCTACTTAAATTCTTTGAGTAACTTCCAAACTTAGAAAAAACATGTCAAAGGGATAAAAATAATAATCAAAATATTTTTTCAGATCAAGACTGTCACCAAACATCCAGAGTACGAGTATAGCTATACCGGTATCAAATATGACGTGGCAGTTGCCGAACTGGATGAGGAACTGTCATTAGTACCAGAAAAAATCATGTATGCCAGTCTGCCACCCTTCTCATCGGTGATTCCTGAAGAGTTTGGAACCGTATTGGGTTGGGGAGATACACATGACGAAAACATTCCTTCTGAAACCGTTCTGTTGGGAGTGAATCTGATCATTGATATTGATTGCGATGCTTCGGATGAATTCTTCTGTCTGGGACACCCTGATGGTGATAAAGATTCTTGCTACGTGAGTGTAAAAATCCTCCAATATCATTTTTGCAAAGTTAGACCTCAGTGATCTGTTCAAGAACAACATATTCATTGTTATACATTTATTTCGTCATATTTATGTCTGAATATCATTTATTTCTGTCTATTCGACATAATTTTGTATTAAATTGAACCTCTCTGATTTCAGGGTGATTCTGGAGGACCCTTTATAATCAATGGTACTCTGTATGGTGTTGTTTCGCATAGTACGAGTGCGGATTGTGGTACAGGCATTCCAGGACGATATACGAAAATTCCATATGTAGTTATGTGGATTAGAGAAATAGCTGGACTGCCTAGGAGACTGTCAACTTCATGCTGTCAACATAAAGCTCACAGAAAATGCTGCTGAGAAATGTATTCAGACCGAATTTTCCTGGTTTATGAATTATACACTTGTAAGGAAACAGTGATCTTAATCCTGGAATAAATTAGTTGAATTTGCTGTGTCCTTTTTACTCATTTTCATTGTTCTTGTGGGTATATGTACATAGAACAATATAAAGGTGATTTCTGTTGAATCATTTGAGAGAATTATACCTATATTAAAATAATCGAAAAACGAATCTATGATATAAAGGCCTGACTCATTTTGATTCTGAAGGTATATGACGTTAAACAACGTGTGCAATAGGTCCTTTCGTTTGCATAAAAAGTGTAGCGCTTTACTACACTCGATTTTAGTATTCGTTTGCTGATTGAATTTACACCAGTGTAGAAGAGGTGTAATTTATCTACATCTCCTTTTGACTATGTAGATAAACTACACTTTCCTCTGTACTAGAGTAAATCAAATCGAGTGTAGAAAAGTGCAACACTGTTTATGCAAACGAAAGGACCTATTGTTTTTCACACTGAAAATGCTAGGTTAATCGAACAATGATTTTCGCAGGAAGTTTTCCATAAAGATCTGATATCCAAAATGGATCAATTTTGTGTTTGACACAGTAAAAAACGATTGCATATTCGTTTCAAGATAAGAAGCTATTGTTTCGGTGTTAACGACTTGTATATGTATGAAGATATACTAGGTGACTTAGAAAACTTAACTTGTTTTACATTGTGCCCAAAAATGTAGGGGAATTCATTTATGAAAACATAAATGAGAAACTGCTTATGCTTGTGCAAATAATTTGAGCGCCTCATGTATCTATTATGAAGTTTAAAGTTATCTTTTCATTCTCCTGGAAAAATTGTATAGGTATTCTTTTTTACAGATTCAGAGAATGGACTTTATATAAAAATATATTAAACATTTATAAAAGCAGAAAAAAGAATCATATATATACTTGAGATATAAAGAGTTGCCAGAATTGAAAACTCATTCTAGTTTTTTTTTCTGGTCTCATAGTATACAATGAATGTTAGTATTCAAGAAATAAACATCATAAACTTTCTACACACTTGGTGATGGAAAGTTTCAGTAGGAATTCAGAAGTTTCCATAACATATCATGATTGTACTCATGCTTTCGGCATATTCCTTGCTATTTTGTTCAGGTAATAATTTTATACTTAGGTTATATAAACTTTTTTTTCGACAACCTTTACAGTTTTTATTAGACGATGATCTATTGGAAGGAAAACTCTTTATATGACATCATCTTCTCTAGCTTCAGCTCGTGAGCGAGTGGCATCATCTGGAGGAAGAATAGCTCATGGATTCAAGGCAAAAGAAGGGAGGTTCCCCTTTGTTGTTGCCATAATGTACAAGCATGATCAGTATTTCTGTGCTGGAACAATCATAACACCGAAATTCGTATTGACAGCTGCGCATTGCGATACTCGAAATGGACCTTCTAGTGTTGTCGCAGGATCAAATTATTTTCCGGATTTCGAATATAGAAGAAATGTAAGCATAAATACGTAAATCTGGTTTTAGGGAATTCTGAAGCTCCAACAATAAACGACAAATTTTTCTTTCAGGTCAAGAATTTTTTCCCTCATCCAAAATATATCGACTTTATCCGCGTTCGCTATGACGTGGCGATTATCGAACTGGATCATGAACTTCCGATGATACCGAGGCGGGTCATGTTCGCCAAACTTCCTGAATACTCCACTGAGGTACCCGATGATTATGGAACTGTAGCGGGATGGGGTGTTACTAAAGAGGGATTTACCGAACCCAGCCCGTTCCTGTTGGCAGTTTGTTTGAAAAAAGTGGAATGCAAAGCTGCGGAGGAATTCTTCTGCCTGGCTAACCCTGGAGGAAACCAAGATTCTTGCGCTGTGAGTTTGTTGAAATATCAGTTGATTCAAAAAAGATTCTTTCATTAGTTCAGCTACCCATTCATACCCCCTGTTCGCGTTCCCGCGTCATAAGTGTTGAAATAGAAATCTCTTCTTTTCTATCAGTCATGGTGCGTAAGCCCTTGGGGTAGAGAATAAGAGGTACCACTCGTCGTCAGTGAAATCCCGTAGTTGCGCTCAAAATAGACCTTTTCTTTGCTATCAGTCATGGAGCGTAGCCCTTGGGGTAGCGAATAAAAGTCTCGAGTAGAACCGCCCAGGTGGTGTTTCTTTCATTTCTAGAGAAATACAATCAATTACATCCCGATACCGTATAGCAAGTCATTTCACTTCGCGAGGTCATCCTTAGTAGCCATTTCGTCAGTTCTGGTTTGCGCATTTTATTGAATAACCTTTAATTTTTTTCACTGTACCCGGTATAAACTTTATAAAGTGTTCATATATAATCAGTTTCCGAAGGTGTGAATAAACTGGTACCTACATAATTTGACGATGCATCAGCGTCACTAAGCTTTTTATTTTGTTCACATTTTTGATTGATGAATTAGGTATATGTTCGTATTGTATAATGTTATTGATCCAATGGATTATTTTATTTCCCACTTATACGCAAATGGTCCGATTCTGGTAATGTGTCATTTTAGGGCGATTCTGGAGGACCTTTTCTGATCAATAGAACAGTGTATGGTGTGGTTTCGTTTGGAGTTACGGATTGTGGTACAGGCACTCCTGGACGATATATGAAGGTACCATTGGTCGTGGAATGGATAAGGGAAACAGCAGGAATACCTGAGAGCCCTAAATCTCCATCTTGTGAAGCCTTTGAAGGTCGCAGAAATTTATGATGTGTTTAGGTAGACTTCGTAAGAACCTAACCTCATCAGTGATCACGTGAAGGCCGTCAGCGAATGATTGTTCTTTTTTTGTCTTAGTTCTTAGGAAGTCTGTATAAACCCAACAGTGCTGTTGCGAAATTAAATGTTTTCTTTTCGTATAAACAAAATGCCTACATATTTCGAAATAACTTTTTATTCAATTGTATTTTTTGTTAGTAGATTAACCAATGTTAATATATTTCTTCGAAACCTCCAGTTGAGTGTTTCCAAATTTTATTAATCTCTTGTCATATATGTTTTATATGTGGTACAAAACTTTTGCTGTCATGAAAAATGAATGAACAAAAAGGATATTGACCAAGCGATCTGCAGTGTTTTACGACATGTTTTAATTCAAGAAGTTGGACGAGTGTTTTGGGACGTTCTTGAAAATAATTGAATATAGTATAAAATTTTGAGGTATTCTAGTATTACATTAGGCACCTATGATGATATTGAAATATGTAGAAAATATTTCCAGATGAAAAAAAAAAACGATGTAGTTTCACTGAATGTTGAGAATGAATTTTCGTAGTATGACATGTATTTATGCAACAGTTTTTCCACAGCTTCGAGATGTGGACAACGAGAATCAGCTAATCCAAGAATCGTAAATGGTTTCATTGTGGAACCAAAAAAGTTCCTATTTGTTATGGCCATATACATAAATCATGGTAGCTATGTCTGTGTTGGAACACTTATAACACCAAAATTTCTAGTGACAGCCGGACATTGCTTCGATGAAGGTTTAACTTACAATATTGTGGCTGGTACAACTGATTTACGGAATGTTGAAGATAAATATAGAAGGATGGTAAGATGCGATAAGTTTACAGTATTTTGTAGGAGTTAAGCCTATTTGGTAGAATAGATATGGCGAAAATTGGGAACATTAATTTTTCAGTAACTTGAGAACTTATCAAGATATCTATGACCGGCTTTCTGACATCTAATTTTTTCGAAAAAAAACACGATTTTTTTTGAAGATTTTTTTCTCGAGATGCTCTGACTGAGCCTCAGTTTTGGAACACCCTGTACAATGGAGAAACTATTGGATGTACTGTGTGGTGTTTCAGGCTATTTTATTCATCCTGAGACATCATATGTGTATTTGAAAAATATAATCGCGATGTTTGCACTACATTTTTTCACTAATAAACCCTACTCAAATTCTTTGAGTAACTTCTAAACCTAGAAAAAACATGTCAAAGGGAGAAAAATAATAATCAAAATATTTTTTCAGATCAAGACTGTCACCAAACATCCAGAGTACGAGTATAGCTATACCGGCATCAAATATGACGTGGCAGTTGCCGAACTGGATGAGGAACTATCATTAGTACCAGAAAAAATCATGTATGCCAGTCTGCCACCATTCTCTACGGAGATTCCTGAACAGTTTGGAACCGTATTGGGTTGGGGAGATACACATGACGAAAACATACCTTCTGAAACAGTTGTGTTGGGAGTCAATCTGATCATTGATATTGACTGCGATGCTTCGGATGAATTCTTCTGTCTGGGACACCCTGATGGTGATAAAGATTCTTGCTACGTGAGTGTAAAAATCCTCCAATATCATTTTTGCAAAGTTAGACCTCAGTGATCTGTTCAAGAACAACATATTCATTGTTACCTATACATTTACTTCATCATATTTATGTCTGAATATCATTTATTTCTGTCTATTCGACATAATTTTGTATTAAATTGAACCTCTCTGATTTCAGGGTGATTCTGGAGGACCCTTTATAATCAATGGTACTCTGTATGGTGTTGTTTCGCATAGTACGAGTGCGGATTGTGGTACAGGCATTCCAGGACGATATACGAAAATTCCATATGTAGTTATGTGGATTAGAGAAATAGCTGGACTGCCTAGGAGACTGTCAACTTCATGCTGTCAACATAAAGCTCACAGAAAATGCTGCTGAGAAATGTATTCAGACCGAATTTTCCTGGTTTATGAATTATACACTTGTAAGGAAACAGTGATCTTAATCCTGGAATAAATTAGTTGAATTTGCTGTGTCCTTTTTACACATTTTCATTGTTCTTGTGGGTATAGGTACATAGAACAATATATAAAGGTGATTTCCTAAAACTTCTGTTAAATCATTTGAAATATACCGAAATTAAAATAATCTAAAAACGAATCCAATGATATAAAGTCCCGACTCATTTTGATTCTAACGTTAAACAACTTGTGCATTGTTTTTCACCATGAAAAGGCTAGGTTTATCGAACAATGATTTTTCGCAGGAAGTTTTCCATAAAGATTTGATATCCAAAAAGATAAATTTTGTGTTTGACACAGTAAAAAACGATTGCATATTCGTTTCAAGATAAGGAGCTATTGTTTCGGTGTTAACGTCTTGTATATGACTGAAGATATACTAGGTGACGGAGAAAACGTAATTCGTTTCACACTTATGCCCAAAAATGTAGGGAAATTTATTTAAATTACAAAAAAGTAGTACACCAGTATAATCTCTATATAGGATTATGACTACACACCGAATTTCGTGTAGTTATCTCCAAAAACAAATGAGATATGAAGAAAAATAATATACTTGATTTTCAGTTTTTTCGAGATACCTCAGGAACCATCAGATATATTTGGGAATAACTGTTTACACTCACCCACTCATCCTTGAAAAACTTTTTCGTAATTTAAGCTACCCTGTATTTCTAACGGTTTTCGATATCCCTGTAGTCCCCCTCTAAATAGTTCTTAGCCTGCATATTCTTTTGTTATAGGTTCAGAGGATGGACCTAATATATTATACATATATAAAAGCAAAAAAAAGAATCATATACTTGAGATATTAAGAGTAGCCCAAATTGAAAACTTAATCTAGTTTTTTTCCTAGTCTCATAGTATACCAACAAATGTTAGTATTCAAGAAATAAACATCATAAACTTTCTACACACTTGGTGATGGAAAGTTTCAGTAGGAATTCAGAAGTTTCCATAACATATCATGATTGTACTCATGCTTTCGGCATATTCCTTGCTATTTTGTTCAGGTAATAATTTTATACTTAATATAAACTTTTTTTTTGACAAACTTTACAGTTTTTATCAAACCATCATCTATTGGTAGAAAAACTCTCTATATGACATCATCTTCTCTAGCTTCAGCTCGTGAGCGAGTGGCATCATCTGGAGGAAGAATCGCTCATGGATTCAAGGCAAAAGAAGGGAGGTTCCCCTTTGTTGTTGCCATAATGTACAAGCATGATCAGTATTTCTGTGCCGGAACAATCATAACACCGAAATTCGTATTGACAGCTGCGCATTGCGATACTCGAAATGGACCTTTTAGTGTTGTCGCAGGATCAAATTATTTTCCGGATTTCGAATATAGAAGACAGGTAAGCATAAATAAGTAAATCTGGTTTTAGGGAATTCTGGAGCTCCAACAATAAACGACAAATTTTCCTTTCAGGTCAAGAATTTTTTCCCTCATCCAAAATATATCTACTTTATCCGCGTTCGCTATGACGTGGCGATTATCGAACTGGAGCGTGAACTTCCAATGATACCGAGGCAGGTCATGTTCGCCAAACTTCCTGAATACTCCACTGAGGTACCCGATGATTATGGAACTGTAGCGGGGTGGGGTGTTACTAAAGAGGGATTTACCGAACCCAGCCCGTTCCTGTTGGCAGTTTGTTTGAAAAAAGTGGAATGCAAAGCTGCGAAGGAATTCTTCTGTCTGGCTAACCCTGGCGGAAACCAAGATTCTTGCGCTGTGAGTTTGTTGAAATATCAGTTGATTCAAAAAAGATTCTTTCATTAGTTCAGCTACCCATTCATACCCCCTCTTCGCGTTCCCGCGTCATAAGTGTTGAAATAGAAATCTCTTCTTTTCTATCAGTCATGGTGCGTAAGCCCTTGGGGTAGAGAATAAGAGGTACCACTCGTCGTCAGTGAAATCCCGTAGTTGCGCTCAAAATAGACCTTTTCTTTGCTATCAGTCATGGAGCGTAGCCCTTGGGGTAGCGAATAAAAGTCTCGAGTAGAACCGCCCAGGTGGTGTTTCTTTCATTTCTAGAGAAATACAATCAATTACATCCCGATACCGTATAGCAAGTCATTTCACTTCGCGAGGTCATCCTTAGTAGCCATTTCGTCAGTTCTGGTTGGCGCATTTTATTGAATAACCTTTGATTTTTTCGCTGTACCCGGTATAAACTTTATAAAGTGCTCGTGATCGGATAGAATTCCCCAAATGTAGGTTTGCTGATCGATTCGCTCATATTTCATACCTACACATATTTCCGTTGTTTATATAATCAGTTTCCGAAGGTGTGAATAAACTGGTACATAATTTGATTTTGACTACTTCGTTATCGCTACCACCCTAGATAGCAGCGAACTCTGTCTCCGACTAGCAGCTACTCTGGTAGGTTTGCTATTCTTCCTAGTGAAAAGAATAGCTGGCGCTCGAGATAAGTTTCTCCGAGGAAACCACGTTACAACAGGTCTAGCAGGTGTAAACAATGACACCATTTTCGGTTCTGTTTTTTCGTTTCTTTCAATACAGGGTGCATAAGAGCGGATCGACGAGTTTAAAAGGCCTATAAAATGGTAAAAAGTTGGAGAGAAATGGTTTTATTGATTAGAATCAGTAAGGTATATGGTTCTTGTACTCAAGTTTTGAAAACGATGCATCAGCGTCACTAAGCTTTTTATTTTGTTCACATTTTTGATTGATAAATATATGTTCGTATTTTATAATGTTATTGATCCAATGGATTATTTTATTTCCCACTTATACGCGAATGGTCCAATCCTGGTAATGTGTCATTTTAGGGCGATTCTGGAGGACCTTTTCTGATCAATAGAACAGTGTATGGTGTGGTTTCGTTTGGAGTTACGGATTGTGGTACAGGCACTCCTGGACGATATATGAAGGTACCATTGGTCGTGGAATGGATAAGGGAAACAGCAGGAATACCTGAGAGCCCTAAATCTCCATCTTGTGAAGCCTTTGAAGGTCGCAGAAATTTATGATAGGTTTAGATAGACTTCGTAAGAACCTAACCTCATCAGTGATCAAGTGAAGGCCGTCAGCGAATGATTTTTTCTTTTTTTTGTCTCAGTTCTTAGGAAGTCTGTATAAACCCGACAGTGCTGTTGCGAAATTAAATGTTTTCTTTTCGTATAAACACAATGCCTTCTTTCAACTAGGTATATATTTCGAAATAACTTTTTATTCACTTATATTTTTTGATAGTAGATTAACCAACGTTAATACATTTTTTCGAAACCTCTAGTTGAGTGTTTCCAAATTTTATTAATCTCTTGTTATATATGTTTTATATGTGGTACAAAACTTTTGCAGTCATGAAAAATGAATGAACAAAAAGGACATTGACCAAGCGATCTGCATTGTTTTACGACTGTTTCTTGCTAACAGTTTTTTTAAGAGGTAAAGCGCCTGATGACACCTTGAAAACTCAGGTAGCTTCAACCACATGCATCTATAGTACTCTTAAAAACTGTCTACTCTGTAATCTGTGAAAACTGTGCTTTAACCAAAGCTTGGCGAGCAAACCGTAGATCTATAAACGCAATGAAGTCTAGATATGGATAATAGGATGTTTAGGAAGAATGAAAACTAGCTACGTGACTGAATTGTGAGATACTGATTGCCTAAGCGTAGAAAGAAGAACTTCAAAACAAGAGAATTGAAAAGAAATCTTCGTACTGAAATTATGAATGGGATTGTCATCTATTGGATGAGTTCGAAAGATTATAGGCGAATTTCTGAGTTACACATTTTACTTCTCGTGTTCTGTTTCAGTATAATCAATGGGATTTGATTTAGAAAGTTGTTTCCTTTCTCAGTTTGAAATTATGTTCAAAACTTATAGGAAAGCAATTCAAAATTAAATATATAATACATAAACTCCTCAGCAGCACAATTTTTTCATCGAAAAGGTCAAGTATATACGAAAAGAGAACTACTCAGAGCTTACGCTTCCTTTATGATGAATTTCGACAAAGAAATAGTTCAACATTCTCTTAGTAGATGGCACTACCGGTTTAGAATAAGTTAATTTCTCACTTCGAAGAAATGCTTGTGCGTTCGCAGAGATTCTCCGAAATTTTTTATGAACATTGTCAAGGTATTCATATACAGGGTGTAAATGAATAGATGAGAAGGAAAATATTTAGCGAAAGATTTTTTCATTTCGTTTTGGTGTGACTATTTGAGACTTGAAATGTGTGCAGGAAAAGAGTTGTGCGCTTGTTGCAAGCAGGCTTGTAAAAAAAGTACTTTTTTCGTCGTTTCGTTTTGAAATTCAGAATATAGTTTTGTCAGACCCTGCTCTATCAGATATTGCGATCGGTTCTTCTTCTTTGAAATTATTTTTCTTTTCTGGTGGAATTTTGACCATTTTTCATTATGTTACTGAATTATTTAGGTCTGAAACGTACCTTGTGGAATTAGAGGGGTTCTTTATTAGGAAAAAGAAGTTGAAAGTAATCAGCAGTCTCTTCAGACACATCGGAAGGAGTAGTAGGTAAAGAGACCATTCGAAATATAAAGTTTTCATTTTCATTCTTCCCTAAGAGAAAAGGTTGTGTTCTTGTCACACCCTCTACGAGAGGTTGCATGAAAAACACTCTATTATACCTGAAAATATGCGTAATTTGATAAAAATTAACCTTTCAGAATGCTTTTCTACAAAATAATAAATAAAATATAAAATTTTTGCGTTACTCTTTACTCACTTTGAATATCCATGATCAATAATTGAAAACCATCAATGTAAAACCTCAGTTTTCGATATCGGATTCTGATTGACTAAAAATATAGCTTGATAATGATATCGATATGACTACTGAATGATTAGATTCTGTCTACCGTGAAGTTGCATGCCTAGCCCTGTAATTTGTACTGCCCACACTAATTAGTAGATTATTCAGAGGGAAAATAAACAGGTGTAAATTATGACCCCGCTGCAAAGCATAGGCAGATTTTATCTCGCCCAATGCTCATTCCGTTTTGTTTGCTATTTGAACATTACTGGATTCATTTGATAAGGTGTCGTAGGTTCAAGCATTAACAGCCAGTTTCATAATAAATTTTGAAGTCTACTTTGTTAAAAGCTTCCTCGAGTTTGTTCTTTTTAGTAGGGCTACAAAAACATCTAAAGGGACTTTTGAGGTAGAAATTGGCGAAATGTTATTGAATATTTAGCGTTGTTTCATCAGTCCTCACCTCATCATAGTGAAATAATGGAAGGTCCAAAATAGAATTCCCGATCAGTAGATGTAATCTCCCCTTTCCTGAGGGAGTTCGTTTCTAAATCCCCCGAAGAAGCTGAAAACAGAAAATCCTCGAAAAGTTCCACTCGCTTTCCAACCAACAGGTCATAAAATTTATTTCTACGAAGGTTATCGTTCAAGGAGAACGCTTTTTATCGCTAGGAAAAGTTTATAATGGATAAGTTTGCGAGCTGAGATGTATAGTTTGCCAATTTTCAAGTGAGAAACGGGTATTTTCATGCTCGTATGGAGGAGTGGTGTGGGACAATTTGTATTGGGGTGTTACGATTCGGCTATCTTGAAATAATTCGGATATAATCATTTTTTAATTCAACTTGTTGGAACAATCTACGTTCAAAATTTGATTTAGAGTAGAAGCGTTCAACTCCTCCATTTATTTATGGTCTACAAAATATAAGAAGAGCCTTCAGACACGTTTTTATAGGTTTTCGAAGGTCTCTCTGGAAGAGGTTTATCTTCAATGTGTTCTAAGCCTTCCAAAAACAATTTGTGTGTGCTCTGCTGAAGTATCATTGCAAACTTTACTTCTTATGCGGGAGGAATAAAATTCTGAGATTTATTCTTACTAAAAGAGTTGCTCTTTCAGTATATTAAACACTTTCAAATCTACGATGATTTTTCTGGCAGATATGCTTGTCGAAAATTGGGGTCAGTTAAAAATTCGTCAAGACCGAACGGTTGCACTGAAACTTAGAGATTTATCACTAGAAGGGTTTATCTTTCTGAATATGTCGTTATTGTTGTTGAAAAGGCAGATTGATACTCAATAAGGTTCCAAATTCTACAGCTATCATTGACGACTGAAATTCACCAAGATTGATTGAACAAATGATTGGAATATATGAAAAGGAAGCCGGAAAAATAGTATTTTTGTCAACAGGAAAACTTAAAAACTTATCAACAACTCACATGATTACCCTATTTACATTTATTGTCAGTTTGATACCTCTGTCGTGTTTTTTGAATAAGTGGAATTAGGGACAAAATGAGCATTGCTAGTGTTTTCGAAATTTTTGGACGATTATGGATCAGTTTGAGACATGGGAGGGGATACATAGTGGACACAATAACAGGATTATCAGACGATGATAAAAAACTGATCAGAGATTCTAAAGAGGTACTACTACAGCTGTCCCTTGAAAGCGGTGGTGAAATTATGATAAAGTGAGTAGTGTATTGCTGTTCTTTTCATCTTTGATTATAATTATTCATTCATAAGATCTTTTTCAAAGCCGCAATGAATTAGTATTAAGTAACTGAATCTATGAATCACCAATTTTTTGTCGAATGGGCAGTCAATTTCAAAATGAATAAATAATCGGATATTCCTCTATACCTATGGGTCCCCTCCCACTGTGGCCTGTACAAATTGATGCTGTTAGCCAGTGAATTGCGACTAGTTGACTTTTATGGTTTCTACCCCTCTCCCAAGAGTCGTTGCGTGGATATTTTATTGCCTACATCATTCCTCAAGGAAAGGACTATTTAGCGCAAAAAAATTGTCCGAACCAAACTTGTATTCTCCAGTTTAGCATCTGGTGATCCTTAATTGTTTAGCGTTTTACTGGTGCTCCTGTGAAAATTTTAAGATTTAAAGAAGTGGTTCAATTCGAAGGGATCAAGATTAGAATAACATCCTGAATTTTCTCGCTTGTTTATTGAGCAATCTGTATATATATTTTTAATTTCTTTGTAGGTTCTTGAAGAAATATCCTCAATACCTCGATTTCTACCCCTTCAAAGATGTACCAATTGATGAACTGAAATCCAATAAGGCATTTTTGGAGTTGTGTACAGAGCTGATGAACGCTATAGAAACGTGGATTGGTAAGCTTGATGATCCTGAAGAGTTGAAACACATCTTGGAGAAAACTGGCGAAGAATATATAAGAGAGAAGAACATAACTGACCCCCAATATTTTCTGGTGAATGAATGATTTTGTGAATTTTATTTTCTTCAACGAATTTTTTTTAGGACTTTGGAGAGACTTTTGTCGATTACCTTGTTCCACTGGTGGATAAGAAAACGTTGAAAGCCTGGAAAAAATTCATGGAATTTGCTATGAAAACTATGGCATCTTCACTCAAATGCTGAATAATGAACTGAATATTTTATGAGATCAAAATGAGCATATTTGTATTTATATATTATTAAAAACCCAATTACCATATTTATATTTGAGTTGAAATAATTTTCATATATTATAAAACATCAGTTTGCGTTGGTTTTCTCTTAAATTGTTGAGAGGTCGCCTATGCTTAGCTATACTCCATTCACATTTATTTTAGCAGTCGGTTGGCCATGAAATAATTTTCTCGAGCTTTTGTAACTAGAACGGAGTAAGGTTGCCACTCATGAAGTGTCGTTAATGTCATAACGCCGTTGCCACAACTTATATCAATTTTTATTACGAAAATGCAGAAAGTGATTGAAAAAAGAGACAGGGTTTCAGGAAGTGCTATTTACAATTCAGGTCATTCAAATAGTTATACCCTGATATTCTGAAATCCACAATACGTCAGACGGTAGCGAACATATTCAATGTAAAAGAATTTATCTAATGTTTCATCTGAATCTAAACGACTTATATTTCAGCAGAATGTTTCCACAATCAGAAAGGTTGTGAATGAAGAGGATGACAAAGAATTTCCTTCTATTGGGAGACCTAAAAAAGTGGTGGCATTTGAGAATTTTATGTTTGAGTGGAAAGTTTACTACAGGATTTTCGATGAATATTATCATAGAATAAGTTCCCGAAAATTGATTTTTCTATTTTTCATTTCACTTGTCTTATACATTGTAAATGTCTTAAGGTACCAATAATTATTATTATTAAATCAATGTATTAAGATGAACAGCCACAAATACGCGCCAGTTGTGCTGTTAATTGTTTATTCTTGTGAAATTTTTGATCAAAGATGAAGTACATCTTGACTTGAAACTTCCTTCAATTCCTTTTACTTATATTGATGCAAAATGATTTTTGTTGAAGAATTTAACATTCTTGTAATTATCTGTTAATTCCTTCGGGAGATACCCATTCCCAACCACTGCATCATATGCATTTCATCTTTGTGTTAATATTTGTGAAATCTACAACTGATGTAACGTTTTCAAACTTTAGCCAAAGAAGATAACGAACATCAACTCTCCTCAAGGTAGTGCATATTATGATATTATACTGATGTCTTGTATTTTCCATGCAAATAACTGGATTTGGTATGCCTTCAATCAGTTTGTATAAACTTCAATTATGTTCGTCACATATTTTCCGAAGAGATTCGACATTGTGATAAAAAACGTAATAACAGAAACTTTTATGTAGAACGGACAACATAGCGTTGATTTAAAACCCAAAAATGTTTTGACAAGCTTCATAACCCCACATTTTAGTACTCTACAGAGTGAAATGTGTCAAATTTCCATGGCCAACTGAGTGCTAAAATGAAAGTGAATGGAGTATAGTGTAGAGTCCCACACGAAAAAAATCTAGTCGTACTGTGTCTTGTTGAATAAAAAATCAATTATTTCCCACCAGTTATCTTACTATGATTTTATATTTTTCCGCAGATGTTTTGTCTGAAACTATACCTCCTACTTCAGCACAGAATGGCTGATGAATAGCTCCCGAGATAGAAGAATCCATTTATACCTAATAATTCCCACTGTAGACCTAGCAGATATCATGGGCGAAATATAAATTTGCAGAAAGTGAAGCTCAAGTCTAAATGTACAGTGGAAAATTACAAGGTTATGGGCGTCTAGGGAGAAAAAATAATTAACAGTACCGAAAGAAAGGACCATATTTATCACAGACACACGATTCAGGATGTCGGTCGATAAAGGCCAGGTGAGTCAAGAAAGAGAACTGTGTAACTCCATAAGCAGCCTGGGGGCAGATAACCAGGGGCGTTTCTCTGTGAATAGACTCTCCAGGGCCGTTTCTGAATTTTCGCGTCTGTGTGTGTGTGCGCGCTGAAATAGGGACTCCGGAGAGATATAGATTTGGGGTGAATTAATTAGGGAGGTTATTAATTGGGTATAGTTAGACAGAACAATTGCTCGTATCTCCTGTTTGAGTACCGTGGATCTGGAGTGTGAAAAGAAACAATATAAATGATCATACCCCCAGTTTAACTGCTTAATGGAACTTTATGCTCTCTGATCCAATTTTGACGAGTACTTTGACTAATATGCAGATATTTCGAACAATTTACAACAATCTTGGAACCTTATCTTCGCTCTGAAACGGAGTTTTCAATGCTAGCAAGTGTGGAAAGTGATACCTTTCCGCTAGAGACTGGAGTTGCCCGGTCAAGAAATCGATTGTGGCAAAATTGTTGAAGTTATATCATTGGCGCATATACACATGTCAAAATTTCATGATACACAAGCGTAAGAAATTCTAGAGAAGTTGAAAACATCCAAACAACTGTAGACCGGTTTCGGGATCATTGTCCCTCATTAGTACTGTGTAGAGTTAGATACCTCAACAGGGGGATTTGAGTATACGAGGATATATTGATGAATTCTTAGCCTACTATAGAAACAAACAAAATTTCAATGTCAAAATATTTTATTACTCAACATAGTCTCCTCTTAATTGGATACATTTATTACAGCGAACCTGCAACGTCTCTAGACCTTTCAAAAAAAATGTTTCTTCTTGCTCTGCAAACCAGACCTCCACAGTTTTTATAACCTCCTCGTTGGAAGAAAATTTACGACCTTTCTAACTTTTTTTCAGTTGAGGAAAGAGATGATTTTTGGATGGAGCTAAAACTGGTGAATAAGGGAGGGATTTTAGTAATTAAAACCCTAAATCAGGAATTTTTTGCATGGCAACATGAGAGTTGTGTGCAGGGGCGTTGTCCTGCAAAAACAAAACAACTTTGGATAGCTTTACGCCTCTTTTCTCTTTAATGATTTCCCCTAGAGGGGTCAGTTATGTCGAATAATAATCTCCGGTTTTTGTTCTACCCTTATCCAGAAAATCAATCATGATTGCTCCATGGCAATCCCAAAAAACTGAAGCGAGAACTTTTCCAGCAGATTTTTGGACACGAAGTTTCTTAGGTCTTGGAGAACCAGACTGTCGCCATTCCATCGATTGTTGCTTTGTTTCTAGATCGTAGAAATGTACCCAAGTCTTATCCATAGTAACAATTCGGTTTAAGAAGTCTGCATCGTTTTCAAATCGAGCACAGATCGAACGCGATGCTTCTACCCTTGCACGCTTTCGGCCAACATTCAAACATTTGGGGATCCATTTTGCAGCAGTTTTTCTCATGTCCAAATCGACGTGAACTATATTATGAACGTGCTTCAGATATCCGTTTTATCCCAATTCGACGGTCTGATAAAATCATGTCATGAACTGCATCGATATTTTCGGGGACTGACATAGAAACTGGCCTTCCCGATCGGTCATCATCTTCAATGGAAAATTTACCTCTTTTGAAGCTTGCAGTCCAATTTTTCACGGTCGCATACGAAGGACATTGATCACCAAGGGTATTAAGCATATCTTCGTTAATCTGCTCACCTCTTAACCCTTTTAAATACAGGTATGTACTTGATGATGGCTCGATACTCCAATTTTTCGATTTTCACAATTTCGTTGGACATCTTCTCTCTTTCAATTTATTACGTAACTCTGGTTTACTTTTTTGACCTCAAACTTCACATTGACACTTTTAATGAGTTATTGTTCGTTGCTATGGTAACGTAATATTTTTTTATGCATGGAACTGGTCTAGGCTAACTAGATATCAATACAACCTCCTATTTCTCACAGCGACCCACCAGTTTCTCTTAAGGTCCCACCCTCCTGCACTGTACTGATGATTAATTCATCAATGAAAATAATTTATCTTTCATGATGACAGATCATCACAGAAAAGTCAGAAACTCAAGCAAAAGTATCTGGAGAGATATCTGGGGAGACATGAATTAGTAGCTTCCAATAAAATCTCCTTGGTGTTTTCTGGAATAAATGAACGCCCGTGGTGGTGGCATAAATAAAACTGAATACATATCCCATTTCCAGGGACTTTTTCGATTTCACTCCAGTGTGGTGTTGGCAAACTTGGAAATGAGAAAAATTCATATTTCGTGAGAGGCGACTGGTTCTATTTGTCTTATATTCCAAAGTTATTCAAGAAGTTCGAAATGAAGTTCGTCAAAGATTCTTTGAGTTTTTAACGAATACATTAGGAAGCAACTTTCCGTCCAGATTCCAGATGATCCGTTTGCTGCCTAATTAGTTTTCTCTGGTTACCTGTTTCTGAAGAAATGATCTTTTCAGGATTATAATCTAGGTAGATAGGCTTTTAAGGCAGATCCACGTGTTGAGTAAATCCGAATTTGAATTTTTTTCGAGTCTTTTTTCGTGGTATCTGCACTACATAAGATATTCACCAGCTAATGTGAAGTTTACGTCATGTGATATGCCAATTTTGATTGCAAATCTGCAGTGTGGTTTCATTTGGATCATTGCTCTCTGAGAATTTCTTATAAGAGTATGAATAAATGCAATTTTTCGCTTCATTCCTGTGTGCATTATCGTTTTGCGGTTTCGTGACATTAGGACCAGCTGTTAGATAATATCTCCGAAGACATCGACATGCAATTCAAACTCGGAATGATTTAGGATCAATCCAAGACGAAATCCGTTCAAGTCTAGCGACGTCTCTCACTGAGAGAATGAGACATGACAATGCATTTAAAAGGTAATTCCTTACGATAACGAGCTGGAAAATCCAAACTTCGAAGATTTGCACGCATCTACCTGGTATTTGCTTCGGATTCCCTTCGTTTCCATGAAAAATGTCGAACATCTTTAAAAATTGCTGAACGTCATTATTGAAAATCTATGTATCTGGAGTTAGTTGTCTTTTGTGATCACAGACTCGAGTTACACGACGCTGGTTTCGTATGAAAACAGTCGAGTAATGTGAATGTATCATGGGTTTAGCAGGAGTATATCGACATTTGAAAAATCAAAGGAATTGTAGGATTATAACCAAGGAAAACTCGAAATCATCAATTATGGATGAGACTTGGGTACTTTTCTACGATCCAGAAACAAAGCAACAATCGATGGAATGTCGGCACTCTGGTTCTCCAAGACCTAAGAAGTTTCGTGTCCAAAAATCTGCTGGAAAAGTTCTTGCTTCAGTTTTTTGGGATTGCCATGGAGTATTCATGATTGATTTTTTGGATAAGGGTGGAACAATAACCGGAGATTACTATTCGACATTACTGACCACTCTACAGGAAAAAATTAAAGAGAAAAGACGCGGAAAGCTATCCAGAGGTGTTTTGTTTTTGCAGGACAACGCCCCTGCACACAAATCTCATGTTGCCAAGCAAAAAATTCGTGATTTGGGGTTTGAATTACTAGAATTCCCCCCTTATTCACCTGATTTGGCTCCATCCGACTATCATCTCTTTCCTCAACTGAAAAAAAGTTTAAAAGGTCATCAATTTTCTTCCAACGAGGAGGTAATAAAAGCTGTGGAGGTCTGGTTTGCAGAGTAAGAAGAAACATTTTTTTTGAAAGGTCTAGAGACGTTGCAGGTTCGCTGTAATAAATGTATCCAATTAAAAGGAGAATATGTTGAGTAATAAAATATTTTGACATTGAAATTTTGTTCGGTTCTATAGTAGGCTAAGAATTTTTCAATATATCCTCGTATATTATTGTGAACTGATTTCGAACGACCATAAACAACCACTTGGCAGAGCCACTGATATCTTCCACTCTGTGAAGTCATCAAATATCAATCCCGGCTACCCTTGCAGAGGTCTGTGGTAAAACTCAAGGCCAATTCAACCAATAGAAGCCATTAAAACATTCCTCCGTTGCCGAGCGTTGGTGGTTCCACAAGCGTAAGCGAGATTTCCATGAAAATTCTAATTTTACGTGGTCTCAATTAAACGAAAAGGGTTTTGTATCCGACCCATCCGAACAATGTTTGCGGTGCAAACAGAGTGGGAACCGTCCAATTCGCTGATTGCTTTCTATCGATAGAATTGAATATGAGAAATTTCGATAGAACAATTATGTAGCTAGGCAGGAACCATTGATCGGAGATCTAATCAATCAGGAGTACCAGATACTCCGAATACCACGGTTTTGCCGATCAATTGCAACGACATTCAGTTCATTTTCTCAAAACAATGAATGGCATATGTTATTTGGTAATTTTTTTCTCGTTTAAGGTACTGAATTTGGCGATAACCTAGTTTTTGTTTGTCAGTACCGATACGCCAGAGTTGACGCGAATTTTACGGATTGTTAAACAATTCTACCCTTTTTTCCTTAACCTATTCGGTTCTCCCTGCTGGAAGTACGATTTCCTGGCTGGCGTGCAAACCCGTTGGGAGCAACTGTTTCACTGAAGAATCCCAGTATAGACAACGCTCTACTTTCAGTCTCGAAGAACAACAGTGATAGTTCAAAACACTTATAGTCATGATCTCGAAATGATACATCACAAATATGGAACAATTTTCCAAATATTTGAATATGGAATTAATATAATTGCAATTTAGCACGGGCATATCCTAAATATCGATTCTGGCAGACAGTTATTTTCACACCAAGGTCTCAAATTATCCTTCGGTGAATTAACGAAACCCCTCTTTTATATATCATATATAAATGAGGTTAACACTGATCAAACACCCACCCACAGTCACTCATTATCTACATCTCCCCAAAACGTGGAATGATTTCCTGGTTCGGAATACCTACTCCATATAATTGAATCTAACTGTCGCGCCATCTTCCGACAATGAAACTCATCAAACCAGTCGGATTGATGAGGTTCAGCATGAGGAAATGAAATTTTAGTGATACTTGGAGGTCAGAAATTGGCCGTAAAATGACTAATGTTCTTCGTCGGAATGCGCCATTACCTTCCGTTTGGAAAGCTGGGATGTTCAGAGGATGAAATTAATGAAGTATCCAGCGAACAAAATCGATAACAGTTATGGCTGCTTGACCTGAACATATGAAGCATCCAGAGGATTCTCGTTTTTGCCTCATACTCATTTGTAACCTATGGTTAATTTTTTTGAAGGAACAAAGGACTAAAATACATGTCTACTGAATAACGAATCGTGAAAATTCACGAATCCATACTGATACGTTGTATTTACCCAATCAGGCAGGGGTTTCGTTAAGAAAATCTTCGAACTAACTTGATAAAAGTGTATTATTCATTGATCTTTGTTTCCTTTGGGATATGATCTCGAGATGGAGAAAAGAAAAACAAATTTTGATTCCAATAAAAAAGATTCAGCTTATTCTGTAAACACATTTATGTCTGGGTGCAATCAACTTATATTCTACAGCAGAATTTGGTTTGGAATTGATGTACTGAGTCACTTTTCAAGACCGTGTAGGTTACCTCTTTAATTCCTACGTGAATTCGCAATCTGGATGCTTCCAAATCGACAGGTAGAACAGACGTCTCATCACAGGGTAATAAGATCATTCCTATTCATATTCACGAGCCCATTTCAACACACGAGAGTATGTTCTTGAATTACCGTCTGACTATAAAATGCATAACTACAAAGAGGGACATTTAAAGGGGCTGCGTTGTTAGGGAGTGAGATGGTGGATGCACAAGATCTGAAGATGTTACATGTATAATAGATGGATGGATGGATTTAACTAGTTCTGGGCCTTTGGGAACGACGACAAGTATCAGGATTTCTGCTGACATATCTTGAAGGGTAATTTGAGAGTTGATAATCATTGAATCTAGTAGATGAAGATAATATTTCAAAAAAGTAACAACATTTACTTGAAATGTTTCAAATTTTTGAAAGTTTGACACATTTATGGAGACCTAGGAATTGGTTTTGTTATCTAGCAGCCTTTAACATACATATGAAGTTGTGATTTGCAAGCTCTCAGTTGATAGCAATGGATTGTGATGCAGGTTTGATGAAACTATTTTTTTTCAGGCTAGCAATATGACACAAGACCTCCCAAAATAGCTCTGTATGGCGCATTCACAGAGGGAGCTCGGAAACCAGCGGTTTAAGGATATACTGCATCAATCTCTAAAATCAGTTGATGCCAATCATAACTGGGAACAACTAGCGTTAGACAGATCACAGTGGAGGTCTTTGGTCCACAGTTATAATGGAGATTCGAGAAGAATACAGCGGCGGCCAGATCTGGTTGGTGACTATCCATGCCCGGGGTGTGGAAGGATCTGTAGATCACGGCTGGGTCTCTTCAGTCACAGGAGGGCACACAGTCGCAAGTAGCCCTAGATCTTTTCAATCCTTTTGTAGGTTTATTCTCGGTAATGGGATACAGAAATGAATGAATGAATGACATGGACTCATCAATGTTTTTCATGGATCTTTCATAATAAGTCTTCGAAGGATCATCAAATAAATACATGAACAGTAAATTTCTATAGATAGCCTCCATTTCCAGAGATCCAAAAGCCGAATCCATCTGTCCAAGCCAGCAGCAACAAGTGTACCAACCGTGGCAGCGGGCGAATAGTGGAAACCGCAAAGAATTAATCTGGTCCAGATAAAAGTGTTCAAAACAGCTGGACAAAAAGAGAAAGGGCCCATAATTATTATTGGGGCGCCACCAGTTGCTACAACCGCGTTCATTAAATTCTAGACCCCGAAGTGGCAAGCGGCAATATTTCCCGGAGCAATAAATAATCTTGGCGACTTCCGGAATGACACGGTATTTACTGCTGAAACTCAAACTGATGGTCCTGCTGAGAAATTGAATGTGTAGGGAAGATGTTATGAGGAGGGTGGGCCGATAATGGATGGAAGGATTTATGTTTTATGGGCTGGGGCCATGGAGAGATTCATGAATTATTTCAATAATGATGCAAAACGCTCCGATACCTTCGTGAGGATTCCAGGGAAAATACTCTCAGGAAAATGGTTCTGCTTATGATTGGAGAAAGATTTCGAGAAGCAGATCAGCTGCTATTGATGGGATAGTTGTTTTCTGTATTTTTTTAGAGCTCACGTGTTTCTCACGTTCTTGTAATAGTTTTTCAATAGAACAAATCTTTTAGGTCATTTTTAGATCTCAGCGAGGGAGCTTATATAGAAAAATTATCTGTATGATCCATATTTGAAACATCAATGGTCTCTTCAAAAAGGAGGTGGGTTCCTCCTTCGAGGAACTGATTCATATTTGTGCTGTATATTGTCAAAATTGCACTGTAGACAGCCTTTCATAGTGAACTCGAAAATGAAAAATGGAAAAACACAAAATTCGTTTTTCTCGAAATCTGCGGCGGAGATCCAAAAGTTTGGTATGGAAATATGGGTTTCCGAACACGCAGAATCGATTGGAAATAAAATCGTGAGCCTATCTCTCCTCGTTTAGATTTTCATCTTCGAAATGGCATTTTTCAAAAATGGCAAATTTCAATCTGCGATATCTCCTGTTATACTCGTCAGATCCAATTGAGATTTCCCATTTCGTAATCAGCACTAGTCAGGCTTCAATACTAGATCAATAACTCGAATTAGAAAATCCCAAATTTTTGGGTCAAAAATGAGCAAGGGGTTAGACCCCCCTAAAATCACATATTTGCTCCTGTCTCTGAGAAGTACGGTGTTTTATTATTCCTCCAGAGAAAGAAATTCATACAAGTCGTTTTGAAGATTCCAAAAAACCAATGATTTGATGAGCCAATGCAAAATTGCACTGTAGACAGCCTTTCAAAGTGAACTCGAAAATGAAAAATGGAAATACACAAAATTCGTTTTTCTCGAAATCTGCGTCGGAGATCCAAAAATTTGGTATGGAAATATAGGTTTTCGAACACGCAGAATCGATTGGAAATAAAATCGTGAGCCTATCTCTCTTCGTTTAGTTTTTCATCTTCGAAATGTCATTTTTCAAAAATGGCAAATTTCAATCTGCGATATCTCCTGTTATACTTGCCAGATCCAATTGAGATTTCCCATTTCGTAATCAGCACTAGTTAGGCTTCAATACTAGATCAATAACTCGAATTCGAAAATCCCAAATTTTTGGGTCAAAAATGAGCAAGGGGTTAGACCCCCCTAAAATCACATATTTGCTCCTGTCTCTGAGAAGTACGGTGTTTTATTATTCCTCCAGAGAAAGAAATTCATACAAGTCGTTTTGAAGATTCCAAAAAACCAATGATTTGATGAGCCAATGCAAAATTGCACTGTAGACAGCCTTTCAAAGTGAACTCGAAAATGAAAAATGGAAAAACACAAAATTCGTTTTTCTCGAAATCTGCGTCGGAGATCCAAAAGTTTGGTATGGAAATATAGGTTTTCGAACACGCATAATCGATTGAAAATAAAATCGTGAGCCTAACTCTCTTCGTTTAGATTTTCATCTTCGAAATGGCATTTTTCAAAAATGGCAAATTTCAATCTGCGATATATCCTGTTATACTCGTCAGATCCAATTGAGATTTCCCATTCCGTAATCAGCACTAGTCAGGCTTCAATACTAGATCAATAAATCGAATTAGAAAATCCCAAATTTTTGGGTCAAAAATGAGCAAGGGGTTAGACCCCCCTAAAATGACATATTTGCTCCTGTCTCTGAGAAGTACGGTGTTTTATTATTCCTCCAGAGAAAGAAATTCATACAAGTCGTTTTGAAGATTCCAAAAAACCAATGATTTGATGAGCCAATGCAAAATTGCACTGTAGACAGCCTTTCAAAGTGAACTCGAAAATGAAAAATGGAAAAACACAAAATTCGTTTTTCTCGAAATCTGCGTAGGAGATCCAAAAGTTCAGTATGGAAATATGGGTTTTCGAACACGCAGAATCGATTGGAAATAAAATCGTGAGCCTATCTCTCTTCGTTTAGTTTTTCATCTTCGAAATGGCATTTTTCAAAAATGGCAAATTTCAATCTGCGATATCTCCTGTTATACTCGTCAGATCCAATTGAGATTTCCCATTTCGTAATCAGCACTAGTCAGGCTTCAATACTAGATCAATAACTCGAATTCGAAAATCCCAAATTTTTGGGTCAAAAATGAGCAAGGGGTTAGACCCCCCTAAAATCACATATTTGCTCCTGTCTCTGAGAAGTACGGTGTTTTATTATTCCTCCAGAGAAAGAAATTCATACAAGTCGTTTTGAAGATTCCAAAAAACCAATGATTTGATGAGCCAATGCAAAATTGCACTGTAGACAGCTTTTCAAAGTGAACTCGAAAATGAAAAATGGAAAAACACAAAATTCGTTTTTCTCGAAATCTGCGTCGGAGATCCAAAAATTTGGTATGGAAATATAGGTTTTCGAACACGCAGAATCGATTGGAAATAAAATCGTGAGCTTATCTCTCTTCGTTTAGATTTTCATCTTCGAAATGGCATTTTTCAAAAATGGCAAATTTCAATCTGCGATATCTCCTGTTATACTTGTCAGATCCAATTGAGATTTCCCATTTCGTAATCAGCACTAGTCAGGCTTCAATACAAGCACAATGTATGTTTCATTTATGTGCCATGTGACAAAACAAGGAAGGTAGGATACATATCTGACACATAACTGCTCTGTGATAGTAATCTAGGAGAGATAATAGAAAGATCGTTGAAAATAAAGAAACGAACTATCGAATCTCCCCAGATAATACTATTGATAACAGCTAAAACACTCGAGGAAAACAATGCCCCTTTCTTGTACCTAATAGCTTTTCAATGGAACAAATCTTTTAATTCAATTTTAGATCTCATCGAGGGAGCTAATATAGAAAAACTATCTGCATGATCCATATTTGAACCATACATGGTCTCTTCAGAAAGGAGGTGTGTTCCTCCTTCGAGGAACTGATTCATATTTGTGCTGTATGTTGTCAAAATTGCACTGTAGACAGCCTTCCAAATTGAACTCGAAAATGAAAAATGGAAAAACACAAAATTCGTTTTTCTCGAAATCTGCGTCGGAGATCCAAAAGTTTGGTATGGAAATATGGGTTTTCGAACACGCAGAATCGATTGGAAATAAAATCGTGAGCCTATCTCTCTTCGTTTAGATTTTCATCTTCGAAATGGCATTTTTTAAAAATGGCAAATTTCAATCTTCGATATCTCCTGTTATACTTGTCAGATCCAATTGAGATTTCCCATTTCGTAATCAGCAATAGTCAGGCTTCAATACAAGCACAATGTATGTTTCATTTATGTGCCATGTGACAAAACAAGGAAGGTAGGATACATATCTGACACATAACTGCTCTGTGATAGTAATCTAGGAGAGATAATAGAAAGATCGTTGAAAATAAAGAAACGAACTATCGAATCTCCCCAGATAATACTATTGATAACAGCTAAAACACTCGAGGAAAACAATGCCCCTTTCTTGTACCTAATAGCTTTTCAATGGAACAAATCTTTTAATTCAATTTTAGATCTCATCGAGGGAGCTAATATAGAAAAACTATCTGCATGATCCATATTTGAACCATACATGGTCTCTTCAGAAAGGAGGTGTGTTCCTTCTTTGAGGAACTGATTCATATTTGTGCTAATGTTTTATTTATGTAACATGTGACAAAACAAGGAAGGTAGGATACATATCTGACACATAACTGCTCTGTGATAGTAACCTAGGAGAGACAATATAAAGATCGTTAAAATGAAGAAGCGAACTATCTCTTCAGAAAGGAGAGTGTGTTCCTCCTTCGATTCACTGCTTCATATTTGTGCCAATGTTTTATTTAGGTGTCATGTGACAACACAGTGAAGGTAGGATATATATATCTGACTCATAACCTAGGAGAGGCAATAGAATAATCGCGAAAATAAAGAAGCGAACTATCAATTTTCTCCAGATAATATTATTGAACGCAGCTAAAACACTCGAGGAAAACAATGCCCTTTCAATTAACCATAAATAGCCTCCTGTTTCTCGTTCAAAGTTTCCATATTTTTCCGCCACATCTGCCTTATCTCCCCCTTGATCTTCTCTCCAAGTGGCAGCGTATAATGGACTACTAATAAGAAAATATTCAAGTACTGATTATCAGTGACGTGCATATCAATCTAAACAAGATAATGACCCTTAATGGGACTGATATAACCAATTGGCTTTTCCTGTCCCAACGCTGCTCTTGCCGGTAAACGATTTCTATCGTCGAGTACAGATTTCTCCTGTATTTGGCTCATGACTTTGATACTGCAGCGATAGAGATTAAATTTGCAACTTATTCCTTCCTCGTGTCACTTGATTTTGGCTTTATTTTATTTGTCTCATAGAATAGACACTAAATCGGAAAATATCAATTTGTATGGTTTGTTTGTCACAAAGTAATCGATTTCACTCAATAGATAAAGGCAATATTGTTAAGGACAAAGAGTCTTGTTTTTGAAGCAGAAGAAATTATAATTAAATTTTGTTCCTTGTGTCAGATATTGAAAGGAAAAATTCGAATACAAAAATTGAAAGTGCTCTGATTGTTCTGAAAACCACCATTACGCCCTCTAGAGATTTAGGAATGGAGTTATGTGGTTCAAACATACAAAAATGTGAATCACTATCAGCAAGTAATGAAAACAGCGAAATTAGTATATTCGGTGTAACACCCGAGCAGCTGAATATTAACGATAGGTGTATAAATCCACCCTAACCGCTTACATGGTAAATCATACTCTCCATCCGTTCAAATGTAGATTTATTTCTCTTTAATAATCACCAGACAGAGGGCTAACATATTGGCCAAAGTCACGAAGCAGGGTTGGAGGTAATTATTGTCAAGTTATGATTTCGAGTGGGATATTCCAGGACCCTATCCTCTATTGAACTGTAAAATGACGACGCTGACCTACAGCAATATATTCTCGTGAACAAAACTGAGCCGAAACTCACGCAACTTTCGGTGGTGGTCTAGCGAAATTGGGTATACGATGGATCGATTTGACCGCGACAATCCTGATTGACTCTTCATGCCTTCGAAACGCGCTAGCAAATACGTTTTTGAGCGATTTGGAGGAGGATTGCTGGTCACTTTTGTGTGGGACCGACTTTTTTTGGATAATGAAAATATATTCTTCCCTGGTATCGAAAATCTTCATATTACTTCAGATTTCAACAGTTATCAATCAATCAATCAACCTTTATTTTCCATAAGACAATAATTACATTGTATCCGAAACGTTATGTGTTCTGAAATACCTTAATAAAAGGTGTTTCGAATATTTCTCAGGGTATGACTCAAAGCATTGTACCAAATCTCATAGTTGGGGAGCTAAATCGGGATTTACTCGTGCGTCGTTGAGACCTAGTGGATTATAGAGATTAGATGGTAGAAAGAAAAAGAGGTTCTATGATTTATGCACATTTTTTCGAATATCTCCTTTACAGTACCTCTAATCGTTTCTGTGTTCATTATGAAAGTTGTAGATAATAAAATTCTATACAACTTTTGTCTGAAGCAATTTTACATACTCCTAACCGTTTTTGAGTTAGAGGGCGATAAGGGCGAGGAGCTTAGCCACACATGCGAAAGGCCAATGTAGAAACCCAGTCTAATGTACATTCATTGCCATATATATTTAAAACGTTCAAAAGTAGAAAAAATTGTTTCAGACGGAATTTGTAGAAAATGTTATGCTCTACAACTTTTATAATGAATGCGGAAACAATTTGAAACTCAGGAGAGGAAAAAATGAAAAAAAACTGATTTTTGTGACCTGTATGGTCAATTTTCATTGGTTCGGCTTGCTGAAACTATCAGATTATATTTTTTCCGTTATTCTAGAATCATTAACTTCAAACTAAGAAAAGATCCACCGCGCTCGAGAATGTACACGTGACGTTGCTTTCTGCAAGTTTGGCGCCCCACCACACATTTTTGTCACGCTTAAATTGTCAGATGAAAAGAATATATACTTATCAACTGTAATTAACCACAAATATCTTAATCTGACACGCTCGAGTATGTACAATGATCGTTTTTTACTATTCTGACAGGTTATTCGAGACAATTCCCCTTATATACAGGTCTAATTTTTGGTAGAGGTACTCCACAGCGTCCAAGGTATCTCCCCTTATATAAATCTGACACTCTCGAGTAAATACCGAATTTTCCTCTTGGGCTCCCTAACTATCAATAACTATCAGGCTGATAGAATCAACAAATGTTGATCGAACTAATCAACCAGCATCACTCAAAGTATCGCCAGAAAGACCATCCAGTCTAGGAAGATGCTTTCTTGAAATTCCTTGTTCGCACTAGAAAAAAATAGTATCACCACCCAAACTAATCAGTTTTCAACTTTGGGAAATTCGAAGTGACACATAAAAATAATCTGGAAACCGTGATTTCTTGAACGTTCGCCGTTCGTCACAATATTTGGTCGCGAGGAGAGCTCCTAGAACCCGCGCAAGCCTAGTAACGCCGCCATATCCCGTTTCAACCACAGTCCCTTCAAGCCCGCCAAGCTGTGTACCGCCAACATCCGAGCGCGCTCACCTAAACATTGCGTTCAAATAAACCCCGCGGTATGTCCATCTGAATCTTTCGCGATACACACTCACGGACATCGCGTCGTACTACAGTGAGACCAGTGAAGAGCCCCACAATTATGTAAAATTTATGGACTGAGGAGGTAACAATTCGCGCGATACGTAAAATGGCTTTGATTTTCGCGTTTCGCGTCGCGTTGTGTGTCAGTGCTTCGGTATGTGCATACTCATGGCCTAGTGAAGAGACAACAACCAAATATCCCCAGTACAAAGACTATCATTCAGATCCCTTGGTGGTGGAAACAACAAGTGGCTTAGTTCGCGGCTGGTCTAAGACTGTTTTAGGGAGGGAAGTTCACGTTTTCACGGGTATACCCTTCGCGAAACCCCCTATAGAGCAGCTGAGGTTCCGTAAGCCTGTACCAATTGACCCTTGGCATGGCATACTCAACGCTACCAAACTGCCCAACTCTTGCTATCAAGAGCGATACGAATATTTCCCTGGGTTTGAAGGAGAAGAGATGTGGAATCCAAACACGAACATATCTGAAGACTGTCTCTACTTGAACATCTGGGTACCACAGAGACTGCGCATAAGACACCACGCAGACAAACCACCGCAAGAGCGTCCCAAGGTCCCTGTTCTTATCTGGATCTACGGTGGGGGTTATATGAGTGGTACTTCAACCCTTGAGATCTACGATGCCGATATCATAGCAGCAACAAGTGATGTTATCGTAGCTTCCATGCAGTACAGGGTGGGCGCTTTTGGTTTCCTCTACCTGAATAAATACTTCTCGTCTGGCAGCGAAGAGACACCTGGAAACATGGGGCTTTGGGACCAAGCAGAAGCTATACGCTGGATCAAGCAGAACGCCGTTGCTTTCGGCGGGGATCCAGACTTGATCACTTTGTTCGGGGAGTCGGCAGGGGGTGGCTCTGTGAGCATACACCTTCTCAGTCCTGTCACCAAGGGACTGGTGAGAAGAGGGATACTCCAGTCGGGAACCATGAACGCTCCCTGGAGTTACATGACCGGGGAGAGGGCTGAGCAGATAGGGCGCATCCTTGTGCAAGATTGCGGTTGTAACGTTTCGCTCCTGGAAACTCACCCCCATCAGGTTCTCGATTGCATGAGGGCGGTCGATGCCAAGACTATATCGTTGCAGCAGTGGAACTCTTATTCTGGCATACTCGGGTTTTCTTCCACGCCGACCATTGAGGGAGTGTTTCTGCCGAAGCACCCTATGGATATGTTGGCAGAGGGTGAAGGTTACGAGGATATGGAGATCCTGCTCGGAAGTAATCACGATGAAGGTGAGTGCCATGCTTCTGGAATATGAGAATAGGTTACAAGTGGAATACCTCAGGAGTACTATAATTTGATATTGTCGATCCAGCTTGAGCTGTTGTTTTGGTCGATATACCAGGTGTCCCAGTCGAAAAAGCCTGTAAAACTAGCCACACTGTTAATGATTCGTGATAATTCCAAGAACGTTTTGATGAAGGGATGACTTCAATTTCATTCCTTCTGGGTGACAGATGGCTTGAAAGGTTTTTGAGGAAATAAGAATAGGGTGAAATGATATGAATCCTGTTTTGTTGATCTGAGTATTCTCGAACTTACTTTTTTGAATTGAAGAATTATCTGATGTTCTTGAAATTGAAGTGGCAGTTCTTTGTCTCTTTGCAGGATTCATTAGACAGGGTGTACGACAGAAAAAGACCGTATACCTTAAATGCGGAACTATGGAAGGAAATATTTGGTGTTCTGGATAAATCAGGCCCCAATTATTTAATGATACAATATGTTCAATATTCAAAAATCTATAGTGTTATGGTTCTCCGATAGTCTGTTTCGAATTCATCCATATTTTTCAGTAAAAATGGTTCTGCATTTGAAATTATGTGAGTAGGTTAACGTTACTGCTATAGATTTGCAATTTGAGCGGATAAATTATAAGTTTATCTATGAAGGAGGTTAGTATTATTGATATTTTTTGAATTGTGCATCTTGATGCTACGAAACAAAACTCCAGACTCAACGGATATAGTTCAAATATAGATTGCAGCGACCTGGTGGTGACAATTCGAACTAGACAGTAGGTCAGCTAGTTGTCAGTTTTGAAGGGGATGCTGAGAAAGGATTCAAGAGTGTATAATTGATAAAACAGCGTTAATTTTCACCCGTTTCTAACTTCCTCGCGTTTATCCGATGATAATAGCTGGATATTGATTATTTGAGAACCACTTCTCTTATACCTTGTCTTCTACATTATCTGCAATGGCGGAAAGCAAAAAACTGAATCGAAGAAATGTTCCTACACTAACAAATTCGTCCAAGTGGAACTTGAAATTGGAGCAAGAAATATATTTGATAATGCCATTGGATTCAAAATAAGTAAAGTTGAATGTGATTACAGACAAATCGTTTATAGAGGTGAAAGACGATGAAATATGTGTGCATTTATGAGAAAATATAACGTGTAATTGATGAGCAAGAGGTTGAAATAGAAGATATTGAAATGTAATGTTTTATGATTTATTCTTCACACTACTTATGTCTAATTTTAGCAATTTTCTATTGTTTCTCATCTTTCTAGACTTACTCCACAAGAATGACGTATTACAAATGTAATGGACGATAAATATCTTGAATGGAATAGTTATTCTGTTTTTCTCAAATCCCTCTCTGGTTCGGAAGCATTTGGAAAATGAGATTAGCACATATTGCCCCAAAATCGATATTTCATTATCCTACCCTATGACCGGAAACAACAAAATCAAAACGTTCACTTTTTACAGGCCCATGTCGTGTCGTGTAAATCAAAGGAACTATGTTTTATGCCTGCAATTATTTAATACACGATCGCTATCCGAATATTAACACTGGCGGTCACGCAACTGGAGGAACATTATTTTATCGCATCATTGACAATCGAGTTAACAAATGAGGGACGGTTGTGAAAAACGACAGTGGTTGTTTTTCCAATTAGTGGTGTGCCAACAAGATTAATTCAATTATAGACACGTTTAATATACTTGAGAACTTTCATGCGGTAGAAATATCAATGTTTATTTATTTTAGCAGTGGTATGACAACAAGCACTCTCTCTAAAATTTCTGTTTCTATTCGTAACATCTGAAATTATTCATCCATTATTCTGTCAATTTGTTTTTGAGAATCTGGAAAGCGATATTTAGTATTCCACCGACCATATACAGGATGGTCCAGATCGTAACCAAGAAATTTTAACCACGTATTCTACATCAAAAATAAGCCCTAGTTTGTCATATAAACATATGTCGAGAAATGTTTCCTCTCAGAGATATGGGGTGTTAGAATTATAGAAAAAAAATGTCTTTTATTGATAACTTTCACACTGCTCGACATATTTTTATGAAATTTGAGACATATGTTTTGAGCGTCAAGGAGCACTTTTTGCATTATACAATTTCTTTTTTATTCTACCAGTGGCGTCCGTACTGCAGCGAGATTGAATATTTTCAAATAAAAAAATGATACGCCACTGGTTTTTCCGACAATAAAAATCACTATTTAAATCCTTATTTAATTTGGAGCAAATTCGGTCTCTTGACTTTTTGCTGTACGAGGCACCGTTTCCGGTTAAAAAAATAAAACACATTCTCATGCATGAAGAAATCGCCAAAATTTGATATGGTAGGTACAATACGTCATTTATTTTTTTAAACGGAAACGGTGCCTCGTACAGCAAAAAGTCAAGAGACCGAATTTGCTCCAAATTAAATAAGGATTTAAATAGTGATTTTGTTTGTCGGAAAAACCAGTGGCGTATCATTTTTTTATTTGAAAATATTCAGTCTCGCTGCAGTACGGACGCCACTGGTAGAATAAAAAAGAAATTGTATAATGCAAAAGTGCTCCTTGACGTTCAAAACATATGTCTCAAATTTCATAAAAATATGTCGAGCAGTGTGAAAGTTATCAATAAAAGACATTTTTTTTCTATAATTTTAACACCCCGTATCTCGGAGAGGAAACATTTCTCGACATATGTTTATATGACAAACTAGGGCTTATTTGTGATGTAGAATACGTGGTTAAAATTTCTTGGTTACGATCTGGACCATCCTGTATATGAGAAATTGTCTTGCTTTCTAGAAAGCCCTTGAAATTGTCTAAGCATAGGCAGAATTGAGAGGGGTGGGATTCCTATGTACCCTCAATAAAATTTCACGTATCCGCTTGAACAAAACTATACTCCACTCTTCCTTGAACCTTGTAGTGACTTGAAATATGGTATCATTTCATTATGGCTCCTTGAGGTAGAAGATATAACCCCCGATTCCATACTGGTTACAATGAGCCACCACCAAACATCCCCGGAGTTGTTAATTCGTTGTTGTAAATCGACCCCAGATTGAAAGATTCAATCTCGCAGTGGAAGAAGGAGAAAGAGAACAATTTGTAATCCAGTGCCGCGTTGTTGAGAACAAGGTAAGCATCAGACACTTTCGGTAATTACATCTGCAAGTGTTCCGAAGTCTGTAGTTAATTGGCGAAGTGGTTCGGGGGTGGTTTTCTTATGGTCCTTCGACAATCAACCGGCGGGACTGTTTTCCCACTGTTCGTTTCCACTCAAGTGGATTTTGCACACGCCTTTCTGCTAGCGGTGGGGAAAAGTACACCAATTGATCGAGAAACACAGATTTCCTGGATAAATCTCCGTTGTACACTGCTCAAAAATTAAAGTGAATATTTGAGATCGAGAGAAAACTTACTTTTGTCGCTTGAAAAGGCGTATGTTTGCGTATTAGACATACACAAAGTATGGTCCTCAAGACAATCAGAAAAAAATAGAAAAAACTCATTTAATGAGTTCACAAAGCATATCCGTTGATTTTGAGCAGCAGGAAAGAATATCTGGACGCTCATATGAGTCAACTCGCTTATGTTTTTCACCCAAGAATGTTGACTCCTGATGATACGCAACATTCGTCGAATTCTTGTACCAATCAACTGTTGTAGTATATCTACGTAAGGGAAAGTTCAACTGATCAAGAACCATTGCAAGAGAATCTTCCTAAAACCCCCTAAAAAGGCAACAAAAAACACATGATTAGGGTATTCGTATACGTGAATCCAACCAGGCCATCACATCTCAAGATGATGGAGTTTCTTCTCTATAAGGTGTTCAGGTTACCCTTTTGCCTGAAGTCATTTCTGTTATGGGTCGGTGAAAAGGGAATACGACTACAAGAAAATTGATATTTCCCCGTAATGGAAAACTTTGAATACAAAATGCTTTATCAGTTTTCCAATATCACCAACAATCTCTATCTGTCCCGGTTTTCGAATAACTGGAGAAAGAAATTTCAATAAGCCAAGTAGTATGGGATTCTGCTCATTCTATGAATAACACGAAAAATTGGATTTGATGTAGGCATAACAGCTTCACCAGGATCATCAATAGACTGCTCTATTACTGTGATCTAGTGTTCAAAAACTTGTATTCGATCGTCAACTATTTATACAGAGAGGGTAAGCAGTAAGGCACAACATACATTAAAGGGATTGAAAAGAGAACCTTGATCTTAATTGAGAGCTATTCTTTGGAGATAGTGCTGATGAAATTGCAGAATTTTCGTGGAAAATTATTTTCCTATTCCAGGTGCGTTTTACTTTTTTCACCGTGGAAAAAATGGATTGTGTTTTTATAACTTCCCTCAGAATTCCAGCAAAAAGGTTTGAATATCTCAGTACTCCATTATTTTTGGTTGGAAGCTTCAATCCTGCATTGATGGAATTGTTAATTTTTCATTGAAATTTGATTGTTGGCGAGCAGAATTGTTTCGTTACAGAACTTTGTTTGTTCTGTTTTCATGCATTTCCATTCGTAACTGAGTAGAAAGTAGATTGATAACAAGATATAGGGTTGTTCCTAAACCATTTCTGAACCTTTAGAAGCAATGCACATTTCACCAATTATTCCATAGTTTCAAATTAAAAAAAATTAATGTTGGCGAAAATTATGCCATCTTGAACTTCAATCAAACCAGGTCAGCAGTTTGCTCGGAAGTCCAACTCTTGTTAACTAGACGTTGATGTTAGATCAACTGAAATAATAACTTTTGAAGTTCCTAGTGCTTCCTTCCGATGATCGAGAAGCATATTCACAAATAAGGCATAATCATTGCATGAACTCCCTCATGCTTCGGTTGGAAACGCCTCAGGGTCTGCAGGATAATGGCTTGAAAACGAGTCCTCTTTCAAGCTACTCATTCTGCGAGCTACAAAATGGAATCCATTGAAACTGAAATGTTCACAAAGCCGATCAATAGAGCTCAACTTGTTGATAAATGATATTACAAACCTTATAATGTACGCTTGTTACATGATACTATTGAATTTCAAGCAGATCCATTTATCATTAGTGAATTTTCCCATTATCGGTATGGTTATAACCGTTTCTTTCACAGAAAGAAATCTAGGTTGTTCAGGTATTGATTAAGGTATTATATCGACTCTCGTGTCTGTAGTAAGGCCACATATTCAGTTTTTTATTGTACTTGTAGATTCAGGTGGATAAAATATACCTACTCAGCAAGACAGAATGGCCAGTGATTGGTATTCAATCTACATTATTCATAGTGACCTACCATGACATTCAGTGGAGGATTCATCGGTCAATATTACCCTATTTTTTCCTTTCAAACGCAGAATTTATATCAAGTGGATGGATGTTAATCATGAGATGGTTAAATAGCAATTACTCTCCTATTAAAAATCTTTAGCTCATTCGAAAGTAAATGAATTAGCTGAATTTGATTATTTTCAAAACAAAGTTAAAATTCAGTTCACAAAACGAGTCTATTGCAAAGATACCAAGCCATTTCATTTGTTGATGACGAAGGCTACATCAACTAAATGAGGAGTGTATGAGACACTACATCCGTGAAATGAAAATTCCATGAAATTATCTCCAAATCACAATTTCTGGAATGAAATAATGGAGGCAATTCGATAGTGTTGACAAGAAATGGTTCTTGTCCATGCGAAAACAAAAGTGCTCGAGTTTTTCTCAAGTCTCATTCTATTATATGGTTATTGCGTTTGGTTCATTTACGACCAAAGAAGTTAACGAATGCATTTGCATTTATATTACCACAGTGGCCATCACACTTCTTGGATTGCGAATACGTTGTTCCGTATTCAGAAATTAATATACGAAGAATTTTTTGAGGAAGAGATAATGAAGACAATGGAGGGTGGTGAACAACCTATAAGGGGTTATGAGCTTTTCGTTCATTGTTCACTGGGAAATTGAATAATTAAATGGTGGAAATATGACCTGAATACGAGGATATTGTGGAAATGAATAGAGAGAACTGTTTGCTTCTATTTAAGTAGTACTGGGTTTCATCAAGCTTGATCGTGGAATCAACGCTTGATTGACGAATAGACGTCAATTTGTTTTCAATCGATAATTCAGTCATTATCATTCAGAATATCATTCTCGCTTCAAATTATGATATTCATACGTCCATTCAATTATTCTTAACTGCTACTTCTTCAATATACCTATTCAGAATTTATATATAAATATATTATTAATGGAGTGACGGTCAAATCGTTAATCAGACAATCAGAATTTTATGGAACCCTGTGTTAGTGTTCTGCATATCAGTGACACACCTTCGATATAACTCAAAACGATAAATGCAAAAGCAATGTTTCAGATATGAGTTTTTTTTTATACTTATCTAGAGAAATATAAAACAAATTACATTTTACTGTAGGGTGTTAAAAAATACTGGCAAAAAACTATACTTGGATAAATTGTATGTGATGTTCACCACCTTCTATTGAAGAATAAACGATGCTTAAAGAAAAAAATTTGGGCATAAAGAAGTTCAACAAAATTAAGCCACAAACAATGTCATCGTAAAAGATGCAAAAAGCAACAACACCAAAAAATGCTGATCTCAGGTTGAAATCGAGTTAAATTTTAAGATGTACAAGTACTTATTTCAACGTTTATTCAAGGTTTTTTCCATCTGGTTGAATAAACGTTGAGAGGACACGCCAAAAACACGTTTCATATTGGTTTATGAAGCAACGGGCTGTGGAATAGTTTTGTATTCATCATGTTTCTTACTCCTCATTGAATGCAGGTACATTGAGGAACAGGAGAGTTTGTTGTTGGTGGTTGAAATAACGGGTTGTCGAATAGTTTAGTATTCATGATAAGGACACATTCCTAATTGCTACAGTAAAGAGTTGAATTGATTTGAGGTAGAATCAACATTTGGTTGAATTTAGGTTAGGTTAGGTTAAGAATTACACGTTATAAAATTCAACGAGTAACCTCTAATGGAAATCAGAGAACTATCCTTTTCCAACCCGATGAAAGCATTCGAATTCATTAAAAAAGCGACATCCAGAACTTACTCGAACACCCAATCGATAAATTTTGTTTTTCCAGTTCACCAAACCGAGTTCAACTCCTCTTTCCAACACCCATATCTCCTTAATGACGAGAATGAAAATCTACAGGTTCCTCGCTTAGTAAAGAGGGATAAAAACAAACGGAATTTCCACCGAATAGAAGACGGAGAATCTACATTTAACTAACGCCTTGGAGTTTCACGTTTTATCACGTTCTTCCGACAACGGTTTCGGGACCTCCGTTTTTAACCGGGTCCCAGTTGGTCCTGGGGGAACTTGAATAATAGTAATTTATTATGTGTGTCTTGTTCCTTAAGTGCGATAAGAATTTGTTCCCGCTTTTAATGAGTTTGCAGTTGGAGTATTTAGTTCCAATTAGGGCTGGCTTCGATGCTCCGCAGAGAGGAATATGGAGATCTGCTTGGAAGCCAATAAACGGACTACAAATTCCCAACAGCTGCTTCGTAATGGGGGTTGTTTTTCACTTTTCAAACACGAGGCAATAATCCCAATAAATCGAAACGAAGGCATGAACTACTGCAAAATCATTTTTGCCTCTGCACAACAAGTGCAGTGTTAAAAGATTAAACAATGTAAGATGCCAACAGCATCAGTGAATATAGATGGACTGCACATAGCATCATTGTCATTGTAGCAAGGCTTTTAGAGCTACATTGAACATTGAAGAGTCTATAGTGAACAACATGGAATGTTCAAAGCATTGTTGGAGTGTTGAAGGATTAAACAATGTAAGACGCCAACAGCATCAGTCAATATTGATGGACTGCACATAGCATCATTGTCATTGTAGCAAGGCTTTAAGAGCTACATTGAAGAGTATGTAGTGAACAACATGGAATGTTCAAAGCATTGTTGGAGTGTTGAAGGATTAAACAATGTAAGAGCCAACAGCATCAGTCAATATAGATGGAGTGCACATAGCATCATCGTCATTGTCTTTGTATATAGTATAGATGTTCATATGGCCAGTAGTATTGAAACAAACAGAACTGTACTCGCAATATCCACTCAACAAGCATCAATCGAATAGAGTCCAATCATCTTTTCAGTTTGTCTCTTTCGTTTCATTGAGAATCAACCTTGAACTCCCTGGAATGTGTAACAACGCAATTAAGCCTCCTTTTGCCTCGAGAAGAAGAAGAACTGTTTATCAAGTCTCGACTAGAACCAACGTGATAATGAAGAAAAACACAACGAACAATTTACCCTGTAATTACGCAGTTAAAACAATACCAACCTTTTTTCCCCCTAGGACCGAGGAATCCCAACATGCGAGCTCTTTTTTCAGGCATCAGCGCAACTTGGCAATTATCCAGTAATTCCTGGGATGCGTTCCTGTACCAAACTCGATCTTAAACAACGGAAATGACGTGTATTTCTCAGACTTAACTCAAAAGAGGTTAGCGTGACAATTAGATAGACATTTCCTTCAATTCCCACGGCTATACGATGGGGAAATATACAGCACCAGTTTGAGGTGTTCTGGGACCACAAACGTTGGATGATAGATGTATGTAGGTCTTCTAAAAATGAGAATTTGAAAGTTGTTTCTCAAATTCTCGAGTGAGAAATGATGGGCGTTATTTGGCCTGTGGTTTCAAACTTATAAGCATGTCTGGAAGGACAGACTGGTCTCCTTCAGCAACCGAAAGTGATTCTTCAAGGATATTCATTCCATTGATCTGTCTGATACTGTAGCGGTATTTGCTGACAGCTTTGCAGACGTTTTCACATAATCACATGTCATTGTTTTCCCAAGTTGTCTATTACATATATCAGCAAGATTGCCACTGAAAATTGTTTTCATACAGTGCACCATCTTTCTCTGGTGGCAAGGCTTCACAATTGACGGCATAATCCAAAATAATGACGTCGAGCATGATCCAAAATAATGACGTCAAGCATAATCCAAAATGATGTAGTCAAGCATAATCCAAAATGATGTAGTCAAGCATAATCCAAAAAAATGCCGTCAAGCATAATCCAAATTAATGTCGTCAAGCATAATCCAAAATAGTGACGTCGGGCATAATCCAAAATAATGAGGTCAAGCATAATCCAAAATGATGCCGTCAAGCATAATCCAAAATAATGACGTCAAATATGCCTGAATTTCCTCAAGTATATTTCGAAAGGCTTATTCATGGGGATTGGCGAATGCAATCGATCCGGAACGTTGATAAATCTAAAAGTAGGATAGCTGGTATTATTCCCCATTGTAGAAAATGAACTGTTACATCCAATTTGCCCCAGGTTCAATCCGAGCTGCGCCGAAAGCACTGTAAATAAGACCATAGACGTTTATGGGCCATATATTCATTTGGCATGCTTTCATTTCTCGACTTAATGCGTTTAATTCTTTTTCATTTGGCCAACCGCCGGAGGTTTTAAATTTGTTCACGGTGTTACCGATAAGTGATGTTACATTAGATGGTTTATCAACAAGTTCTCCCTTGGCGAACGCGAAGGATTTGTGAATTTTCCCAGGGTGTTTCGTGTGACCTAGATGAATTGACGTGGAGCGCATAGGTTAAGGTTCATGAATTTCCCGTTATTTGTGCCAACACTATAGGCAAGTAACGTCAATGGGATAGCGCAATGACACAATTCATTATTTGACAGTGATGCGATTTTGGATAAATGTTGGTGAGGGGTGCAAACAGGAAGACTGTTTATGTTAAATTCTTTTATTCATAAGCCTACGTTTCGGCTAATCAATGCAAGTTTTCGTCAGGGTTCTATAATGTACAGTAGATATATTATATTCCATTCATATTTATTTTAGCAGTCGGTTGGCCATGAAATGATTTTCTCAAGTTTTTGTTACCAGAACGGAGTAAGGTTGGCACTCATGAAATGTCGTTAATGTCATAACGCCGTTGCCACAACTAATATCAATGTTTATTACGAAAATGCCGAAAGTGATTGAAAAAAGAGACAGGGTTTCAGGAAGTGCTATTTAGAATTCAGGTCCGCTCATTCAAATAGTTATACCCTGATATTCTAAAATCCACAATGCGTCAGACGGTAGCGAGCATATTCAATGTAAGAGAATTTATATAGTTTGAATCTAAACGACTTATATTTCAGCTGAATATTTCCACAATCAGAAAGATTGTGAATGAAAAGGATGACAAAGAAGTTCCTTCTATTGGGAGACCCAAAAAAGTGGTGGCATTTGAGAATTTTATGTTTGAGTGAATTAATGCGAAAAGTTTACTACAGGATTTTCGATGAATGTCATCGTAGAATAAGTTCCCGAAAATTGATTTTTCTATTTTTCATTTGTCTTGTCCTATACATTGTAAATGTCTTAAGGTACCAATAAATACCTTATTATTATTATTATTTTATCAATGTATCAAGACGAACAGCCACAAATACGCGCCAGTTGTCCTGTTAATTGTTTATTAATGTGAAATTTTTGTTCAAAGGTGAAGTTCATCTTAACTTAAATCTTCCTTTAATTCCTTTTACTTATATTGATGCAAGATGATTTTTGTAGAAGAATTCAACATTCTTTTGATTATCTGTTAATTCCTTCGGGAGTTACCCATTCCCAACCACTGCATCATATGCATTTCATCTTCGGGTTGATATTTTTGAAATCTACAACTGATGTAACGTATTCAAACTTTAGCCGAAGAAGATAACGAACATTAACTCTCCTCAAGCTAGTGCATATCATGATATTATACTGATCTCTTGTATTTTCCATGCAAATAACTGGATTTGGTATGCCCTCAATCAGTTTGTATAAACTTCAATTGTGTTCGTCACTTTTTTTCCGAAGAGATTCGACATTGTGATAAAATACGTAATAACAGAAACTTTTACCTAGACCGGGCAACATAGCGCTGATTTACAACCAAAAAATGTTTTGACAAGCGTCATATCCCCACATTTTCCAACTATAGAGAGTAAAATGTGTCAAATTTCCATGGCCAACCGAATGGTAAAATAAAAGTGAATGGAGTATAGAAAACTTCTTCAAATGATAAGAAACCCCATCCCTCCTACGCAAAATCGAATAGAGTTCCGGGATATGAACTTGCAGCAGACCGAAATATCGACCAGGCCCATAGGTCAGGAAATTGCTTAATAAAAATTTCAGGATCCCATCAGCGAATATACCTACACCTGCCATTGAGTTTCGTTTTATTCAATCCGACTGCGGTCGATACATCCTGAGAACACATTGAAAACTGCACGAACCCCGAAACTGCGACACGATCGTATATAGACCCCCCCAAAACGCGACTCTATAATTTCATTCGACGGGTCGAATATAGAAGATTTTCGCGTTTTTCTGCGGGATAATACGGTCGAAAATGAAAGCATTTTTTATTCATCGGGAACGAGGTCGGAATACGAGCATCTGTGTGTATTTTAGGGTATTATTTATTAACACTGCAAAATCCTGGCAATACGGAATGATTTTGGGGAGGTTAGCGAAATGCGAGGGGTTTATACAATTTCCCTGGTAAATTGTATGTAACCGAAATGAATCCACTCGTTTGTTCAGTTTCCCTCGAAAAATAAGGAGTAACTACCCATAATTGCACATCTTTTTTTGTTTGATTAAAACTTCTATCTGCCTTTCAATTATTTTTATTTTTTTTTATTTCAGGGCAAGTTATACAGTGGAGTTTCTTCGGTTTATTCGTTTCGTGTGTTTTCAGAATTTACACTGCTCAAGAATTAAAGTGAATATTCGAGAAAAAACTGACTTTTTGCACTTGAATTGTGCATTTGAGGAGGCGTTTGTTTTGATGGAAGCACAGATTATACGAGGATGAATTGATATTTATTTAGCCTAGACCTTAGAACATAGATACATGGAATGGCCATTCAGTGCTACGAATGAAATGTTTGTAGTCCACACATTCGATGTTTCTAGAGCGACACTAAGGCAGTGGCGTTTTATTGGAAAATTCACATGCGTCCTGTCTATTCGTATTGAAAATTGATGCGCCAATGATGTCCGAATCAACTGTCTCAATTGTGATTGGCCGACACTAAGCAACTATCTCACTCCAGTTTTTGGAATGTTTATTTTCCATTCCATGTATCTATGTTCTAAGGCCTAGACCAGTTCCACGTATAACAAAAATATTGCGTTACCATAGCAACGAACAATAACTCATTAGAAGTGTCAGTGTGAAGTTTGAGGTCAAGAAAGTAAACCAGAGTTACGCAATAAATTGAAAGAAAGAAGTTATCCACCGAAATTGTGAAAATCGAAAAATTGGAGTATCGAGCTATCATCAAGTACCTGTATTTAAAAGTGTTAAGAGGTAAGCAGATTTATGAAGTTATGCTTAATACCCTTGGTGATCGATGTCCTTCGTATACGACCGTGAAAAATTGAACTGCAAGCTTCAAAAGAAGTTAATTTTCCATTGAAGATGACGACCGATCGTGAAGGCTTTTCTGTGTCAATCCCCGAACATATCGATGCAGTTCATGACATGATTTTATCAGAAGATCGAATTGGGCTAAAACGGATATCTGAAGCACTGAATATTTCATACGTTCGATCTGTGCTCGATTTGAAAACTATGTAGACTTCTTAAACCGAATTGTTACTATACATGAGACTTTGCTACATTTCTACGATCCAGAAACAAAGCAACAATCGATGGAATGGCAATACTTTGGTTCTCCAAGACCTAAGAAGTTTCGTGTCCAAAAATCTGCTGGAAAAGTTCTTGCTTCAGTTTAATGGGATTGCCTTGGAGTAATCATGATTGATTTTTTGGATAAGAGTAGAACAATAACCGGAGATTACTATTCGGCATTACTGACCACTCTACGGGAAAAAATTAAAGAGAAAAGACGAGGAAAGCTATCCAGAGGTGTTTTGTTTTTGCAGGACAACGCTCCTGCACACAAATCTCATGTTGCCATGCAAAAAATTTAGGTTTTGAATTACTAGTAGAGTCATTCGGGGTAACTGAGCGCAGTGGGTAAGTGTGCGGAGTGCGTATATCTCGACTATGCAATGTATGAAAGTGGGGTTCATTTAGGTGAAGCAAGGGAGCAGAATCCCCAAATTAGTTTTTCATAGGAGTACGCCGTGCGACGTTTCGTTAACTTTTTATTTGCAATCAATCAAATTCACTAGTTTTCTTGTTAATTTTCACCATCTCTGCAAATTCTGCCAGGTCCAACTTCCGAGTCCGACAGTGTTAAAAAATATTTTATTCGATCATGGGCATATTAATCTAAATATATAATAAAAAATTTTAGGTTCTCTTAGCTGCTCAACTCTATAAGAACGTCAATTCAAATTTTGGCTTACTGGGGAAAGTGTGCGCGGGTAAGTGTGCGCATAGATTCATTATTAGGGCATTAGTTCAGTGAGGAATAAATTATGACATTGTTGATTATCTTGGTTAAGACTCTATCAATATTGCCCTATTTGTTCAGAAAAATATGAAGAGCCACCAACAGGGGAATGTATCAAGTGTTTAGTTCACCAGGAATTGTGCCACGAACGATAATGCAGTGCTTATAAAGAGGCGCTTCTGTATTGACATTAAACAGCATTTCTCTAATATTGTAACATTTTGATGACATTATTTTGTAATTTCTTTTGATCTTATGAATATGTTTTAATTTTCCTAGCTTCAAAATTTGAAACAGGGTATGGCTTGAAAGGCAAAAGTGCGCACAGTTGCCCCGAATGACTCTACAACCCCCCTTATTCACCAGATTTGGCTCAATCCGACTATCATCTCTTTCATCAACTGAAAAAAGGTTTAAAAGCTCGTAAATTTTCTTCCAACGAGGAGGTAATAAAAGCTGTGGAGGTCTAGCTTGCAGAGCAAGAAGAAACTTTTTTTTTGAAAGGTCTAGAGACGTTGCAGGTTCGCTTTAATAAATGTATCCAATTAAGAGGAGGATATGTTGGGTAATGAAATATTTTGACATTGAAATTTTGTTTGGTTCTATAGTAGCCTAAGAATTTTTCAATATATCCTCGTATTATCCCCATCGACGAGACAATAACATTTCAATTATCATCTTTCCAAAGCTGAAATTTCTAAACTTTTCATTATTCTCGTCACTTGTTTATCACTACAGTAATTTTCTTCAGATGCCTTGGTGAGTTTTGTAAGTAGGCTTCGATATTTTTCTGATACATGTCTTTATATGTCATGTACAACAAATATGCCTCAATCCAAAAATGAATTGAGGACTGTCAAAGTCTACAAGAAGAAAAAACTTTCAAAATCGATACCGATATAAGCTTGATTCCATTTACCTTGGGGCAGATTGAGCAGAGTGTCACCCTTCTTGTCACGTCTGTAAGTCACCGAAATGAAAAAACGTCCAACTTCGACCGACACGTTATTGTTTACTGTCGGACTTATCGATTCTTATTCCCCGATGTCGGGAAGGCAGAAAAACTCTAACGTCTCATCTATAAATCAAATGTTTCATAAATTCGGTACGAAATGTCTTATTCCATAAAAAGTTCGAGCTCTGGGAGAGCAACGACTGGAATCTGAAATGTTACCGGTGATAAATTCATTCTAATTGAAAAGTTTGAACTACCCAGACCTCCGTGTACAGCATAAAATCGGAATGTGGGTCTAACGTGAATTGGGAGCTGAATAGTTCTGGATTACCTATATTGAAAGATCAACGTAGAGAGGATAGAATATGTTCTAGAATACAGAATTGAGGGTATTCTCGCTGATCTTTTATTTATAGCATAAGCATAGTTTTCTATGATGTACATTGAGATGGCTCATGGTTTGGGATTCAAGAACAATTCAAAATACGCCTTACAACAATCATCATATCTATTATATACAGGTGCCCCAAAACTAATGAATCAAACGTCACACCACGATAGAGTAGATCAATTACTATCGAATGACACCAACATTAGTTGAGCGAAAATGTACCGTTTTTGAAAAAACCTAACCTATAGTTGCCGATTTTCGAACTATTTTTTCAATCACAATGCCAATTTGTGATTAAGGATAGCGTTTTGCTCCCATATTATCATCCCTATAGAGGGGGTTTATTCTGTGTAATAAAAATCATGTAGAAAAAACAATTGTTTTAATTCACATTTACTTAGGTTATCGATTAACTACTTAAAATAATTTCAATTAGGGCAGATAAAACAATAATCTTAGTTCAATATAATTTAAAATCTATATCCTTTTTCACAAACTGGCCCAGTGATTGAGGAAAATAGTTCGAAAATCGGCAACTTTAGGTATTTTAATAAAATTCTGATTTTTTGGAAACGGTACATTTTCGTTGAACTAATGTTGGTGTCATTCGATAATATTTGGTCTACTCTATCGTGGTGTGACGTTTGATTCTTTAGTTTTGGTACACCCCGTATATTATATGGGATAAAGCAGCAATTTTTATCTTGTCGACTTTCAAAGAAAGCGGTATTACCCAAGAACTACTACTGGACTAATATTGTTGCATCCAATAATGGATTAAATGAAAATCTGCCTTATGTCAGTCAACAATTCAATTATTGTTGGGGATATACTCGAGCGTCTTGTAGACCTAGTGGATTTTGAAAGTTGAAAAAGGTTCTATGATGTATGCACTTTTAGCGGTGGGGAAAGCGTCTGCAGGGTCTCAAATATGTAAAAACATCGTGTACATACTCAGGCGTGTCAGATTAAGATACTGTATATGCCCTACGTGTCTCTGATAATAAATTCATGTTAATCTGACAGTTTGCGTGGTGGGGCTGGCCGTACAGAAGATTTGAAAATGGTAGAAAAATTTTGTTTTCCAGCGTGTTAAATTTTTAGGAAATATGCTAATTGGACCCAAAGGAAGCTACATTTCAAGAGACTGACAATTTGGACGTGACGTCAGGTCACAGCGGTCCTTTGAATATGCAAAAAGAAATCGTTACTTGTACATACTCGAGCGTGTCAGATTTTCGTACAGACGTGTTAACCTATTAATCGGACACTAATCAGATGGGGTTTCCTTAATCTGACAATTTGAAGATGATATTAAGCATTTTTTCAAATATCTCCTTTCCTGTACCTCTAATCGTTTCTGTGCTCATTATGAAAGTTGTATATAATATAATTCTATACAACTTTTGTCTGAAGCAATTTTACATACTCTTAACCGTTTTCGAGTTAGAGGGCGATAAGGGCGAGGAGCTTAGCCACACATGCGAAACGCCAAGGTCAATGTAGAAACCCAAACAAAATTTGTAGACAATGTTATGCTCTACAACTGCGAAAAAATTTGAAGCCCAGGAGAGGAGATAATTCAAAAAAACTGATTTTTGTCACCTTTATGGCCAATTTTTATTGTTTCGTCTTGCTGAAACTGCCAAATTATATTTTTTCCGTTATTCTTAAATGATTAGCTTCAAAATGAAAAAAAAAGCCATCTCGCGCTCAAGAATGTACACGTGACGTTTTTTTTCTGCAAGTTTGGCGCTCTCCCACACATTTTCGTCACGCTTACATTGTCAGATTAAGAGAATATATACTTTTCAACATATAATTAACCACATGTATATTAATCTGATACGAGTATGTACAATCATCGTTTTTTTTCTCACTATTCTGGACAATTCCCCCTGTATACAGGTCTAATTTTTGGTAAAGGTACTCTACAGGGGCCAGGGTATCTCCCCTCATATTAATCTGACACGCTCGAGTAAATCCCGAATTTCCTTCTTGGACTCCCCAACTATTAGGTTAGGTTAGATTAGGTTAGGTTAGGTTAGGTTAGATCAATGTTGTACCAATATTCGTCTTTTAAACTAATTAAAATAAGATTTTCTGTTGGAAAATCTTTCCCATCCCTCAAAAGCCCCACAACTCTACCAGACTAAAATCCTTTGAAGCTAGCTTTATAAAACACGTGGTCTCAAGTCAACTACAACAAACATAGTAGAACCCTATTAAGCGAGTGGATGGTTGATTATCAGACGGTGTCAATTGGACTCACAACACTGCAGCCTCTTAAACTTGTCTCGCGAAAAAACGGCATAAAAAGTTCTTTTATAGCCGAACTAACCTGAGTTCAGTCAGAAGGTGTCATTGGACATCGAACTTTCCAACAGCTTTCCCTGACAGCCAAACGAAATTTCGGACAAAAAATGTCAAAGTCCCACTCCCGGCTGAAAGCGGATCCATTCAATAATAGATGAACTTTGACCCGGACCTCGGCGGTCTGGCAGAGTCCACTCCAACTGCCGGACCAGATCGCTAATTTCCACTTCCATTCTGTCCATTAAGTGCTTATTCATCCGATTTTTATGGTCGGTGCCCGGGCTGCGGGCCAGCAAATGAAATAATGCCCCACGGTCCGTCCGTTCTCCCCGCTCACAGGTGTCTCATTTATGTTTTAAATGCTCATAAGATGAGAATGTCAACCGTCGTTAATTTTTCATGGGATATGAGTCTCGCAATTTCGCCGCCATTCAATTTTCCATGCATCTCATCGTCCGTCTGCTGCTCCGGTCGGAATTTTCCATGCTTATGTTCGGCGTAATTGGAAAGGGAGGAAAAGAGCGCTTTTTGAATCCCGCGGAATTCCAGCCATTGCGAGGGCCGTACGACAAAGAGTTTTTTCCGGCCTATGTCTTCTCATGAAAAAAATTTGTCGACGAAACATCAGGAATGATTAGGTATGTTCTAAAGTTGAAGCTATGAGCTTTGAACAAACACTTGAACTGATATACAAGCCAGAAGGTGAATCGAAAATGTCGAGCAATATTGATAGAACACCAAAAAACTTCCGAAACCGCTTATTAACTGTGCTAAAGCCCTTGAAGAGCTCCTAACCTAACCGTTCTTGACTTTTAATATGGATTCCACAATCTACTTCTCCAAAATAAAATGATAGGGGTAGTCCGGGAGACTTGCTCAGGTAGGAGACTTGAACCACCTCAAATATTTCAATTCACATTCTTCTTTCTTTATAAAACCTTAAATTTGCTCACACTCGATGAAAATTTTGACAACCACAGTGTTTAGCAACATTGAAGCTTGTATGGCTGTGTTTAAAATAAGCAATTCAGTCAATAGTAATTGATTTTCCTGGTGCACAGTGCCCATGATGCTTATAAAGTCTTCAACAGTATTTTTTCTACTTCAAAGATACTGTTTGATCATCACACGAAATTGCTTGAAGAAAAATAACAAAACTGGGGTCCCTGAAATGACACTAATTTTCAAGCAGACGGTCAGAATGCCATGAAATTTCGTCGTCTTTCTTTGACGCCATTTAATGCTGCGCTGAATGAATCTAGGGGGAGTCCGGGAGACTTGCACAGGTAGGAGACTTGAACCACCTCAAATACTTCAATTCAAATTTCGCGCTACCGGTATCGTGAATAGCTTGCGACATACTCGTAGCAAGGCACAACTAGTGGCGGCTCCATTTTGGCCGCCATCAAAACAGTTCGGGAGTGAAAGGGTTGAACGTGATTTTGTTGTTAGGAAGTAAGAAATTGAATAATTTTTGTTTGTTACACTGTCTAAAAAGTTTAATAGGTGCGTGGTGTTATTTAGTTTTATTGCTTTCATTGATTAATATTGTTTTACAAACGATGATCCTTTTTCATAGTAGTTGTGAAAGTTTCAAGAAAACATCTGTTAAATAGACTAAAAGGGAGTGCGGGAGACTTGATCCATGCTATGGTCTAGAGACATAATCAGTGGTCCAAGTTTCCCGCACTGAGCTTAGATAATAGTTTTGTTCAAAAAAATAAAATAGAATAATAGAAACAAATATAAAAATATACAAAGTTTCAAAAAAGTAAAATACATCTCGGAAATAAGTGAGATAGAAAATATGTATTTCATACGCTGATACATCTGATGATGAAAACCTTGACATAGACAATCGTTGGTCATTGGAAATTGTTTTCTTTCAATGTTTTTCCTGATAAACAAACTTATGGTCAAGTCTCTCTCGCCCCCTGTTCAACTCCCCCATCACCGAAAGAAAAGATTCAATGAGAAAGGTTTACCAAAAATATTTTAATTAGTATTGATATATTTATCACTCCCCGATCAAAATAACTGTACTTGCTTTATAAATTGAGTAACTACGATTGTTAAATCGATTTTATTACCATTTCCTCATAACACCAATGGATATATTTCATTACCATATCAGAATGAGGAATTCCCACAGAAAACCAAAGTTCTCTAGTCAGTGTCATATAGCCTTAACAATTTGATGTTACTATAAGATATATTTTAATTCTCGAAATTTAAAAAACGTTTACTACTGCAGTTACATGTTGATGCATTACGAAACCGAAATATAAGCGAATATATCCGAATCCTCCAAATGACGAGGATCCCCTGACTTCCCGGGTTATATCTGCCGGGTAGCAGGTGTTCATTCGGCGATAGTTAGGTATTGGTTACGCGTCGTTAGAGTAAATATTAAAATTGAAGGTGGATTAAAATTGAAAGTGAAAAAGTGAAATTTCCAATCATAGATCGTATAGTGTCTCAATGGAGAGTCCAGCACGCTTTGTAAATTTATTCAAAGTTGGGGTTTAGGGGACTACATACAAAAATTGAGTGGTAAGTTACATTTTTGTAAATTATTTATAGCATCACCCATTTAACTCTTATTGAGTACATGCTAGAAGTTTCGAAAATGAATTTCTTAGATTTCGATAGGTACCTATGACCTTAGCTCTATGCTCTATGCTATCCAATGCTCAAAACTTTGTCACTCCGTAATTTTTTCGATTCGCGCTTTCAGGGCGCCATTTTGGAAAAATGATGGCCAATATATGTTTTTCAACTTTCTCTTTTGAGTTTAAGTTCACGATGATTATTTTTTATTTTATACATTTGACCATTTGTAGACTCAATTGACTTATAGAATCATATATAATTTTTCGTCCTGGTTTTGGATTTTCTCGCGAATAACAGATTAGATATCAACTTGAATGTAATTTTTAGAATCTGATAACTCGTTGCAGAAATATATTGGTCGTGTGAAAAGTGTTTGCAAAACGCGTAAATCCGTGAAGCACTTTTCCCAATATGGTGGATATGGCGGCAGAAGGCAAACTTTTTCGACTACATTCATTTTTCGTTTCAGATGAAGGTATCGATTATTCAAATTTCCAGTTGATGTATGATGATGATGATACCCTCAAAGAAATCTTCCCAAAAATTGGACCAAGAATGGTTTTCAAAAAAATGTTACGAAATCTGCGATTAGAAAATGAAATTCAACATTCATGTTCAAATGAAGTTAATCTAATGGCGAGTCTAATGGTAATAATTTTGCGACTCGTATAACTTCTTGAACGAATGCGTATATAATTGATTCATAATTTCTGAAGGGTGGAAGTTTTATTTTCATTTCGTGTGTGATTCCTATTAACAGTAAGTACAAAAGTTCCTGAGTTCCTGGATAAATATTTATTTTTTATGTTATATAAATCATTACGATCTCCTTTTTATTATATGTTTATGGATATTTTTTATTTTTTCATGAAGAACATGTTTTTTGTCTGTGATGGATTTTAAGTATTGGCTTTGACTTTAGGACTGATGTGTATGTAACAGTTCAAAACAAAATTATAATTATGAACAATAAAGTGCTATAATGTGATACTATTGTTTATATATATATATATATTTACCCAAATACCAGACCATTTCATATCTTAATTTCAAAATGATGCAGTTGAATCATTTTTAATCTTATATGACATTGTGAATTCAGTGCGTTACAATTTACTAATGAAATCAATACACCTGTAGGTGTAGGTAAATGAGTGTTCATGAGCATTTCAATTATATGGTTGTCTGAATCCATTTAAAAACTTTTGTAAGTTATATTGATTTTTTCTACTGCTATAATACAGACTTAACCAACATGTCAGAAAAAATGAACCAATTCATTGCTATTTATTTTTGTTAAGTTACACGCTCATCTGAGTGCAACATATCAAAAATGTAGTAATTAATTCGTCCATTCTTCTGGCCGGAAATATATAGCAACGTTAGCCCATTTTGTAGTGTGGTAATAAAATAATTCAATTAGTCTGGTCAAAGAGCTTGAAAAAGATAATCATATGGGTTTACTAGGGCGGCTAGATAAGTTTACTAATATAGTAAAACGGAATTGCAAACGTAGTTATAGAAGCTTACTACGGCAATGAAATGAAGTAATGTAAAGGAGTTGATAAAAGATTCAAAGTCAGTTATAAAAGTTTACTAAGGTAGTGAGACCGTGCTACGAACGAAAGTTATACTGTATTACTGCGGTTCTTTCACTGAGATACTGGAGCAATAAAGAAGTTTACAACTGTAGACAAATAATTCAATAACGGTAATAAATCTTGAAAAACTCTTATAGTCTAATCACTAGGATAGTTTTTGTAAGACGGTTTTATTTCTGTTATAAAGAGATATATCATACAGCCATAATGAACCAAATCGTTGTAAACCAAGACGAATTATGGGAAGTAAAAAGTTTTGTTGAGGCATATAGTATATGAATTTTCTCACTACTGTTATTATATTTTTTTTTCAGTGATGGGTTAGGTAGACATGAACCAATTTTCGGTTCCTAAAAACAAATTGCTGTACTTAAAATGATCATCTCCCCATCACTCTACTATTATCTATTGTTACCTATTTGTGCATGATATCTTCTCGCAAAATAATGAGTTGCTACCATCTACAGATACAACTTAAGTGGCTTTAGAGTGAAAAGGGGTTCAACTCTTCCGGACTCCCCATATATTATGCGTATGCTTTTGAGTTTCTGCTAAGTCATAAGATAAGTGATAAGTGATATGTTTCAAGGGGTATGCAACCCTGTTTGGTTAAGCTGAGAAGATTATTCATACCGATTTACAGGACATTTGAGTAAAAATACAATCTAATGATTGTAATTAGATGCACCTTTAAAGGATGATTTTTTAGCATTCTTGTGATTGAATCATCATCATCATAATTGCTGTATCCCGTTACCGAGAATAAACCCTATTTTCTTAGGGCTAGTTGCGACTGTGTGCCTTCCTGTGACTGAAGAGACCCAGCCGTGACCTACAGATCCTCCCACACTACGGGCATGGATAGTCACCAACCAGATCTGGCCGCCGCTGTATTCTTCTCGAGTTTCCATTACAACTGTGGACCAAAGACCTCCACTGTGATCTGTCTAACGCTAGTTGTTCCCAGTTATGATTGCCATTAACTGATTTAAGGGATTGATGCAGTATATCCTTAAACCGCTTATACTGGCCTCCTGGTTTCCGAGCTCCCTCTGTGAATTCTCCATACATTTTGGGAAGTCTTGTGTCTTGCATCCTCAGAATGTGGCCGCTCCATCTGAGTCGGGGTCTCGTTACTTGAGCCTCAATTGTTGTGATTGAATAATTCCCAATTAATGACACATTGTAGGTGTAACAAGGAAACTTCAATGTTTATAAAAAGATTGCAGGGGGAATCATGTTAGCTGATGCATTTTATGCCTGATGATGCCACGTACTCATAAACCCCAACCCCGTTTTTCCTGACATTTCCTAAGAAAGTCTTAAAATGATTAATAGCACGCAGAGAACAGCTTTGCTCTAATACCTCGGAAGCATGAAATGGAAATGCAAATTTTCAATTTTGCACCTCGTATTGGATTAATTATTTATCTTGACAGCATTCTCTTTATAAATATTCAATGATAAGGTTCTCGGACATGATTTCATCAATTTCGTTGGGGTATTCTGCATCAGGGGAAGTGTATGGATTAGAAATGCATATTTCATGGGCAGGGTGTTATAAAACAATACTTCAAACGAATAATTCTTTGCTTTGCTCACTGTGCAATTCTGAATAGACTCTCCATCAATTAACAAAAGCTATGTATCAGGTGAAAACGTAGGATTATCCTTTGTCCATTTGAAAAAATTCGAATTCCTTGGTTAGATTCGTAGATGATTCACCAAATATCTGTCACAAGAGTAGTCATACCTTATAATAACACATTCTTGATAGCTTCCTTCAGTCTGACTGTCGTCTGGTTTTTCGAAGCATTCTGATTGTGCCAGATACCTATCTAATATTCCTGGAAAACTGATTTAGAATTCTCAGAATCGATCGTAACCTATGATTATGAAACAGACATGAAATATTAACGTTTCCTCTTCGTGCTTACCAACACTATAACAGCCTTTGTGAAAATCCAAATCGAACAAAGGAGCCGGCTGATAACCCATGTATTCCGTACATGAATCAAAACGATTTTAGATTCATCAATCCGGCATCGTATCTCTGGGCTGGGTGCAGGGAAGCAGTGCGTGCACGTATTATACGCCTCCCACTGTAGTCGCACGTAAGTGGTATTCGAGAATTATAAAAGGCGTAAGCGCTCAGCGGGTTAATATAGAGCTTTAGCTAAAGAGATAAAGCGGCTAAAGACGAAGACACGTTGCATTATTCAACGCTGATCCGGCCAAGGGCACTTTGGATCGCGTCGGCAGGATCGAACTAGCCTGGAGGGAATATTGTTGGGAGGAAGGTCGGGCATCGAATCTGGTTTATTCGATGTATAGGGGGTTCGTTTATGGGAAATATTTTCATTTATCCAGTGATTTTAACGGAACTGTCCCGGACAAGTTCTTTCCACACGTGGGGAATCCATTGAATTTGGGAAAGGGAGGAAAAATCTTCTTCTTCATGGTCTGACTAGGATTACTCCTGTTTGTGTGCCTCTCATTCTGTTTCCGTTGTTGTTGTTGCCAGTAAGTTGTCCTTCTATCTTTTCTTTAGTCTTCCCGTTGGTCTTTTGCTGTATGGTTTAGTATTTTTGCAAATGTTAGCTTATCTGTCAGGTGCCATTCTATCAACATGACTATCCCAGTATCTCTTCCTTGCTTTCACCCATTTGTTGATTTCCTGGATGTTACATTGCTTCCCTTGTTCTTATTTGTTTGTCTGTCTCTGAGTGTTATACTCTCTATTGTTCTTAGAGTCCTCTAAACACCATACGGTTTGTTTTTTCCGCAGAAATCTTTATGTTAATGGCTTTCGTCGTGATGTTGAATGTGTGCAGGAAAAATCCAGTAGAATTGTTCACTATTATCAAAGTGCAAGTGCAAATCTTCTTCAAATGGAGTTCAACTCCTTCACTACGAAGTATTGAAACTGAGGTACTGAACATTGGAAAAGAGCTGATGTCAAGGGTACAAATGATTGATAAGGTGGCAATACCCTATAAGGCAGCCAGTACTTTTAGGACCTACCAAGGGTAGAAGCATCGCGTTCGATCTGTGCTCGATTTGAAAACGATGTAGACTTCTTCAACCGAATTGTTACTATGGATGAGACTTGGTAACATTTATACGATCCAGAAACTAAGCAACAATCGATGGAATGGCGACACACTGGTTCTCCAAGACCTAAGAAGTTTGGTGCCAAAAATCTGCTGGAAAAGTTCTAGCTTCATTTTTTTGGTATTGCCATAAAGTAATCATGATTGATTTTTTGGCATTTCGGCATTACTGACCACTTTACAGGAGAAAATCAAAGAGAAAAGACGCGGAAAGCTATCCAAAGGTGTTTTGTTTTAGCAGGACAACGCCTCTGCACATAAATCGCATGTTGCCATGCAAAAAATTCGTGATTTAGGATTTGAGTTACTAGAACACCCCCCTTTTCACCAGATTTGGCTCCATTCAACCACCATCTCTTTCCTCAACTGAAAAAAGGTTGAAAAGGTCGTAAATTTTCTTCCAACGAGAAGGTACTTAAAGCTGTGGAGGTCTGGTTTGCAGAGCAAGAAGAAAAATTTTGTTTGAAAGGTCTAAAGACGTTGCAGGTTCGCTGTAATAAATGTATCCAATTGAGAGGAGAATATGTTGAGTAGTAAAATATATTGACATTGAAATTTTGTTTGGTTCTATAATAGGCTAAGAATCTTTCAATATATCCTCGTATGATGTTGAAGCTTTGGGATTTGATAGCCATTTGACTGTTAGAGTAGATGAACCAGGATTTTCATTTTTCAAATGTATAGATTCCTGTAGAAAATAGCTTTCCACGTCTTCTCTTCAGAGGCAGGTATTCCTACGCAAACAGGAATTGGAATTCAGAGGGGTTGGCTCCCCTGTCTCGAGTCATGATTCTCGGACGGCAGAAGAAACATTTTCCGACTTTCCACAATAACCAACAGACTTTTCTGGGAGCCAGGCATCACGTCCTGACATAAATCAGGGCCGAAATAAATACGGAGAAATGCACGAATAATATCCCGCTGAAAATCGCTGGCATCCACCCTCGAGTCATACAAATCTAAGACTGTAATAACTCAGATGATTTACATAACTGTCATCGCGAGAAATCTCGCCTTGCTCGGCGTCGCTCTCGGAAAAATCCAGGCCGGGACGCGACCGTGAGCAATTCGACAGGGCAGGACCGAAAAAAAATGAGACGAAAAATTTCTTCAAATTAGTCTAGGTTTCGGGGTCATAGTCCCTCATCAGTACCTACCCAGTGTAGTGATAGATATTTTAACTGGAGGATGAGGCCTTGAGCGCTCATTCCTCAACCTCCGGTAACACTACACTGTACTTATGAGGGACGAAAACAATATACAGTTGTTTACAATTTCTATGGGATTTTCCTACGCTTGTTCATGACTAGCTCGCATTGTTGAAGCGATTGGAGTAGTACTGTGTGCTCCATGTCCCAAAATATTTGGTCATCTTTGGTTTGAGCTTCGAATATATGGATATTTGGAATTAAGCTTCTTTCTTCTTGTCAGGTGGCACTCTATCGTTTAACTGACGTTAGATTTCAACATCAGAATGGTCGTAAGTCATTAAATCTAGGGCTAAGCGAATTTCAACGTATGAACATTCCCACTGAGTACGCAGGTGGTTTGTCTAGAGTTACTCTGTTCACAGCACCATCTCTGTACGCTCAAGCAGAAACTATTCTTCTACCTGTTTCTTTATCAACTCATGACTCCAACTTCTTAAGAATTCGGCAGTTTTTTGTTAACAGGACAAACCCATTTTATGTTTTACTACATCCCACAACTATCGATCAATTCTACAATTTTTGGTCACCAACCAAAACCATTGGGTTGATGACCATGTACGATGAAATAGTTAAATTCAATATGTATAGACGAGAAAAACTTTAATTACATTTATTACATCAATATAGATGTGATTGAGGCAATTGCTTCATTTCAGTGGACACTGTTGTATATCCCTCTGTTTTAAATGGTTTGAAAATCGTTTATTGTAGTACGTTTTGACGAACGACATGTTTGGTTTGAAGAGAATAAACAGAACAGCAGGTTTCACGACACATAAACACGCAACATTTAACAGGTCATGAATAACACAAATATTTTCGAGATTCAGGCCACAAACACTCAGGGATTGGTCTTGCTATTTGTAAATTGTCTTATCAAACTCAAGATGAATAGGAAATTGAATCTGATCGAACCAACATGGCTATCGCTAGGATCAAGGAGATGATTCTTAGAATGTGGATTTCTTCACCTTCATACTTTTATTTTAGTCTTGTAAAACGATCATATTGCTTTTAATATGTTTTACAACTTGTTCCTTTGTTTAATTTTGGTTGGTTTTCATCGAAATTTCCCTGATTTCAATTCTTTTTAGTTGCAGGGTCATAGACAAATCCAACCAATCCAATTTCATAACTATCTTTCATCCGATCTTCAGTTATGAAGGGTGAAACGAAAAAAAAGCGACTTTTTCTTATGCAGGGTGAGTCTTTGACTCAAAAAAATATTTCAACAGTAGATTCTTGAGGTCAAAAGAAACACCTTTTTTTTTGCCATTTTTTCCGAATCGGCTCGGTTCAAAAGATACAGGCTGTTGAAAAACAATAGGAAAATGTTATTTTCAGTTCTATCTCACAAACGGTCTTATCGAATGAAATGAATTTCGGAATATGGTTTTTCATTTATTTGATGAATCTTGTTCGAACACAAGATATCACCTACGTCTTCCAGTTTTCTCATTATGACCACTACGTACCATAAAAATACCAAAAATTCAAAGAACACAACTCTTGAAACTAAGTTGGACGCTATCAAATGAATATTTGATCGTTTTGTAAAATGAAAGTATCCTTCATATTTTCTCGTATAATGCTCCGTTTTCGATTAATTCGAAAAATTGAAAAGTATCTGTGAAATGTGAAAAATTGAGTACTTTGGCTGAATACAACTCTCTGTTTAAGAGATCCACAGATGTGTAGTGTCATAAATTTAGCTAGTAATTCTGAAGATAATTTTGTTTTTCCAGGGGTGGCACAGCTAATTATGAAAACATAAAATTAATCAGGGCCGAATCGGAAAAAATGGCATAGGAAAAAACTGTTTCTTTTGCCTCTTCAGAATCTTCCGTTTAATTTTTTATTACGAGTCAAAGACTCACCTTGTATACTCAGAAGAGAAGATTTAAAAGTGATCTATTTTTTGGGCTTGAATGCATTGTGAATTACGTTGGACATGACCCTTAAAACTTGTTTTCATTCTGCTGATTTTTCTCCACTGCTCTAGTTGTGGCTGAATCGGAAGCCTGCGTGAAAATCCATGGTGTTCCCGCTCTCCTTTCCGAGCAAATATTAGTTCACCCGGCATATCTACAACGTCTCCTTGGGGAATCCTTAATGATTTATCCAACCGCTTCTTCCGCCATCATCACTTAATTTATGTTTATTCTAAATTAAATGTAACCGCTACATAATGTAAGAATAAATTTTCCGACGGCGCAATTTTCCACTCTATTCGGGAGCCGTTCTAGTGGTTTTTCCGAGGTGGGGGGTATTTGATACCGCTGGAATTTGATTAGGTTCTTTTCACAGCGAAATAATAATCCGAGATATACTGAACAACAAAAAAAAAGGTTGAATTTCAATCATTGATGGAGATATGTAATGATTACCTCATTCTACTTACTGCACTCTGAGTTATACAGAGTCAAAGAATCCAACTCTTGAAACTAAGTTGGAGGCTATCTAATGAATATTTGAACTTTTTGTTAAATAAAAGTATTCCTCATATTTCCTCGTATAATGAGCCGTTTTCGAGTGATTTGATGTTCGAAAATTAAAAAGTAGCTGTGAAATTTGAAAAATTGGGTACTGGGTACTGGCTGAATACAACTCTGTTTAAAAGATCTACAGATGAGTAGTATCACAGAATTATCTAATTATTCTGAAGGTTATTTTGCTTTTCCAGGAGTGGCACAGGTCATTATGAGTACTCAAAATGACTATGTACACTGCGCAAAAAAATTAACGCACCTTCTGAAAATCTCAATTTTGATGAAAGTTAACTCTACATTGACTTTATAACTTATTTTTTATTTTCTCTCGGGAAGGTTTTGAACGAAACAAGACACATTAAATAGAAGAAAAATTCAGGGTTTCACCGAATCTTATGTGGAAGAAGAGAAATGAACAATTTTCAAAATACTGAAATGCTGATAAGTGATTTAATACTTGGTATTTCCACCCCTTGCGTTAATTACAGCTCGGCAACGACGGTTCATACTCAAAATGAGTGATCTTAAAATGTTCTGATCTAATCCTTCCCAGATTTCTCCGAGTTGGATTCCTAAGTCATTAAGAGTAGCTGGATGATTTTCTGAACTTTTCAGCCTTCTATTGAGGTTGTCCCAAACCTGCTCAATCGGATTGAGATCTGGACTTCTTGCTGGCCATACCATTCGAGAGACTTCAACCTCTTCAAGGTACTCCTGAACGATGCGCGCACGATGGGGTCTGGCATTATCGTCCACAAAAATGAAATTTTCACCAATGTATGGGGCAAATGGCACTACATGCTCCTCAAGAATGTTCCTTATATACTTATCAGCATTTATAGCTCCATTATCAACGACCACTAGGTCTGTGCGAGCAGTCAAATATGTTCCACCCCATACCATAGTCGATTCTCCCCCGAAACCTGTAGTATTCAGGAAATTGCACTGAGCATATCTTTCATGTGGACGTCTGTATACAAGGGAACGTCGATCACAATGGTAGAGGCAGAATCTAGACTCATCTGTGGAAAGAACTCTTTCCCAATCGGCCTCTTCCCAATGGATATGCTCTCTCGCAAAATCCAAACGCGCCCTTCGATGGGCTGGGTTAAGAGCTGGGCCTCTTGACGCTACACGAGGCCTTAAATCATATTCTCTGAGGCGATTTCTTATTGTCTGAGTGCTAATTTGCACCTCATGAGTTTGCTCAAGCTGAATTTGAAGGAGGCGAGCGGTTGCAAACCGTTGTCTCAACGAAGAAACTCTGAAGTAACGTTCTTGAATGGCAGTTGTTACCCGTGGTCTACCCTGTCCTGGTTTTCGGACATTCATACCTGTCTCCCTGAATCGCTGCAACATTCTGGACACACTTGTATGGGAAACTCCAAACCTTTCTGCAATTCTTGTGTATGTCCACCCTTCTTCTCGCAAAACTACCGCTTGGGCACACTCCTCTTGGGTCAAATTGCGTGTTTCGCGTTGCATAGCGATCGAGTGTAGAAAATCAAACGAAAGAAAAACTATTGATCACTAGAATTGATAGAGAACAACTGATTTTGAAATGGAGCCAATACATTCAAAATCTAATAATATCACCTTTTTTTATTCCTGCTGGGAAAAAACATATGTATTGAAGAAAACCGTTGAAAGTGGATAACATATGCATGCATAATTCTGATAAAAATAATTATCATTGAGAACACCTTCAGTTGTAGAATAAATTTGAGATTTCCATAATGTGCGTTAATTTTTTTGCGCAGTGTATTTTATAAGATTCTATATTCCTTATACACCACAAACCTCATACTAAGTCGTAGAATACCCTGAATAATAATTGATACCTTACCTTTAATAGGAGAGTTGATTCCATAGCCCTGAATTAAATCTGAAAAAATCTATTCAGACCGCGCAGAACTGTTCACAACATAAACGTTCTCAGAGTCAACAATCCGAAAAAACGAGAAAATAAGATCAAAAGGCAATTCCAAACCACACAGCCACAATAATCAAACTCCAAGTTTTTTCTCCAATCTCAAAACTTTTTCTTTTAATGACTTAGAAGAAAGTTTGGAGTTTGCGATGGTATAACTTTGATCTTTATCGAACTTATTCACCGGATATCAATAAGGGGAGAAGTTATGAAATTCATACGGAGGGGGCAAAGCGAGGAGCCTCCATAAGATCGATATACCCCGTATGTATTTAGGCCTAAGACTCTTCAAGTTTCAAGCGAAGGGATTACTTCATGGAGATTCTCAAACATTCACTTCGCAGTGGGGTGAAAGTTTAAATTTTCATTTTCAGTAAAGACTTTTGTGATGGAAAACTTGGGGAGATTCATTGTCGAACGGATTTTATTGAGTTCAACGCAGCAGAGCTTCAGAGATCGATTCATATTTTGCTTTTCTTGTTTTCGCAGAAAAAGTGTGCATATCTTATAGATTGGAATCTATTTAAAAAAACTTTTTTTTGACAGATATGACAGATTCATCACATAGTAAAGTGACTTTCGAAATCAACACCATTCTTTGTGAACCTTTGTACCTTTCATAAGGTCCTTTTGATGTAGCACTTTTCTACACTCGATTTGATATACAATAGTGTAGGGGAAGTGTAGTTTATCTACACAAAGTCAAAAGGAGATGTAGATAAGCTACACCTCCTATGCAGTGGTGTATATTCAATCAGCAAACTAGCAAACGAAAACAAAAATCGAGTGTAGAAAAGTGCTACACTTTTTATGCAAACGAAAGGACCTATAATGATCGCAGAGGTTAGATGGATCAGACCATCGGATGTTATGCCAATCATCTTCGATTTCAAAACGCCCTTTGAAACGGTCATAGCTGACAGTCCTAGTGCAATGGGTTTCGTGAATCGTTTGGACAAAAAGCCATCCACGTGGTTTACTGATGGATCAGAATCAGAAAGGGGAACCAGCATTGACGTATGTGGACCTGGGAAGTGAACGCTTTATTCTACAGACCGAGACACTGGCTGTTTATGTATGCGCTCATGAGTACCTTGAAATGAACCTCAAAGGGGCGAATATCTGTATAACCACGGACAGCCAGGCCACGCTGAGTTCCTTGGAATCACACTGCCAGGGATCTCTGCTGACATAGGAATGCCAAAATACCAGAAAACAACTGTCCAGAGGCAATACAGTGGCTCTACTATGGATACCAGCGCATTGTGGTGTTGAAAGGAATGAAAAAGCCGATGAACTTGCAAAAAGAGCATCAAGATTAACACCTGCTGGAACTGAGCCACTCAGTCAAAGAAATTCGTGATGATTTCACCGACCTAAACCAGAAAACTGCTGGAGCTGTCACGAGCTGAGCTTCGGCTGATGGTGGGACTGCTGACAGGGCACTGCCGGTACAAATAAAGGAATGAAATTTCAAGGTGTCTCCTGTTAACTCCCTATAAAAAATTCAATAGAATTTGTTCACAATAGTCGCCGAACTCAGTTACAGTGGTGGTATATAAAAATAACTTTTTATACGGGAACCTTTAGACGTTTTACTAGCATCGAATGTCACTCACGTGAAAGAAAAGCATCAACAGAAAAGAGTAAGACGTATAAATTGAAAAGCCATAAATCAGCCCCTTATATTGGGAATTCTTGCCGACCTACATGTTGTTGAGTATCGATCCGAAGTTTGACATTAGGTATAAGCCGAATAATCGTCTGAAGACATGAATCATTACCGAGGGTTACAGAAGTGTAGCTTTAAAGAAAACAAGAACTCATATTTCGACGGATACTTCTACTGCCAGTTACTACTACAATAAAGGAGTTCATCAATGAGACATTCTGTGATAGCGGATGGGAGAACACCTTGAATGCTTTTATCCTGAGATATTTTGGTATTAAATAAGTTCTCTAGACTTTTCCCTATTCTGATAGGGACAGAAGTGTCACCTTTTGTAGCTATAGGATTGAATATACAGGGTTCTAATACTATTCAATCTATTTTATTCAGTTTCAGGGTATTAGAAGTTAAACGTGAACAGGACTCGTGACTGGAGAAGTATTTATGTAATCCTAAAGGGGTCACGGAAACAGTCTGAAGCCTTCCCGATGTTCGGCGAACAATTAGAAACACACCACTCCAAACCGATCATCAAAAAATCGAATTCGAAGCACCGTTCCACCTGGTGACCCAGATCAAACACATAAATTATAGTGTAGTGTTATACGGATGCTACTCTCATCGTAGTACGAGCCACTCGGCGTCCGCTGCGCACGCGCGCCCGTCCCCGAAGTATAAAACTCACGCCCGCCGCCGTCGTGGCGGCAACAGACGTAATCCTCCCCGCGACGCACGCGGTCCTCCGAGGCCAAGGACATCGTTGTCCAGGGGCCGTCAAGGACGCAGGTGGTTGTGCCCCCATGTCCCCGGCCCGGCGGCGGCCTCGATGCACCCTCTATTTACTGTCTTTCTTTTTTCATCCCCGGAGGAAACCACGAATTCACCGCTGTTTTATTGATTTCATCTTCAGCGTGAAGTAAACTTGAAACTGTTCGACTTTGGAGGGTCTTGTTCTTTTCAGCGCGGGCCGACTGTCTCCCAGGTCCTCGAGGAACGCTCGGATGCGAACTCCAACTCGCTCAATTTTGAATTGTTAATGGCTGTCCCACCGTTTGAGCGGTTTATTGGACGTATCTGGGTTGATTTGGACGTAAGTTATTCATGGGTTCCGATGCCGGGATGGCTACTTGAATTGAACTGAGATTTGCTGGTTGGATTTGTGGAGAATTGGAAAACTATTCGACGTATGAATCACAATCTGGCACCCTTCAAGTTACCGACTAATCAAATCAACAATTATTCCTGTGGAATGAACATGAGATGTTTCTCATGTTCATTCCACAGCAATGATTCCAGCAATTTCCTCAAATTGCTGATTCCAAGATGACAAGAGAATCTTCTTCGTGGAAACTAGGTGAGGATGCTCTATACTCTATAGAGATTGCACCCTCATGCTCCAACCCTCGGACATGATGTCTACTCTTTACCATGGTCAGCGAAGACTGGCAAAGTGTCGGAAATTTCTTGAATAAACTCCACAATAGATCACCCACATGGTTATAGCTAGTTAAAGCTTGGTAACACATTCCACCGAGACCTTAAGATCCCTCATCAGAGTTTTTCTCAGAACTGCGTCATCTACATCTCGCTCTCCAGCTCCAGAGCTTCAATGAACCCTCTTAGAGGGCTTCAAGGAGGCTAGGTCCTCTTGCCTCCTCCAGGCTTCCAATGGTCAACAGGAGTTTCCTTCTTTTCCCCACTAAAATCGTCATTTTCTGATGAGCCCAATCTCATCAAAAGGCTCGTAAGGGGACAATGTCCTTACAATTTCAAAATCAGGATATTTTTGGGATGATCCATTCCTGGATCCTCCTACAGATTGCTCCTCTTTCTCATATAGATACATTTTTCTATGCCATAGACAAGTTTTGTCGTTTGTGCTTCCCCTCTCGTGGCTGTGTTGGTTACTTTGATTCCACAGTGACCAGAAACCCTGACTGTAGAGAATCTTAGGTTTTCGTCGATAAAGAGTAGATGTTCACCATGGTTCCGGACTCAGTTGACCTCGTTAGAGCAACACAACTTATACCTCGACGAAAATTGAATTTCTGTTTATACTTCAGAGGGTTCAGGTTTGTTAGTTCGATTTATTAATACCTATACCCGGAGCACTCAATACTTCGCTGTCAAGTACCGCTAGCACTACGGAAATGTTTAAAATGAAGATGACAATTCGGAGAATACGGTAGATTCGGGTGACTTGGACAGTCCTGTGACTTGGGACAATTACCCCTCTTGCAGATTTCTTTGTTTCTTACCATTTATGAGTGGAGGGACAAACTTATAAGATTGTGTAGCGTCTTTTCGGTTAGTTTAACAATTGATTTCTGTTGAGTTTGCCGTGACCAAAGCGTTTGAATTGACAGGAAAAATTAACGAACAAAAGCGCGTTTTTTATGGCCCTTATACTTTCTAGTGTCCTTTACATGTGTTTCACTTTGTGATATTGGGATATAAGAATTGTCATGAAACAAGGTTGTCTACAAATCAAACGGCAACACGGATCTCATTCATTTATTCTGTTATTTCATAGGGTGACTTGGGACAATGCCGAATAGATACAAGCGGCGCATTGGCAGCAGGAAATATGCCGATTTTTCGAAGGATATAATTATTTTGGTTGCTTCCACAAAGAAGTCACCAAAGAACGAAAGAAATCAAAGTCACCTTATTTTGTTTAGTTTGTTTATATTTAAGTTGCAATATATTTTCTTTCGCTGTAATAGGGGTTTATCATTTAATTTCCTTACCGAATTTCAACTATATAATCACAAATTCTAATTTTTCAAAACTTTACACCGTCCCAAGTCACCTATTTCATTCGAGAGTTGAGAAATCAATAGATTTTAACTTGCGTCCCAAGCCTCCCAAATCGGTGGTTGACTTGGGACAAGTATATTTTATTTTTTCCAAAATTTATATTCGAATTCTGAAGCATGGTATATATCCTAATCAATAGTCCGAGTCATTAAGCATATTCGAACTCTTTATCAGATAAAAATAGGTCACCGTTTAAAAAATATGACAAGTTGAATTCAACAACCGTCCCCAGTCACCCGAATCTATGGTAGTCGGCAGTAGTCGCATTAATGCGTGCTAGTTATGAAGCAGCGAAGGAACAGAGGTTGAAACATATATTCACAAACTATTAGGCTTGACGGTAGAGTGGTTCACAACGGTTGTGAACTGTACAGAGCAAGCGCAATTCCATTTTAGGGTAGCGAAAATCCATTTGCGCTTGCTCAGTACAGTTCACAACCGTTGTTAATCACTCTACGAACAAGCCTATAGTCTGGTTACTGGATCATTGTCTCTCATCAGTACAGTGCAGTGTAACACATCTCAACCGGAGGATGGTGTTTTTAGGCGAGAAAAAAGGCCCGCCATGAGGGATATTTTTCAATCCTCATCAAGACACACCACCTATCCAGCCAAGACTGAACCAAGCCTGACTTACTCTGAAGAATCCTATACTCATCCATGTTTCCCAAACAATACCACGTGACCTGCAGCCAACGTACAACTGTTCGCAGGAGAGACAATTCTTCGAATTATCGTCTCCATATTAAATAGTTCAATTTATATCGAACAATTGGTTATTTAATATCAGTGGGTGTGATGCATCTTAATTATTTACTTGCCTTACCCTTGAGATGAGCATCTTCTGATGGTAAAGGTGAAGGGAAGGTAAAGTTTAGCTCCATCCACCTGAAGATGTTGTTTTGATAGCCAAACAGACAATTCTTATCAGTTAAAAACAAACTTTTCTCACGCGAGGGTCATACTTGTCATGATTTTGTAGAATATCAGGCGATTACGTTTGAATTTGGTGCGGCGTAGCCGTTTGGCGGATAATCCAAACCCCGTTACCGCCCCACGAAAGTAACCATTCATATCCGCCAACGTTTCGCAACAATTTGACTCTTTTCATAAGCGGGGACGTGACCTGGATGGCCCGATGCGCTTTTAACATCGAACGACGCGATAGCCGTGGGGAGGACCGGGAATTTTTATCGTGTAAATCCTTCAGGTGAACATCAAAAAGAGCGCCCAAAACGGCCGCTACTTTTGTCACATTGTCGGACGCATAATTCGATTCGAGCCGTATGGGAAACTTTCAGATGAGAATGACGCGACGTGGAGAATTCCTAACGGATCGGGAAAAAGTTTTGTAGCGTCGGAAAACGTGAAATCGGAGTTCATATTGTCCGGAATGAGTTTCGTATTCCATGGAAATTCGGAAACGTTCCCGGAAACTTCCGGTGAAAGGGGCGGAACCGTTGGAATCGCCGAGATGGAAAAACTGCAATGATAATGATGTAATTTAAGGAAATTGACCTTCCTCCCCATGTTAAATAAACTGTATTATGTGAAAATCGGTATACAAAAATAAGGATATCGATATACGAGGATATATTGAGAAATTCTCAGCCTACTATAAAACCGAACAAAACTTCAATGTCAAAATATTTTATTACTCAACATATTCTTCTCTTAATTTAATACATTTATTACAGCGAACCTGCAACGCCTCTAGACCTCTAAAAAAAAAAAGTTTATTCTTGCTCCGCAAACCAGACCTCCACAGTTTTTATTATCTCCTCGTTGGAAGAAAATTTACGACCTTTTACACTTTTTTTCAGTTGAGGAAAGAGATGATAGTCGGATGGAGCCAAATCTGGTGAATAAAGGGGGTGTTCTAGTAATTCAAACCTTAAATTACGAATTTTTTGCATGGCAATATGAGATTTGTGTGTAGCGGCGTTGTCCTGCAAAAACAAAATACCCTTGGATAGCTTTCCTCGTCTTTTCTCTTTAATTTTTTTAGAGTAGAGTGGTCAGTAATGCCTCATAGTAATCTCCGGTTATTGTTCTACCCTTATCCAAAGAATCAATCATAATTACTCCATGGCAATCCCAAAAAACTGAAACAAGAACTTTTCTAGCAGATTTTTGGACACCAAACTTCTTAGGTCTTGGAGAACCAGAGTGTCGCCATTCCATTGATTGTTGCTTTGTTTCTGGATCGTAGAAATGTACCCAAGTCTCATCCATAGTAACAATTCGGTTTAAGAAGTCTACATCGTTTTCAAATCGAGCACAGATCGAACGCGATGCTCCTACCCTTGCACGCTTTTGGTCAACATTCTGCAGCACTTTTTTCATGTCCAAATTGACGTGAACTATATGATGAACGCGTTCGTATGAAATATTCAGTGCTTCAGATATCCGTTTTAGCCCAATTCGACATTCTGATAAAATCATGTCATGAACTGCATCGATATTTTCGAGGACTGACACAGAAACTGGCCTTCCTGATCGGTCATCATCTTCAATGGAAAATTTACCTCTTTTGAAGCTTGCAGTCCAATTTTTCACGGTCGCATACGAAGAACATTCATCACCAAGGGTATTAAGCATATCTTCGTAAATCTGCTTACCTCTTAACCCTTATAAATACAGGTACTTGATGATGGCTCGATACTCCAATTTTTCGATTTTCACAATTTCGGTGGACATCTTCTTTCTTTTAATTTATTGCGTAACTCTGGTTTACTTTTTTGACCTCAAACTTCACACTGACACTTCTAAGGAGTTATTGTTCGTTGCTATGGTAACGCGATTTTTTTTAATGTATGGAACTGGCTTCGGTTAACTAGAGATCAATACATCCCCGTATTTTCGCCAAAATATCGTGAGCCCTAAAGCCTCAATTACTTGCATTGCTACCTAATTTTTTGGCAGAAATGTGTCGATATACAAATTATGACTTTAGGCTTGCAGCTTTCACACTCCTCTCCAGAGAAACATTCACTTATCCCAGGTATCTCAGATATCGAAAGGATTAAGCTCTGTTGGAACCCTCTCCTTGTTGGGGTCACTTGATCTTGGATGGCAATGATGAAGCCCTATGCTTCGGGAAACAACTTTCCGGAAGTCAACCAGTAAGTTCGACGCACATATGTCGACGTAATCATAGTTGACCTCCTTCTAGTTTGTTCCATGTAAAGGTTTGCCAGTTTCTGCATTTTGATTTCTGCAGAGTGTTTCCTGAGACATACGATTGGACAAATTAACAGCTCATTGACCTGCAAGATCTCGCGGCAGATCTGTTCGTTTGAATGAGCTTTTAGGGCGAAGATGTTTCGTCAGCATTGTTCGTCTTTTCTCTGAAGTCCTGCTAAATCGGTGGGAGTCCAAGAGATGATACCGAATGGGTAGCTAAAAAATCTCAATAAAAAGAACATGCCCACGAAGCTGCCACGACACTTTGGGGGTAGATGAATTGTTGCATTATTCAACAGTATCAAGAACATTTCCTGAACAAGGCTACTTGTTCTAGGTTTAATATCGATAATTCACATTGAAATATATAATCTTTTACCCCGCACGGGTCCATGTGCACGCTGACGCGCGATCATCTGAACTAGGCCTAAATCTAATTCAGAGAGGATCGTATTCAACTCGAATTTCACACCAATTTCCTCGCCTCTTCAATCCCGAATATCCAATTGAGTGGATAAACGGAAATGCCTTCCAAGAACTCAAGTGATTTTGTTAATCTGGAGCATTGGCGATTTCCAGTTTGAACACAAAAAAGTTGCTATGTTTTGGAGTTGGTTTTGGAGTCATGGATGGGTGTAGGATTCTACAGAGTAAGTGAGGCATGGTTCAGTCTTGGCTGGACAGGTGGCGTACGATTAAAAAATATCCCTCATGGTAGGCCCCTCCTTTCTCGCTTTAAAACACCATCCTTCGGTCGAGATGTGTTACACTACACTTTACTGATGAGGGACAACAATCCCAATTGGCGTCTCCATATTATGGAAGGTTGAGTACTGACTTTTTTATCTCTGAAGTTGAGTTCGATTCAATTGTTTTTCGCACAGATCGAACTGAGACTCCAATCTGGTTCTCCCTGTAATAACTTTCTAGGATACATCTCCAAGTTGATGAGAAGAATTCGCTCGTTAAAAATTCTGTCCTAGAGCTATCTCTGGCTCGACACGAAATGTGCAACGGACGAGGCTGGTCACGTTTCCAAATATGAAGGGAGTCAAATTGTAACGAAACCGTTCCAGGGCCTCGGATAGTTATTTTTCTGCTCACGTACCCGTCTAAACATAAAACCGGATTGGGGTAACGCGGAGAGAGACAATCAGGGTATGGTCTTACAATTGAAATTACACGAAACCCATGCCCTGAGACAATTAGCACCCTGAAGATTAATTTCGTTACATTTTCATCACTTGTTCTACTGTGGTGCAACTGACGCATAACTGGATTAATTTTTTCGGCACTCTAGAAGAGTGACGTGGGTATGGGGTGTGATGAGATGGTTTTGTATTGGTTTTTTTCGCAATGCAGCATCTTGAGTGATCATTCTATAGAATTGGGTTAGAACTGAATGGCAAATTTTTTTCCAGATGAAGCTCATTGTGGAGAATAATGTAGAATGTTGAGTAACAGCTTGTGTTCCCCCTTGAAGTGGGTGAGATATGTTTCCAAATTTCTCATGAATATTTTTCCAAATCCTGATTAATTTTTCTACCGAATCTTTCATTTCTCCAAAGGAAAGTGTAATAAAAATTATCAACCTTGTTTTCACTTTATTGCCATTAATCATTATCGCTTTCTCCTGTTACAAATACTTATGTATCAGAAATATCTGAAATAACTAGCAAACCACAAAATCTCTTAATTAAATGTGAAACTCTGATATCAAATGAGATTGCTCTTATCGAGGTTTCATTTCCTTCCAAACAATCACTTCCAATACTCTTTTCTATATTACCTACACTTGTTGCAAAACATTTTACGCCGATATAAAAACACTACCTCCATATTTTGTGAATTTTATCTCTCCACCAATGGAAAGTAAATTGAATTTCCTCGCCAAAGCCATATTGTTTTATTCTGATCAGCAAACATTTCCTGCTGATAGTCGGAAATAGGCGTTCGAATTCTAGGAAAACGAACAGGACCAATTCAGCATCGTTCAGTTGTGTCATATGCGAGCACAGTTCATTCTACAGTGCCAAATCACATGATTTCACTGCCAAACTAGCTTGATATCCCCTTTATGATTTATTTTGTTTGATGTATTGCATAATTACTTCGTTTACACACAATTCCAATAGGTCAGTTTGTCCAAGATCCTGGCATTGAATTCCACATGTTTTTTTTTTAATTTTAATTGAAAGACTCTTAACCATTTATGCTATACCGTATCACTCTTTTATTGAAAGACCAAAAAGGGTTTTGTGGCAAGAAGAGGAGAGATCTTAACTCAATGATATTATATTATTATTTTCTGAGGCCGCATCTTTTTCATGTTGACGCCTATTCAGTTATCTAGAGTCTAGAGTGTGAATGACCCTCCATAGAATGCATGAATTAATTGAAATATTCGTACAAATATTTTAACAGTAGATACTTGAGGTCAAAAGAAACACTTTTTTCCTATACCATTTTTTTAGCTGTGCCTTCAGAATAACTAGCTAAATCTGTGACACTACACATCTGTGGATCTTTCAAACAGAGTTGTATTCAGCCAAAGTAGCCAATTTTTCGAATTTCACAGATAAAACGTTCAAATATTTATTAGATAGCGTCCGACTTAGTTTCAAGAGTTGTGATCTTTGAATTTTTGGTATTTTTATGGTACGTAATGGTCCTTATGAGAAAACTGGAAGACGTTAATGATATCTTGTGCTCGAAAAAGATTCATCAAATAAATGAAAAACTATATTTCGAAACTCATTTCATTCGATGAAACCGTTTGTGAGAGAACTAAAAATGAATTTTTTTATGGTTTTTTAACAGCCTGTATCTTTTAAGCCACGCGAGCCCACTCGGAGAAAATGGTAGAGGAAAAAAGTGTTTCTTTTGACCTCAAGAATCGTGGAAACATTCGTACGAGTCAAAGAGTCACCCTGTATACGAGAAAATTACCGTAACGGCCCTAATAATTCACGAGTTCATCGAACAAGGGAGCATTTTCCACACAAGGTTCCAAACACACTTCTGAAACAACCAGCGGGGTCGTTTCAGCTAGAAGAATCGCTTCTCCATCAACAGACACGTGACAGCTCTTTCGTTTGCAGGCGATCCAAACTACGTTTACGTACGTCTGAACGTCCAGATTAATTGTTGGCACGCCACCTGTAAAATAATTCGTCATGCAACTGACAATTGTGTTACAAAAGTTGAGAGTTTAATTTGTACTGATAAGTCCTGTTGGATTAAACGAACTTCACGGCAGGGCAGGTAATAGATTTCAGAACGGTGTTTTCCTAACGAACCGTGAAACTTGAACGTACACGGAACTATCGACCATGTTTGTACGTTAGGACTCATTTGTGTCCAGAGAATTCAGGGAGATATACGTTGATTCGTTAGATTCAATTGTGGAAAACGAATGAAATATGAGTATAACAGACGAAAATCAATCGACAACAAAAAAAGCAAAGATTATAGACCTTGGGTACAAAACAAAACGATTGAAATTAATCGCCAATTCACTACCAACGAAGTGTAGTGTCGACAACACGAACCGCAAGAAATTTCTCCAATTTGTGCTCATTCCAAGATGAATAATGTTGGCGTTACTGATCTCTCATTCATCACGTCATTTAATACTTTCTGTGAATGGATCAAAGTGTCTGTGGTAAATCATGGATAGTAAGAAGTCAAAAATTATCATCACTGATAAACTTACCATCCCTTATCATCAGAGAAAATTCGTCCAACAAGGAGTCGATTACTGGGGCCCAAAAATTTACAATAAACTTCCTGATGACATAAAGCAGCTTAACGGAAAGAAATTCAAAAACAATTTGAAAAATATGCTACTTAAAAATACCATATACTCTCTAGAAGAATTCTTCCAAAATGTAATTTGAAAAATTTGTATTTTCTGACGTGACATGTAATGTTTTGATGTTGAAATAACTATTATTATTATTATTATTATTATTATTACTGTTTCGACGTTATAGAACGACAGTCTCCTTCCTCGTTTTCATGAGTCGAAAATGCGCCCTGAAAAATTCAAAATTGTCTTTTGAACATACTCAACACTGAGTGGGGCTCTGATCTCATTTCCTACCTACTTGTTGGATTCAGACACACAACATCTCCAGGGAAATCCCAACCGATTAGGTATAACAAATGGCTAATATTCAGTATCAGGAAACTATTAGGGGCAAATGCCAATTTAATTAGTCAGGGGTTTCGTGGTAAGAAGTCTTGATACAATGGGTCAGATCTACGATGTTCGGATATGAGGAGATTGCGATTGGGACTCTGCGTGGGCGTGAAGCATAGCATTCAATATCCCCGGTCAGTTAGAACGGGAAGCTGGAAATATGCGGAGGTTGCAAGATGACGTCAATTCAGGGATCGCTTTGGAGTGTGATCAATATGTCCAATTCACTGATCATTCATCTTCACTTGAAGTTCCAGTACTTCGAATCAATCAATACATGATGCTATCAACATATTTCCTTTTGTGAAAACGATCTTGTACTTTTAAAACTAAACAGGGTTGGAAATATAATATATTATTGAAACTTCATGATATCCACGATATATTCCTACCTGCTACTGAAATCAAACAAAGCAGGGGTCGTCAATTTTTCGTCGGGGCGTGAGTTGTATTGCCCTGACAAGGTCAAATGACACGGAAACCATGTACTGTTAGCTTCTACTCCCGCCTTCTGTGCTGCTACTATACGTACTTCTACAGCTTATACTATTATTGCTTCTTCTACCATTACTACTACTATTGCTACCTCTACTACTGTTACTACTACTTCTATTATCACTACCACTACTACTAACACTACTCCTTTTAGGATTTGCGAACGTATCACATGGCTATAGAATGCAAACCAACGCTAGAAACTTTCTTTGGGCGAGTGCGAAGCCACCTTGAACCATTCCAGATGCATTTCTGAGTCTCCCCATAAAACAATTCGAATCACATAGGTAATAGTGGAAATTGTCGAGCTATGTTGTAGTCACAAATTGATTAGTACTACGTTATATTGTACTACACCGAGAGAACTCACCGAGAATCTAAATCTAGGTGATCCAGAGCTCTAGATATCAACTTTACCCATCGATCAATCACAACATCGGTTAATTTAGCAGTATACCCTTCGTGCCCCACCAGGAAGTTCGGGGTTATCAGTCACCAACAAAATGGAATCACTTTTCGGTCCGTCCAACACCGAAAACTTTTCATCAAGCCCCAGATAACGAACCGTAAAACATCTAGAGCACTCCATCAAAGTCGGTCCATCTGAAAACAATAAGTTGATCAACGAAACATAATTCAATACGCGCGTCGAAAAAACGGGTCGAGGGAGAAACGCCCTTTTCGACGTCGCTAATTCATTTTCGAACAATGTCGACCGGTCCAATTAGGTAGAAACATCTGCGTCCCGGCCGGTAAAGCAATTAGAAACATTTTAAGGATTTGATAAATGGCGTCGCAAATTCAATTTGTGTTTGTTTCAGGCACCTACTTCTTGCTCTACGACTTCATCGATTACTTCGAGAAGGATGGACCGAGTTTCCTTCAGCGCGACAAGTTCCACGACATCATCGACACCATCTTCAAGAACATGACGCACCTGGAGAGGGACGCCATCAAATTTCAGGTAGGTTGGGGGAGTTAAGATATTTTTAATTCATTGTTGTGGTTATTCGAAATAATGCGCAATCTTTTATAAGCATAATAAAGCTCTAAATCCATTAATACTAAACTTCGAGCAAGACGGCACAGTAATACGATGGTTCACCTCTGTGTGGGTACCCCCCGGGTATCCACACCAGCAGAGATTCCTTATAGAAGTAGAGGTGGACACTGGCAAGATTCCCTTAGGTTAGGTTAGGTTAGGTTAGAAACACGATGGTTCACCTCTGTGTGGGTATCCCCCGGGTACCCACACCAGCAGAGATCCCTTATAGAAGTAGAGGTGGACACTGGCGAGATTCTTTTAGGTTCCAATAGAATATCTGAAGCATTCTATCAGCTCTGTAGCCTCTGAGGAGTCTGCTAGGAAAAACGAACGATTACAAAGAAAAACATTACAGGTGATTGTTAGAAATACTACATTAATATCGACCAAATATGTAAAGCCAACGGTTGAGCAAAAACTACCCAAATTTATGCAAAAAGACCTTATCGATAAGGGTACCCCCCGGATACCCACACCAGCAGAGATTCCTTATAGAAGTAGAGGTGGACACTGGCAAGACTCTTTTAGGTTCCAATAGAATATCTGAAGCATTTTATCAGCTTTGTAGCCTCTGAGGAGTCTGCTAGGAAAAACGAACGATTACAAAAAACACCATTACAGGTGATTGTTAAAAATAATACATTAATATCGACCAAATATGTAAAACCAGCCGTTGAGCAAAAACTACCCAAATTTATGCGAAAAGACCTTATCGATAAGGGACAAATTTAAATATGATGAATGGCTCTGCGACATCGTCTGAACTATTTCCATTTCACATCAGAGACCTCTTTGATAAACGTCGGAAAATAGAGCCATCAACACGTTTCCAGACTTTCAGACTGTGTTATTTATAATTCGTATTTTGCGTGTCGAGTAAGTTAACAAAAGCATCTTTAATACTGGGTTAATGGCTATCGATTTTGTTGTATTTTTTTCCGCGCATTATCGCACGACACGATTTTTTGTGGTAATCAGTCCCACTTCGTGAAGGGGGTGTAAATGGGGACAAATTACGTCTTTATCGCAGCACATCTCAGATTTTTCTTCGCGAGACATCGGTTTCTGTTACCGCCTCTGCGATCTGAAATAATGGAATTCCGATAATGACAACGTTGTCAAAGGAAAAGCCGATTTCATAAATTGTTCCACTTGTAAGGTTCGATTAACGATTGAACCCTTCTGAATGGGACACAATAAACTTGCAGATTCAAGAAGAAGGGAACCGATTCGCTGACAGCATCCCTAGAGGAAAAATTCATTTCTTTGAATCACTTGATTCGTTTGAATTCTTTCCATCTTTTTTTTTTGATATTTGTAGAAAATTCTGTGGAAGTTGTAGTAGTTGTCCTAGTCGAGTTCTCCAACATCTCTCATTTGCTTTATTTGAATCACCCTCTAATGTATCACTGTAGTCAATATCATTTCTGTGTATGTATTTATATTTTTTTTATGTGATGGATTTTATGATTGATGACTGATGTTATCTCTTAATTTATGTTCAATGCCTTGTTGTGAATAGTTGTGTTGTCATTCTTAATGTTTTCAGGCTTGATGAAGTAGATGAAAATCTACAAAACGTCGCCAAATATAGTCTAAGAGTTTATCGGTGTTTGTCCTTGTTCCCACTAAAAGATTTCTTTCTGTATTTATAATGTTTTTATCATGAAACTTATTTTTTTTCAGTACACTGACTGGGAGCATGTGAATGATGGCTATCTGAACCAAAAAATGGTTGGTGATGTTGTAGGGGATTATTTCTTCGTTTGTCCAACCAACGATTTCGCAGAACTTGCCGCTGAAAAAGGAATGAAGGTTTACTACTACTTCTTCACTCATGTAAGTAGCTGTGACAGTTCGAAATTTGTTATTCTGATATTCCACATTCCTACGAAATTTTCCCGAATGTTCTTGAATCCTTTTACCCGACTTTATTCAAGTAGCAACCGAGTTGTTTCCAGAATTCGCAACGAAATAAATTCAGGCTCATTTATTCGTATTTCCCCCGAATTATAGCCGATTGTCCGAAACGTTGAACGTCAACTAAGCCATAGTTGTCGACGACAATCTTATCGGGGTTTACGTAGCCCCGTTCTGACGCTCTAGAGTGCCTGAGGGCCTGCTTTACATCTCCCAGATCCCGGCGTATAAGGGGGAAGGAGTAGCTCCCTGGATGGTCTAGAATGTTAATGACGTTATCATGAACGTTGCAGACGGTTGATCAGATGGCGACGAAAATATTTTGAACGTTTCGTACGAGAAGTGGATGCTAATGAGGTTGTAGAACCTGAGGGGCTTTTCACATGGTTGTATCCTTTGAGGGTTCGGATAAAGTAGTCGTTCGTGTGATCATAATTTTGTGTGAAATAAAGATCCGGTCTTTGAATTATGCGTACCAGTGACATTGCCAGTATGCATCGGAAAAAACAATATTGTTTTCTGTAGTTGGGGAGCCCGACAGGGAAATTTGGAATTTACTCGAGCGTGTCCGAATATGAGGAGAGATAACTTGGACCCTGTAGAGTACTTCTACCAAATATAAGATCTGTATATAGGGTGCATTGTCAAGGAAAGCCTGTCAGAATAGTAAAAAAAAAGATCATTGTACATACTGAGTATTTTGACAGGAGCTAGGACAGGTGGTGAAGAACAAGACTAAGCTGAACTGAATGCAAACGTTTCGTATTTTCGAACTTCTAGACTGTATAAACGTATAAAGATTTATCAGCATAACACACAAAAACAGTCAAAACAATGATAATGACAGCTAACAACAATAACAAAGTGTGATAAAATTGAAGTCAACTCGATAAAGATGTCACATCACACTTTGTTATTGTTGTTAGCTGTCATTATCATTATTCTGACTGTTTTTGTGTGTTATACTGAAGCTCCACGACGCTCAAGTGAATCCCGATTTAGCATTCTCAGCTCCCAAACTACTACAGTTGGAAGAGGAACAGGAAACAATAAAACTAGAATATAATCCATTCATACCTTCCTCTCTCTCAGCCCATCTTAAGGATATCAAATCTCAAACAAAACCATCCGTTCCTACAACCCTAAACAAACATCCTAACACGACCCTGTTCCAAATCGATGAACCGGCAGTTCTGTCCACCTCACGAACTCTAGCTTCGGATAGCATACGTCTTCCAGGGTAATGAATGGGCACATTCTCGAGACAACTTAGTCAATAACCTTGTCGTCCTATCGTCTGCAACCCCACCTCATTACAGATCGATCGTAATTGGAGGTAATCGCTCAGTAAGAGCCGTGCTCATCATATGTCACTCCCCCAGGGACAGCGGACCTTATAGTCCGGCAATGTTTGTCAACTTAATGGTGGACGATGTGTTTGTTCTGAATCAAGAAAAGGAGGCGATTTTAACGTTCGGCATTTTTGTCAATCATCTTTGCACGATGACCTGGAAAATATGATCGGTGGACATAACATTTGCCAAGGACAGCTAGCGAAAATTGACCAGAAAGTGAAAGTGAAAGTATGGCACGCCGATCATTAGGTTGAAAGCAATAGATCCAACCAAATATTGTCTTTTTATTACATATTACAACATCAGATACCTAACTGAACGAGCTTTTCTGGCCTCATATGTAACGTTCTCGTTCCCAAGCTCATAACAAATATCAGGCACTAGTAGCATATTGAGAGTCGTAAATTTATCTGGGAGTCTGCACAATAAGCAGGTTAGATTTCCGCTAAAACGGATAGGTGGCGTTGTGTGAGAGAATATCTCTTATCTATCTCTGATGCAATAAAGATACCATAAACGTAATCATCAAAAGTTACGATTGATAATTTCGGTTGTTCGAGTTAGCCTAGACTCAATAATGGATAGCTTGGTATATTTGGGCTTCCCATCTTGCGGTATAACCTTGTTGTTCAACACCAATAAGGTGTTATTTTGCATATATCTCACTCAGTCTATTCGTCTGTCTAACCTGTGTCTTGAATGAAATTCTCTGTCCACTCAGTAATTTTGTTCATGTCCACATCTCTCCAAACTCTGAGTCTTAAGATATTGATTTGATGTGGCCGTTGGTGGTGTATTCTCTAAATGTGTCCGTGAAGGGTGTAATTGGTCCATAGTTCTGATCCTTGTCTCTTGTATCTTCTTTTTGATATCTTTCTTCTTTTTTTTCTGAGTTACCTGGTCTGTATACCTGTAATTGTTTGCAGTGATATTGTTGAAGTTGTTGTAAACGCTCATTTGGTCAGGAACTGTCTCTTATGTTTCATTATTCCCGCATTTAGTCTTCTTATCCAGTGGTAAACAATGCGACTGGTTCAATATCTACCTTTGTCACTTCTTGTCAGATTTTGTGTTTTTCGTAAGTATGAAAATTTTCTGTCCATTGTAGGTGAGTCCTGAGCATTTGATCGTATCTTAACTCAGTAGTTTTTCCTTTGTCTCTTTGTTTGTAATCGGGACTTTCACGCCATCCTTATAATATAAGGAGTAAAGGGGGAAAGACTACCAGAATGTGGGGTGTTGCCAGAACACTTAAACGATAAGTAGAAGTTACGAACATTACAATAGTTTCCACTTTCGTCGAAAAGATGGCAGTACTGAACGAACGTTTTTTTTCAATTTCACCAGGATACGAATTGTAGCCAATGGTGAGACTTTTCGAGAAATTTTTTCATGTGGAAATTCATAGAAGAGATAAATTCACCTCGGAAAGTTAAAAACAAGAATGAATATTTGTTCTTCAATGAAAAAAAATTTGTTTTTCCATTTGAAGAATTAGAGAATTTCTGATTTTTCGAGATGATGAACTGATTGAATTGGATTATAATGAAAACCTCATATAAACTAGTGGTTTCTAACGTAAGCTCTTCATTTTCCCTTTTTGAACTGACCAGTAAAACGGTGTAGACCCCTCTTAAGAGCTGAATATGTTCTTGACTTGCATTATTTTCTATAAAATACCATTTCTTTGGGGGAGTTTCATCTGGTTACTATGAATTCATCATCTGAAAACGCTGAGAGTGTTCCAAATGGTCTATGAAATCAATGTCCACGTGTCCTTCGTGAAAGACCCGACAGATAATTCAGTGTTTCAGTTTATACCCCACCTCCCAAAAGCTCATAGACGAAAGTGGAAAATATTTACAATCTCCCTCAGCCAACGTTGTTGTATCATAAATTCTAAGCTCATGATCTTGAAGTTGGGATAGTTACAAAGTTCGAGAATAGAGCTCTGTTCATACAGTCAAACATGCGCTCGCAGAGATTACCTCAAAAACGGTAGCGATTGAACATTTTCTATTCATTCGACTATCCCGCCTCTAACACGGACGGATCGTGGAGGAAACACACGATCTACCCCTAGCAAAATTCACCTCATTAAAAGTTAGAGTTTAATTACCTACCTCGCAACCCTTTCACTTGAAGAAAGAAATTTCAAGCGGCAGATGTACCTTTGATGTCTTTATGTTGGACTCGGAATGGGAATATCGACATATGACTAGATGCGAATAGAGTTTGAAGAGACAAGACTAGAATGCAGCTGAATATTACTCAGGCGTATCGATTGACAATAATGCGTGATGTGCCTATGTGAAGTGTATTTTGCTGGAAGCTACCGGTTTGAATATTTCGATGAATGAAGTAGGAACAGCAACGTGACCAAAATATCTGGTTATCTTCTACTATTTTCATCCCATGTTAGTAGTTTCTCAAACACTGAGGAACTTCATCTGAGAAAATTTCAAGGGACTGTAATTCATTTATTGCTGTATCCCGTTATTTGAAATAAATCTACAGAAAGACTCAAAAACAAAACTATCGGTGCGAACAAACTTATATTTTCTTAGGGCTACTTGTGACTGTGGGCTCTCCTGTGACTGGAGAGACCCAACCGTAACCTACAGATCCTTCCACACTCCGGGCATGGATAGTCACCAACCAGATCTGGCTGCCGCTGTATTCTTCTCGAGTCTCCGTTATAACTGTGCACCAATGACCTGTCTAACGCTAGCTGTTCCCAGTTATGATTGGCATTAACTGAATTTAGGGATTGATGCAGTGTATCCTTAAACCGCTTATACTGGCTTCCTGGTTTCCGAGCTCCATCTGTGAATTCGCCATACACGGCTATTTTGGGTAGTCTTGTGTCTTGCATCCTCAGAATGTGGCGCTCCATCCGAGTCGAGCCCTCGTTACTTGAGCCTCAATTGTTATACAACTCGCGCGCTGCAAGACTTCTGCATTTGAAACTTTGTTGAACCATCTGATGTGCATTATTTGACTTAGATGACGTTGTTGCGTTTGTTCAAGCTGTTTAATATGTCGCCTGTAGGGCGTCCAGCTTTCGCTTCCGTAAAGAAGCGTTGGGGGGACCACTGCAGTGTGAACAGCTGTCTTGGTCTTCAGATTGAGGTCGCGTTACAAGAGATTTACTTAATAAGGAGCCCTTCCAGTTCCTTCATTTCTTAATGAATGAAAGTTCACACCATGATAACAATCTGTATCATATTCAGATACGCCTGTCGAAAATTGACCTTCGAAAAATTCTTAAAAAGATGGGGTTAGTTAAAAAGTCGTCAAGACCGAACGGTTGCACCGAGGTCAATGAAATTTCAAAATTCACTAGTAGAAGAGTTGCTCTTTGAGAGCCTGTATAATATTTAGATCTACGATGATTTTTCTGGGAGATATTGTCGAAATTTGACCTTCAAAAAATTATCAAAAAGATGGGGTAAATTAAAAATTCGTCAAGATCGAACGGTTGCACCAAGGTGGATGAAATTTGGAGATTTGATAGAAGGAGAGTTGCACTTTTGTAGGATGTATCACATTTGGATCTGCGATGATTGTCTATGGAATTTCAAGATTCATTACCAAGAAAGTCACCGAAATGAAAGGATTTCGAACTCCAAAAACTGGCTCGAACTGCTGGTCTGAGAATAACGTCAAGTTCTGTCAGAACCGCAGTCGGTTAAGTCAGGAATGAGCGAAACGTATGTTTTGCCCACCTGAGCGTGAAGGCGGAATGATGAAATTACAGAGGTTTCTGCGGCAAAATCGAATCTGAAACGCCATTAGAGGAAGGATTCAATCTTTGCCTGTTGAGTCGCACCGAACGTGTGAGCATTCCGCCATTTCGCGTTCGATCCCAATCATGCTCAAATTACGCTGAGTAAGCCCTCGAATGGGATACTAGCGACATGCGGAAAGGGTCTTGCTATTGAGTCATCGTAGCCTTTTCGACTCAGATTCATGCAGGCGTTGAGAGCATGCTAGGTGTGCCTGCAACGTGTGAATAAATGTCACGAATAATTACCTATCTACTAAATACGAAATACCAATAAAATTGTACGAATCATACATAGATTTCATCCTGTCCTTTGTTATATTCCTATGATCCAATTGAGATTTTCGGTTCTATGATCAGCGTTGCCTAGGCTTTCACCCTAGCACAAGAACTGGATTTTTTAGGTCAAAAATGAGCAATGGGTTAGACACCCCTAAAAAGACATATTTTCTACTCTGTCTGAAAATCAGGGTGTTCAAGTACTCTCTTAGGATATGGAGTACATAGAATTTGTTTTGAATATTCTAGAAAACCAAACAGTTGATGATTCAAAAGAGAATTGCACTCCAGAGAGCTCTTCGAAGTCAACTCGAAAATGAAAAGTTGAAAAACAAAAAAAATTATTTTCTCCTGAACAGGGCCAGCTAATTGAAATTTTGGTGTGGAATTATAGGTTTCCGAACACGCTGAATCTATTGCGAGCAATTTCGAAAGCCTATCTCTCTTCGTTTAGATTTTCATCTTGGAAATGGCATTTTTCAAAAATTTGCAAATTTCAATCTGCGATATCTCCTGTTATATTCCTCTGATCCAATTGAGATTTTCGGTTCTATAATCAGCGTCGCCTAGGCTTCCATCCTAGCACCAAAACTCGATTTCGAAAATTTCGATTTTTTGGGTCAAAAATGAGCAAGGGGTTAGACCCCCCTAAAATGACATATTTGCTACTCTGTCTAAAAATCAGGGTGTTCAAGTACTGTCTTAGGATATGGAGTGCATAGAATTTGTTTTGAAGATTCTAGAAAACCAAACAGTTGATGATTCAATAGAGAATTGCACTCCAGAGGGCTCTTCGAATTCAACTCGAAAATGAAAAGTTGAAAAACAAAAAAATTTATTTTCTCCTAAACAGGGCCAGATATTTGAAATTTTGGTATGAAAATATAGGTTTTCGAACACGCTGAATCTATTGCAAGTATTTTCGAAAGCCTATCTTCCTTCGTTTAGATTTTCATCTTGGAAATGGCATTTTTCAAAAATTTGCAAATTTCAATCTGCGATATCTCCTGTTATATTCCTCTGATCCAATTGAGATTTTCGGTTCTATAATCAGCGTCGCCTAGGCTCCCATCCCAGCACAAAAACTCGATTTCGAAAATTTCGATTTTTTGGGTCAAAAATGAGCAAGGGGTTAGACCCCCCTAAAATGACATATTTGCTACTCTGTCTAAAAATCAGGGTGTTCAAGTACTGTCTTAGCATATAGAGTCCATAGAATTTGTTTTGAAGATTTCAGAAAACCAAACAGTTGATGATTCAATAGAGAATTGCACTCCAGAGAGCTCTTCGAAGTCAACTCGAAAATGAAAAGTGGAAAAACAAAAAAAATTATTTTCTCCTAAACAGGGCCAGATATTTGAAATTTTGGTATGAAAATATAGGTTTTCGAACACGCTAAATCTATTGCGAGCATTTTCGAAAGCCTATCTTCCTTCGTTTACATTTTCATCTTGGAAATGGCATTTTTCAAAAATTTGCAAATTTCAATCTGCGATATCTCCTGTTATATTCCTCTGATCCAATTGAGATTTTCGGTTCTATAATCAGGGTCCCCTAGGCTTCCATCCTAGCACCAAAACTCGATTTCGAAAATTTCGATTTTTTGGGTCAAAAATGAGCAAGGGGTTAGACTCCCCTAAAATTACCTATTTGCTACTGTGTCTAAAAATCAGGGTGTTCAAGTACTGTCTCAGGATATGGAGTGCATAGAATTTGTTCTGAAGATTCCAGAAAACCGAACAGTTGATGATTCAATAGAGAATTACACTCCAGAGAGCTCTTCGAAGTGAACTCGAAAATGAAAAGTGGAAAAACAAAAAAAATTATTTTCTCCTGAACAGGGCTAGACATTTGAAATTTTGGTATGAAAATATAGGTTTTCGAACACGCTGAATCTATTGCCAACATTTTCGAAAGCCTATCTTGCTTCGTTTAGATTTTCATCTTGGAAATGGCATTTTTAAAAAATTTGCAAATTTCAATCTGCGATATCTCCTGTTATATTTCTCTGATCCAATTGAGATTTTCGGTTCTATAATCAGCGTCGCCTAGGCTTCCATCCTAGCATAAAAACTCGATTTCGAAAATTTCGATTTTTTGGGTCAAAAATGAGCAAGGGGTTAGACCCCCCTGAAATGACATATTTGCTACTCTGTCTAAAAATCAGGGTGTCCAAGTACTGTCTTAGGATATGGAGTGCATAGAATTTGTTCTGAAGATTCCAGAAAACCAAACAGTTGATGATTCAATAGAGAATTGCACTCCAGAGAGCTCTTCGAAGTGAACTCGAAAATGAAAAGTGGAAAAACAAAAAAAATTATTTTCTCCTGAACAGGGCTAGACATTTGAAATTTTGGTATGAAAATATAGGTTTTCGAACACGCTGAATCTATTGCCAACATTTTCGAAAGCCTATCTTGCTTCGTTTAGATTTTCATCTTGGAAATGGCATTTTTAAAAAATTTGCAAATTTCAATCTGCGATATCTCCTGTTATATTCCTCTGATCCAATTGAGATTTTCGGTTCTATAATCAACGTCGCCTAGGCTTCCATCCCAGCATAAAAACTCGATTTCGAAAATTTCGATTTTTTGGGTCAAAAATGAGCAAGGGGTTAGACCCCCCTAAAATCACCTATTTGCTACTCTGTCTAAAAATCAGGGTGTTCAAGTACTGTCTCAGGATATGGAGTGCATAGAATTTGTTCTGAAGATTCCAGAAAACCAAACAGTTGATGATTCAATAGAAAATTACACTCCAGAGAGCTCTTCGAAGTCAACTCGAAAATGAAAAATGGAAAAACAAAAAAAAAATTTTCTCCTAAACAGGGCCAGATATTTGAAATGTTGGTATAAAAATATAGGTTTTCGAACACGCTGAATCTATTGCGAGTATTTTCGAAAGCCTATCTTGCTTCGTTTAGACTTTCAATTTGGAAATGGCATTTTTCGAAAATTTGCAAATTTCAATCTGCGATATCTCCTGTTATATTCCTCTGATCCAATTGAGATTTTGGGTTCTATAATTAGCGTCGCCTAGGCTTTCATCCCAGCACAAAAACTCGATTTCGAAAATCTCGATTTTTTGGGTCAAAAATGAGCAAGGGGTTAGACCCCCCTAAAATCACCTATTTGCTACTCTGTCTAAAAATCAGGGTGTTCAAGAACTGTTTTAAGATATGGAGTGCATAGAACTTGTTTTTAAGATTCTAGAAAACCAAACAGTTGATTATTCAATAGAGAATTGCACTCCAGAGAGCACTTCGAAGTCAACTCGAAAATGAGAAGTGGAAAAACAAAACAAATTATTTTCTCCTAAACAGGGCCAGACATTTGATATTTTGGTATGAAAATATAGGTTTTCGAACACGCTGAATCTATTGCGAAAAATTTCGAAAGCCTATCGACCTTCGTTTAGATTTTCATCTTGGAAATGGCATTTTCAAAGATTGCAAATTTCACTTTAGAATTCGTTACGACTGAACGGTCGTGCTGGGATGAGTGAACTTCTCAGACTCATTACTAGAACAACTGCTTCATCGGAATATGTAACACACTTAGATCTACGATGATTTTCTTGGAAGATATTCCACTCGAAAATTCTCAAAAAGTTATGTTCAGTTAAAGCTTCCTCAAGATCGAACGGTTGCGCCGAGGTAGATGAAATATAGAGATTCATCACTAGAAAGGTTTTTAGTATGTATCCCGTTTAAATCTACAATGATTTTTCCTGATAGATACCTTGAAAAAGTTGAAAAATGGCAAAATAAAAAATTCGACCTACCTTCAATTGGAGTACAAGAATCTACTCGCAAAGAAAGCTGACATCGTATGGAATAACGATTCAATGAAATCTCATGGTTTCGTGAAACGTCTAACCAAATTTCCGATTTCCCTGTCTCACTCCTTAACCATCCTGGTTCTGAAAGAATTACGGATGAAATAGAAGAGGCAGTATTCGCCGGTTCCGTTGCCAAAAAGCACAGGCCATGTATTTATTCCTTTTGAGACGCCGCCGCCAGAGCATAAATGAAGCGGACGCATCTTGAGATGTCCGACTTCGGCTGTGAAAAATTGAATCAAGTCTCAGCTTGAAGAAGATACAGGAAAACGAACCGAGAAGATTGAGACATCCTTGTATTTCCTGTGACAGAAAAGTCATGGGGTGATGCGGAAAACGTCGAGTTAGTTTGGGATCAGTTCAGCGCCACTCTTTTTCTCTTCGAGAATCATAGCCTGGTAATGCTTCATTTCGATTTTCAAGCCGATGAGATGCGAAAATATTCGAAATTCTTGTGAGAATCGATGACCTAAACACAAATTCTCATCACAGAATGAAGCTCATTCAGAAAATAATGAAAAATACTTAATTGATGTTGCCAATACTACATATGTTTATTAAACTTTCTTAATAATGCCCTCAAAGCTATTAGTGCGCTGTAGTTTTCCCTCAACTTAATCTTATTTTAAAAGGGAGAACGATTTCGCTTTTAATGCGACTTTTTTAACGTTGGGTCTCATTAAATTACTGCAGTATAAATACCACGCACCATTTGCTAAATGAGAATGTGATGCAGATAAAAATGTGGTGATCGTTTCCTCCAATTTCCTGTCAGAAAGGTCGAACCATTGTGCTTCAACGAATTGTTTATGGAAAGAAATTACTTTACTTCGTTTCGACGGATATATCTTTTTGTTCGGATCTGTTGATATCGTTTCAATTTGTAATGAAATGTCTCAAAACCATTTGCTTTGTATTGATCTGGTCGAAATAATGCGTCTCACGATTGAATTAACAAAAAGAAACATTTGGTCCTCTGTCTGAAAATCAGAGTGTTCTCTTAGTGATGGAGGGTAGAGAAGTTGTTTTGTCGATTTCATAAAGAATCGATGATTCAATCTAGAATTGTACTACACAGAGCCCTTCAAAGTGAACTAGATAATGAAAAATGGAAAGGCAAAAAAAAATATTTTCTCCTAAACAGTGTCAGATAATGGAAAGTTTGGTGGGAAAATATGGGTTATCAAACACGCTGAATCTATTGCGACTAATTTCGAAAGCCTATCTCCCTTCGTTCAGATTTTGATCTCGGAATTGGCATTTTTCAAAATTTGCAATTTTAAATCTGCGATATCTCCTGTTATATTCGTCTGATCGAATTAGGATTTCCGGTTCTCTAATCAGCGTTGCCTAGGCTTCCATCCTAGCACAAAAACTCGATTTCGAAAATCTCGATTTTTTGGGTCAAAAATGAGCAAGGGGTTAGACCCCCCTAAAATCACCTATTTGCTACTCTGTCTAAAAATCGGGGTGTTCAAGTACTGTCTCAGGATATAGAGTGCATAGAATTTGTTCTGAAGATTCCAGAAAACCAAACAGTTGATGCTTCAATAGAGAATTACACTCCAGAGAGCTCTTCGAAGTCAACTCGAAAATGAAAAGTGGAAAAACAAAAAAAATTATTTTCTCCTAAACAGGGCCAGACATTTGAAGTTTTGGTATGAAAATATAGGTTATCGAACACGCTGAATCTATTACGAGTATTTTCGAAAGCCTATCTTCCTTCGTTCAGATTTTCATCTTGGATATGGCATTTTTCAAAAATTTGCAAATTTCAATCTGCGATATCTCCTGTTATATTCCTCTGATCCAATTGAGATTTTCGGTTATATAATCAGCGTTGCCTAGGCTTCCACCCTAGCACAAAAACTCTATTTCGAAAATCTCGATTTTTTGGGTCAAAAATGAGCAAGGGGTTAGACCCCCCTAAAATGAGCTATTTGCTACTCTGTCTGAAAATTAGGATGTTCGATTACTATCCTAGGATATGGAGAGCATAGAATTTGTTTTGAAGATTCTAGAAAACCAAACAGTTGATGATTCAATAGAGAATTGCACTCCAGAGAGCTCTTCGAAGTCAACTCGAAAATGAAAAGTGGAAAAACAAAAAAAATTATTTTCTCCTAAACAGAGCCAGATATTTAAAATTTTGGTATGAAAATATAGGTTTTTGAACACGCTGAATCTATTGCGAGTATTTTCGAAAGCCTATCTTCGTTCCTTCAGATTTTCATCTTGGAAATGGCATTTTTCAAAAATTTGCAAATTTCAATCTGCGATATCTCCTTTTATATTCGCCTGATCGAATTGGGATTTCCGGTTATATAATCAGCGTTGCCTAGGCTTCCACCCTAGCACAAAAACTCGATTTCGAAAATCTCGATTTTTTGGGTCAAAAATGAGCAAGGGGTTAGACCCCCCTAAAATGAGCTATTTGCTACTCTGTCTGAAAATTAGGATGTTCGATTACTATCCTAGGATATGGAGAGCATAGAATTTGTTTTGAAGATTCTAGAAAACCAAACAGTTGATGATTCAATAGAGAATTGCACTCCAGAGAGCTCTTCGAAGTCAACTCGAAAATGAAAAGTGGAAAAACAAAAAAAATTATTTTCTCCTAAACAGAGCCAGATATTTAAAATTTTGGTATGAAAATATAGGTTTTCGAATACGCTGAATCTATTGCTAGTATTTTCGAAAGCCTATCTTCGTTCGTTCAGATTTTCATCTTGGAAATGGCATTTTTCAAAAATTTGCAAATTTCAATCTGCGATATCTCCTTTTATATTCGTCTGATCGAATTGGGATTTCCGGTTGTTTAATCAGCGTTGCCTAGACATCCACCCTAGCACAAAAACTCGATTTCGAAAATTTCGATTTTTTGGGTCAAAAATGAACAAGGGGTTAGACCCCCCTAAAATGACCTATTTGCTAATCTGTCTAAAAATTAGGATGTTCCATTACTATCCTAGGATATGGAGTGCATAGAATTTGTTTCGAAGATTCTAGAAAACACAACAGTTGATGATTCAATAGAGAATTGCACTCCAGAGAGCTCTTCGAAGGCAACTGGAAAATGGAAAAACAAAAAAATTATTTTCTCCTAAACAGGGCCAGATATTTGAAATTGTGGTATGAAAATATAGGTTTTCGAATACGCTGAATCTATTGCGAGCAATTTTGAAAGCCTATCTCCCTTCGTTTAGATTTTCATCATTGAAATGACAGTTTTCCTTGGGGTCAAAGTTGTACAGCGGATTAGACCCTCCAAGATGACCTTCAAGCTTCTCTGTCTGAAAAACAGGGTGTTCTTTCATTCTCCTAGGATAAAAAATGCTTAGAAATGTTGAAGATTCCAGAAAACCAAACAGTTGATGATTTTATGGAAAATTCCTCTCCAGTGAGCTCTTCGAGAAGCTTCCGTACGACAATTCAGAGATGTCTCAGACATTTAGTAATCTTGCCCAATCCACTTGTCGCTAAGATGGACCCAAACTAACCAAACAAGTAGTTGATAATCAGTCACAGAACATTCAACCTTGTAGTGAATCTTCGGTCTCAATTTCTCACCTCGATTTCGACCGAAGAACCTATAGCCTATAGAGACCCATCAGGTGCGACTGTAATTAACCCGGTAGGTACCGAAAATCCCAAAATTCCCGTCTGGCAGATCACAGCACCCACACACGAACCGGAACGGATAATGAAATTGTAGGTCATCGATCGTTGTTCCTCCTGCCTCCCTCACGACCGCTGTTGGAACTCCTGTTGCCGATCAGTAGCGTAACTGTTGATTCTCCACTTACATCCGATTTTATTGGTAGTTAGTGTCCTGCTTTCAAGGTCGAAACTCTAGAATCGATAGCCCTTCACATACAAAAAACCGGGGTTATCATCGATCTACCAGCTTGCTTGTATGCTTTGATTTAACAATAGATGTATGTCTCTTTCTCTTTACGATCGAGCCTAGGCATTTAAACTCATCTGTGTATCTTCTTAGTCTGCTTTTTGCTATTATTTTCCTGTTCTTTTCTCCTCCTGTAGTAAATATAGCAAGAATGGGACCTCCAGGAACTGTTATATTATAATAACCGGCTTGTCGAAAGTGAGAGAGCTGATTGACGAGGTTCGAAGGGTCATTGATATGGCTGTGGTGAGGACAGTCATGTGAGGAAGGGATCTTTATGTTCCTTAGAGTCTGTAGTTTGTAGCTAGCCCCTTGATTCAGGCGGGAATCCATCCAGGTTTAGCAGTTTTACCAAAATAATTTTTCTGTAGCTGAGTTTCCAGTACTGGGCTGCAGTTTATCCTCTTGAACTCCATGAAAAATTGGTCCACTCACCTGTAGTCACAGTTTGGTGTTATGTGTCCGAATCCGGAGTACTATGTAGCTCTATTCATATGTCAGAACCTGTCGTAGATCCACATCCTTAGGGGCCTTGGCCGTTACCTCGTGAGCATCCAGGACCGGTTTCCCCATATGAATGGTTCTTAAGTAAGCCAACTCTGGACACTTGCATACCATGTGTTCAACTGTTTCTGCTTCTGATCTACAGAGCCTACAAATCTCATCTGCTGACTTTCCAATATGGTACAAATGATATATGTACCTGTCAGCAGTCCCACCATCACCCGAAGCTCAGCTCGTGACAGCTTTAGTAGTTTTCTGATGTAGGTCGGTGAAATCATCACGAATTTCTTTGATTGAGTGAGTCCAGGAGTGTTTCTCCTGAGGGTTATTCTGTTGTTCAACTCCCATTCTTGGACCGCTGCTTTATATTGGTATTTTCTTTTTGCAAGTTCACCGGCTTGTTCATTTCCTTCAACACCACAATGCCCTGATACCCATAGTAGAGCTACTTTATAGCCTCTGGCCAGTTGCTTCATGGTATTACAGCACTCCCATGTCAGCAGAGATCCCTGGCACTGTGATTCCAGGGACCTCAGCGTGTCCTGGCTGCCCGTGGTGATATAGATATGCGCCCCTTTGAGGTTCATTTTAAGACACTCCTGAGCGCATACATAAACAGCCAGAGTCTTGGTCTGAAATAGAGGGTTCACTTCCCAGGGCTTTAGGGATCCTCAGTTTAGGTCCATATACGCCAATGCCCGAGCCCTTTTCTGATTTTGATCCATCAGTATACTACGTCGATGACTTTTTGTCCAAACGATTTACAAAACTTATTACACTAGGACGTTCAGTTATGACCGTTTCAAAGGGCGTTCCGAATTCGAAGATGATTGGCATAACATCCCATGGTTTCGTCAAGAGGTTTGAGTCCAGTTGATTCAATATCCTCATATGTGCAACCCAATTTCAGGGTAACCTGTCTTAGATAGTTTAGAGATATTGAAATGAATACAAATATTTGGTTAGTTATTTCAGGAATTAGAGGAAATATGGGTCATATACTATTGTCTTCGCCTAGGTTTCTATCTGGAGGGGATTGAATCGGATATTGTTTCATACCGGGTGGCGCTCTGTGTAATTGTATATTAGTCAGTAGCGCTTGCCCGTATTGAATAAGGGTCCATCAATTCCAGACGTTCTCCATCGAAGAAAGAGCTATGTTGCTCTGACGAGGTCTAATGAGAGCGAAACCATGGTCAGCACTTGCTTTTCTTCGATCGAGCGTACTCCATTTAGGGCCTTGACAATGGCAAATTGAGGGCTTCATAGCTGAAGTGAACCAAGTCCATGCAGCCTAGTTTTGAGATAAATGGCTTAGAAGTTGTTTTTCACCAATTAATTCAAAAGTGACTTCTTGGTGATAAACAACTTCTGAGCCATTTATCTCAAAACTAGGCTGCATGGACTTGGTTCACTTTAGCTATGAACCCCTCACTTGTTGATATTCATACCAGCGAGTGGTATGCATCTGAACTAAGAATTAATTCTTATTAGTATTTTTTTAATGAGGATTAAGTAAAGTATCGACTCTGTCTCGTTTAGTACACGTCATCCGTGTAAAAGTTAGTCCTCATAACATGATCGTTGAATAATACGCCATAATTTTATAACTGACCACGTCCTTCCATTCTTAAATCCATGTCAGTCTCAAATCGACGTGGCGAACCCTCTGTCTCGTACAACTGGCGACTATAGACCGCTCCTTTCATCCCTTTCCGACCGAACAGGCCCTCAATTCAGCACGTACTCCAGAACTACAAAACTGTAAAACTGTATTCTTTCTATTGCAGCGTACAAGCACCTCGTTATGGGGAGAGTGGATGGGCGTGATGCACGGAGACGAGATCGAGTACGTGTTTGGACATCCGCTTAACATGTCACTTCAGTTCAACTCGAGGGAGAGGGAGCTCAGCCTGAAAATCATGCAGGCGTTTGCGAGGTTCGCAGCCACTGGGTAAGTTTCGAGTGATCTTTTCCTCGTTAGCGCGGGGTTTTCATTCGTTTTACCGTAATTGTTGAGGAAGAAATTTTTCGTGCGCCCATCTGGTACTTGAGTACGGGTTTAAGGTGCACTCTGGGTCAATACACTGACCCGTTTGGCTGAAAGATGCAGATCGTTCTCGTGAATCACAAAAATGATAAGGCCTTCACAGATTAAGGGCTGATACATTCATCCCCTCTATAAATGGTTCGTTAACTTTCGTTCGTTACATTTAATGGGGTGAATTCATGACCATTCATTGTTTTGGTAGTTACTGAAGAGACACCGAGGAGTTCATGTCCTTGAATGGGTGAATGTTGGGCAGATAAAAAATAACCTAAATATATTCAGATACATAACATTCATTGATATAAAAATCAACAAAATTGAGCTAATCAACCACTTTAAATACCAACAGAAAGAGTAGGTACTGACCATGGTTTCATTTTCTTTAAACTCGTTAGAGCAAAACGACGAAAATGAAACTTGGTGCCCAGGTGGCCTAGCGCCACCTGGCTGAGAATGGTAGTCAAGGTTTCCATCATCAGATGTATCAGCGTGTGAAATACATATTTTCTCATTTATTTCCGAGATCTGTTTTACCTTTTTCGAACCTTTGTATATTTTGTTATTTTTATTTCTATTATTCAATTTTCTTTTTTTGAAGCAAACTATTATCATCTTAGCTCAGTGCGGGAAACTTGGACGAATGAATATGTCTCCCGACCATAGCAATTAATTTTTTTGCGTGAAGATATCATGACCAAATAGGTAACGATAGATAATAGTAGAGTGATTGTGAGATGAACATTTTGAGTCAAGCAATCGTTTTTTAGGAACCGAAAATTGACTCATGTCTCCCTAACCCATGGGAGAGTTGAACAGGGGGCGAGAGAGACATGACCATAAGTTTGTTTATCAGGAAAATCATTGAAAGAAAACAATTTCCAATGACCAACGATTGTCTATGTGAAGATTTTCATCATCAGATGTTTCAGCGTATGAAATACATATTTTCTATTTCGGAGTCACTTTCACTTATTTCTGAGATGTTTTTTACTCTTTTGAGTTTTATATTCATTTCTTTTATTCAATTTTCTCGTTTTGAAGCAAACTTTTATCTAAGCTCAGTGCGGTAAACTTGGACCATTGATTATATCTCCCGACCATAGCATGGGTCAAGTATCCCGCACTCCCTTTTAGTCTATTCAACAGATGTTTTCTTGAAACTTTTACAACTATTATCAAAAAGTCTCATCGTTTGTAAAACAATATTAATCAATCAAATCAATAAAACTAAATGAAATCACGCACCTATTTAACTCTTCAGACAGTGTAACAAACAATAATTATTCAATTTCTTACATGCTAACAACAAAATCACGTTCAACCCTTTCACTCCCAAACTGTTCTGATGGCGGCCAAAATGGAGCCGCCACTAGTTGTGCCTTGTTACGAGTATGTCACAAACTATTTAAGACACCAGTAGCGCGAAATTTTAATTGAAATATTTGAGGTGGTTCAAGTCTCTTACCTGAGCAAGGCTCCCTATAATCATACAGCGCAGCATCAAAAGGCGTCAAATTAAGACGACGAAGTTTCATGGCATTCTGACCGTTAGCTTGAAGATTCATTCATTCATTCATTGCTGTATCCCGTTGCCGGGAATGAATCTACAAAAAGACGAAAAAAGGGAAAAAAACAAAAACAAAAGAAAAAAAAAGGAAAACAAAGAAGATTAATGTCATTTCAGAGACCCCAGTTTGTTTTTTTTGGAGCAATTTCGTGTGTCGATCAAACACGATCAAAAAATATTGATGAAGACTTGATAAGCATCATGGACACTGTGCACCAGGAAAATCAATAACTATTGACTGAATTGCCTATTTTAAACACAGCCATACAAGCTTCAATGTTGCTGAACACTCTGGTTGCCAAAACTTTCATCAAGTGTGAGCAAATTTAGGGTTTTATGAAGAATAAAGCGTCCAATTCAATCTGCGTATCAGCCAAACTACCAGAAATCAAGCGGTCCGACCGGCAGAGCGAAATAACCAAACCAAACCTGCCCGCGTTTTCCAAATTTAATTCGTATTTAATTAAGGTTCGCAAACGATACGCCAGCCTCCATTCTTTCATCGCCTCATCACAAAAGCAACATCAGTTCCATTTATCTCCGGCCCGAGCAACAATGGCCTGGTGATTAATTTTCCATGCCAAGGTGCAACAAAAATCATGCAAATTAATGGCGTAGAACCATTTAATACAAAATTAGCGGCATTCAGATCCATTGTTAGCGCTGAACTCTGCTCTATTTGCATATGTATCCACTCTATTCGGGTTTTCAATGAGGTACTATGTGGCTTATGTTCCCAGTGGAAACAATAGATGGGGGTCGGCTGGAAACAATTGCACAAACCATGAATTTCGAACGCAAAAGAGATCCGAAATCGTTGCAATAAACATAAGTTTGAATTTTCCCATCCTGTGTTTCACATCGAACCCTAATCAAAATTTTCCACCATTAAAAAACCACCCTATACACTATACTATACTATGCAGTGTTTATAGTAATATTTTTTACGAGGCATGATAGAAATAGAGTCATTTCAAATTAGTTTACATTATCATCTATACAGCTGAGCCTTTGACTTGATCGATTGATGATTGATCAATTTCTTTTGGATGATAATAACTAATTCAGCTTCCAACTAAAAATTCTGCGGTCTCCTACGGAATCACCCTGTATATTCAACAGAATGAGGCCAATATATCTCGCCTTCAAGCAGGCAGTGGCCTTGGAATGTGTCGATGATATCGATATATCGTTGCCATCCCTTGTCAATTCGCTTGGCAACAACGTATGGAGTGCATTTGGATACGGGGGCCTCATTCTGGGGTGTTATCATTTATTCATTCATTTCCGGCTAGGTGCAAATGGCTGATATCCAATACGTCCATGTGTCACTTTTTCCAACGTGGAATTGCCTTGGAGAATCCAAGGACTGTGAATAATGAATACGGTGGAAGTGAAACAGATGAAATAGGGCTCTTTTGGACTACACTCCACGTAGATTAACTTGTTACGTGAGTTGTTGCCGAAAATGGAAAATATCGACGGTAATAATTAATTTATTTTGAGTGTGGACAGAAGGGGAACTCATCACTTCATGCTCACAACAAGCTGACACTAATATAAGCACATAGAATGGATATTTCATAAAGTGAATGACACAGAAGACGATGAACTCTCTTGCACATACAGTTTTGCAACAGAATTAAGAAGAGATCAACATAAACCATTCCACTGATAAACTTTAAATAGCAATAACATCACTTTCATGAGAAATATAAGGCGAAGAAATTGGTTTCTCATTGATTTTTCATCTTCGTCATTGAAATAACCCCCAACGTATTCTGTGATTGTTGTGATGTTTCATCAATGAGAAATAATAAACGTTTTATTCATGAAGTCCATTCTGAAAAACCTCATTGACGTAATGAAACCCCAGCAGGATATGTCTAGTTATGAAACATATCCATTTAGTATCATCAGGGTCACAGGACAAAAAATTGATGGATTATACTTTCCGAATTAGTAGGTTCCAAATTTTCATCAGTAATAATTCCGTATGACATTGGAACCGGCCTTACTGAAATTCGAATCGAACTGATGTTTTCAGGAGTTCATCTTTTGATTCATAAAAACTGACAGGATGAGTAATGACTTTTAACGATACTCCTTCGATAATATCATATTTTGGTAATGGAAACATTCTCCTTTTTCCTTTCATCAATAAATTAATCCTCAATCATATCATTCAATTGTCCATCATAAGCCGAACGAAAATGATTGTTTTTGAAGTTGACAATTTCCAAGGACATAAAAGACTTTTCCGAAAACCTAAGAGGGTTTCCAATGTTGAAAACTAGACTGCAACTCTTGAGGAGTGCATATGATGTTAATCATTAACATTTAAATTTTGAAAATTTGTGTTTTTTCTGTGTTGAGTCCAGGTCTCTTGCTCGTTTCGCTTGTTGGCCTTATGAACCTACTTCTAAGATGATGCCTCGAGTCACACGTTTTTCTAACTAGTCTTGGACGAATCCCTTTTTCCATTGCAATAAAATATTTTTCTTCCCTTCAAAGGATCGAGGATTGAACAAATTAGACGTACCCAAACTACCTTTATGGAAGTCCGTATCTGCGACACAAAGCATCCCCTCAGCCTATATATGTGTCCTGTCGACTCATCCACCAATGGAATACATAATTAGTAGGGTTAATCTGGATTAGACCCCAAGAATAATATCTCAAAGCTACACCCCTCTTTGTTAAGTCTAATTATATCACCGCTTTACCAGAATATAATCCGCGGCCAATATAAATTGCATTATCTGAGAGAGGTCTATATTGTGTATACTTATCTTTTAACTAGATATTGTTCTTGAATGATATACAGAGGATTATTTTAACGAGAAGTGAAGATTTAAACAGTTTTGTTGCTGTTTTTTGGCAAAGATCAGTTCAATTTCCAACACCTGCATAGCTATTTTCATGATTATAATGATACTAGCTTAAACCTGTGGCTTCGCTCGCGTGATATTTCATTGTAAAACGCTGGTGAAACATAATTGGAATCATTCAAGAACATATATGAGCAGAAAACCTCACTACGAAAAATGAAGAGAAAAATCAAATCGAAAAGTAATTTTGTCCGATTCGGCTCTGATAAAGAGAAATAGCCATTTCAAATTTTCATAATGAGCTATGCCACCATTGAAGAAATGGAATTCCCTCCAGAATAACACGCTAAATCTATGACATAACTACGAAAGCGCTGAAGGGTCACACAAAAAAAAATAATCCAAATATATAATTCCGACTTGTTAAGTCAGAATTCTGAATTACAAGTCGAAATTCCGAATTGCAAGTCAGAATTCTGAGTTACAAGTCAGAATTCTGAGATACAAGTCGAAATTCTGAGTTACAAGTCGGAATTCGGAGATACAAGTCGGAATTCTGAGATACAAGTCGGAATCCTACTTGCAAGTCGGAATTCTGAGTTACAAGTCGGAATTCTGAGATACAAGTCGGAATTCTGAGTTACAAGTCGGAATTCTGAGATACAAGTCAGAATTCTGAGATGGAAGACAGTAGTGGGGCTAGAATTGGTCGAATGCTTTGTTGCATTCGATTGTTGCCGAATCATGTGAGCAAAATGCCCTCCGTAGAGCAGATTTGTCTCATTTAAGGCATGTATAGGCACATTTGGACCCTTAACTTACGCCTACTCTATCTCTTTTCTTTCAAAAGTTTTAACGGACGTTATTGATTCTGACAAGCTCACAGAGCCTCTGAGGGGTTCGTCGTTACCTACGGGAAATCAGGATAATATGATAATATATAATATATCTGTAGTATCCATATATGCTCGTAGGTTGACAATAAGCCGATCGCTTCTTCGTGTTTTGACACGATTTCCGAAGGCTTCTCGCAAGCACTTTATAGGGTTTACTAAGGACTAACGGCCAGTTTTATAATCAAACTTAAAGCCCCTTCAATTTTAAAGCTTTTCTTTAACCCTACCGAAACTGACACTAACGTCCAGTTTCATAATCGAATTTAACGCCACTTTAAGCTTAAAGCTTCCTTTACTGTCATTTTTAGTAGGGTTAAAGGAAGCTTTAAAGTTAAAGTGACTTTGAACTTGATTATGAAACTGGATGTAGGAATTTCGATAAAGTGCTCAAATCACTAAGAAGTTAGGAAGGTTTTGAAAAGTTCTCAGGAGCATAATGTAGTACATAAATAGTACAAAAATACTCCAACAAGTGCTTTCACAAGCACTGAGCATGAAGCTTTGGGTCAGCTCAGCTATGGTGCAACCGAAGAGAAAAATAGAATATCATTTTATTCATCCAAAAGTCCTCCAAGAAGCCAAAAACACATTCACGGATCAAATGCAAAAAAACAAAAGTCATTAGACCTATTTTAGCCCTCCTCCTGTCTTGCATCTCAAAATTCCGACTTACAAGTCGGAATTCCGACTTGTATCTCGGAATTCCGACTTGTATCTCAGAATTCTGACTTGTATTTTAGAATTCGGAGTTACAAGTCAGAATTCTGACTGTGCATCTCAGAATTCCGACTTGTAAGTCAGAATTCTGACATGTATCTCAGAATTCCGACTTGCAAGTCGGAATTGTACATTTTGAATTTTTTTTTTTTGGTGTGGCACTTCAGCGCTTTCGTACATAACACATCTTTCTTCTTAAGCATAACTCGTGATTTATGAGCCATTATTCGCTGATGATCTATTGAATATTCGCTAGTCTATCTTACCTTTCTCCTACTAGCAGGATTGGAAGGTGGAGCAAATTGAATTTCCCGAATATTTGGGCGCAAAGTGGGCAAACATCACATCCGACTCATCATAACCCACATCCCCTCAACCATTCACGCAATTTTCCGACTCCCCCATTACATTATCATCCAAATGTACATCCAGCAATATTCGAGGCCTAAATATTTTTGCAGGAAACCGGTGACAGACGACGTGAATTGGCCGCTGTACACAAAGGACCAACCTCAGTATTTCATTTTCAACGCAGAGAAGAACGGCATCGGGAGGGGACCAAGGGCGACCGGCTGTGCGTTCTGGAATAATTTCTTCCCCAGGCTCAGGGATAATCCAGGTGAGTTTTCATCGGTTTTTACAGGTGCCGCGCTCGGAAGCGAGTCGCAAAAAACGACGCCGCGGCGGCGTTCAGCGACGGTGCGAACGGAATTGGACGTATCAATCGAGTACGACGGATTTTCTCCCTCATTCTCGTGTTTGTTTTCGATGTTGTGTGGTAGGAAATATCCTAGGGCAAATCCTCCTTTCGGCGAATCAATTTGATGTTTTATCCGTCGTGCGGAGTATTTTTCGACAATTTATTACGAATTTCTGTTGAAGTATTGAGGATGGAGTATCTCAACAGTCATGAACGAGCGTAGGAAATCGCAGAGGATCATAGCGCTGAATATTCAGAGCTGAGGATGGTGTCTTAAACGAAATTAGTGCGACGTTCTGAGAAATACTCATCCAGATGCGCCATCTATCCCTCCCTGCATTCATCGAATGTTGAAATATTCCTCAAGCGACCACAGCCGTGTCAAGGGCTCGACCGTAAGACCACATTGTGGTCAGGAAATTTGATAACAATGAAAAAGAATGGAATAATGTTACAGAACAGCACAGTACAGTACAGTGCATTTTTTTGTCTATACGCTACTGACTTGCGTATTCAAACTGCTCGTTATACAAGCCTCCCTGTCTATTTGTCGGTTTGTAGTTGTTTTGTGTTTTGTTGAGTGAATTCTTGTAGTTATATTTGTATTTCGTTTCTTTACTTTGACATGTGCGAGCAAGTTTTTGTAATTGTAGAAACACCAATAAACTCTCTTTCTCTCTCTATCTACTCCAAGTGTCAACCGGGCAATATTTCTTATCAAGAGCGCCAATTTTTGCAAAAATCTTCCCTGGTAGAACTAAATGACGTTGAAGATTTACCTCGTACAAATAATTTAACAATAGATTCTTGAGGTCAAGAGAAACACTTTCTTTCCCTACCATTGTTTTCGAATAGGCTCGGTTAGAAAGATACAGGCTGTTGAAAAACCATATAAAAACGTTATTTTTATTATCTCACAAACGGTTGTATCGAATGAAATAAATTTCGGAATATAGTTTTTCGTTTATTTGATTAATCTTTTTCGAACACAAGATATCACCGACGTCTTCCACTTCTTTTGTTATAACCATAACGTACCATAAAAATGCCAAAAATTCAAAGAACCCAACACTTGAAACTAAGTTGGACGCTATACAGGGTGAGCCATCCATAACTTTTTACCCCGAGTTTTGAGCTTTAGGATGGAATAACGAAAAAACGATCAAATAGGTCAAATTTTGTTGAGAGGGGGACAAATAAGGGTGTAATTTGACCTGTCTGAGCGTTTTTTCGTTATTCCATCCCAAAGCTCAAAATTCGGGGTGGAAGGTTATGGATGGTCCAATGATGAATATTTGAACGTTTTGAAAAGAAAAATATTCATCATATTTTCTCATATAATGCGCCGTTTTCGAGTAATTTGATGTTGAAAAATTAAAAAGTATCTAAGAAATTTGAAAGATTGGGAGCTTTGGCTGAATACAACTCTGTTTGAAAGATACACAGATTCTTAGTGTCACAGATTTAGCTAGTTATTCTTGGGGTAATTTTGTTTTTCCAGGGGTGGCACAGCTCATTATAAAAACTTCAAATGGCTATATCATTTCATCAGGGAATCGGAAAAAATGGTAAAGGAAAAAAGTGTTTCTTTTGACCTCAAGAATCCACCGTTGAAATATTTGTACGAGTCAAAGAATCAGCCCCCATGATCCATTTGATGGAAACTAGTAATTTTTTCAGTTTTTGAACAGATTTCGATATTATACGAGGCAAAAACGAAAGTAGAAAGGGAAAGAAGAGATAATGCACATTCTTTTCACGTCGATTTGTGGACTCCGAGGGTAAATCAGGGCCCCTGTGTCTTCCGCCACTATTATGCAACTTCAATAACGCTCTCAAAAATTGATCGAGAATGTTCTAATCGTAGTGTTTACATATTCATCACTCAACACATTATGTTCATATCAAATTGTTCGTCGTTATCTCCCACAATAACTAAGCTTCCCTTTGACCTTCCCGATCTAGGGGTTCACTAAACGTAATTTCAAAGTCTCCGGTCCCGATTTTCCCCAGATAGAGCCAACAAGAATATTTGCCTTATCAACGGATACTTTCGATGTTTACTTCTCCCAATCTCCTGCAAATTAACCCTGTCGTTTCCCGGCTCCAGACGTAGATACCCCCACTCCCCGGGCCGGAATTAGTCAGATCAAAGGGTGCGGACTTCAATTAATTTCGGCATTTCCAGGACCTCGGAGAAGAAACTGATAATGGATTTTGATCAAATTACTTGAGGAAGAAGGAAACGGAAGACAATCCTTCCTCTTCCTCAACGTGAGCACTCTGCTGGGGATGTCCAATCACAGGATTCAGGCACAAGAACTGTCGTTGAAAGTGTTATACTCATTTTGAAAGAGCCACTCCTCTAGTAGTACATTTCACTGACCTCGGCAAATCACACATATTCAAATTTTGAAAATTTGTGTTTTTTTTTGTGTTGAGTCCAGGTCTCTTGCTCGTTTGGCTTTTTGGACTTATGAACCTACCTTCAAGACGATGCCTCTTGTCTCACGTTTTTATATCTGGTCTTGGACGAATCACTTTTTCCATTCAGCGACAAAATTATTACAGCATGAAATATTTTTTAGAATGGAGAATTGACGAACCTTTGTTTACGATTGAACGATGCCGAAACATTGCAATATGGTGTTGTTCTTCCCTTCTAAAGCACTGGTTTTTCGTGAAAATCAGTGCGTGGCTGAAGGAATACAAAGATATCGATATTTTCCATTGACCGACGCTCTGTTGACACCCCTACATTCAGCCGCTTGCCGCCGACAGGGGCGAGGAAGTTCCAGAATGAGTTTGTGTATAAAACTTAAATTGCATTAAGATGTTAAATTATTCTCTCGAAAAATATTTGACAAGTTTTCGAATAAAACGCCTTCGTCCGGATAATTAAATTACCGGCTCTCCAGGCTGTCAGTCTGGAATAGATGGGCTTCGCGTTCGCGATGGAAAAGAAACTTTGATTATGTGCATATCTGAGGGGACCCGTCACTCCATTTCCGCATCCAGAAATGGAGCAGTTTGTATCCAGTTACTTGTTTTGGACGTCGTGGATTCTCTTCACTTGGATCATTAAGCCAATAAAGATTGAGAATTGGTCCCAAGAAAGCTACGAAGCATTTGTTCCTTGTTTTCTGACAAAAATATAATATTGAAAGCAAATAATTTTTTTATGCTCAAAAATGAATTAATTTTAACTATTTTAATTTTATTCTAGTAAATTTTTTTTTCAGTATGGTAGGTATTCAAATATCACTTTGAATGCTCGCAAAGCCAAGCGAATTCATAACAAGCATAAAATATATTTTGAACTTGAATGACGACAGCATTATGATCTAATTTTAATGCACTGGTGTGAGATGGAGTAATGCTAGACATAATGTATAACTTAATTAAACTTTCCACATTCTGACGAGAGCTGCAACCAATTATACAGAGCGGTTAATTAATGTCTGCATGTGTTCGGGTATTTCGATGTGCCTTCATGTATAGTAACAAGCCTCTCAAGAATGGCGTTTGTGTCTGTTCAAGAATTACATCCTATCGTATTTTATTCACAGGGTGCTAATTTCCCCCCGTTCGCAATTTCGAAGAAACAGTCGTCCAACAGTTCAAATAGACAGTTGAACATATATTGACAGTTCAAGCTGGCAATCATACATCATTATCAGTTCAAACTGCCAATGAGCTATGTATAATTGTCAGTTTAAACTGCGAATCATGTTTACTTGTCAGTTCAAATTAACTATTTCACATAACTGTCACTACTGCCAGATCAAACTGACAATTGCACATAATTGCCAGTTCAAACTGTCATTTCTACATCAGCAGCAGGTCAAACTGGCAACAACTTATGTATTTATAATTGTCAGTTCAATCTGAAAATTATGCGGAATTGTAACAATTGGCACAGAATTGCTTGTTTCTTGTTTCAACTAACAATACAACATCATTTCCACTCCAAACCGACAATGACTTATGTATAAGTGTAAGGTCAAACTCGAAATTATGTTAAATTCTCTCAAAAACAGCAATTTTATATAACTGCCAGATCATATTGACGATTAAACATAATTGACAATCTAAACTAACAATTTTGAATTAGTACTAGTTCAAACTGACAACAACTTACGTATTACTGTCAGTTCGAACTGTAATTAATATATACTTGTCAGTTCAAATTAACTATATTATATACCTGCCACTACTTCCAGATCAAACTAACAATTGCACATGATTGCCAGTTCTAATTGACATTTGTAAATCAGCACAAGGCCAAACTGGCAACAACTTATGCATAATTGTCAGTTCAATTTAAAAATTAGGCGGAATTGTGACAATTGGCACAGAATTGCTTGTTTCTTGTTTCAACTGATAATACAAAATTATTACCACTCCAAACTGGCAATGACTTATGTACAAGTGTCCGGTCAAACTTGCAATAATGTAAAATTCTTCGTTAAAAACAGCAATTTCATATAACTGCCAGATCACACTGACAATTAAACATAATGCCAGTCTAAACTGACAATTCTGAATTGGTACTAGTTCAAACTGACAACAAATCACGTTTAATTGTCATTTTGAACTGGCAATTACATATAACTGTCAGTTCAAACTGGAAATTATATAAAATTGTCACAAAGGGCACCTAATTTCCAGTTTAAACTGACAATACTAAATAATTACCTGTTCAAACCGACAATAACTTATGTTAGTGTCAAGAAATCATGTAATATTCTCTGTATAAATTAGCAATTTTGTATAACTGCCAGATTAAATTGACAATTCTGAATCAGTACCAGTTCGAACTGGCAACAACCCCTATTGTCAGTTTGAACTGGTACTGGAATTTGATCTGGCAGTTATACAAAATTGCTAATTTATACAGAGAATATTTCATAGTTTCCTGACACTAACAGAAGTTATTGTCGGTTTGAACTGGTAATGATGTAAAATTGTCAGTTTATACTGGCAATTATGTGCCAATTGTGACAACTCCATATATTTGTTAGTCCAAATTGACAATTATAAGTTGTTGCCAGTTTGAAACTCCAAAAACCCTCAAGAATGATATAAAATCTAACTGAATATGCAGAAATATTCTAGTTCTTTATTTTTTTTTGTTCGATTAAACTTCTCGCAATAACATGAACGATGATACCAACTGACAGAAACAAAATAAGAAACATTTCTCACCAGCCATCGTAAAATATGATAACGCGGGTCGAAAACCATTTCTCCACAATCCCGAAAAGGTATTCGGAAGACACATTTTTTTTGGCCGCCGGTTCGGACAAACGACCAGCCTCCAATCGATCTCGGACCCCCCTGGGGGAGAATCCAAGGGCCTGTGTGTCCCGATGACTCCGGATACCGTAAATTTCCGCGAAGATCGATGCATGTTCAACAGCAAGACGTGAGTCGTTTCGAGAAATATTGTTCTGTTTTTACTTTCTCACGTAACGCCCCGGCATGATAGTGAAATATTCGGATAATGGGCCTGGAAACAAATGGATGAAGGCGGCCGCCTCGTGGAAATTGAATTTGGACCTTGAGGGGTTCACCCTGCGAATTTTTTCCGGTCACTACTCGCATCAGAAAAAAACGTATTGTGGATTATCGGATCGTGGAATTTGATAGATGGTTCGTCGATAGAATATGTAGGCGTCCTGTTTTCGCATTTTATTTATCATACGGGGTATTCCGCTCGTACTCTTATCATACATAAAGTAGGACTAGCTGAGTAAATTCCCCAGCAAGCTACAGGGTGATTTTCGAAATCCATGGAAATACTGAGGCCATCATCAAAGCCGAAAATATCGACGGAATTTATTGTCACTTGGGAGGTTATTGCTGACATCTAGTCAGAGATTGAGCTAAAGAGAGTAGAATACAGGCTGAGAAAGAAGTAACGCATATATTTCATAAATTCTTCATTCATACAATTTAGTGAAAAATGCACGAACATTCATAAAATAAGATATGCACAAACCAGGCGAATTCTGAGAGTTTATGTTATCAACAGTGTGCAGCGTTGCCGGTTGACTAGCGGTTTACTTAAATCGTTTCGTTGGGGTCAAAGAATCAGTCTGACTCCATAAACTTCGGTTTTAGCCGTTTTCGATCAATTCTCGTCTGTTATATTCATTTTTCATGGGTTTTTCACAGCAGTTCTTTTCAGAGCAATCAAGATTGTAACGTGGTTTCCTCGGAGAAAACTTATCTCGAGCGCCAGCTATTCTTTTCACTAGGAAGAATAGAAATCCTACCAGAGTAGCTGCTAGTCGGAGACGGAGTTCGCTGTTATCTAGGGTGGTTGCGATAACGAAGTAGTCAAAATCAAATTATGTTTATTCACACCTTCGGAAACTGATTATATATACAGCGGAAATATGTGTAGGTATGAAATAAGAGCGAATCGATCAGCAAACATACATTCGTGAAATTTGATCCGATCATGAGCACTTTATAAAGTTTATACCGGCTACAGTGAAAAATCAAAGGTTGCTCAATAAAATGCGCCAATCAGAACTGACGAAATGGATACTGAGGATGACCTCGCGAAGTGAAATGACTTGCTATACGGTATCGTAATTAATTGTATTTCTCCAGAACTGAAAGAAACACAACCATGGCGGATCTATTCGAGACTTTTATTCGCTACCCCAAGGGCTACCCTCCATGACTGATAGCGAAGAAAAGGTCTATTTTGAGCGCAACTACGGGATTTCACTGACGACGAGCGGTACCTCTTATTCTCTACCCCAAGGGCTTGCGCACCATGACTGATAGAAAAGAAGAGATTTATATTTCAACACTAATGACGCGGAAACGCGAACAGAGGGTTGACGGGACTTTCTCTTCACTACCCCAAGGGCTTACGGACCATGACTGATAGCGAAGGGAAAAGTCAGACTCGCGAAACAGGGTAAAGTACGGCAAAAGATGACAGAAAGCGATACAGTACAGCAGTGTCAGAGAAGTAACCGGTGCAGGTCTAACAAAGAAACTGAACGGTAAAGACGGAGACCTACCCCACACGTTAAAAATCTGAAAATTCCAGAATGCGACAAGAGTTAAAAACGCCGTCAGCTCCGGTTAATCGCATATCAACATCAGAAAAACGTCAAAATCTTCAACGGCATGCAAGAAAAACAACGTTAAACACAGATAAACGGTTTTTTTACATTTACTCTGCCTATCGGAATGAATGTACTGAATATTTGAGAATTAATCTTTTAAAATGTGTCAAATTTAGATCTTCGATGCTTTTTCTTGGAAATTCACGTCTCGACAGTTGACCGTCGAAAAATTCCCAAAAAGATGGAGTCACGTTTCCTAGCCACTTAGTATATGTCTTATTCACTCCTTCGGATGAATTCCGACATCGCAACAGATCCAATTCAGGTGCCATCATTCCCAATTATGCGTACTAAACATGGCTTTATAAATTCAGGATGACAGACCTCCAATCTGTAGCTTCGGCACTGTCACAAGACGCAACACAACCCACCAGATTTACCTAAATATTAATTCCTTCCCATCGTTTCAGATTCAGCGGAGGCCCCTTGCGTCAACACATACTTAAGCAAGATAGGATCGTCGGCCACAAGAATAGATCAACCGTTCTTCTCAATTATGCTACGCCATGCTGCCATCTTGATAACGGCTGTCTATCACGTGATGTAGATAAGGATTCGGATATTCCGAAGGATGTAAGCAAACTACGTTTTAACACATCTTATGCAAGATGTACCCACTTAGGTGAAATACATTGCAAGCTTTAAAACGATGACCTAAATTTAGACTAGATCTTTTAGAAGTTAGGTCATGAAATTGTATTGCGTCTGAATCAGGATGGTGGAAAAATACAGTGGTTGGTGCTGAAATTTTCGAAGAAACTGCGTAGTATACTTGGATGAGATTGAAAAAAGTATATCGAATAGAGGAACAAGTAAAATTGATCTGAAATCAGATTTAAGTAGTTGGGAGATTTTTCGATAAATGTGGCAATGCTGGTCATTATGCCTATGTTACCTGATGTTGAGTGTTGAATGTATGTTAAATTTTGATGTATCGTGCTTCTTGTACGGTTATTCGTTGCTTCGTCCTTATTTCATACTCCCAGCTATTATCGTTCAAAAAATTGTGGAAATTCTGTGAATTAAATTGAAAAAAAAATAAAAAAAAAAAACTCTAAATTGATGTATTAGAGCTATTCATGTTCATTGATTCATCTCATCCATAAAAATCGATTGGCCGTGTCAATTTGGCATTGCTCTTTTTTTACTAACCTAATTATAAGTTTCTAGTCTAGAACTTTTTCGAAAATTTCTTCGTCGAACACTGATTTTTTCATTGTGAATTCAACCATGCGAGGGTTATAGTTGCATTTTCTAGATCGATTATATTTTTTAACAAATTATCAAATTGAGTATTTCCTTGAGGTAACGCTTCACTGAGATAAAGATATAGGTTTATTGAATCAATAATTTTTAAAACAATTCATAATATAAGAAAAAAGTAATATCACTACATATCTAGTTATTTGATAATCGATATATTTCCTAAATTCAAACTATTTTTGATTTGATTGTCGTTCATCGGACTTCACCTAAAACTTTCTACACATATTAGAAATTTTTCAGCCTATTTATATTGATTCTGTATTGAGAATTTTTTAAAAGATGTTGTATATTAATTGTGATGTCCTCAAAGGAAAAAATTGGACGCGAAATTTAAATAAATTTGATTTTGTATAAATGATGAGGGTGAAATTTATGCAAAGTCAGAGACAATCATAGAACTGCAACCTAATAGATATACACTAAGGAACAAATCTTATGTTAGTTGTAGAAGCTGTAAGAGCGCAACAGTTTAAATGCGCTTGCTATCACTGTTGAAGTTCAAATTTATATGGATTAGACAAAAGCGAGAAATGCTTTAAAGCGATGTGAACTTTAAACTAAATGGGGTGATAGAGGAACATATCATTTATATTTTCGATTAAATGAGCCAAAATGTATATAGAGTATTTGCATTTAGGAAAATTGTTGACTGTGAAGAAATTTGGAATTCGAATTTTATATCTTAGCAAGGTTTTCATTGCTCATCTTCTGAATACTCCAACTTTTTATGATGAATAGAAAGTTTTATCGATTGTTTCAAAATGGCAACTAGCTCTTGATTCACACCAGTTTGCACCACACTAAAACCGTGAAGTAGCTCAATTCGAGATAAAACAAATTGGTATTTCAGAAACCTCGTTCCTGATATACAGTGCGTTTTCTGAAATTTCTCAAATGTTGGTCTCACCTAGTTTATCCACGAAAAATTGAATTATTTATTGGTCCCAAGACTTCGAATCAAATGTTGTTATTGCAATTGAGTTTGAAACTAAATATTACTCGATTTGTTTTAGTCCTTTCATTTTTGAACTTTATTGTATTATGGCAGGAAACATCCACCCAAAAACGAATTTACGGTTGAATCGATGAATAATTTCAGAAGCAGAAGTAATAGTGAAACTGAAATTCGAGAAATTTCAGCAGAAACGAATTTTACCCACATGTTACATTGATATATCAATGAAATGGAAACTTTCGAATGACCAGAAAGATCAGCAATGAAAAATCGATATAATATTCAGAGTTTCACGTAGTACAATCAAAGGTGAGTGTTCCCAAAAAGTGTAGAACCCATTATGAAGATAGGTAATTGTTATTCTCTGTGCAAACACTTCTGAGTTCATTTTATATCTGTCCAACATCACGCTCGTCAATTTAAAGAACAATAATTCTTCTGGATCTTTTCGGATAGGTTTTGCAACGTGGCATTAAACGTGAAATTTGGGACATCTATGTTAGAAAACGTGAGTGTCGGAGTTGTGCGGAATGTCTTATTACAGATATTTTAAACGGAAAAAATGACTCTGGATTAATTTCTTCACAAAAAATTGCAATCGACTCTTGTATTCGATGAAATCTTGACCTTTCTTGCTATTTCAAACTGCGCTCTATTTCTTATGCCTTGGGTATATCCCTCAGATTAATTTTCGAGTCTATACTCTCAAGATTATTAACGAGTTCGGTATATTTCGTTCAAAGTTTGGAGATATAGTTTAAGCAGCATGGATAAAAGACGTTTGATCATTATCCTCTTGTAAAACGCACATCGATTGGAGGAAAACTGTTTACCTCAACAACCTCTTAGATTCCGTTGAAGAACAAATCCAACACTTTCTAAATTCACAATACCTAGCCGTCCACTCATCGAGGAAACAATCGCTTGACATTTCAGAAGTGGTGAAAGCTTGTCACTTGTCACCTTACTGTCGTTCTTATGCCTGTCTTAGATTAGTGCCTATAATATTTATATTTACCACTTATACTACTTTATGAAACATCTACCGATATTATATATACATATATATAGCTATTTACATTTAGTATATTGTATTTAAATGATAAGGAGCACCCCAATTAGCTATTGCTGTGAAAACTATCGAGCCTAACTTAGGAAATGAACAAGGATGAGTAATTTTCTTTACGTGGTATCCAAACCTAAACTCCATTGTCAATTTTCTGCATTTTCCGTTCAGGTAAAATAAACTACAATCATAAATATGCTTCTTTGAGAGCATTTTTGGGGGACTAAGACACTGGGTGTGTAACTCATTTTGATTAATCAAAGAATTGAATGAGGAAAACATAATATGTGTTGCCACAAAGCTTGAACACAATTATCTTGGTTTAGATTTGAATACACATATCAATATTCCTTATAACTAGTACGAATACAAAAATATTTTACTCTAGCTATAGTGAAGAACAATCTTATGATAGCTTAGGTAGCACCTAATAGACTGACTATAATGAATTTTCATCGATAATATTCTCATCCCTGTTCTTTTGTTCAACTAGTTCCTTCAACAAATTCATCTGTTTTTGAGAGACGGTGTGATCAGAGAAAGTTTTTTCATTTATATTTTCAGCTTACCTCTATTTCAATTGAAGGTGTTTCATTCACTTTTGTACCGTCTATGCAAGTAGTTGTATGGCCTGCTGTAATTGTGAATAATAATGAATGTATCAGCAGCATAAGGCAAGAAGTATTTTCGAATTTTTCACCTCATTTCATTTTTTGGAACCCATGATTGAACAATTTTTCGATTATTTTGCAAATCACCAATTCAAGGATTTATCTTGGATTTTTGAAACATCACCTATTAATTGTTTAAAAAACTCCTAATACAAGAAGATATTAAAAAGAGATATCAACATATTCAATTCATGAGCTCCAAAATCGTTTTGTTCTTCAATATGATTCTAATTCGACAAATCAGTAACAATAAGATTAAAACCTACGAGATTAACAGGGTAATGGATTGCAAGAGTTCTTATACTGCTGATAATTGTGAATAGTTACAATCACTAATTAATAAACATATCATTAGAATGAATAACACATCACCTATGAAGATGGTAACATATACATATCATATAAGAACTTCACACATATCATGAATGTGACTTCGCTGTCCTGTCCAATAAATAAGTAGATATTTAAATGTGTAACGATCTGCTGAAGTATTTGATACGAGAAATGTCTTTAAAATGTATTTTCTAAAAGTATACCCCACTGAGGACATATCACTAGTATTCGTAGGATTTTGAGCCAAAGTCGTGGATTTACGATGGATGTAGTCTGAATCGATTATTTTGAAGAGCTCTGCTTGCAGATCGTCATCAGAATTCTCGAAGTCTAGATTTGACCAGATGGAGAGTTCGTTAATTTTTTGTGTGAGTGGTATTGCTTTTGTTGTATGCATTTTGATGTGATAAGGTATATATTTAATTTGGCATGCTGAATTGCATCCAATTTGAGGGCTATATCGCTTGCAATATACACTTATATACGATATAAGCTAGCGTTCTTCCTGTCATCATATAATTATGTAGCTTTCCTATGGTAAAGCTTTCGAAAATGTCTTCTCTGATGTTTTTTCGAAAATGGTGAGAAGTATTCCTGAATATGTTCAGTACAAGCGAAATATCAAGAATAAAAGCGATTCTAAGTAGAATAATAAACCCCTTATAACTACAGAAGAACCACGTGAGTTTTCTACGTCAAAATGTGATCAAAAAGAAATGGAGAATCCACTGGATGAACGTTCCCTTTCACCGATAAATGAGATATTGCGTGCCGAGTTCTTTACGAGAGATTCAGTATTCCATTACGATAAGGAAAGAGTAGTTTATCTACTTAAATTCCAGACAATATCGTTTTGACATTTCGTGATCCGAATATTCTAATCATTGGATGAAATTCGGAAAATAAGGCAATATCTCATTCTAATCTATAATGTTTGCATTGAAAGTCGAGATAATAACTCAAAATAGGCCAGCTACAAAAGTACCACAGTTTTATGTTGATTCCAACAAAGCCTGCAGAGCTACTATGATAGGCTCCAGGCTTTGGGTCTGTCTTTGATGTATATATCACATTCTATGAATTCTGGCACAATGAATATTTCAAAATTTGTGGCCAAGCTTTAATTCAGGTCAATCTAGCCTTATCATAGGTGCGTCAGGATTAACTAGGACAAACTAGTTTGGCCTAGAGGGTTCAGGTTTATCCTAACGTACTTAGGATGAGCTAGTTTGATCAGTTACATTTATATCACTGAAATATAACTCAATTACCCATCACAGAAAAAAATTGATTCAACAAAAAGGAGTTGAAGAATTCATAAGCTAGATGAAACATTATCACATCATTGATTCATCTCTGATGATTACGAAATTTCATTGGAATCCTTTAATTCAACCAGAATACATTGGAAAGAAAAATGAAAAATTATTCATTGAACTCAGGTAGAAATGCTCATAAAATTTCGATAGAATCCAAATGTGAAATAATAAACCCCATGAATAATATCCGAGATGAAAGATGAGTTAAGGGTAGACTTCATCTGGAATTCAGCATCCTTTCAGAATCCCCAATTTGCCTTTGATAAATTCATGTGAGTGTATGGGATTCGGCAAAAACAGCAGGATCGAAGAAGCTTGTCTGAACATGTTTTTGTCTTCATGGAGAAGTGGAACTGTTCAATTATTTCTGATTTTTTCACAAAAGAAGTTCGTTATGCTACCGAAGATATAGCTCTCAGAATTAGGGAAATTAATTAATTGTAAGTTTCATTGTGAAATGGCTGTTCATACTGTAACTTTGGGGTTAGCCCACTTCTTGGTTAGCTTTTAATTGGTTTGATGTGAAAAGAGTCTATATTATATAAATATACGTAAAGAAATCGCTCTGAGAAGTCAATATTAATTAGATGAATTAGACTAGGCACTCATACTGCAGAGAGTATATTGCATAAAAATGAGTAATGACTTATAAATATATAAATATAGCTTAAAACTCAAATGTTATTAGTACGGTGACCGTAGGCCTATCTTATACACAAAGAGTTTATTAGTTTTGTACATTTCATAATCATTATCTTTTAATTTAAGACATTTTACTTGTTACTATGATGAACTCATCTTTTAGACTGTTTGATTTTCCCTACTTTGTATTTTAACCTACTTTCAAATAAATGAAATATGTATATTTTTTTGTCTTTCGATGGACCTCCCCTTTCAATCGAATTTCAGATGTGGATAAATTTCGAATTAATGGAAAATCTTGGTAATGAGAAATATTTTCCTATTAATTTTTGCAACCCGAAAGTGAAGGCTTTACTTTCGCAAAACGAATGCCACAAGTAATACCCAATTCTGCCTCGTGTGGTCCATATCCAGATCTCCCCCTGTTAAAAACCCATCAAAAATTCGCTAATGATACGAAGCAAATGCAAACACTGCGTCCTCGTGGCAGTGGGATTTACATATGATGTGAATTATTTCGGCACATCCATCATCCTGTTTCCAGTCAATGCTGAAACTCCATAATGTAAATTTCCTCCCAAATGGTTTAATTTATTCTGCCGTTATTGAAACCACCTAGAGCGCTGACACGAAACGTAATATAAATATGGAACTATTTGTATTTATTAATATTATATGATATTCATAGATCACTTTTGGTCAACGATATTGGCCTGTGATGACATCCACAGCACCTTCGTAGGAGCTACTAGGAAAATAAAGCCATCATCCAATCAAGTCAAATTTTGTTGTCGTGAGATAATCCGGTATCTGATGAAATATGATATTCTCCATCGAATGAACAATATCGAAATTCTTGAAAAATCCAAAAAACAATTTTTCTTATGACAGCATAGCGCTGTAAGCGACAATGCTCGATCATAAAATATAACTGAAAATATAAATTACAATTCGACACGGAACTTTTATGATAACTGCTGTGAATAAATTACAAAAAAAGATAAATTCTCACATCCCTTTTTTCCATCATGAAAGAAGGATTAATACCCAGAAAATAGCTAGTATTCACCGTAGAACACGCTAAAATTAGTTGTTATCTAGTCCCATCAAATCTCACAATATTTTATTACAAACAATTCACTTTTTCATGGAAATTTAGCGGTTTCGACATTTCAACCAGTCATAAAATTATTAATGGACATGAAAAACGAGTCTTTCATTAAACCCGCCATTCCCACAAACTGAATCTGCCACATTTGAAACGCAGAAGCGACTTGAAGACTTAATTAAATGCGGATTTAAAGGTTAATTTCTCCTATCATAAAACATTTCCATAAATACCCAATTTAATGACGGGATTCTTCGGTAAATGCGATGATTTAACGATATGCAAATACCGAAGAGTTGCAGTAATGAAGTATGAAAGGTTACGGATATTTGATTTAATATAGCTGGTTTACATGAAGTCTTCCAAATTTACATAAATCAAGTGTCATTTGAATATTCCAAAGTATCTTTTATTGGTTTCGGTTTGAATATTGATTCACTGTACAAATATTCCAATTATATCTGATAATCTGTCTATCCAAGCCAGCTTATAGAGCCACTCAGTTAGATATTTAATTATTTATTAATTATTTCTAAGGCCCGTTTGCACCAATCCCCCTTAAAATGAGTACTTAACTAAGAGTAGTTTAAAGTTAATGGAAGCTTGATTTTATTGTCAGTTGCACGACTGCGGCTTAACAGAATCTTAAGTAAGGGGCCCTTAAGTTTTCATATCTAGTGATATTTCAGTTTTTTATTTTGGTGCAACTTCATTCTAGTCCGATAAAGCCTTTTCATTGGTTGGCCGGTTGCCAATGATCGTTGTCATTTCATTAACCTAACTTTATTGTCCCGTCAGTCAGTGTCTATAAACTATTATATTATTACCAAAGAGTGATAATGAAATGGATTGTCAAATAAAAGGTACTTGACGTTATCAGAAAAACCACAGCAGTTCTGCAGCCAGTTTATGAGTTCAACAAATTATTTTAGGTTAGAATCCCGTCCTTAAATTCCTAAGTGGTCATTACAGGAGCGCTTAAATTTAAGGCTAGCCTTAGCCATCTAAATGTCACTTTACAGTTGGTGCAACGTAATTTAAGTTAAGGGTTCATTTTAAGGGACACTTAACACTAAGTGCGTTTGGTGCGAACGGGTCTTAGTAGTAGAATGAGGAAAGACAATTTATTTCAACTTTTTCGAATTTTAATATTTTTTATATGACATGCCGTTACTAGGGTTACAATTTACAATATCCCAGCACACTACTTCTACTGATGCATCTTACTAGAGTCCTCCTCATTGTGTAAATATAACGATAAGACCTCAAAAAAGCTTACAATAATAAATGACCATTCTTGGGTGATGGCATATACTATATGATTGTTATATCCAAGTGTGGGTCAATTATGAAATTATGAAATAGTTTCGTGGAAGGGAAGATTAAAGTGTAGAATGGACATAGAATAAGCTGCCATCGACGGAGAGTACCGATGGACCAGTTTCGCTCTTATTTGAGCTCGTCAGTACAACATGACGTGACGATCAAATGAAGTAGAGTATCTTTTGTTGCTAGCTTTCTAAAAAATGTCCTGAGTATTTTGGTTCTTATTTATTGTTTACCGATATTGCAAATCACACAGGAATTAGAGAAGTGTTAGAATCAATTTTATTGATGAATTTCCCAACTGCTTCATCTTGAAAGTTTTGTATGCGTGATCTTTGATGAATCGGTTCTTTTTAAACAGTTCTACCCTTGGGAACTCCCTCTGTCTAAAAACAGCCTGGGTTTGAGTCGAAACTATACAAAAGCATCGAACCCAGCCGCCTAATAAAAAAGACCGCCATTAAATCACCTCACGATCATGCTCGACCCAAGAAAATATACCTACCTTTACGAAAAATCCGGGACCTCTACTCTTTTATCGATCCCGTCGCTCGCCATTGTCACAAATACTTCAATACGTTCAAAAAAGAACGTTCGCATTGAAAGCATCTGTAGGTACACGCGGGAAGATTTCATCTCACCAGAAGACTCGGGGATGAAAAATCAATGGTTGGGTTGAGTGGAATATCCAAGGAGGAAAAAAGGGAAGAACTCTAATTAGCGATCAGTTAGACACTTGAGTTTTCGGGACTTTCCCAATTCAATTGTCTCGATTTATTGGTATTTTTGTCACGCGCACCTAGCAAGATTTATTATTCAATAGACCGTGCCCCTGCGAAACACTCCATGTTCTCGAGGGAGCTTTGTAGATTGCGGTTCTTGATCGGCCACCTAATGAAAGCACAGTGTTTGAAATTCCACGCAAAATTCGCAGAAATGCTCGATGATTTCAATTAATCGCAAAAATATTGGAGAGAGGATTTCTCGGCAACGAATACACTACTTAGTGACTTTGATCGCTTCATAATGACTTTTTTCATTATATTAACTCTAATACCTATAAGAAAGTTGTAAACTTTTCGAAAAATCCAACTTTTTCTCGTAATCTGACATTGATTGTCAAAATCTGTGGTGTGGACAGTTGTCAAAGTACTCGGAAGACGTCAAAATACGTACATGTTCCTTGATGATTGGATAAGTATCTTGAGAATTTGAAAGTTCGAAGGTGCTAATCTCAATAATAATCACCACAATATTATTTATCTTCTACACTCGATTAAATGTTTGGAAGGGAAGGTTATGAGATGAGTCCTACGTGTGTAATGGACATGTAGATTTTTATGCGGGTGAACTAGCGGTCTTCATCTAGTCCAACATATAATTATAGGAGGAACGGCTATAATTTAAAAGGAAATCCTTGAATGTCTTCTGAAAATGCAATAAAATGATCTCTATAATGTCCCGAGCAATTTTATATTTCGGTTGCGGTTTTTTATCGGTGGCTATCAATAAATTGGTATTAATTTGAATATGTAATTTCTTGGTGCAAGAAGCTCGACATTGAAAATAGTATAATTACGTATATTAATCATTTTTCTGAAAGCTTCTGAGAAAAACCATCGAAATCTACATTCATTCACAATATAGGCACATCTCAACTCGAAAATCATGTTAGATTCTAATTCATCCAGCAGTTTCTCAAATTCATTCTCAGGGCCGTATTAAAATATAGTACTTATGTATTGATGATTTCTCCAACTGCGTGATCTTGAAGGATTTACCTAGGTTTTTTGTGAAACGTGTCATTTTGACCAATTCTTCCTTCTGTTGAAGAAAAGAACCTTTTCAGAATACCCTGTTGATAACTACAAAAATATGAATATTATTTTATTTTCACATTTTTCAAGTGAATCAGGTCAGGAAGATTACTCAAATCGAGGTCTTTATAAACTATTATAACATCGCAGACAGCTTTGAATTTCTCTGTGCTCAAAACTTTGATGGCGCGATCAACGATTTGACGGTCACTCGATTTCTAAAACGAAAACACTGAAACCTCTTCGTCTCTGCATAAATTGAAAGAGTAGCGATAGACAGTCATCATAATTTGATGCTAGAATGAAATTCATGACTGAATCATCGATTGAAAACGTTCATCTCTAAATCAAGCGTTGATTCTCCGATCAAGTGTTGGAAACCTGGGGTATATATCATAAAACTTCCAAATTGACGGCCCTGGCCATGCTAGAATCATTTATGAGCACTATGTACATTCAAGAAAGCCTCCCTTGCCATATTTGTGCCATATTCTGACATAATGACACAATAAAAGCGCCTAAGAGACTGTGTTGTTTCGGTAGATTTTATTTGGTCCCCCGAATAACTTCCTGGCAATTTTCGAATCAATTCCAAACGGTTCCCATTCGTGATACACCCCGAACGCATGCTATAGAAAAGCGGCGTTGTTCTCGTAAAAATTAATCGAATCAAAAGAGGATATTTCTTATTGAAATTCATGGCTCGAAGCTCTCGCACGAAATGCGCAAACTGGTCACGAAAAGTATCACCTCTAATAAGCTAATTACTTCGCGATAATCCAAAGTCTAATTTATATTCAAAGCACCTTCGCCACAACCGGAGTTCGACAAGCAAGATCATCCTTTGCGACGAAGAAGGGGGCGCGCATCTCCCCCCAGATGTCGCTGTTGGGCCGCAGCAGATGAAGGCGGTAATTAATGATACTGGTCGATGATGTTATGCGTTTTTAATTAGTTTTCATATCGTGAGAAAACCTACTTTGAATAAACTTGTTCCGATGAACGATAAATCCAGGCTGATATTTTTATTTGACATTTATTGCGAATGGTAAATGTCGAGTGTCTTGAATTTCAGTGTCATCGTAGCCTTCTTCTTCTCTTAGGTTTTTTTGTGAAAGGATATTCGAAATGTGCAAAAGCTTTGAAAAAATGTTCCATCCACATGGAAACTTTTGAAATTTCTTGCGAAAAATCACTTTGATCTGGCTAATATTTCCTAAAAAAGAGAAAGTTTTTGTTGGGGGGAAGTTTTTTCCTTTCTCCATAACTTGTACTGAAGCATGGGATCAAATATGCAATATAAACCCTACCAATAGAAGGAGTGCTCAAGTTTGATGAAAAAATCAAAAAGGGTGTTCACTAAAGATGCTTAAAAATGCAGGATTCGTTGTCCAAATAAAATAAACAATAATATGCTCCTTCTGCAATATGATTTTCACGTTTTCGTTGATGAAAGTGAAAAAAAAAAGATATTTCATTGAAATATTCGATACGTCAATAATCCTCCAGTCAATTTGTCATCGTCAGGACAACTAAATGGAAGCATCTGCCAGTATTGAATAAGGGTTCATCAATTCCAAACGTTTTCCATCGTAGAAGGAGATGTGTTGCTCTGACGAGGTCAAATGAGACTTAAACCATGGTCAGCATCTGCTCTCCTTCGGTGGAACGTTCTCCATTTAGTTGTCCTGACGATGGCAAATTGGCTACTTCAATTCAGATGGCAACATTTGTCGATATTCATATCGGTGGGTGGAATGCATCTGAATTTAATCTTATTATTGTATTCATTGCCTTAAGGCGTGATCACTTCATTATTTTACCACAGGCATCAATACTGCCGTGAACTGAACGTATTCCCAGCTTCCCAATTCTTACATGCATGTTGTCTGCATTAGGCAGACCAGCGTACTGAATTAGAGGAAATATGGGGCATTCTCTTCGTCTGGGTTTCGATCTTAATCGGATCTCGTCTCATACTTGGTGGTGCTCGAGTACTACTCGATAATACTCAGAAGCGTCTGCCAGTATTTTAAAGGTCTATCGATTCCAAAGGTTTTTCTATGGGAGAAGGAGCTGTGTTGCTCTGACTAGGTCAAATGAGACCGAAACCGTGGTCAGCATCTGCTCTTTTTCGATGGAACGTTCTCCATTCAGTTGCCTGACTAAGAAAATTGTCTAGTTCAATTCAGATCGTACCATCTACATCTGAATTTAGTTCTTATTATTGTATCAATTGTCTTAAGGCGTTATCAATTCGTTATTATGAATAATCTGCCGTTTTCTGATGCATATACACAAGCCACTGGTGGTCAATGCTTAAAAATTCGAATGAAGTTATTTAGGCCCGTTTGCACCAATCCCCCTTAAAATGAGTACTTAACTAAGCGTAGTTTAAAGTTAATGGACGCTTAATTTTATTGTCAGTTGCACGACTGCGGCTTAACAGAATCTTAAGTAAGGGACCCTTAAGTTTTCATATCTAGTGATATTTCAGTTTTTTATTTTGGTTCAACTTCATTCTAGTCTAATAAAGCTTTTTCATTGGTTGGCCGGTTGCCGATGATCGTTGTCATTTCATTAACCTAACTTTATTGTCCTAACAGTCAGTGTCAAGTAAACTATTATATTATTATCAAAGAGAAACAACTTTTTGTTGCTGAATTAGCATTATGATTCATAATGAAATGGATTGTCAAATAAAAGGTACTTGACGTTATTAGAAAAACCACAGCAGTTCTGCAGCCAGTTTATGGGTTCAACAAATTATTTTAGGTTAGAATCCCGCCCTTAAATACCTAAGTGGTCATTACAGGAGCGCTTAAATTTAAGACTAGCTTTAGCCATTTAAATGTCACTTTACAGTTGATGCAACGTAATTTGAGTTAAGGGTTCATTTTAAGGGACACTTAACACTAAGTGCATTTGGTGCAAACGGGTCTTAGTGCCCATTTGCGCAGACCTGACGCTAAGGCCTACTTATTTCTATGACTCAAATTGCACCTCACAATAAAAATGACAGGAATAGGTAATGAGCTTTAACGTTAAGGCTGCCTACATTTCGTTGGTTCAACGAACATAAGTAATAGCAAGAGTTTTATGTAAAATGGATGTTTGATGTTGGTGAGTCGGGAGCACTTCTTGCAAGAGCCAATTGCTAGAGGCACTTCTCTTCGGGGTGCGGACAGCTCTGCATCCCATCTCATATCTCCTCGTATTCGCCCATCTCGCAATCATTTCGTCACACAATCGAACAATGATCCAATTCATTACACATCCCGAGGACCAAAATCCGTTTAATGCCTCGCCTACACGCTTATCTCCGATGCCGCCAAACCACACACACTCACACACGTTGGACCACCCGAAGTACCGAGAAGAAATTGGTACCAACATATCATTTAAGGCGTTCATTCACAAGTGGTGCAAGGCCGACCTTTGCGAGATCGAAATTACCTACCGCGGTTTTCGATGTACCAAGGTGTTTTCCGTCCTTGGCATTACCTGTGACTTACCGGTCCGTGCGAACTTATATATTGGAGCGCGATTTTTTTAGACGACCGCCACTAAGGTGAATAAGACTGGTGCGAACGTAGCAGACAGTGTGGCGGCAAAGTTGTTCTAAATCGTGACTGTTCAGTGCGGACAGGTGCTTTTTTTTATTGTTGGGGTCCGATCGTCATTGTAAGTTTGAAATCTTCTTTATAAAAAGTCACCATAGCGATTTTTGTCAAGATCTTTCACCAGCTTCCCTTCAACTGTTGCAAATCTTGGTGCTTCTTGTTACCATTCATGATCTGTTGAGTTATTTTTATTGTCTTTTTCTTTCATGATTGACATATTGACTTCCACGTTCTGTACAGAAACATCTGTAATGCTTCACTGAAAGGAATAATCTTTCTCACGCCATTTTGATTTTCGTGATATGGGAGAGTAGTGATTATTATTCGAAATACATAAATTTAAAAAAAAACACTGTACAACAATATTATTGATTTTTAAATCATTTATCATCAGTTTCATCCAAAGGGATTTGTATCAGAATTCTGAATTATCATAAAACAATGAAATAAAACAAGAAGTTACAAAAGATATGTGAAAATAAACCTAGAAAGAAACTATCAGAAAAATCTGGAATCAAATGATTGAGCTAGATCCTCATCGAGCCTAAGATGATATGAGAGTGACAAGGGAAACTCAACGAATTAGGCGATTTGTATGGGATTTTGTGTTCGAAAGAGATTCATCACAACAATGAAAACCTGTATTGCAAAAATCATTTCATCCAATAATAATTACACAAGAATACAAATGTGGTTTACCGAGCAAACCCTCTTGACTCGCCTGCGGTCGCTTCATGAATTGTAGACTGCAGGTAGTAGATAAATTTGGGAGCCCTGAATCGTTGTAGGAATCTGCAGCGAAAGCGTGCTTCTGGTTTAGTCTTTGCAAGCTAGGTGGCGCATTGTGATGAGAATTTCTCAAAACGTCGCCCCGGTTTCGTTTAAGACTTCATCTTCCGTTTGGAATATTCAGCGCTACACTGTACTGACGAGGGACAATGCTCCCAAAACCAGTCTACAGTTGCCTGTGAATGGACTTCTCTGGGATTTCCAGTCCATTCATGACTAGCTGGCGTTATTGGAAAATTCTTCGAAATTGTAGTTCCTAGATTCTAACCAGGAGTTGAACCCAAAGCGAAAATATCCTACACCTCCTGTGGATTCCTCACAGGGCCTTTCCATCTCAAGAAGCACCTAATGAAAATGGATCTAGCAGAAATAAACGAGTGCAGATTCTGTGGGGAGAAGGATTATGAGCTCCAGACCACCTGGCGACAAAATGCCTTGGCATTGCTAGCCAACGCATTAAATGCTCTGTACAAGAAACTTGAAGGAGCGAGGAGGTATATTATCCTTGAAAACTGCACAGATGCAGAACTCTGGAACTGTACGACAAGCTCTAGATGACATAGCGGCCAAAACAGCTTTAATGAGTCTGATAGGGGGAGGCACAATAGATGTGAAGGTATCACTGCAACGCAACCCCTTTTAAAAACTAGAATCTAGAATCTGCCAGACTTCAAAGTCTCACCCTATTTCATATCTCACAATCCGAGTGAATATGTCGTTATCACTTCAACAAGCCTTTTCTAGAGAAGGATGGAATGCAAGTTTAGGCTTATTAGAGTATCCACTTTTCACCAATTCAGATTTTGTGATCTGTTAGTAACATTGATGCCTCGATCAGTTGGTATCTCTACAATTTATCGATGTATCCACTAAGAAACTGGAGCTATCTTATCGTTGAAGAAATGTTATGAATAAAACATCTCTCAAAAGATAATTTGTATAACATATCGTCTCTTAGTATTGTTTTTCTAGCTACTGATGATGTCTGAAGGATCTGGTTCAGATATTTTAAAGCCACGGATGAATTTCATGAGTATTACGGAAAGTCCCAATTTTCTTTTTCGTCTTTTATCCAGGTTTCTCTTCCAATATGTTTCTCTTTGTTCCAAATCTACATTTTCATTTTTTTATCATCCCAAAATCATTTTGCCACCAAATTGCGAATAAAATAGTTTTATCCGTTACAATACCACTGTTTGGAGCTGTGAAAATTACCGCCTAAACTGCAACTGGTTCTAAGGCCGTTCTCATCGTTGATCTTGTCGTATTCAATCAGGCAGGCCTCAAAAATATAGAAATGAATAGACCAGAGAGGTCATATACAAGACATAATTAAAGAACCAATTATCAGAAGCACTCTCGATTGCTGAAAATCGAATGCGGTGATCTCAAAACACGATCCGGAAATTCCAAAGCCGCTTTCAATCTCTGAAAACGTGCAATAAATCCTTCTGAACGATATACTTCAAAAAGGTCAGTCGAGTATATGGGGTTCCGAGAATTATCAATTCAAAAATGCAGTCCTAATATGTTTCGGCGACTCTGAAGATCTCCATTTCCCTGTTATAGTAAATTTATTCATTCAACATTCCAAGGTCGGATCCTTTAACCAGTTCTCGATACTAAAAAATATTAATGGTACATGGGAACGAAATCCAATATGTTTGAGTTATTGATTAAGAGCTATTACGGCGTAATGAATTCCGTAACCTCTTTCGACGATTCTTTCATGCCGCTTATGGATGCCTCTTTCGTCGGAGATTTTATCTCCGGGTAATGAATCTTGTTATAAACGGAGCAATTCCTGCGGGTCCTATACAAAGCAAATTATAATGCGGTTTTCTTATTATGTACAAGGTTTCTGGTGAGCCGGAACCTGCTAATTTTGGATCGATTATGGTGGAAACGAAAAAGGGTTGTTTGTGCTTCCTTTGTTCGTTTCGTGATGCACAAGATGGACGCGTTCATTGGGTTTCAGTATTATGGACGCGGGTTTCGCGAAACTTCCATGTTCAAACATTTTGCAAGCCTTTGTTTGACTCACACACCATTACTGCCCCAGTAATTTTGGGTGTAACAAGTGGAAAAATTCATTCGAATGTTGCTCTTTTCACAGCATGGAAAATCTTTTATAAACAAACCTCTCCATTCCCTCCATGACCCTGAGATCTGTGCCTCCCATCATGGTTTTTCTACCACTGCGCCATCTACAGCTAACCTTCCAGTTCCATAGTTCTAATAACTTCTATAATCTGGAAGGGTTTCAAGGAGGTTACGTCCTCACTTGTACTAGTTTCTCGACCAAGGCATTCTTTCCAATGATGGCTAAACTGATTCTTTTTTGGTTTCAGGTATCTGTATATGAACTGTTAGTCTCTTAATCGGTTTATTTCATTTTGCACAACATCGTGCTGGTTTTGAGATCGGATTTCATTTCTTTCGATTGTTGAAATAGGTGTCCGTACTTATTTCAATCTCTCCTCTATCTGACCTCTGGGTCTCCTGTTAATTCTCATTTTTCCTCTGTCTTCCTCAGGGTCCAACTCCACCAGTCTTCTGAGTTCTTGATTAGGGTCTTCCTACGCTGTTTCGAATAGGTTCTCTGCTTTCTTCTTCATGATTTCGGTCATGGCTCATTCTTCTTCAAAGAGCCTATTTTTGACAGACCAAGCTGGGTCTCATGTACATCGTAGCATGTTTCCTGTTTTCTGGTTTATTTGATATGGATCTCTGCTTCTGATCCCCATGCAACCGAACCATACATCAGTTGAGCCCTTACAGCAGGCTTTGTTTATTTTCAGTTTTGTTTCTTTCGAGAGTGGCCGCTTCCACTGGTTGAATCTATTAATCGTTGCCCTAGTTTTTTCCATGGTTTGCTCAGCATAGCTTTTCCAGGTCTGTCTTTTCTTTTACATGATACCCAAACCATTTTCTATCCATCTACCTCAGATTGAAAGTGGTTCCCAGTTTTCTCCTAGAAGTTATATCCCTAGACTCTGCACACATTGCATTGTGCTTGATATACCACTTGATACAGCTTTCATTTATTTGACCTAGTGCTTGGGGTATCGAATTGAGATATTGCTGTGTTTCTTATATTAAGGACTTCATTCCTACACAAAGTTTCAATACCTCAATGGCTCCATTAGTGAACCAGGAGTATCTTTGAGTTTCTTTTAGGGGAAAGTGAGATTAACTGTCTCGGTTTCTTTTCCCCGACTTCTTAGCTCTTTTCAGAAAAAACCTTTTTTATTAGCAGGTTTTAGGAGATGCTAACTATTTTCTTGGGTCCTAGAAGTACCAAGGCTCAATAGCCATAGAGTTTCTCTCTAGCAGGAGCAGTTGTTCCCAAACTTGAAACATATTGTCACCTGTCACATCTGTTGATCAGATTTGCAGCGCGCGAGTTGTATAACAATTGAGACTCAAGTAACGAGTGCCCGACTCACATGGAGCGGCCACATTCTGAGGATGCAAGACACAAGACTCCCCAAAATAGCTCTGTATGTCGAATTCACAGAGGGAGCTCGGAAAACAGGAAGACAGTATAAGCGGTTTAAGGATATACTGCATCAATTCGTAAAATCAGTTAATGCCAATCATAACTGGGAACAACTAGCGTTAGACAGATTACAGTGGAAGTCTTTGGTACACAGTTATAATAGACACTCGAGAAGAATACAGCGGCGGCCAGATCTGGTTGGTGACTATCCATGCCCGGAGTGTGGAAGGATCTGTAGGTCACGGTTGGGTCTCTTCAGTCACAGGAGGGTACACAGTCACAAGTAGCCCTAAGAAATTATAAGTTTTGATTCTTTTTGTAGATTTATTCTCGGTAACGGGATTCAGCAATGAATAAAAGAATGATTAGAGTTTTCAACAAGCGATATTGAATATAATGAATCCTGCCGTAAATGAATCTCTAAAAGAGTGATAAAAGATTCTTGGTAATAAACTGGAGGACATTTCTACCCTCCTGGGTTACCATTTCGCAAGGTTAGAACCTAGGATTCTCCTACCTAGGGATGGATTCACCAGAAAATAATAATCAGAACGCCCACGTATAATTATACTTCAAAACTATCACTTGAACCCTCTGGCCATCCATTCATGCCTAATTATACAAATTTATTTCCACCGCTACGGACATATCTAAATAGGTATTAATTATGTCCCATAATTGATTTTCAGCAGAGAACGCCGACTACCGCTACAATCGGCTACTTCAATTCCAGAGATTCATCTCGAGTGAAAGTTCTTGACCGACATTATGATAATTATTATTATTAGTCACTGGGATCGTCTGCGATGATCTCATTACCGCTTACCCTTGTGGATATCGATCTTTTTGTCTACAACGGTAAAGGACGATGATCGGATGTTAAAACAAGGTATCTCACGTGATTTATGTAGATTGACTTCGGAGATATTGAAATCGAAATTGGTTTATCGATTCCGGTCTCTTGAAATCGATATTTCTTCGCGTATTGACACTTGGCATTTTGGATGAAGTTGAAAGATGGGGTTTAGCCTGGAGTTGTGGGGATTCCATAAATCATTCTTGGGCATTAAAGGAGAGGATGGGGGGGATTGCGTCAGTGGGACATCCAAACATTTAAAACAACTAGCAGGGGGACATCGCTTTTTGATGTCCACGAAAACACTATTTTTCGCTTTAAGGTCGAATTGGTACTACTAGTCTTACTATGGAGGATAGTACCTCTATAGCTACTACCCTGGTGGTTCAATCGCTCGCAAAAGTATGAAAATTTTGACAGCGAATGTTGTAAAAAAGCAATAAAAAATTCCTCACAAACTCCAAGTTGTTCTTTCTATTCACAAATCGGAATATCAACCCTTATATGTAGGGCGAATATAGAAAAATATTCTCTTGTATTTATTAGGTAAGTACCCAAAAAGACAGTTCATCAAAGCTGCTATTCAAATGATAAAAATCGAAGAGCGAATATAATTAAACGACCATAAACAAAACCACATCCAACGAAGGTGAGTCGTGGGTGATAATTAGTCTGAAACATTTTCGCACATTCTAAATCGGACAAAGCGATCTCTGTTTGGAAACAGACCATTCATCTCTATAAAATCAATCATTAATCATAACTCCTCATGAATAATACGTTACAACGATTCTCTCTTCGTAAGGACCGAGATTTTAATGATAGATTGGACTGTCTGATTGAGCGGTTTCGGAGAGGTCAACATGGTAGCAAACAAATGTCATCATCCGTGTCCGATCCTTCTTGACTGGAGGATACTGTACAGGATGGCCGTTGAATTTATATACGAAGGTAAAGAGTCGATGTCTCAAGCAAATTGATTGCACGCAGAGACTTAAGGGGCCATATGCATAAAGAAGTAGTAAACGTTTTGACTTCAGTTTATTGAAATGAATTTATAGATTTTTTAAGTTCTTTATTCTTACGACCCAAGGATTTGGGTGTTTCTATCATACACATGGTCTGACCATATTCGAAATATTGGTTTTAACTCATTTGCATATTTTAGTGTATTCGAAATATCTCACAAGCAGTTTATGTTCGTTCATTTTGAGGAGGAATATATATCTAACCCCCTCTCTGTATTATTTTATTATGTTGAATTTATTCATCTTTCTATTCTTCTTTGAAAACTATCACAAAACTCAAACTATGCGTTATAAGACCTAGAAGAAATGTGAGCTTTATGTTTATATCAATAGAAGAAAAATTGCGGAAAATATGAGTATGTATACCCCAGTAATGGATATCTGAATGCTGAGCTTGTACGTTATTACTGGGACCAGACTGTATATAGTTCGATGCAAGAAAAGGATAAAGTATTAAGTGGAATATTCTTGGCCTTCTGAACCAGATGGTCTCAATGCGAACAATGTCGATATTGCTGCTCAAACGTCAAATTGAATATCTTTGTTGACCGCATTATTGCTATTCATTACGTTTAATTACACGGGGTAGCTCAACAACAATGATCGGTGTGAGCAAGATAATGTTTCATTTACACGGTTAATAGTCTGATACTGTGAAAAATAGAACGCTGATTCAATTCCACGCTGGGGAAATTTAAATATTCAAATGATCAAATTGAGACAAGAAAACGTAAAGGTATACTAGGTGATTTCAAAGTGAGGCTTTTTTTGGCAGAAGGTGGAACTCATCAAAATAATTCGTTTAACCAAAAATTGTCCTTATAAAATATTCAAGATGGCTGAGATACAACCCCTAGAAGTTCGACAAAATTTCATTGAATTTCAAGTATGAGACTGTGTAAGGTGAATCCGGCATCGCAAAAACGAAACAAAACATAAACATATGGCTGGACAATGAATGATTCAGTACCAAGTTCATCGGATTAGATGCATCAGGTCACTTTTGAGAGAATCATAGTTGTTGTATCGTGCAGTTTAGGGTAAAAAAAAATGTAGAAAGTCGAGGCAGTTTCTTAAAAGTGCTTATGTTAGTTATTTTGAAAAAGTGCTATGATGTTTCCCCATTTCATCCCATTTTTACGACGATTGTTGGAATGTTCGAACAAGAAGATTGTGATGCCCATTGTGAAAATATGCGTGAATGATTTAGACGAATTTTATTAGGGAGATTTTGAAGTATTATTTTATTTTTCACACTTGTGTCCTAAGTCTGTTCTGTCAGTTGGTATCGAAATGAGCCATTTCATAAAATCGTGAAGGTACTAAAAAATAATGAGAACAATTCGGCAATCCTAAGTTTCCATTTTCATTACCATGTAAATATCGAATGAGCCAATATCCTAAACGAAACCACATGGTCGAATCAGGACATAAGTTTTTTCCCACTGCTTTGCGATAATTCAGCTAACAAACGGTCTAGGGTCGTATTAGGATTTATTTCAGTAATCATTTTCAATTTTTTTTCAACTTTGTTATTTTGAAAGTTTTGATTTTGGTGAAACGCTGCAATTTGGCCAGTTCTACCTTCTGTTGAAAAAGAGCCTCTTCTTCAAATACACCCTGTATACAGGATTTCCCAGGATTAATGGGAGCATGACCTGCCCTCAGCGAGCTCCAACGGCCAAAGCAGAAAAGCTAGAAAGCTCATTATATTACCATTTTCTGCAAAATTTCATCAGTTTTTTATTTTGATTAGTAGTTATTTTCCCCCAGCGTGCATGGTTTCGGAACTATGAGCAAAAAACTGAAGGAATGTATGGAATTTCATGGTTTTTCGCAATTTTTATGGTGATACCACATTGGAATCTAGTCGATAATGTACGAATTTAGCACGTAAACATACAGAACCGTCGAGAAAAATTCTTCGGCAGTTTTTCACTCTCAAAGCACCAAATGACTGGACTAGACAACTAATTCGCCACATTTTCTCCACAATCCCAGAATCGGGACTCCCTCCGTTGACTACCAGGCGAGAAAGTATGGTTGAAAACCGTAAAATCAAATGTACCGTAACACAACCCCGGTATTATGCCGAAAGGGGGCGCGGAACAGGGCGAATCCAAACTTTATGAGTTGTAAAGTCAATATTCCAGACACGATTCAGCCTCTTAACCGTGTTACGTCGTGAAAATTGAATCCAGCAGCGATAGCACCGGTTCATTTCGAAAACCGGTGTACGAGTGCGACTGTCGTGGAGGGTGGAAACGCCTCGGGATAGGGATGAGCAAAGACAAATATTGCAAACTAAACAACTGTAGGATGTAGGCTACGTACAGATGAGATAAACAGGGATCCCCTTTATTATTCATCTCTCCTACGGATGAACGGATGTTCTAAGTGTCTTTTCCGAGCTTTGTTTCATGAAAGGTAAGAGGAAAATCGCTGCCGGAACTCCTCAAGTGTGAGATGGATGTAGGGATTTTTTGGAGTGTCTGCTGCTAACTGCCATCCCGTTAGGAGTGTTGATGCATCAATAAAAAATGATACTTCTCTATCTCTACAATTTTCCCAGTTTCTACGCCTTGAAATTCCTAGTATTTTCTCAAGGTCAATAATGGAAAATTATTTTTCTGAGATAGCCCACCAATTCGAAAAACAATCTTATCTAGTTGACACTTTCACCTTCTGAAACAACTAAGAAAATGAAGAAAATAGTCAGTCGTTACCTGACAGACGTCGGTGATCAAAGAAAATTACAGTGTTTTGACAATCGATGTCACGATTGCCCATAGACATAGAAACATGGACTGAGCAATGCCAGCATGAAATTGGCTATTTTATGGAAAGAGAGAAATGATAGTCGGGCCATTACCTGCCCCTTTTATGTTCACATAGCGTTGAGTGCGGACCAATCAAAATTATAGAAAAAGACAACTGTATGCCCGATGATCAGTTTCTCCCTGTCACTTTTTTTGACCGTATTTCATGCATAGGTAGAAAGGGAAGGCTCAGTCCATGTCTATGCGATTGTCATATTAGGCATTTCGGATTGACATCACTTTATGGGCAAGCCATAGATATAGAGAATGGACTGGAGCAATACCCCCATGGAAATGTCTACTCTGTAGAAAGAAACAAGGCTATGACGCTGCCAAGATATCTACAGCTCTGCTATGGCTATGTTCGGTTGTCTCTTTCTGCCATATTTAGTGTAGAGCTGAATAGAGAATGCTCAGTGCATTTCCTATGTCTATGGGGCGAAAAAACCATCTATGATATTTATGATCACAAAACTTTAAATTGTGTCTGGCAATCTGTGGATCTACCGAAAATATAGTAGGTAGTACTCCCGTATTATTCATAACTATACTGAAATATTAGTATATACCTATCCTGCAAAAACTAGCTGGTACTTCATGGGGTGCTGATGCAACTACTTTCGAACGGCTGCCCTAGCTTTGGTTTTTTCTTAGGCTGCTGAATATTGTTGCCCTATTTGGGTTAAAAAAGTGCTCATATGCAAAAAACTGATGCAGAGCTAAATCTTTCTATGAAAATTATTACTGGAACTATTAGATCTTCAACTATTCATTGGTTGCCAGTTCTTCAAACATTCTACCGCCCCATATTCGTAGACAGAGTTCACTTATAAATTCTTCGAATAAATTCCACTCCTTTCACGACTTACTTCCAATTCTGTCCAATATTCCACAAAATAAGATTCCCAGACTGAAGTTGCGTAAACCCTTATGGTCCAACTCTTTCCGAATTTCTCTCTTTCGAATTTAATGGTCAAGAACATTTGGCAGTTTGAATGGAATACGTGCACTATTTTCAAACAAGAATTAGTTAGTGATCACTCTAATAGACTTCCTGCTTCGATCTTCCTAAGAAAATATGGTGTATTCTGAATCGTAAAAGAACAGGTCACGGACGTTGCAATAGTATGCTTCTCAGGTGGAATTTAGTTGAGAGCCGTAGTTGTGAATGCGGGGAACCAGAAGAAACCATAAATCATCTGGTTAATCATTGTCCCATCTATGAATTGCAGGATGGTTTCAGAGCTATTCATGTAGTTTCGGAGTCTTGTTTTCAATTGGCTTGTGAATTTTAGGTCAATCTGATATATAGAACTCAATTTATTATCTTGCATTTTTCTGCTTTTGTATTTCAGGTAAAATTTTCTGTTAACTTGAAGAAGACTCCCTGGATTTTTTTTTTTCTTCGAGTGAAGGGTCAATTTTTATAGTACGAGATGCCCTTCAATATGAAATATTTCAGATTATTTTGTAAACAGTTTCATCTCTCACATTCCACTTCACTCACGGGGAGAAGGTTTTTTTACTGGGGTTTTTGCCTAGGCTCTTGTATCCTACGCAAAATTGTATGGTACCAGTTACACTAACGTCTGCTAAAACTGTATCTTATACATATGCTGTAATTATTGTTTGTTGTTAAAAATTGTAATACTCTAGTATAACTGTTTCCTATTGTAACTTTTATTTTATTGGTCCACCACTTTGGTGATCATTCATTGCTCATAATGAACCTTCGGACAGTCGAAAACTATAACAGTTTTAGATTTCAAGGCTTGTTCATGCTGTCCTATAACTTCAACTTTAATGCTAGAGCGTATTGCCTCAGTTTCACATCGAAAATCATGCAAATTTCAAGTTTACTTCTAGAATTATCATGAGGGACTAAGAGCTCACAACAACTTCAGAATTTCAGATAAAATGATGTCATTTATTTTCTTCCACATAGGTTGTTCGTCGATTCCTGCTGTCGCAGGTATATCCTCTCATTCGGAAGCACCTAAAACCACCAAAAGCGGTAACAGCACATCCCCATCGCATGCACTCGTTACTCCATCATCCTGCCCTACCATCAGCCAGCACATTTAATTCTTCATGATTTATTCACCGAATTCTCCCCCGATAAATTTTTAATCCCGCCAGGATCCATCGACGTCCTTGATGATAAATGAAAAGGCCGATTAAATCTTATTAAAAATGTATTTGTTTCCTTTGTAGGGCCATGTTCGACCTGAACACATCGGGGCGGCTTCCATTAGCCAGGCTCATAATTGGGATATCGCTATGTTTGCCCTTCACTCTAGCGTGTTTTGGAAGAACAATGCTTCGTAAGTATTATTCGGTTTTTCTCTTATCGATTAACGATCCGCATCAACTTACACGTGATTGAATGAAAAGTCTACTGGGGAAATAGCGAAATGTTTTTCCACCATGATGGGTTGCATGACTGTAAAAGGAACAAGACGATATTTTTTTATCATTGCGTCAGGCAGAGTCGAAAGACTAGTTTCGAAGGGTCAATGCTCGGGCTGTGGTGGGGACAGGTAGGTGCAGACGGGCTTTTTGTGTTCCTTAGGGTCTAAAATCTTTGTCAGCGCCTTGATTTGCATCGGAATGCATCAGTGCTTTGCAGTTCGTATGTTTTACGATGTGATGTGATCTCTGTTGCTTCTTTTTTTGGGGAAACATTCTGGATAAAGTCTTTCAAACGTCGTCCATACACCTTGATACAACTTAAGCAGAGCCACCTTACGAAACTTATCTAAAACAGGCAGGAATGATAGTTTTAGCAAGGCAAAACACGTAGTCAAGTGGAGTAAATCAATATTGAGTAAGAAGAGGACTGAAAAGAACCAATGATGAATCAAGAATCAGTAATTCAAATTCCAGAATGGCTACAACGAACTTTGGCTGCGTTTCACTGCCAAACCTATGATTATGATTTGTAATAATATCCCCATCTTTTTATACTCCATTATTTTAGCAGTCGGTTGGCCATGGAAATTTGACACATTTTACTCTGTATAGTACGAAAATGGGGGGGTTATGACGCTTGTCAAAACATTTTTGGGTTTTAAATCAACGCTATGTTGCCCGTTCAACGTAAAAGTTTCTGTTATTACGTATTTTATCACAATGTCGAATCTCTTCGGAAAATATGTGACGAACATAATTGAAGTTTATACAAACTGATTGAAGGCATACCATATTCAGTTATTTGCATGGAAAAAACAAGATATCAGTATGATATCATAATATGCACTAGCTTGAGGAGAGTTAATGTTCGTTATCTTCTTTGGCTAAAGTTTGAAAACGTTACATCAGTTGTAAATTTCAAAAATATTAACCCGAAGATGAAATGCATATGATGCAGTGGTTGGGAATGGGTATCTCTCGAAGGAATTAACAGATAATTACAAGAATGTGAAATTCTTCAACAGAAATCATCTTGCATCAATATAAGTAAAAGGAATTAAACAAAGTTTCAAGTCAAGATGAACTTCACCTTTGAACAAAAATTCCACAAAACAATTAACAGGACAACTGGCGCGTATTTATGGCTGTTCATCTTAATATTCTTAATACATTGATATAATAATAATAATAAGGTATTTATTGGTACCTTGAGACATTTACAATGTATAGGACAAGCCAAATGAAAAATAGAAAAATCAATTTTCGGGAACTTATTCTACGATGACACTCATCGAAAATTCTGTAGTAAACTTTTCGCATTAATTCACTCAAACATAAAATTCTCAAATGCCACCACTTTTTTGGGTCTCTCAATAGAAGGAAATTCTTTGTCATCCTCTTCATTCACAATCTTTCTGATTGTGGAAATATTCAGCTGAAATATAGGTCGTTTAGATTCAGATGAAACATTATATAAATTCTCTTACATTGAATATATTCGCTACCCTCTGACTTATTGTGGATTTTAGAATATCAGGGAGTAACTATTTGAATGAGCGGACCTGAATTCTAAATAGAACTTTCTGAAACCTTGTCTCTTTTTTCAATCACTTTCGGCATTTTCGTAATATTAATTGATATAAGTTGTAGCAACGGCGATATGACATTAACCACATTTCATGAGTGCCAACCTTACTCCGTTCTAGTTACAAAACTTGAGAAAATTATTTCATGGCCAACCAACTGCTAAAATAAATATGAATGGAGTATATTTGTCTCAACTTGCATATGTAATTTTCGTTCCATTCGAAGATAATATAGTGAATTATCGTCCCACGAAATATTGTCAAAATTTTTTGAACTATTTCTTCAGGGGCGGACGGAGTCAGCGAGCAAGAGAAGCGAATAATATTGGACGTACATAACAGGATGAGACAGGCTGTTGCCTTGGGTCAGATAGATGGTCAACCCCCCGCCTCCAATATGATTGAGATGGTGAGTATATTGGCGATATTGACATTTCATGTTTATAACTTCAGAAAAGGTTTTCTGTAACGAGATATTCGGCCAGTCGTTCCAGAAAATTGGAGTGGAGATATTGGGGAGGAATATGTGTAAATTGGGAGTTTTCATCTGGTATGCTGGCTGGTTTGATTGATTTTTGCCTTGGATTCCCTTTGCCTAAAATATTCATTATTCGTTAACTATATTGAAGCCTACCTACAGGATTTTTTTCTCATCCCATTCAGCCGAAGTAGGCCAGGTATTCTTCAATATAATATAATGAAATACTTCTTAGTGTGCCACAGTGAAATTGTCAATTAAAATTTAGGCTTTCACCTCAAAAAAATCGCAGTGGTAAATGGTTATTTTTACTTACGTTACATGATTCTGTTGGCTGTATTATTTTGTTCCAGTGCACCTGGATATTTCTGCTAATTGATAATAATTGTTGTGTATGAACGATTGTTGGGGTCGGCTCAAATTTGGATTAAAGTGTAGCGTAATCGTAACACAACTCAAAATTAGGTATTGTGGAATTGATATTTATTTTCGAACCATAATATGCAATGAAAGCTCATTATGTTCGATGCGTTCGGTGCTGGGATAAGTGAACCGAATAAACTAATGAATCATATTCATTTATGAGAATTTTTAAATGACTATTTCGTATAAATTACCCACTGGAAGAGCTGACTGTTTAATGCCTACTATACAAAATGTGGACAACAAACATGTGATCTGTAAGCAATCATTAGTGATTCCATCTCTACATACAAATTCTATAAAGGGTGTTCCTAAATTGGAGGTACAAAGAAAGAGGGAAGATTCCTTAAGTATTTCTTAGAAAGAAAAGTTTTCGATACAGGGTGTTGAAGTTGGAAATTTTGGATTGGTATCAAAACAAGTTGTGAAAACAAATTCATTATTAGAAATGCCGAGTTTAACTCTATGTGTCAAAACTAACAATGAATTCGCCACAGCTTACTAACTGAATTTGTATGACAATTTGGGATTTCAGGATTTCGAGAGAATTCTCGAAATCGGTATCATATACAACAAAGCTACAAGGGACCATAAAATTTAGTATAACAACAAAGCTTCTTTTTACATTTTTTTCACGTGAAAACACAGCTTGCACTAATCTCTTTTACTTTTCTTCTGCTTAAGCCTGAAAAAAATTGACAATGGTTCTACCAGTTATGAAAATTTCTGATCGAGATCGAGACTTACCTATATCTTGACTTTCAATACGAAGTTCATGGAGAGATCTTATTTTGCATTCTTCTTCATGATATTCTTATTTTCAATTAATATTTCAGAAATGGGATGATGAGTTGGCAGCTAAAGCACAAAAATGGGCTGTGACATGTTCTGCCTCTAGACATGATGCTTATAGACATACAGGTAATGAGTAATAAGTATAATTCATTCATATTTTTGTATGCTACTTTTCATGATAGTCAAAAGTCCCCTCTCTTCCCTTATTTTGTCCCTAGAACTGTGGTATTAATAAAAATTGAATTTGTAAGGGCACACTATATATTTTCTCTTTCATATCATGTTTTCCAGACAGATTTCTTGTCGGGCAAAACACAGCGACGACATGGACGACAAAAACACCAACGGATTATTACGAACTAGAATCAGATTTCCCTGGGGCTATACATAAGTGGTTTGATGAGGTCAGAAAATTCAGGTTTGGCAAACAGTCACATCCAGGAGCCGGACATTATGCTCAGGTATGTAATATTCACCACACAAAGTTTTAATGTAGGATATACACTTTCCAATATGGGTTTGGTTGGTCGAAACATACTCTAGATTATAGATATCGACTTAAAAATTGCTAAAATTGTTTTTCTCGTGAAAATTCTCAGACGAAGAGTTTTGTTTTCTGCCCGCAAGTCGCCGCTAGCAACTGGGACAAAAAAACCTGAGCCAGGCAACCGAACATTCACGATCGGACAAATACTTAAACAGGTCTTCGTCTATTTACTTCATCTAGTCTTTTATGCTCAAACTATTTTCGTAACTGAAAGTTTTTTCCTGATTTCATCCTAATGTCGAGGAGGTACACAGAACTCTCAAGAAAATTAACTTTATCTGAATGCATAACAGAGGAGAGGAAATTAAATACGGTATCCAATCAAGGGATCCACTCAGAACTTTACGAATTATAAAATTCCACGGTCGGTAACTTTTCAAAATAAACTCGGCCAGTTTATTTGATTGATGCTTAATAATTGGAATGAAATCCGTATTTGCATTGCACTCGAGGTGTACCGTCGTCCCGGTATTCTTCGAGTTGGAGTTTGTGCTTTGACATCGGTAATTATTTAAATTGGTTTCGTATCAGCCGCTGATTCGCTCTACCAACGGAATAGAAAAATTCTCATTGCTCTCTCTGTGGCAGGAAAATTTCAGGCGGAATTAAAAGCCAAATTCGAAATATCCAAGGTAACGTTTGACCTTATATTTGACCGATATTTTTCTCATCACTATTGAATTGAATAACATGACTTATTTAACCACAACACGTGTTTCGATATGGCAGTGGCATCCTCATGTGGTTGAAGGTAAACTGAAATATTTGGTATCGTACAAAAGTTCTTGGCGAATCTTTGAGTTACCCATTTTTGGAATTTTTCGAAGGTCAACTTTGGACACGCGTATCTCCCAGAAAAATCATCGTAGAGCTGGAAGAGTTACATATTCTGAAAAATCAACTCCTCTAGTAATAAATTTCAAGATTTCATCGACCTCAGTGTAACAGTTCGTTCTTGACGAATTTTTAAGTTAACCTATTTCAAACATGAATGCCATTTAGAATTATGCGAATAATAATCTGGTTTTCTAGATGATCTGGGCTGACACTTACCTCATAGGATGCGGCTATAGCTTCTATCACACCCCTGAAAGAGGGTTCACAAAATACTACGTGTGCAACTATGGTCCCAGGTAATCAAAGTTATGAAACATTCATCTTAAAAAAATTCAAATTTTTCAATTTTAGCGGCAATGTAGACGGCGAGAGCCCGTACAGGAAAGGCTACCCTAGCTGTTACGAGTTTGGCCTGGAAGGTTCGAGAAAGTACGCAGGGTTGTGCGGTAAGGCAATTTTTGTTTCCTCTAGCAATACAAATGGTTTTCACTGGATCCGAGTGCATCCCGCTGTGCACCTGGGAAATCCAAATCGTGCGATACAGAAATCGGTAATATAAATAGGTTCCGGGGTGTTTCTAGGGGTATCTCATCAATTTCAGATGGCTCGGATGTATCGCTGATATTTCCAGATGCTATTTGGAGTCGGCTATCGAGAATGCTGAGAGTTTTCAACCTATAAAATATTCTGCATATTCATATGTCGAAATTCGTCTGTGGTTTCGTAGTTTTTGTGTATGTCAACAAATTATGTCAATGACTGAATAGTGTTGACCACTCTAATTGACAAAAACCAATAATTGTATTTGAGAGTGTGGATTAAACAATTCTTGAGAAAAATAACGAAATTTCCAGAGCTGAATAGTAAGGTTTTGTTCTTCATGTCCTCTGATGTATTGACTTTGTATATTTTATTCCTAGATGTTAGGGTTTAAGGCCAAAGTTTCATTTTATTGGGTGCTTTGAATACATATTCCTACAAATTGTCGCTTGAAAAAGGGGCATATTCAGTCATCTATATACAAACTCAACAAGAAACAAGTCTTCCATCATTGAATTACTGAACATGATTTCTTAGAATTCTTGGTTACTCAGTTACTTGCTTTGACGTGAAATCTTCCCTTGTAATATAATACAAAATGAGCCAATACTTGCAATAGCACTGACAATCCTGATAATATCCCCAGAAAAATGATACCAACTGGTGAAACTGGAACATATTCTAGCAAATATGGAATATAAACAACAATTGACATTTTTAAGATTGAATATCCATTATTACATTCATATTTCCCTTTTCAAGACCTCAATTCGAAACGAAAAATTCACTACAGTTTTTGATAGCTTTCATTTTCGATATATTGACATTTCAAACATCTATGATTCCAAATTGATTTTATCTGTAATACGTATCATAGATTTTGTCTGTATTATTTTTCCACGATATAACAAAACCACCCCCAAATCAGAATGTGGCAGATTCGTCTTATATTCACACCTTGATTGAAATTAAATGAAATTCAAAACAATTCAAGAGAAATATTTCATCCACAGAGAAACCAGGCAGTAGTCAACCAACACCATTCTTCACCTTCCACAATTTCATTGGATAATACCATTGAGTATAAATCAGTTTAATACTCAATGATAATTACTAGGGTACCTTCATTGAGGATTTTATATTTTAAGTTTAATAGGTTTCTGAATTATTAAATGCGATTATTGTGATATTACTCTTTTAGGTAACTTAACAAATATGTAATTACTTTCTTTTATATGTTTTTCATAGTTCTTCTCGAATATATGACAATAGTTTAAGTATATCTCAAGTAAATTAAATATTTATTGTCTATTTGGAATTGGATTGCCGAAGTGACATAAATGTATGTGTTATTTATAGTTTAATATCGAATTATAAGTATAAATCAATTGTTTTTATGTTCATTTTCAGCGAATCGATAATTAACTCTAAATATTGGAATGAAAAAAAAAATTTTCACTAACATAAGTAAGTTTTCATTTGTAGGGTGTTCCTAAATAGGAGGAACAAAAACGAAAAGAGGACATCCTTGAGTAATTTTAAGAAAAAAGTTACAGTGTGCTAAATTTGAAATTTGTTTCAAGTTTCTTTTCTTATAGTATCTACACTTCACAAGATATTCAACTGAAATTTGGCATAAATATTATAATTGATAGTTCACACCATATGACACGTGCCAATTTCGATAGAAAATCAACAGGGTAATATTCTTTCTGGAATTCTGCAAAAAATGTAAAAAGAAGCTATATATACCATATTTGAGAATTGAGTTTTCTCAAAGAAAATAAGGTGATTTCATATTTGAATAGCTGGTGGAAAAATCAACAACCGATGGAGGTGGTAACATCTATGGAATTTTTCCAGCACATGATAGCAAACAATATGAAGAAAGTAGAGAACTTCAGTTAGACCTAATATTGATTTATGGCGCCAAAAAAATCATGCGCTCAGCGGGAACTCATGGATGTAACTATAGATGTCGCAGCTTGTTTTGAGGTGCAGACCAAATATACTGTTTTTTGTCTCTCTGATTGTAAAAAACGAGTATTTTTGAATTTTAGTGCCCTAGAATAGTGCCATTGACTTATGATTGTTTGAAGCATCAATCTTTTTCTTGAAGCTCTCTTACTACTAATAATTGGTTTTGGGAAGGGCACACAAACTTATGTGTGTGTTTTTAAGTGATAATATTAAAATAATTCGAGAAGAAGAATGATTTCACAATAGCAGAGATAATTATATGATGCAATTCATATATCTTCAGCACACAGAAGCCTGTTAAAATGGATTGATTTATTCTTATTTATAGGAGGTGTTTCTCCATTTCTTTTCAACAAAAAAAACATAATCGAATTTCATTTGTTTATCTTTATTTTTTAAATTAGAGGTTTTTAGTTACATAGTTATGGCACCAAATTTACACCAAACAAAAAGATTCTTCTACAATTCAACAAATATATAATATTTGAAAATAATAGTCTTCATGTGATTCATGATGAAATAATTTATTACTTATTTTCCTGTGGTACTGGCGACTTTTATCTGTAACAGAAAAAAAAAGTAGGTAAGCAATAAATACAAATATACAAAAAATTCATTTTTCATCTTTCCATATTGACCTGATAAAAAAAGATTCATATACAAAGGGTTTTCCTATGGAAGGTTTTATTCTGATTGATTTTTTTTTTGAGAAAAACATATGAATATATTATCAGTCGAATGATTGCAGCGTCATTTTGTTATAAACAGAAGAAGAATCTCTGGGATAATACAGAGACAAGTATTTGAAAACATCGGATAGTAAAGAATGATTCACCTATTTTTTTATATCTTCAAGAGGACACATAACACTCATAAAGCTGCTCATGTCCTCCTCACTCTGCAACTGTCGAAAACGAACTGTCACTGAGTTGTCAAATGCACCACTAGAGACCAAGCGTACTGTTGTTGTACCACAAGCTATCATCTCCTCAAATTTACCTAGAATTAAAGGAAAATGTAATCAGTTGTCAGTTCGTACATAAAAATTCCTATATCGTGAATATTTTTGTAACTATTATATAATACATTATATCCATTCAAGTGAAATGGAATAATATCAGCCAATCTCTCAATATGAAGCATTTGCAGAGGTTTCAGTTTTTTGCTTTAATTGGAAGAAAAACGTAGGTAAAATGCATCGAATGCTCCTGATGGAAGTTCAAGGAGACAATGCTACAACAGATAAATCATGTAGGGAAAGCTTTCGACCTTTCAGAGTTGAAGAAAAGCTTTCTCTTGACACACCAAAAAAAAAAAAAAAAACACTCGAACATTACCTGGCCTTGAACTCAATCCACAAACAGCATCAGCCATAATCATATGAGAGTTGTCCAGTCCAGTAGATCCACCAATCTGAACGTAGTCGTCCAATCCTCTCTTTTGACACTACAAATTGATATTTTACTAGAAGGAACCTTAAAAAAATCACCTCCCACCTTATGAATGGTGCCCGTTTCTATCTCCATACTTCTCGTATCGGATCTGACGATCCCAACATTTATGGCTTCCACTTTCACGGCAGATGGAAATAAGGTGCTCACGCTGCAATTGGATCGTTTTTCGTAATTTCGCAAAGTGTAGATATCTTCGAAACCTTGGAGAAGGATGTTACAGGCTGGAATCAATGAAAGATCCTGAAATTTTCGGTTTCTTGGAAATTGAGTGAAATTACAGAAGGGCACAGTTACATATGAGCCTTTGACACATTGCAAATTTATCAACTGTCCAGTATGGCACGTGTTTTTCCAAGATCGCAATGGAATTTTGCTAGTGTATTAGCCATCACGCCTTTGAAGTTCAACTCAGTTGGAGTTTCATGAGAGGGTTCAATAATATCATCAAGTCTGTGATACTGAATGGGTTTAGGACGAAAATTAGTTGAAAGATTGATAATATCAACTTAATCTTGCCAGCACAAGTTATCATGCAGATGTATTGTTTCACTAGTTTCACACATAACTGTTTATTATTTGCATCATTTGTCCATTCAACCTTCATTTCATCTCAATGCAAATTTCTATTATGTTTCTTGAAAAAACTCTGTATCTTTTCTGCAACGCCAAACTTATAAACTTTTTAGGTCACTCATAAAGAATAAAAATTCGGCATTCAGATCCTTCTATCCGACTTTACTATAATGGAAATGGTGAATCGAAAATGAATAGATTAGAGTTCATGGAATGGCTTTCAGGGCCACAATGGTTTTAACAATGGAAGCGTTAATTGGGAAGAAAAGAATTAGAAGCTGTTTTGAATTGGATAGCAGTCCACATTCACTGATGGGATATTTTTATGGAATTCTTTCTTGATGGAGATGATTTAATAGGCTTGCATGGATATTCTACGAAAAATATCTTACTCCCAGTTCAGAGATTCAGATGACAAGGAAGTCCGTTTTTTCATCACAATTTGTGTTGAAGTGACAGCAAAACTTCTATTTTATTACTGAATACATATCTCGAAAAACAATTTTAATCTCACTCAATAAAAATTGCCAAAGCTTTTTTACTTATACATTTTTTGTTCATACTAGAACATTCTTATACTGAAACGAGTACTAATATACCTTGATTAAAATTAATTCAGATGCATACCACCACCTGATATGAATATGCTCATATTCGTAGCGTAACCATCTGAATTGAACTAGCAGCCAGGACAACTAAATAGGGAACGTTCCACCGAAAAAAAAACAGATGCTGACTATGGTTTCGGTCTCATTTGACCTCGTCAGAGCAACACAACTGCTTCTTCAATAGAAAACGCTTGGAATTGACGGATCCTAATTGAATACTGGTAGTAGCTTCTGAGTATTATGGATTAGACCTCGAGCGCCATCCAGTATGAAACCTATACACTATTCAATCCCTCTCAGATCGAAACCCAGACAAGGGCATATGTCCTATATTCCCTTCGATTCAAATCGTATAAACCTTGTTTTGGCTTGGATTGAAAAAAAATCTTTGAAATATATGTACTAGTTACCAATCAGCCTATAACTGTGAAATCGTTCATGACCAAAAACAATTCAGAACCAAGATTATATCAGTATCAAATCATCGATCACCTTCATTGACACAAACATATATTTGTGAACTTACGGGTAGGATTCCTGATGAAGTGGACTGAAATCGAGAATCCAGATCCTCTGTGGGGCATCCTGTACTGTATGAGAGCGACGTTCGAAGAGCTAATGAAAGTCTGTTTGATTTTCCGCTCATCGCAAAATTCTCTGAATCGTCCTTCGACTGGCAGAAGGTAGTCGTAAGGACTTGGAAATAGCTCACCGTTCAATTCCCAGCCGTCCACAAACTGTAAAAAGTTTCATGAAATTGAGTGAAAAACAATGGATAATCGAACATGTCAGATGTTTCGTCGAAATGTCGAACCGTTGGAAAGCGTTCGGATGAATTTTCCGCATTGCCGCATCCAACGTATCCAAATCTCAATCTCACAGTAGTAGCTAACTCATTTATTTGTCAAAAATATTGTTGTACTTATATTAATTGAAGAGGCAATAGTGAAACTTACCGCTACCAGCCCTCCATTCGAGCATGGCACATCAAAATACGTGAACCGCACTTCCACCCTCTGATGAGGTTCGGCTTGAATGTAAATACCACAAACATTGCCCTCCACTACATTGGCTTTATGGTAAAATTCACCTTCGTCAGATGTCATGAATAGACACTCTGAAAATGGAAATTGAAAAAAACCATCATCATTTATTCAGGAATTAGTATGCGTAAAAAAGTGACACTTTAATTTGACCATGAATTTTACAGTTTCATTTCAATAGGACCAGCATAAAAGCCAAGAAACCGTGAAGAAGTTAAGGTGGGTTTTAGTGGTTTGAATTCAAGTGATATTAATGACTCTAAGTAGCATTTCATCCAGAAGGTGTGTTGAGGTATTTCTTCCTGAAAAGTAACAATTTGCTAGGAAAAAAAGCGAGTTATGTGATGGAATAACAGGTGTATCATTCTCCTAACACCAATACAAATTAACCTCTTCATATTGAGTCCCACGTTGGGCGCCAAATGAATCGTTTAAGTTGGGTTTGGATGGTTCAAGTGACACCAACGACTCTTCCTGAAAATCAAAATCTCTATAGATATAATACAAAGAGGTAAATTTACTCTCGTAGATGCTCGTTTTCATGATTTTCAAAGCAGAATCAAATTTCAAACTAAACAACCGAATATAGTAGTCATTTATTTCATCTGCAACACTGACAAGTACCTCCATGGACCTTTTGTACGCGTTGCTACACATGACCAGTCTGTTATTTTCAGATTTTGAGCCGAAAATGATCTCAAACGATTGGATTGGATCTGAATTGAAATGAACTGGCTCGCACCTTCAATTGAATTGAAGGAAGAGCCCATTCATTTCAATTCCGAGTCATCGACCTTTGCCGCGATAAAAGATGAGCCCACTTCAATTATTGCTTCGGATAATCCCCTTTGTAGTGAACAAATTGCATTTACTACAAACACGTCTTGGAGAACGAATTGCACCCTTAGAAATTCTAAAATCGTGTAGGCGTCCGTTCAGATCGCCGGACTCTAATCTCAATCTCATGAAACTTAATGAACCGAAACGGTCTGTGTGGATTGCTTAGAGGACGAAACAGGATATTAGAAAGATGAAGAAATATGGAAAGGTTCAATCAGTTAAGTGAGAAACAAAATTCGTATTTCAAAAAATTCACAATTTTCCCACGTTCAATCAAAATTGAAAGAAAGCACCACAGTCATCATAGTTTTTCTGGCATTTATTAAGCAGTTTTCAGTCAAAGGTAGATTTTCTTCAGCAGTACCCACACCCTACACTCTAGAATAAAGAAAGTTTAATTCACTTATTCAATGAATATTTTTTACCTGTTACTATATGCTCATTAGACCTCTTCGAACGAAGGGAGAGATATGGAGGTAGATTATTTACAGACAGCCTCCTGTCGTTCAGCAGTTTTGGGTAGGTATTTGAAGTCTGAAAGAAAAAATTTACACAGTCAGTTATAAGTGGGAATTATTTTGGATGCTTTAGAATTGTATGGATTTCGAGACATTGCAGCAGTTAGAAATGACTGTCGTTGAATGCGCCACTGTACCTTGTCGAGTTTGGTAAATCATCCAAGTGGATAATGGCCACAATAACCAGGTAGAATACTGTAACTCATCCAACATTGTGAAAAAATTATTTGTAGTAACGTGCGTTCAAAAAAATTCGTCGTCAAGTAGGCTATGGAATTTTGAACGTCGATATATCGTGTCTAAACGTAATTCTTAGCTCGTGCTTTACTATTTTCCAGGTGAACTGTCATTTTAGTATTTTAGGTTGTTGTTGAATTAAAATTATCAGCAAATTATAAAGATGGTTTTTACGGACGTGTGAAAGACTTTTACTATGGAATTCTACTTCAAAATTGGAAAGAAAATTGAAGGAAAATGGAAATATTCTGTTCCGGCGACTTCATTGAAGCCTATGTTGCTGTAGATTATTAAGAATGAATTTTTCCATTGTACTGTTTTGCGATGTGTTGACGAAACAGGTACATATGTTCAAACAAAAAAGGAAGTGGTATACCAAAAAAGAAAACTCTAGAGTTCAGTAATAATGAAAACATGGTGACAGAAGCTTGACAAACCTCTCTTCAGATTTTATCTCAAGTGGATGGAGTATCCGTTGGCATATGCCACCCGATTTTGAAAAAAAGATATCCATTTGTTTCCATAAAGATTGACATGTTATCAGAAACCTGAAAAGGTTGTGATTACCTAACCTTGTAGCATCCCAGAAAAATTGGAGTTCAGTATCATACTGAACTTATGCATATACTGACAGTATGCATCAGTCAAAGGTAAAATGTGGACCTACTTTCTTTATGGAACTTCAATAGCAGAACGTTGTGAAGGAGAAAGCATTATGCCTTTTTATAGCTGAATTGAATTTTAATAAATTGTCCAATAGCTATTTTCATGTAATTCAGTTCTTTTAGTTTAGTCATGGATTTTCAGTAATTCAATATTTATAGAGAATTAATAAACATTTTATTGAGAATCTTACTGTGATTTATTCATATGACTGAAGTAACTAGAACCTTCTTACAAAAAAACATACTACCACGATCAATTCAAGATTCGTGTCTCTTACGTATGAAAATAGTGGACGGTTAAAATTTTTACGAAGAACTTTTCTAACCGCCTCAGAATGTTTGGATTCTTGTCATCTTACTCAATGAAAGAAATGCTTTTCGAACGTTGGGTGAAATTTACAGGTAACCTTTTCTGAAAAGTGCCTTTCCGTACAAAATTACGATATATAGGTTAATGTCATCATTGTTTACATTTTGGGAAGATGAAGTAATTCAAGGAAAGACATACGTTCAGCCACCGAACATCAGCCTTCAAAATTTCATAGCCTACTTGACGACGAATTTTTTTGAACGCACGTTATATCTCATCTCTGACATTTCAATATTGCTCCATGTTCAGAGGTTCTGTCTGTGATTCTGACCATAAAGATTGATGAGCCACTTAATAATGGCCCATAAATCCCAACTGATCCATCGATGATGGATTAAATGCACAATATTTACGTATTTGTTACAGTGCAATACGCTTTCAATGCTCCTCATTTGCAAATGGGGAAGTTATGCTTTTATTGACTTCTTTAGAGAAGATACGAGAGGTTTTTTGAGGAAAATCGAGTGTTATAGTCACAGATAAAAGGTTTTGGAAAACTCATTAGTCGAATGAATAGAGCCTCAAATTGTATATAATTCACGAAAGGTAGATATTGTGCAGTCCACAATTCCTGTGAAACAATGCCCAACATATATTTGAAACTACGGAATAAATACTCGTCACTATTGACAATTTGAAGAATATTTATGTACTTCTGTACTCTAGAGGTCCGAAGTATCTACGTAAGCTTTCAGAATAATGAGGAAAATACTGTTGGATATAAAAAAGACTGTTAGGGACCATTTCCTTCACGATGATACAACTGTAAAGGAGAATTGCATGCTTCAATAAAATTCACGAGGAATAAGAATAATTCTATGGATGAAATGGAGTATTTGCAATTGGTTTCGGATTTTAGATGAATTGTGGCTGACCTAAATACGAACATAGAGGTATAAAAGTCTTGTCAGAACTCAAGGATAGTGATGCATATCCGTATATTTTATTTCAGTTAGATGAACTCACAACGATAGCTCTATTCGACGTATAAGTATCATTTGAAAAATCGAGTTTATTTTATGCTTCGTGCAATAATTTTAAAGAGTAATTCATCTATCAGCTGAATATTTCTCCTCGACGGGTGCGTCTGCATAATTTCTGCAGTTTCCAGCCAATCTCCCTCTCCATGCAATGAACAATATCACGATAAACAGGAACTAACAACCATTAGTGCAGACTCCTCTAACAACAGCTCAGCATAAAGGCGATTAAACAGATAATTATATTGAATGTTCATGTGTGGATTCCAGATTATTTGTTTGCTAGGACGATAATCTACTGTGCTCTACAGAGGGCAAATTTAATATTCAGCTAGTAACAAGCTGTTTCGTTTTCGGAATTCGTTAACACGTGCTGGAAAGTTGAGCTTAATACAGGGTTCAATTGTTTCATTTGAATCTGAATGGCAAGTAGTCAATATGGCTGACTCAATATCCGGTCACAACTTGAGAAGGAAGCTTCTGTTTCTACACATATTGAATAACCTAAAAACATTCCACACTTGGAATTCATTTCAATATTACAAAGAAAGGAGAGGTCTGAAAATTCATAAGTACCAGGTCGATATGATTGGCTAGATGAAAACAGATTCAAAAGAGGTTTTATTGCTTTATATACAGATTCCGAATCATTTTTAATTGATTTCGCTAATTGTCTCCTTTCATTTTGGCTTTATAAGCTTTCCTTTTCTTCGACGGATTATTTCAAAATAGAAACATAGAATTACAAGATTGTCGCTAGGATAATTTACACAAACAATACCTACACGTGTTTCGCAATCACAATAGCATCTTCAGGATGAGAAAGGTACACCCAGCTGTGGTAATTATTCGGTTCATCAATTCACAATTCACATTCGTGGAGGCTGTTTCATTTTAATTCGGAAGCATTCCACAAACACGAATATAACGACCATATTTCATAAACTCGAGTGGTTTTAATTTCCGGATTAGCGAATGGTGGTGATAGATTTCCAACATATTTGGACGTTTTGTTAATCAGCGTTCAGCTGGGTTTGGAACATTACTGGATTGATGATTGAGTGTTGACAGAATCTCGTATAAACGTATGATGTACCTACATAACATGGTGGGATGATTAGTCGATAGTATAACAGAATAATTAGTCTTTCAAGAAGACAGGTAAATTGTCCCTCATTTTTGAAGTGTAATGTAGCTTGCTTTCTGGTGGAGTGAGAGGAGGCATGCTAAAAAACCCATTTCAACCCCTCAATCATTTTTGAAGTACCTACAGTTTGTTCCATTCTCGCTAATTTCTGTTATTCCCAAAAATATGTACATATAAAGAAGACGTTATCTCCACTGGTCAGTTTGATAAGTTTTTCTGGTGGAACCATGGTATAGGCAAACGATTACTCCATATTTCATATGTGAAATTATAAATAAGTGAGTTATTCAGTCATCTGTAAAGTCCATCGATTCACAGACGTAGCAGCTTGTAAAACTTATAATAAAAAGATTAAGTTTAATATAGTCAATATATGCAATATTGAGAAATTGGCCATTATGAAAAGCTGAGACCTGACACAGGCATATATCTTGCTTGTTGTGTGAAAAATGTTAATTATTACTCCCCTGAAACTGCCTGCAGCATGTTACCATGCATCATTATTTTTCGTTGGCATTTCGTTTTTTTTTTCCTCAATAATGAAGAGTGAAAAAGTTCCTCTGAGATTTACTTTCTACGTGAAAACTGATACTGATAGATTTTCTGTATTGAACGTTTTTGTATTCGTTATTTTTAAGGTTGCTAGTTATCACTTCTCTCCTTTCAAAAAATCGCAAAAAATATTATTTACTATTTGGAAATTGAAAAACGATTTTTTCCGAAGTGAACTTCTACACTAACAGAACCCTCTATATTAGTCTATATTATCAACTTATACACATCTAGGGCCCGGTACTCTCAAGTGCGAATGACTAAATTTATTCGATAGATAAGTCTTATTCTTAGGATAAGTAAAAAGGCTGTGTTTTGACTTTCAGATAGTGTTATTCATCGAATAAATCTGTCATTGAAACTTAATAATAAGAGTTTATTTGTCATAGATCGAATGTCAGTACGTCATTATTGGTTGAATTTTTTAGAATCTTGATGTATGGTTATTCTTTGTGTAATTTTCACGAAATATTTGGTTTCTAGTTGGAATTATGACAATTTCTACAATGCGGTGTCCTATTACACTAATAAACAGTGTTACACATACCGTGTTTTCATAGAATTGTTGTTTGTCAAATAATTTCATCTGAAAGCACCGAATTAAGTTATCCTTCAGATAGGAAATTATTTGACAGATACTTATTCACATTGAATAAAATTTATTCGAATGTGAAAGTACCGGGCCTAAATCGTTAATTTGAGTAATATAATAACCGTTGCATTCACCAATTTGCAACTACTTAACACAAATGATTTCAGACATGTACCTAGGTAGGTAACATTTTCAATTATTTTTTCATCGGAAGCTTTTCATCTACTTTGTCGTGATATTATCAGTTCTGGCTAATGTTTCATGTCAAATACGTACACTCATTACTATATATTTATGATTCTGAGGGCGGCAATCACAGGATTATCCAAAAACCAATCATGATTACTCCATGGCAATCCCAAAAAACTGAAGCAAGAACTTTTCCAGCAGATTTTTGGACACGAAACTTCTTAGGTTTTGGAGAACCAGAGTGTCGCCATTCCATCGATTGTTGCTTTGTTTCTGGATCGTAGAAATGTACCCAAGTCTCATACATAGTAACAATTCGGTTCAAGAAGTCTACATCGTTTCCAAATCGAACACAGATCGAACACGACGCTTCTACCCTTGCACGCTTTTGGTCAACATTCAAACATTTGGGCATCCATTTTGCAGGAATTTTTCTCATGTCCAAATTGAACTGAACTATATGATCGCGTTCGTATGAAATATTCAGTGCTTCAGATATCCGTTTTAGCCCAATTCGATGGTCTGATAAAATTGTCATGAACTGCATCGATATTTTCGGGAACTGACATAGAAACTGGCCTTCTCGATCGGTCATCATCTTTAATGGAAAATTTACCTCTTTTGAAGCTTACAGTCCAATTTTTCACGGTCGCATAGGAAGGACATTGATCACCAAGGATATTAAGCATATCTTCGTAAATCTGCTTACCTTTTAACCCTTTTAAATACAGGCATTTGATGATGGCTCGATACTCCAATTTTTCGATTTTCACAATTTCGGTGAACATCTTCTTTCTCTTATTTATCACTTAACTCTGGTTTACTTTCTTGACCTCAAACTTCACACTGACACTTCTAATGAGTTATCGTTCGTTGCTATGTTAACGCAATATTTTTTTTATGCATGGAACTGGTCTACGCTAACTAGATATCAATACATCCTTGTAAGGTTATCTTGCTCATAACGTCTTCTTTCAATGTAAATACCACAAAGTTTCATCGCTGGAGCAAGACCACACTCGATTCTCGAAAACGTGGGATCCACTCCAGAACATATTATATTGTCGAAAAGAAAAGAACTACTCCTTCAATATCGCGGAAAAGTTTTCTAATAAACTGTTCAGTGTTCCATTTCAAATTTCGAGTTTAAGCAATCATTTCTACCTACAGAAGAAGAATTTGGTTTTCTTTCATTTACATACCTTCAACTTCTTGTACTTTTCGATCAAGTTGCTCCATTCAACAGGAATTTTGACGTTTATATTCTGAAATTCCACGAAATCATAGTGTGCTCTGAATATATACCTAGAATATAATTGTATTTCCTTGAAAGTTCAGGGAAGAGAAAGATTTTCCGATCGTAGAAAAGCATGATTAAAAAAAATGTAACTCAGAAAGATCAAGTTTTTAATTTACCGTGTCAAGGTATACAGAGGGTCTCAAATAAAAAACAGATATTTTGATTTCTACTGAAATGTCTCTAAATATTTGAAGGAATAGATTTATTGGTTATTAGGCGATTATAATGGGAGGAACACTGCCATAATTCATCATATGATAAAGATGAATCATTCATGTATATTCATCATCATGAATCCATAATTTTCTGTGTTAATACTCACCAAATCAGCTGATCGTCCCACCTCCGAATCGCCACCACGTGGCATGCCATTCACCGCCAACACCACCCAAAAAATTACGAAAACTCCGGCGGCAGCATAACGCTGATGGTTCATCCTAACAGGTGGCAGGAACTTTTCCGGATATTCCTCGCAAGTTCCGACGCACAGTGACGCTAAAACGCGCGAACGACGGCGTTTAAATAGAGCGTCGCGACGCCCCGTAGCCGACCAACCGCCCCTCCGCTACGAGGATGTTATGGGGATGTCTTTCTTAACGGCAGTTTATCTCATAATCAGCGCTCGCACAAATAGTGAGAATTATGCTGTTTACTTCATGTTCATCGCTCCTGTTTATCTTGCACTAATTCACTAATAACACACCCTATGTAGTGGGCGCTGAGATGCTCCTGTTTAAGGGTTGATCAAGGTGAGATTTTCGCCTAATGACTTTCTTTGCGGGTGGAAGTTTCCTCAGGGATCTTCTGTGCAGATAACTTCGATTATCTTCAAACTGATCACTTTAACCTTTGTGTATTGTCTGATAATGATCATATTCAGTATGTGTGGCGCACAGCTTTGTGCCAAAGCCCTGTGAATAAAAAGCAATTATTGTTGATTAATGTGTAAACCTATACGTCTTATCAATGTTTAACGTTTCCTTTAAAAACAAAGGGCCTTTATTCATCCCTTTGCACAGGAACTCCAACACCCTCGGGAAAATTTTCACGATTCTCTTCCTGTGAAAAAAGATGAAGGAATTTTTTTCAGTGAATAATAACCTCAGATAAATTCCTCTTTCATTGGCCTTCCTTGAGACCACGAGGGATATTTGTTCGCAAATCACTAAATCAGTTGAAATTCAATTAAACTTTCTAATACTCTTCTTTCTCGTTTGAAGTTTATTAATTTATTTAATTTTATTTACTTGGCACTTTTGCACATCTCTCAGAAAATGTTTTGATCTCATATATTTAATTATAACTCACTTTTTCTCTGGTATCCTACTTTCACCAACTATTTTATAACGCACTTAACATATAAAACCTCACTTAGATGACAAAATCGGACAAATAAAACTGAAAGATAACATCGAATGAACGAAAACGTAAATAATATTTACAGTGAGCTTGGTTGATAGAAAGACAGCCATTGTCTGAGCTTTCATTTGAAATTCTTTTGCATTACTGTGGATTTAGGTGGACGTTATCTATTGAAGAATTTATTATGTTTGTTTGAACCTTATTGTCTCGGTTACTTTTCTGTTTATGCCTAGTTTTCGAATGGCATGCGCATCAAATCGAGGAATTTTACACTTTTTTTTTCGTAAAACTTGAGTATCAATATCACCTACTGGTCAAATAAAAAAAACTAGAATAAACATCATTTCCAAGATTTCTGACGTCTTATTTTACCAGTAATTTTTTTCATAGGCAGATAACTAACGAATTTGTCATTAATTGTTGAATGCGAAAGATGAAAACAGTGCATATGGAGTATCTTCCTACAAAAATCGTATTCAACTCACTCAAAATACTCATAACCATTAAAAAATGTTCTAATCTTCTGCATACTCTATGTCCGCAAAGAAGGGGTTAAACTGCAGAGAATACGAACTACTCCTTCTAGCATGTTTGCCCCTCAAATTTCGTGCAATATTCGAATATCGGTTCTAAGACAAGAGCCAGCTTCCTATCATGAATATTCATACCACTTTACCTCAAAATCTGCAAAAGAGAACAGTGACAAACCTTTCAATGAATTACTTTCCTATTCATTATCATCTTCACCGAAATTATTCAGAGTTTCACAATTCGTTTTTTTTTTCTGTGACGCAAATCCACGTAGGAACACAATGACAGATAAAAAAATTTTGTTCCATTGGAAGTGCCCACTCAAACATGTTGGGTAACACTGGCTCAAGTGTTTTAATTACTTTAGTGGGAGATTAAGCAGTTTATAGCTGTTGATTAAGTGCTGGCAAATTGTTTTGATCGTTTTATCGCATTTTCTGAAGAAACTTAATGGGGTGCTGGCTCTAGAATGGCTTCGAAATGTAGATTTCTTGTTTCTGAATGCGTAAATGAAGGACTTATAGAACGTCTATTAATCAATGCAGTTCGTTTCGTTTGAGAACAACTCAATCTTACCTTATCAGAGAAGATGCATCCCTTTTTATGTATTTTTGATGAATAGAGTGGGTTAAAGTAACGCACAGGATTTTCATTCAACATTTTGCCAAAATACTCGAGCAATCTGCATTTCATACTACGCAATTTCTCATATACAATTGAAGAGTTTATCATCCACCCTGTAGGAGGGTTGGAGTGTCTTAAATTTTATACAAATTTATTGTTTTACCTTCCCTTTTACCTGTATGGAAAATGAGAAGTTGGCCAACTTGAAATTGAAACACGTTTTCCTGTGTTCAATGGATCCACATTCATTTCCTTAAAAAAACAGATGAGATAGAAAGGACTGCACCCAGGTAGGTACACTATCAAAGGTTATCCTGTAGCACCAGTATCAGGAACGTTTCACCGCAGAATCATTCACTCCATCAGTGACAGCTCGTCAGGGGCAACAGGATCGGCATTGCCGACCCAACATAAAAATCGAGTGTACATTATAAATGTAGAGTTCCACCTTTAGAACGAGCTAGAGAAACAAGTATAGTGAAGTTGGTGCTGTAGTAGGTACCCCCAACCCAACATTGGAGCAGTATTTGATTTCTGTCGATTTTGGCCTTGTATGAAGTACAGTGGCATTAGTTTTTATTATATTCTTTCACTCATTCAAATCTTATGAATTTTCAATCGAAATAATCGAAAAACCAGTTGTTACTGAGTGTTTTCCTTTGATTATTCGATTTGAGATACCTCTTTTGTCGTTACTGTGAATACTGATTCGAAAAATTCTGGATTCGTTCCTGCTTTTCTCGAACATGCGATAAAGGAACTGTTTATGAACCACCAGCTGAGTTTGCTGAAAAAACACATCAGTTAAAACGGGATAAAAATTGGGAAATATTCCCTGAATGGTTTTTTCCCTTCTTTACGATTTTAACCATGGCAAGAATTTGGGTTATGAATGCTTCCTCAGAGGTATATTCATTCCGAAACACTGTGCGGTTTTTAATAAATAAGTTCTAACAGTGCAATCACAATAAGGATGAGAATTATTGGCAAATTTTTCATATTAAGAGGAAACAATGAAAGATTTATGGAAAAGATCTTGTACTTATAGTAAAGTTATAGATATGTAAAAATTTAACAACATATTGAAAAAACATCGATTCAATTTAATTGAAACCCAATCACCATGGATGAAGAATCAATACGTATCACTAGAAGAATTGAAAAAGAAATTTGTTTGAGTTCTCAACAGCTCCTGAGTTGACGAACATGCTTTACTGATTTCTTCTATTCATCTCATGTTATAAATTCGTGAAATATGTAGGCAGTAACACAGAATGAAGAAGTTTTTAATGATACACTCAGCATTTACTGGAAATCTCTTTCTAACTGTTAACAAAGTGTTTCATTGTGAAGATATCGAGCTCCTATATTGTAAGGAATTATGATCACCTGAATCCTAATAGATTGAATAGAAATCAGAAACGCTTGTTAATTTTCATTATCGATGTTTCGCTCGATTTTTTATGCCGACGCAACAGATCTGAATCTGGGAATTGGTATGAAATTTCGAAGGTTATAAGTTTCTAATTATTCCACAGAGTTCATTAAAGTTCGTTTCGGTAGGTATCTTATGAACTTTGATCTAATAAGGAACCTCCTTTGCTTGATTTTTTGCGCTCTTATCAAAGAAATATTCGAATTTTCTTTACTTCACTTACTTTTTCGAAGCTGGTGGTGGAATGGTGATGAGTTGAAAAGTAAAGTTTAATCTGAAGCCTTCCTTGGAGAGTCTCCTTTAAAACAGTAAAAATCCTATGAAAATCGGTTGGATCAATCCAGAGATTAACCTGGAAAAGTAAAGAGAAAGACAACGTTTCAAAGGAGATTAGATTCAGATAAAGTGCCATTTGATGAGACCGAGTTGAACCTCCTGTAACTTTCAATATAGTGTCCACAGAGCTAGGAATGAACTATAGGCTGTTCTGAGACGTTGATTTCCTCCTCCATCCATGTTTTATTACCATTTTGAATCGCCTATATAATAATGATCGACTCCTCCCATCACGACAAAGCTCACTTAACTCTTTTACAGTTATTACACATTTGCGACCTTATTCTACGTAATGACCAACACCACTCCGAATTTTTGAATATACGTATGGATACTCCTCGGCCTAACTGTTCCTTCTGTCTTTGTGCCTTGTTGGTTCCAAATTATACATTTGTCCTGTTCCGTAAGACCGATTCGTACTACCGATATTTTAATGTGGTCCAATTATGTCGACACACCCCTAAAGCGCTCTTGCGAATCGTCGTATAAAAATAATTTTCTGGGAATTATCGATATTGTCTAGTCCGCGCTTTGGTGGAGATGAGATTCGAGTTCCATTTTCCGAAGAATACCTTTACCACTGTTTAGATACATGTATGGATAAGTGTGTGAGTTTAGTTTGGTTGTCCGACAATTTTAGTTTGATTATGAGTGATGAGAGTTGAGAGTTATCCAGATTATGTTTCATACATTTAATCTAGTAAATCATTGATTATATTTTCCTGTCTTGATTGAATCAATGTTTGTAATCGTGCTTTTCATCACAATTGAGAAGATATTTTGAAGTATCATATCCGTAAGTGAGAAATTTCAAGGTTTATTACTAGAAGAGTTGCTTTATTGGAATATGTATCACATTTAGATCCACGATAATGTTTCTGGAAGATACATGTCTCCAAAGTTGACATTCGAAAAGTTAAGTTCCGGAGAAGATGTGGTCAGTTGAAAAGAGTTGCTCTTTGAGAACTTGAGCGAAATATTATTTCAAATATCGAAAAATGATTTTATTTCTCCCTTCAAATAAGAAAAACTTTCAATTCCAAGTAGTTCTCTTTCAAACATATAGGTAGCTTATATTACAATTCCATATATAGATAAACCTATTTTATATCAACAAACACAGAATTTCAAATATAAAATTATGTCCCCACCAAAAGTCTGAAACCGCCACTGAGCTACACACGTGTAAGTAGTCTTAGCAGAAAGCTTATTCATAAGAGAGTCCTCCTTTCCTTGTTATAAGTGTAGCATGAGCTAGGATTCAGTGTAACTGGAAGGAGATGAGGAGTCTTCTGCGTTTGAAGTCTTGGCCATTGTTAGAAACACTCGTAGTTTAATTTTGTCTTCGATTTTCGATGACAAAGTTCTACAGCGACGTGTGGTACCGAATTTATTATACTGTGGCCACGTGTAGTATGACGACTAAGCGATTAAGGCATTTTTAGTGATTCATAGTTGTCCTATTTTGAAATCATGAGGGTTCAAAATGCGTAAACCGCGTGAGGGGATAAATGAATACTAATAATCTGCTCAACCTGATTCAGTATTCATTTTTAAACGCCCCTCCTGTAATTATTTTTTTCTGATCGCTGACATCCACACTTGATTGACATTCCAGTCGAGTTCTTCAGTTTTAGGGGAAATATTTCATTCGTTCATTCCACGTAGAAGCTATCATCGTTTTGACATCCAATTAAATGGTGAACGTCTTCAGAAAGAGTGGGGAGATTAAAGGGAGGAATGCTATTGAAAATGCAGCCACGAAAATTCTTCACCATAGCTAGTATGAGAATATGTTTATGTAGAATACGTTATCTTTTCTGATTATTCAATTAATTCATGCATTCGCTTTTTGAGAAACTGAACAAATACTGGCGTAAAGTCCTTGACAAATAATTAATTTGACTGAATAGGAAACTTTTACTGCTTTTGCACCAACATTCTGTCAGCTTCCAATAAATTTGTAAGTTTTATTAGAATCTTGTCCTCATTAATTTTGTGGGCATCATTTGTTAATATCTAACTATTGAAAACCTAAATGCTTCAAGGCATCATCTTCTCATTCAATTTAGGAATAAATGTCTTCAATGCCTAACCTATGAATTCTTTTCTCAGGCCGAATATGAAAGCATCCAGCATCCCATCCATACTGCTCATTTTTTCCACTCTAACCCTTGGAAACACCAATAATAATCGCACTTACATCCAGGACGAAAATTCCATTTGGTACGACGTGGGAGAAGTGACAGGTCTGCTCTTGAAAACATGTCTGGATACAGCCGCCACGCCGAAAACCGGATTGGAGTTTTTAGACGCGTTCCAGAACTGCCTACGTCGTAAAAGTTTGCTTGTTTTGAATAGATCGTTAAGGGCTGACGTTATAAGTATCGGCAAAGGAATCCAATTGGTTAAATATAGAGATGCGAATTTAACGCACTCAGACAGGTAAGTCGACGGAAAAAGCATCTCGAGTTTTCACCGAAGGGCACTTCCATTTTATTCAGATGATGCCCTGTCGTTCGAAATATTCCGGTCACTGAGCTCATGATGGGGAAACTGATGAAAGGAAAAAACGCGTGCCAGCAATATCGGAGAAATGGTGCAAATTTTGCTTAGTGGTCAATTATTCAGTTTTTTTGAATTATCTCCTCTCCTGGGCTTCAAATTGTTTTCACATTCATTATAAAAGTTGTAGAGCACAAAATTTTCTACAAATTTCGTCCCAAGCAATTTTTTCTACGTTTGAACGTTTTTGAGATAAATGGCTATGAATGTACATAATACTGGGTTTCTACCTTGACCTTGGCCTTTCGCATGTGTGGCTAAGCTCCTCGCTCTTATCACCCCTCTAGCTTGAAAACGGTTGAGGGTATCAAAAATTGCTTCAGGCAAAAGTTGAATAGAATTTTATTATCTACAACTTTTATTATGAATACAGAACCAGTACAGGTACAGAAAGGGAGATATTTCAAAAAAATGCCTTGTTATCATCTTCAAACTGTCACATTGAGAAAACCCCCCTGAATTGTGTCAGATTAATGAGTCAACACGTCTGCAACACCGAGATTAATCATCTGCTTGAAAATCTGACTTGCTCGAGTATGTGCAAGTAATTTTTTTGCATTTTTATTGAACAACTGTGACCTTACAACACATTCAAATTGTTAGTTTCTTAAAAAGTAGCTTCCTTCAGGTCTAATCAACATATCCTCTGAAAATTTTACCATTTTCAATGGTGTACCTGCTTAATTTTATTTTTTATACTCACTGACCGATGGAAAGAAGTCATATAGTGTTTTCCTACACGACTTTAAGGCCTGCATATTCTCCTTCTCCTCAAAGAAATTCATATTGAATGTATAACTCATAAAATCCTTCTTCCTTGCAGAGTGAACAGTAGAGGGTCGAGCAGATTCATAAGAGATCAGGTAGATTGGAACAATGAGGTATCACGAAGGCTTTTCGATCTATTCGATACCCATGAACTTAAAATAGATCTAAACTCTGATGACGAGACACAAGCAAGACACCGAGGTGAAGTATATTTTCATTTTTATGTGAAGACGATTATAATGACGAATTTTATGTGAAACCCTGAATAGTGTCCAGACGAGGTGTTAGTAAAATCGTATAACTGAACATATAGAGAATATTAATTGCTTATGATCACATAAAATTAGTCTGTTACCTCTTTTGAAATGTTTTATCAGAATATTCATCCTATATATCATTCTGAGTTGTTGAAACTGTTTTCAGGTCGCCGGAGGAAGGACAACATGATGGTTTCCCTCTTAGTATTCGCTATAGTAGCGGTCGGTTTGATAGTAATTCCCATGGGCTTCCAATTCCTGGCAGTGCTCGGTGGTAAAGCTTTACTCCTCGCCAAACTGGCACTCATCCTGTCGTCGATACAGGGATTGAAGAAGATAGCGACTAGCAGTTTCAATTACGGCCTCTACTCCCACTCAGCGCCTGGCAACCCATGTAAGTGACTGATTTTTTTGGGATAAGGGAACGAAGCATTCTATCCTCGGTTTCCTAAATTCAGTATCATCCGGGAAAATTACACAAATTGAATAGCGATGTATCGATTTAAGCTGCTGTGTTGATCTAATACCATACGAAGGAGAAACGTGGGATTCAATTCCGTTAGAGTGTTCTTGTTGCATACGTCGTTACAAGAGTTGAAGAGTGCTTGTTTGCTGATGATTCGATAGATGGACTGAGCACGCGTGGGTTGATATTTATACGCCAAAATTGGAGAACTCGTCGACAACTAAACACCCCTGTCTTTACGATCTAAATTTGCAATAATTTATGGAGATTCGGAAAGACTTTGGAATATTATTATACAGTGTTAGTCAAAGTCAAAAACCCCTTCCTTTCCCGAATATCATCTGATTATGGAAAGGACCTGTTTGAGTTGAGATATCCTGCTTAATAAAACTAGATTGAATCAATAAAATGTCATACATTAAAGGTATGCTGATGCACCTAATGGAACGACCCAAAAGTTTAGTTACGCCGAGTTTACGGGTTGTGGTTTTACCTCGCTTGTGTACTCGGAGAATTGAAATTGAATTAAAACAACTTGTGATATAATGCTTCCAAATTGACAATAGCAATAAAAAATTTTTATAATGTGGAGTTCTTCAAGGAAACGAAGTTAATATTGATGAAATATTGAATGGCCGATAAATGAAAGCAAAGCACCAAGAGATGCTAAAAGAGCTGCCCCTCTGAAGCAATACTATCTGTAGCCTAAGGGGTGTGAGTCTTTCTCATTTTATCATCCCATATACATATAACTTTGCACTTATTTGATATGCACACTTTATAATCGTACATATTGTTTTCCCTAATCTTTCAACTACTCAATTATTTCGCCAAAGAAATAACAACAGTCTGCATTTATTCTTCTTCCATGGGAATTTCCGTTTATTTGTTAAGTTTGAATAGTGGCTTGTCTAGATATTTTAGCTAGTTAGTTTCAGACGTTTCATTGATATTCGTCTCAAAAGGAGCAATTTCAGTAATTATTTTCTAGCAATCTTTGAGATGTACGTTTTGAAGGATCGAAAATATCAAACTCTTGCTGATCTTCGAGCGAACTTTTTATTCACCCCATTATTTCTACATTATATTTTATTAAGTGAAGGCTGGGTACTCACTATGTGCTATTATAGCGAGCCAAATTTTCAGGGCACTACGATAGACAATGGACGCATCACCCATCATCAACTTATGACTCAGCCCACGGTGGATATCACAGCAGTCATGAACCTTATAGCTTTTTACTCCATCCAAGAATAGATGAGGAGAACTGAGTTGGGATTATTGAATGATATTGAAAGTGTACCTTTTGTTCAAATAGCTCATTTATCAACGAATAGACTGATTCTTAACGAAAATTCGTAGTAATTGTCCCATCACTGCGATTACCTCAAGAGTTCGATTTAGGAAAAAATATTACAGCTTGGAGTTTTCGTACGAGAGGTGAAAAGCCTACTAAACAAAACTTCAATTTCTCTCAGTGGCAGATTAGTTTTCAAATGTTGAATTGGGGAAAAATAGAATCGTGGAATAACCTTCTCAGGGACGGTTTGTAGCATGAATACTGAATACTTCACAACTCTCATTATTCAGCCTTGATAAAGTAGATTCAATTACCAGGATCTCAGAAATCCCATGTAATAAATCAAAGTCCGAGGCAAATTGTAACAAATTCGACTATTTTTCTGGGGAAATCTTTTTGTGTGGACCTGTGGATGTAGCCATTTTAGAGAACAGCATTACATGGGATCCGATATAGCAGTTTTTAGAGATCTAAAATAGCAATTTTAAGTTCATTGAGATATGGAATGATATATCTATTAATTGAAATTGGAAATATAACACGAATTCCATAAATAGAGGTAGATTTTGATTCTCATTGAACTCATTCGTATGAAGTGTGGGTTCAACTCAATTTGAAATTAATTTATTTGAATCGATCGATATACCAAATGTGCGAATTCATTTTCGACATCATCGAACTATAACAAATAAGTTCGTGAAAATTACCACTTCATATATCCAATGTGTGTAATCTGAAGGAAAATGAAGACACCACTTCAATGCGTTAAAAAATTTATTCACAGCAGTGATGTCCACATCACCAATTAATCTAGATATCGTTTTGTCATAATCTTTATACTTAACTATTAGCCTTCACCTCTCAAAATTTCATGCTAATGTTCACATTAAACTGTCGACTTAAAGGGATAACCTATTTATAGTTAAACTCATAAAATGCATCCATTTTTATACTCTACCTGGTTATACCTGGGATTGTATGCCGAAAATAGCAAATATAAATTTTTAAATCACTAGCAGGCGAAAGGATCGATCTGATGGTTTGAACAAACAGACCATTCTTGAGCCCTCTAAATCAGCTGACATTCTCAGTTTGCCTCTCGTACTCGGTGTTCACGAAATTCGTATACATATGGATTACGGTAAATTTCATTCGCTAAAGTGGGAACAGAACAAAAAAACTGCAGTTTCAAATCAAATAACCTAAATTAATACTTCGAGTCAGGCGTAAAACTTATTCTTACTAACGTAGAAAGCACCAAATCACCAAACAACCATGGAATCACCTGCACCAGCACTCCTCTTAAAGCAGCACCCGAATTACGTAGATTTTCTCAAGGAGGCCTATTTTCAGGGGATGGAGAGGAGAAGTGGAACTATCCCCTTACGAGCAGTGGAGTGATGCAGGGATATAATAGTTATCCACAACCTCCCCCAGACCCGATGATGATGTATCACAGAAACTAAATTGATTGAAATGATGAAGTTTGAAAGTTCCTAATGAACATTGCGAAAAAACGTGAACAAGTTTGTGAAGTTCAGTTCTCTCCCATCATCATATCTCCTCAGGGAAACAGCATTGTGTAATGCTACTAGTTGAAAAGGAACGGATTCTGAAATTTCAGAGATGCAATAAACATTTTCCTTCAAATCCTTCAAATATTCGATTGAAAATTAGTCTGTAATTTTTTATTTATATTTCATAAACAGATAAATGTGCTAGATTACGTTGGAGCGAAATACAAGGTATCCCTTGAAAACATGCTTCCCTTAATTCGCAGGTAGTCATACAAAGTGATTGTGTCAAAACTGCTCTGCAACAAATCTATTGATTTTATGCGAATATTGAATGAGTGAAAACACGCCTTAAGCGTTTAATCACGACAATTGCCTCGTTTTATTCATTCTAAATTTTAAATCAACTCTGCTATTTTATTCCGATTCTGGACACTGCAAAATGATGAAGGGTCATGTAGTATCTAAGTAAAAAAACGAAATTATTCCAAATATGTTTATTTGTGTAGTACTCATATATCAATATATCATAAAACCTCTTTTAAAATATTCAAAAACTGTTTTGAAATATAATATACATTCGTAAAATTCATTCGTGATTCATCCGAAGCGTTCATAGATTCGAAAATATCGTGGGAAAAATTAGCGGCATTTGCGAGTAATTGAAAAGTTCCAGAAACATCTGATGGATCGAAAAATCTTCACCTATCTAGTTTTACTAAATACTCAGGAAACTCTATGTGACCGTCCTTTGAACGTTGTATTTGGGAAAACATAAACCGAACTTGGATTCAATTCCTGAGAATATTGGCAGACACACTGAATAACCGCCCACGTGATCTGGGTTTCTTGATTTTGCCTCTTCCATCACCTTCAATTCGGAACCAGAAGGTCTCCTGCAATAAAAAAAAATTATGATTAAAAATATATTTCCGAAATACAGTGAATGCAAAATATTTAACAAAAAATATAACTTGAAACACAAGACGCGAGGTGATCTTGAATTAATTTCCAAGGATAATTTTCGTATTCAGAATGACTAGATTTGTGGTAATGGTAACTGAAACAGGCCAAATTTCAAGCTGAAGTTTTCGCTAATACAAGAAATTCATGCCTGCTTGACCTATGAATATTTTGGCGGAGTGGATAATTCACAAATGTGATATACAATTTAAACAGCCTTGATCTTTGAAAAATGTTCAGCCAGAACAAATGAAACCACTCGAATATTCGGGAATTGAGAATAAATGGAAAATCTAACAACTGATCATCAATTCATTGATGTTGGACCACCAATATTTGTTAAGACAATAAGCTTCCCACCCTTCGAAATGAAGAGTTATCGATTGAAGTCGATTTGATTTGTATCTGTCAATATGGCGCTTGATTGAATTAGGGCCATACCGACAAGTTGAGAGAGAAATTCGTTGCTTCATCGAACGATAATGGTCGATCAACGTCAGCAAACTGCTGTCAGGTACAAAACATGCGAATTAACTTCAATGTACCCAAATTAGAGTGTTTCAATTGAAACGAATACTCAAGCCTATATCCTTCCTTATTTGATGTAATTGAATGGAAGTATGCCTGCCTTTCATTCTGTCCACTTACCGTCTCTTTTCCACATCAATATCATATTTATGATATACAGGTCAATACAGAGAACTTTGAAGAAATATTGTGAATGATTCAGACGGATTGTGGTGAATTTTCGAACTTTTTTAACACTTGCCTTGGATATTCTATAATTCTGGTCATAAACGAAGGTCTTGGTATACCTTCTGTTACAAAAAGACTCACCGTAAAAGACCCTGTGTGAAAATAGACAAATAATTATAAGCATTAACATTCGATGCCTGCTCCGAAAGGGTCTCCTATCTAGAGAGCAAAGGGTATGCTGCGTTGTCTTTCTCTGCGCCTGGAAAGGCTGTGGTTATATCCATCGACATGGGAATATCCTGATAATGAGTTCTTTGTCCCGAAAAACCGGCTCCCGCAAGAAAAAACAGTTTATTTTCCGCCATCAGTTACCGCTCCAGGAAATATGCGTGAAAGCATAGTCACTCGGTCGAAAGGAAAACAAAACTTAAAAGATATTCAACCCGGAGACCTGAGCCAGGACAACAGAGGACGAATTTGCATGAGAAAATCCAATTTGAATTTTCGAGTGCCACATCATGTTTACGGAGTCGTGAGCAGTAATGGCCCAAAAAGATCGATGAGACGTTATCTCGGTATTTTTTAATCGTTGCCGGTAGAGAGACGTTTGAATAATGCATTTCATTCGCCTCCCCGATACTTTTTCAAGGTTAATGTCGGAATACCGCAGCTAGACGGCCTTCGTTCAGGCGCTAGCTCTCACTAAATGCATCGGCAACGTGGAATTGAAAAAAACATATTACATAGTAAATTGTTTCGAAGCCTACAAACATTTGGAAACATCTGAGAATAGGACATGTCAAGCTCAAGTACATAAAAACGCTGATCCAAAACCTTTTCGATCATAAAACACACGTCAGGTCAGAAATTCATAGTTCAAAACTCAAAAACACATGACTCCCTTCAATTTCCGATTGATCGTTCGCTTAATTGGATGTTCCCTCTCAAAATAAATCACCCAATTTGATGTTAAAGGAAAGAACGTGATGAACGTCGGACACACGGGATGAATTCGTGTGGTTGCGGCCAGCAAAATAATTCATCAATCATTCTCCGTTTGCTCGGGCTACGCGGATTAAAGAGACATCGGGTAAAAATTACAGCGCCTTCCCACAAACACCATCATAAGTTCATGGGGTGTCGAAGAGGCTGTAATTGAAATCGATCATCGAAGAATGTAAAAATGAGACGTTCGACAGTGTTTCATCCCAATGGTTTTTCCTCGACTGTCAGCTACCGGTGACTTGGGACCTTAGAACATAGATACATGGAATGGAAAATAAACATTCCAAAAACTGGACTGAGATAGTTGCTTAGTGTCGCCAATCACAATTGAGACAGTTGATTCGGATATCATTAGCGCATCAATACGAATGGACAAGACGCATGTGAGTTTTTCAATAAAACGCCACTGCCTTAGTGTCGCTCTAGACAGAGAAACATGTGTGGACTACAAAAAATTCATTCATAGCACTGAATAGCCATTCCATGTATCTATGTTCTAAGCTTGGGACAGTCCTGTAACTTGGGACAATTACCCCTCTAGCAGATTTCCTTGTTTCTTACCATTTATGAGTGAAGGGACAAACTTGTCCCAAAGACAAACGCTAAACAAGATTGTTTAGCGTCTTTTCGGTTAGTTTAACAATTAATTCCTGTTGAGTTTGCCGTGACCAAAGCGTTTGAATTGACAGGAAGAATTAAACGAATTCAGGAGAGTAAAAGCGCGTTTTTTTATAGCCCTTATACTTTCTAGTGTCCTGTACATGTGTTTCGCTTTGTGCAATGCCGAATAGATACAAGCGGCGCATTGGCAGCAGGAAATATGCCGATTTTTCGCAGGATATTATTATTTATGTTATTTCCACAAAGAAATCACCAAAGAAAGAAAGAAATCAAAGTTCCCTTGTTTTGTTCAGTTTTTTTACATTTAGTTGCAATATATTTACTTTCGCTGTAATAGAGGCTTATCCTTACCGAATTTCAACTATGTATATAATCACAAATTCTAATTTTTCAAAACTATACACCGTCCCAAGTCACCTATTTTATTTGAGAGTTGAGAAATCGATAGATTTTAACTTGTGTACCAAGCCTCCCAAATCGGTGGGTGACTTGGAACAAGTATATTTTATTTTTTTCAAAATTTATTTCCGAATTCTGAAGCATAGTATATATCCTAATCAATGGTCTGAGTCATTCAGCATATTCGAACCTCTTTTTCATATACAAATAGGTCAACGTTTTGAAAATATTACAAGTTGAATTCAACAATCGTCCCAAGTCACTCGAATTTTTCTGAAAGAATATACGCCGCTTTGATACAGGGAATACCGTGGTTTAAAGTAATCATTCGATAGCTGAAAGAGTGCCAGGTTTCGATTATTCGATGACCCGACAAGACTCAGTGATTTGGACAAGTACACCATTTTCCTAAAACTTAAAATAACCTGAGTTTTTCCTCTGCAACTCGGTGCTTACGAAATTAGTAAATACCGACGACATTTTGAGTACCATAAATCACTCTTCAGTGCCTTAAGAAATACTATCTATATCTTGATTCTCAACACCCCGAATGAGTTGAAATAACAAACCAAGCACAGCAGACAATTCCACAAGATCGCGATCAAATCCTGTATATACTTCCGCCCTTTCGATACATCACCCCAACCTTATGGAATCGAATTAGCCCCACATGAATTTTCGTACATTCCAGGTCGTTTGCCGTATGAATCATTAACGCTATTCACAAATCCATTCGGGCAGGAGATGGGACACGTGAAACTCGTAAATTAGATCGGGAAGTTGTGTACTTACGTTCCTCCGAAGTCTATATACAACATTCGCTGGAGAAGCTCGTAGGATACAAGTGTGACACCGAACTGGGGCGAGGATCTAAACACACGGGCTGCAAGAAGAAAAAGAATCGTTGAGAACACTGCTGCGAGATGAAACAGCGAAAAAATTGTTTTCACTACAACGTCTACTCACGTATTGTTCCTTTCCAAAACGCCCTGAACCCTTCTTCCTTATAAATCTTCTTGGTTGCGTCTATAACTCCGCTATAAGTGGTTTGTCCCGCCCTTGCTACCACTTGCAATCTGGTTTTGATCACGTCAGCTGGGGTAACCAACGATGCTGCGGGGACACCAGCAATAGCTCCAGCTGCCAAGAGGGACAATGGATGGTTATATCTGGATAACGGATAATTATTGTGTAGTCCTTTGGATCAAGGATGATTCGACTGTGAGATGTGTTAGTGATGCGTCTTTTTGAAGTGAAACAATGGGGTGCTCTCGAGAAACCTAACTTTCATCCTCAAAGGGAATCATTTATGTATTAAATTCACCTCAACCACCTCAACAATACTTAGTGCACTTCCCCTACCATCCGTCATTTTGTTGACTTTCTCTTACTATTACCTTATTTGAACTACGCTATGGACTTTGAGGGAAAGCTTGTTTGTCCAACTTTAAATCAAAATAACAGAGCCTTGTTAGCAGAATAACAATTTTGCAGATATAATTACCCCCTTTCATCGGCCAAAGCTGCCTTCGTGTGCGCATACGCGGGGAAATAAATCGCACTGAATGGCACGTCTCGGAGAAGACATGCGCGTGCGCCCTTGTACAATCCGAACAGCCCGAGCTCCTTGACTACCGACCATGCTCGCACCTTCGTGCCGCTGGCTATCTCTCCGGCTACCTGCAATCGAATTTTCACGATTTCCAATGGATTCGTGAAGATGACCTGGGAACCTCCGGCCTGGAACGAAGAACTGCGGCTTTTATTTGAAATTTGAAATCGGCGGGTCGAAACTTACACATGCTCCAGAAATAATTTCGCCGAGCAGAGGAATGTTGCCTTTGCTGTCATAGAACTTGTCTCTGACGAAGTCGTTGACCGTCAATTTGATAGCCTTCTCTGGGGCCACACCCATGAGTTGTGGCACCAAACCTCTGTAAAGACCGAATACGCCCTCGTGTCGCACCACTTTTTTAAAGCAGTCGAAACTATTTCTGTACATAACTTCACCAATGAAGGAACCTGTCCTCTGATTTTGCATTCTCGTTTTGACTAAATCTATGGGATACACGGCTGTTGCTCCCACAGCTGAAAAACACAGAAATTTTCATGAATAAATGTAGTGGAATAATAAACGACTGAATTATAACAGGCGTAACGTGCAAATAACGATTTCAAATATAGAAGAAACTCTGGAATGCTCACCTCCTGCTACTGAACCTAAGGTAAACCGATAGGCGCTTTCCAAAATTTGAATGACCACGCCTCTATCTTCGGGACTCTGAAAATAATAAATTAAATCCTTCACATGCTACTCCAGTATCAAACGTACCATTAAGTTAGGAAATTTACAAACAAAAGCATGTAATGCTACACGCAGCTTACCTGCACAGCCTTTATTTCCGCCAATCTGTTTGTAATTTGTTTGAAATACTGCTCGGGTGCTATCGAGTATAGATCATTGTATACAATTTTCCTGAAACAACAAAAAAAAAAACACTAATCACACAGAGAAATTAACGAGGATAAATGAAGGCACAAACCCTTCCTCATGTTCACATTCTTGGTAAATCCTAATCCATAGCAGCAATTCAATGAAAAACAGAATTACTTTCACGAAAATCAATGAGAGTTATTTCAATATCTTGTATGAATTGGAGTGTGCAGTTAGTGTTTTTTGAAAGCTCCATAAGCTGTGACTGATTTTATGATTGGAAATGTTTTCAGAATATTTTATTATTGTTTTTTACATTTGGTGCACAAATGCATTTGAACTATTGTACCCAACTTTTCAAAAATTTCGTTTTAAAAAGACATAAATGTGTTGAAGCGAATGTGAGAAAAAATTAGGGCGTGATAATCATAATGAGAGAGAACACAATAATTAGAATAAACCTGATGATGTGTCAGAGAAATGATTTTCAATATTCAAGAAATTCTTCGAAATAATTTCGAGGCAAGCAACAGCCATTCTCCATAAAAAGAATGAGTGAAACAAAATTATTGCAGCATGGATTAAAAGATACTTAAAATGATTTTCTAGATAGAAGTTATCGATTTCAGTGGCTATATGCTTCAGAACAAAGTGATAATCAAACCAAAGGATATTACTACTTTGCTTTATGAGGAAAATGAATGATAATAGTGAATAGTGAGTAGAATAAAAATTTAGGAAAGCAACTTCTTTTAGGTAAAACTATAACAAATAGAGGGAAAGAGAAAGGAAACCTATAATTATTAGTTTTTTGTTGTATATTGCAATGTTCATGTTTTTAATTTACTATTCTTAATGATATTCTTTTGGAATCGATAAAGAACTGATTGACTTTGGATATAATGAAATTTGTTGTCGAATTTACCGCGGCGTCAATATATTCTGATGAATTTTTCATTTCATTCTTCAAATATGTAGGTTAAAAGATATTCACAATTTCTCTTCTACAGAAAGTCAAGCGGAAAAGCAAAGCCTCAAGAAAAAAGTCGAAAGAATAAAACATTCCTCTCACTCACCCGCTCTGATGTAAAACATCACACAGATGAAACAATATATCGACCTCTAGCGGTGTCATTTGCGACATCACTTGTGCAGAGTGCATAAACTCTTCTTTACTCACTTCTTGGGTCCGGTGACCATTTGTAACGTTCAAGTATATCCTCTTGACCAACTCCATGTTGTTCAGAAGGGAATTAAATGCTATGAAGTAGGGAAAACTGACTTTTCTTCCGCCGGTCTGGGACCCTTGGGCTGTCTGAAAGGAAATATATTTGCCTGTAGAGGATGGACCAAGACTTATCCATCAATATCAACGAACTGAAGGCATCATTCGTTCATTAATTCATAGCAATAAGGATTAATTCAGATGCATACTATCCGCTGATATGAAAATCAACAAGTGTTACGATCTGAATTGAACTAGCCAATTTGCCATCGTCAGGGTCCTAAATGGAGCAGATGGTGACCATGGTTTCGGTCTCGTTTGACCTCGTCAGAGCAACACAGCTTCTTCTCCGATGGAGAACTTTTGGAATTGACCTGTACTTGAGTTACCAATGTTCAGAAGGACCTACCTCTATAAGATGTGACTGCACTTGTGGGGTTAGAAGGTGGCTTTTGATATTAGTCATAATGTCTTGAAAGTCCATGACCGATATGAACCCAGTACCGTTTTTGTCGGCCCGTCTGAAGCCTTCAATAGCGTACTCTTCATGGAAATCGTGCAAAAACTGGCCGAACTCACTATAAGACACCACTCTCTGTTTGTCCTTCCCGAAGTATAGTTGCAAGAACGGCGAATCCATATTAAAAGGTATCCTTTTATGGAGTTCTGTCTTCTGTATCACCTCCACGAATTCCGCTGAAAAGAGATGAACTCAAAGTTATAAAACTTCTTATTTTCATCTTCATCTTCGAAAATTGTGGTACCAGGGATAAGAGAACAGTTATCCCTATCATGAATTATGAAGACTTACGAAAGCTGACCATCCCATTGCCGTTGGTGTCGAATAGCTGGAAGGCAGTTTTATACAGGGCGTCCGGAAAGCAGAGCAACCCTTCGAAGGCTTGAAATTCAGAGTATGATATGAGCCCATCTTTGCTGGTGTCCACGATGGCGGCAAGAAGATTGACGGATTCTTTGTTGTAGTTCTTATCGTCGAATAAACCTAAGTATCTGATGACGAAGTCATTGGACGTCATGAATTTCTCTCCATTCTTGTCGACCGAAGCGTACTTGTTGAAGATGTCGTGAAGACTGGTAGGATTAGCCCGTTTCAAATATCCTCCACCCTGGAAAAAAATAATTGAAAAAATACTTAAGGAAAGAATGAAAATATGAAAAACAAATATTTCTTGATCATCCTTCATCCCAAATATAGAACGAAAACGCAATCACATATTTAAAATATTTTTGAAACAGCACTAGGTGGCAATAAGTAACACAGCCAAGTCACTCATTTGATGCCTTTGTTGAAAATATTATTGTCTGCTTTTCTGCCAAGTTTATCCATTCAATATCCTTCTTCATGAAAACAAAACATAAAACCTTTCTTGAACTCATTCCAATTACTTCTACCCAAAAAAAAGTAGTAATAGCTGAAACTTTTCAGAAAGAAATACAATTTATATCCACTATCGAGAAGAAAAATTTGACCTCCAAGGGTCACCTAAACAATTAAATCAGGGAAAAAATGGATAAATACCTTCCTCACTGACCTCATTAATAACAATCTTGGCCTCTTCCTTTCGCTTGATCATAACGAAAATTCACCAAACCGATTCGGAGAAAAAAAAATAAACGTATCAATATTCTTTTCACTTTCACGCGAATTGATAAAATAAGTAATCCCTTAATACGTGTTTATACGCAAGTCGAACGGAGGTGTTTAAAAATAGTTGATGTCAGATAGCCGCTTGTACAATAGCCTCAGGACAAAAACAAATTTTTGCACAGCGGTTACGTAAAGTATTTATATTACTACACGGTAAATTTTGTGAAAACCGAAACCGATGATGATGGAACCAGTGGAGCCTGGAGATGTTAGCTGTTGCAACTTTATCGAAGAACCAGGTACGAAAAACGGAAAACAACGCGTCATACGAATGGATTCTGTAGCTTTAGATAATTTCCTGCGTGAATTGATTGTTTGGAATACGGGGAGATTGGGGAGAACCTAATTGAGAAGCCATGGATATTGCATGCGATACTGAACGTGCCTGACTTCATTCAGAGAAGCAGACATAAGAAGAATTTCTAAAAAAGTCAATTGCTCTTTTCAACTTGAATAGTTCGCTAATTATTTCATATTATGATATTCTTCCTTTTAAGCTCTGATAATCTTAAAGAAATAGATCGAAAGGATCACGATAAGCTGTCAGTAAAATCTCATTCGTGAAACACGCTGTACAATGCAGTCTCGATTTTTTTTCTTCGTTCATTCATTTCGATTAAAATCATGTCACCTGAATCTCAACAAATCTAATTAGTTCCCAAAAAAACTGGTTGCAGGTTATCCTTCAAGGGTTTCATTATTCTTTTATCGGATTTACCAATATATTGGAGAATCCCCAAAGACGCAACTCATTTCATTGAATATGCACATGCAAACGACTCGTCCTGTTTTCAAAATTTGAATAATTTCAAGGGAATACAAATGAAAGTTTTTTTACCTAGGTAATTAAAAATATAATTGTACCAAATTGCTATACCACGATGTGAATAAGTCATTTTTAATTCTCTGCAAATAAATGTGAATAAAGTTCACATTATTATTGAATTAAGAGTTGAATGATAGAACACAATGAAGTACCTACAGGGTGTCCGGCTTCAACGTGATTGTAGACTCTAAATATAGAAAAAACTCGAAAACCTACCGCCATAACACTGCATTTTTGTAATTATTTTGTAAATATTTGGCGGAGATTGAATTCAGTGACAACGAAAAATAATTCCAACTACTGGCGGTGATTACCGAAGAGAGACATTGGATGTTCCATTTGTTATTACACGCATAAGAAAATTCTAATAATACCAAGATTTTTTTCAGTCAATCTGTATTTCTCGAAAATCTCCATACAATATTCGGAAACTAACGTTTGTCAATTTTGAGTAGGTATTTTATTTTATATATTAATGTGGAGTCTGGGCACTCAACCACCGGCTGGCACGCACGCGCATCTAGATGCCTCCTAGAGCGCTCCTGCGCAGACATTGCTCACTAGATTGCCCTTGACGCAGGCGCGTGAATAGCTTACTCTACCCGCCATAATATAGAGGTTTTCAAAAAACTGCACAATTTGAAATCCCAAAGGAGTTTTTGTAATAAGATGCGCGCTTTATATAGTTCTATATTATTTATTTTCGCACAAAATTCCTATAAAATTCACAATAAAAATGCAAAGAAAATTGTTAAGACTTATTCTTTCGTAGGATTTCCTAATGCATTCCTATTCGATATGGAAAATTTGGTTTCGTTGACAAACACAATGATAATACCTAAACTATACGAAATTAATTGATTACAGTTATCTCTGTTAATATTTGACGTCTTCTTGAATAAATATTATCTCGAGCATTTCCTAATATATCATATTGTCCAATGCCGATTATGGATAGCAAACAATTAATCCATTAATGAAATATGAATAAACAAGAGGGACAGAAAGATGGGATGTATATTGTAAATTCGACGAAAGAAATTTGAATACATTTCTTATAAATACAATCCAAGATAAATCCATTAAACTTCAGGATCAACTGGATAACTTTCATCATTATATTTTTCTGAGTTATGAAATTTTGTCAACAACCCTGGAACATTCAATTAAAAGGATTTTCTGACTAGAAGAAAAGCGAGAAGATTTAAATATTTTCAATAGCCCTTAGTATGTTTCCAACCTACTAATTCACAGTTTGAGCCGATGAAGTTACACTGATGATAAAGAATTAGATCAACAAGATATGAAAACCCAAATTATGATAATTATTAGCCATGTAACCAACCTCTTGACATCGAGCTGGCTTGAAAAACTTGTCCATTACTATTCTTTCACTTTTACAAAACCAGATTTCAATAGAAAATTAAAACACAGTTGCGTGTACCTAAGCTTCCGAAAACACAAAAATTAAAAATCTAGATTGCCATACAAATTGATAACCTACAAAGAGCAAGGTTAGTTTCTGACACTGACAGCCGAATCATATGACTCTGACCTGACGTCTCTGCTTTAGTGCTTTGACAAACGATGACAGCAGAAAGCAGAAACTTATTTCACATTTTCTGAAAATTAACGACATATTCGTAGATTCACAATACTAATAATGATCAAAAAATTCTGAAAAGACTGTAACTTAGCAGAATAGTCCACCCTCAACCCCTGAAAAACGGATCACCTCACTATGCAGGTAACTGGATAAAAAATTAACAACTTAAGACCTAAGATCCAGGAAATCTAATTGATAGACTATCGATTAGATTTAGCTATCAATGATAGTTAACGTTCACGAGATTTCCAGCAACCCATTAGATTGGCCACTTTCATAGGTCTTAGCATTAACAATTAAGTAATTATGTAACTCAAAAAGGTCTTAGCAGAGTTTATAGAACTCTATGATCTTTGGGTCTTAGTTCTTAGCAGAGACCCTTTCTCTATGGTTCTTAGGAAGGGTGCTTGAAACAAACTTTGGATCTACTGCATAGACAAACTACTACTGATCTTCTACTGTCAGCAGTCAGCCAAAGAGGTTAATTTTTGACTCAGCAGTCAGCTGAAACTGTCAAGAGATCATTCGTCATTCGTTTGACATCAGAAAAGTCAGAATGGAAAAAGCGATGTTTTATTGTGATGTACTGATTAGAATATTCTTTAATGAAAGTGAAATTTGAATCTCTTTCTGAACGTGTTACATGAATAATGGAGGGTATAAGCACAAATGGAAATACACAAGTTGTTCAAGTGAAAAAGGTACATCGTGTTTCAAAATCATGACAAAAATGATGAATAGGCATGAATAATATTTCATTGATTCCAGGTAAATTTGCTTGGACAGTTGGAGATTTCTGTGTCCGAATCTGAAAAACGAGCTAATGGTACTTTGAATATCAGGGATTATTTCACTGTTTACTCTGTTGAAGTGAAGTAAGATGTTCTCATATCCCAAGTTCATCAATCAATATATGTTTTTTTCCTTAGAGTTAACAATCCCGAACTGTTAAATAGTAGAAAATTGGTCAAAGTAACATCTGTATGGAGAAGGTACACAGAGTTTGAGCAACTCCGAAAGTATTTAGTTGTAACCTATCCTTTCATTGTTGTACCTCCTTTGCCTGAGAAAAGGGTTATGTTTGGATGGCAGAAAACCTCTACGGATACATTTGACCCAATTTTTGTAGATCGAAGAAGGGCTGGTCTTGAAAATTTTCTACTTAGAGTAGCAGCCCACCCTATACTTGGATGGGATATACAATTCTTAGAATTTCTCCAAAATGAAGAAGGGTGGAGAGAATCACATAAAAGCAATGGTCAGTACATTTGCATCAATTCTTCTTCAATTTGAATTTGAACTTTTAGGCTATTTGCAAGCTGTTGAAAGTACATTCAAGAACCTATCCATATCCGTAAGATCGAAAAAGAGAAGTGGAGAGTTTGAGGAATTGAAGCACTACAGCAATACTTTGTATACAAACCTAAATAACCTCCTCAAAGCTAGGGCTAGGATAGCTGAAAAACTATATACAATTCATAAATTGCATGCAAACTATGGAAGGGTCTTCAGTGAGTGGAGCGTTGTGGAGAAGGATATGGGGGATGCGCTACAAAAAACTGGTCATTATCTGGATTCCCTGGCATCTTCAGTAGATGGGACTCTTGAAGACGAAGAAATTTTGATTGACCAGATGAAGGAATACTTATTTTTCGCCGATTCTCTTCAGCAAGTTTGTAGGCATCGTGACATGTTACAACTACAGTTAGAATCGGCTGAGGAAAATGTCAATAATAAAAATCTGGAACGTGAAAAGGCCCTACAGGGAAAGATAAGTCTCATCTCAAAACTTTTTGGTTCTGTGGACACTGAGGAACTGAGAGAAGCGAAAGTAAGCTTCTTGGATCAGCAGATTGAAGAAGGCAGCAATGCTGTTGTCAAAAATAAGGAGAGTTTGAGGTTAGTAGATTTGACAGTATGACATTTCTAAGTACATAGATTAAAATTTTCTTCAGGGAGTTCACAGATAAGGCTATGGAAGATATAAATAGGTTCCAGGAACAGAAAATATTAGATCTCAAGGATATACTTACAAGCTATGCCTTCTTACAACTGAAAGCAAGTAAAAAGGTGAGTAGTTTCTGCATTTTACCTTCCAATCTGGAACCCCTGGCCACCCAATACGTCATCACCCTTCAAACAGGCGCTGAACTGAATTTCACCACTTTTCTTTATCTTTTGTTCTATGCAATTCATCGACCAGTGAAGAAAACAGATGAGATTAATAGATTTATTTTTGGCCTTTCACAGAATCTTCAAACATGGACCCAAGTGAGAGATTGTCTCCAAAACATCACCTGAGAATTTTAAACATACTGAATACATTTTTAATCTACTTGTCCAACTTGGGAATGTAAATTCACTGCTTTACTTTTGCAACGATATTCAACTTTGTTGATTAAAAAAAATGTATTCATTTTTGTCTTTGGGGCAATTCAATTTTTGTGCCATGAATATTCTTCGGGTATTCCCAAGAATGGAATAAATTTAACCTAACTTCAAATATTTCAGAAGCAGCTTCAGTAATTAGGTTTGAAATTTATTATATGATTCATCTCTACAGAAATTGAACAGAATGACATATTGGGATCAAAATCAACTTGTGCTTTGTATCAAAGTCAACATTTCATTCATCCATTTTTTTAATGATATCATTCGCTTCTGTACTGTAGCTCAGAATTCAGTAAATTTGATATTCTTTGTTATGTTTTTTTAGATGTCTTTTATTTTTTATCATAATTTATTTATTTCCATTTTGCATTATGAAGTTACCTGTACTTCGAAATCAATACCTTATCATGTTGGGTGAAAAAACCATTTCATGATGCTTATTGTTTTATATATTTTATTCCTGATATTATAATATTTAGCTCATTACGTTATTTTACACATTCTATGTAGAATATACATTCAGCAGTTGCAACTTAAACTTTAAAGGGATATATTTATGGATGGATTCTTGAAGAAGTAGTGCAATATTTGAGAAAACCTGCTTCTCCTTCACCATTTGTGTGTTCAAACAAACTGGAATGTATATTTCAAGTATTTTTTGTTGATGTACCTGTCTGTACTTACATATTAAAATATTCTTGTTATCAATATCATCAGTGTTCAAAATAAAATTCTCCAATTGATATTACAAGGCATTTTTTATTTATCCTCATTTGTTAATTTTGAAATGTAATGAATTGATATTCAATACGACGTTTCGTTCCTAGAGAGCCACCATCAGATCTATTCTTGCGAATACGGACCTGTTGATATGTATATATTGCTTAATGAGAACAAAATTCTTGAAAATCTGGCGAGTTTCAAATTTGATTAATCGACAGATAAATGTATAAGTGATATGTGAGGCTAATTAATGAAATGAACAATTGAATTTTTCAGATCTTCAATTCATTATAATTATTATCATTTTACAAGGTAAAACATACAAATAAAACTAGATTATCATCCAATTTTGTCAGTAAACACTTCTTTCAAACAATTTCCCATATGACAATTCATCAAAAAAATTACCACTCAACATGATATGTAAGGTGCTCTTATAATACAGGATCTTTTCAGTCATTCTTCTTATCTTGAACAGGAGTAACATCTTCTTCATCATCTGGACAACTGATCTCCTCTTCTTTCTCAAGTTTTCTCTTCATCTCCTCTTCTTCTAGTTCCTTCTTTAGATGTTTAGGTAACCAAAAACAAGCATAAACAAGTTTAATCAATATCCATGTCACCCCTGCCAGCAGAAGGTAAGACATGGAATCAACCACCATTTTGAAAACGTCTACTGTGACTTTCTGATGCTTCATAGAAAGAATTTATTAGAAGTCTACATTGGAGTCAATCATACTATTATATGGATGCACTTACAAGCTACTCTGATGCTTGGTAACCCGCTATGATTGAATAACAACAAAAACATTTAGAGATCAATACATCATTTCCATTGGTCTGATGCGATAAAATCGATGTAGGATATAGGCGGGATAATGACTTCATAATAAATACTTCTTTGAAGTCCTCAACTACAAAACGAATACTCATGTGTTTTGTTTTCAATATTTGCTAATAATAATAATTTATTCAATATTCAATTTTTTTTATTCTCGAACCTTATTTTCATCAAATTCTCAACGTTTTCCAGATTTTGGTTTGAATCTTGGGAACTACTTATTATACCTTAAGTATAAACATGATCCGGATGTTTTAAAGATGCACACTCACCAGCTGATTCAACAAATCCACTAAACCCATTCCAGACTGGTCAGCCAATAGACTTTCCTCGTCTTCACTCGTACCATTTCCGCTGTTACGAATTTTGTCTTCCATCCTCTTCAACTCGTGCCCTATCAACTCCATATTATGATTGAATTTCCTTCTATTTTTGATAATACGCATGAAAAACCATATTCCTAGAGCTGTGCAAACAAGAAGGCACAAAAAACCGTTCCTATAAGCATCAACGCTCTGGTCATCCATAATTCGAAGTGAAGCAATAACACCATACTTGAGGTAACGTTGAATGAAGGACAATTTTATCGAATTTTGAACCTTCTAAAATATGTATCGCTTAAGAAAGCCACGTAGCAGTGCTTGCCGCGTTTCGCTCATTTATGATAAATGGAAGTCATTAAATGGGGGAAGCAAGTGATATCTAAAAAAAGTTTTTGCTTTTATAAATACAGGGTGGGAAACCTCTTGTATTGACCGAGAAAGAAACTTTTCTATCTTGGCAGAACGTTGTATAAATGATCGAATCGTTTCAGAGGCGGATTTTCTATATAGTATAGGTAGGCTATATAGTTTATTGCGAATTTTTGAAGGCAGCTAATTTCTGAAAGCGAACTTTGCCAATTCAACCATTTTTGAAGCAACGTAACTCTTCAACGGAGCGTTTCCGGGCACAACTCCGCCAAAGGTAGTTTTCGTCTTATTTTTAGGTTTTCCAAATTTATTCTCTTTAATCATGTATTTTAATATTATATTTTACCACCCATTCTTGGGATCGACTATCTCTCACTGCTTTCAAACCCGCGTTTAATAACCGGGATTTTTCATCTTTCATGGCGTGTAAACCCACGGCTTATGAAGCTTGTTTGTTGCCTCACTATTAGAGCTACCTGTTTAACATCTCTTTAAGATGGACATGCTAGAATTGAGTGCTCCTTTCAACGGCTATTGATCTTAGTTCACATCGCTGTTCTGCTTCAGCCTAAAGGTTTAAGCAGTCTTGCTTCGTTGGTCGCCGAAACCATAATGGAATTTGATGATTGTTAGGAATGGAAAGGAACAGAAAACAAATATAATTTTTTATCTTTCTATAATTCGTAAGATAAGTCAGTGCATTATTGTTACAACAGAATAAAAAAAATAACTAGATATAATCTAATTATATTACATGTATAAATAAAATCCAAGATTCAAAACGAATTGAATTACTTAAAATTAATATCACTATTCTAATATCACCTCTAATAGGGGCGTCCCTAGAAACATCGCAAAGTTAGTCTATAACACGTGATCATATCCATGCAAAAATGAATGCAAGAATTTCACAAGCTTATTTAAAGTTTACTGAACGTAACAAACCTTTAACAACTTTTTTCCTCAATACTCATGCATAACTTCGACTATCGTGTTTTTAGAGACGTCCTTTACAGTCGTCAATAATTACTATCTTTCGGCTGGTTCTACCTACGGGTAGGCACCGGCCAGTGGCACCAGAACAATATGTACTGGTGATTGGTTCGTAGTTGAAGATTGCTCATAATGAACGCTTAAAACTATCTGTGACTGAGACACTGTGTATGTCCAAATGGAGTCTCAGTGCGCTTATTTGATTTTTATCTTATGGAGTTTCAGTTTGAAGCCTAACATGTCCGATAAAACGCCGGAGAAAGCAGAAAGTATGACCACTTTCGTGATGTTGGCGATGATTGGATTAGCAGAAAATCCTATGATTTTAAAGGGACTTTCCAACTCCTGTAAAAAAGTTATTACCAATTATTCGCTGGTCGATTCGCAATGAATTGATTTTCTAGTGTCGACTTCCACTGCATTCATTTGATCTACCAGGTGGATAATCTATTTCAGATACTTACCTTCAACAGATCAATGGCCAGTTTAAGCACGTTGTTAGCCACATTCAACTCTTCTTTCTTATGCGGCTTCTGCTCAATCTGTAGATGCAGATTGATCTGTTCCGTTAAAAGAACAGACAAGTTTCTGTATTTCTTGTTGATCCTCGTTCCTAGGGTGAGAAATCGTAACAGAAAAATGCCCAGTCCAAAACACCAAACCAAAGCTTCAACATTCGACAAAATATTCAAGGAAAGTGTTTCCTGAAAAAAATTCTCTGATGCAAAGGAGATTATGGAATATTGAGTATATAAAACAATTAACTAGTGGACGGTTTCAATTCCGTTGGATGTCTAAGTTGACTGCTGGAGTTATTTCTCACCTTCAACAATTCGATGCATAGGAACGACATAAGCATCATCATGAGTATGAAAGCGGTGGACACGATAACATCCACCGATCTTTGCGGTCCCCTCCTCTTCAAGTAGGCCCTGACGGACAACCACGTCTTTATATTCCTAACCTTGTTCAATCTGAAATGGGGAAGTTTCGATTTTTGTGCTTTACGAAATGAGGTCAGATGTGAGAATAGCTTCGCGTAGAGGAAACGTTGTTTGAAAGTTCTTTCCGCTACAGAGAGCAAGAAAAAGTAAAATGTAGCTAGGGTGCATCTCTGAACAGATGCGTTTATTCTGAATATCCTCTCCCTGCAAAAAACATTGGGGTGAAAATTTTTGCGCTTTTAACCTCGACCTCGGTTCTCACATAATTCGAATAAGGGGTAAATATTACCGATATCTTACCAGAAGGTTGTTCCGTAGCAGTCATTCAAGATTTCCGACATAGCATTCAGCAGTCGGTTGCAGTTGACCTCCAGAACGAAATTGAAGATAATATGCTCAAATTCGGCGAAAGATATCATATCCTTGGCTGAACGGTGGATGATGGGTAAAAAGGCCAGTACCACGGATACGCAGACCCCAATGTAAAAATAATCCATGGACTCGGGCATCGATTCCACCCTAGCGATGATTGCGGAGCTGATATCTAACATTGACAGATCTGCCTTTTTGATTTCCCTTCTTTCCCAAACAGTACAGCTGACTTGAATATAAAAAGATTTCATACAATTTTACCATTCTTTGGTATTCTCAAATTGAGGATATCAAGATCAGCTTTGGGAAGAAATAATTTTTGAAAATTTGAGAATACACTCTAAACTTAAAAAAATAGCTGAAGAAACTAATCCCAGAGAAGTTAAAACATCCAAAAGCCACGGTAGACCGGTTTCCGGATCATTGTCCCTCGTCAGTACAGTGTAGCGCTGAATTTTCCAAGCGCAGGATGGCGCCGACGAAATTTCTGAGAATTTCTCAAAACGTCGCCCAGATTTCGTTCAAGCCGCCATCCTCCGCACGGAATATTCAGCACTACACTGAACTGACGAGGGACAATGATCCCAAAACCGATTGGAATGACATTTCTTCGGAATTGTAATTTTGAAATCTCATTACCTCGCCTATTGCTATTGAAGTTATTCTTCAACATTCATGGAGATGTTTTCTGAATAAACGTGTTTTATAAACATACCTTTTGCACTTGGGGGGTTCAAGATGGCTGTTGGTGTGTAGTTGTACTCGCAGCTGCTCCTTAACCTACTATTACTTCTCACATCGTCCATATCTGAAGTGTAGCTGCAATCGTCACTATTGGTCGTAACGCCCATCCATTCAACCTGCTCAGTGAATTCATCTGTATCGTCAAGAGTACTCTCAACATGAGAGTAATTCATTTTCCTCTGTAACAAAAGAGCTTTTCATGTAGTAGTACGAATCTTTAATATGATTTATGTGATAACTATATGCGATATGTATAAAGCTGGCCCAGCACCTTCATTTGAACAATCTATTTATAATATTTTTATTGGAAAAAATCTAGGTTAAGCCAACTTCACACACAACCATGTGTGAATGGTTTTACTTGGAAAATAAAATGCTAAGTACAAACGTACCAAAGCGGATGGTAGCCTTCTTATATCAGCTTCACTTTCACTATCGGAACTGAATGCTCTACTTTCACTATTCGATCTATTGTCCAAAAAATTCTTTACCCCTTGAACTTGCCTGATCCATCTATTGCACTTTTTGCAAACATGACAATCTGGGGAGGTCGGTATTTCTTCTTCACTGGTTCGAGAACCATTACCGCAAAAGCTCTCAAAACCGTCATCATCACCTTGGGTGCGAGGTCTCCTAACTGCTAGAAAGTTCAAAGGCCTGAAAAGAGCAAGATTCAAATCCGATGGGCCACCAGTAAACAGTGTAATATGCACTGATAACGCATATAAAACGAAATTTCTGAAAGCACGACCTGAAATTCCCGCAAATTTCAACAAACTCGAAGACCGTTGGATAGATTCTGACCATGGGCTCTATCATATTTCAAATAAGCAGCAACATCCAAAATTTCACATCGATAGATTAAAAGTTGCGAACTGTTACGTCCCCACATCCATTTTTTAAAAATCAGGATAACTCAAAAACCTTACAATGTTGAAAATCATGCAATAAATCCCTAGTCAAAGGAGAAAGCAAAAATTTTTTCTTCACCTTCTACTTTTGCAATAACATTTATCCCGTCTTTCAGCGTCATTCTGGATAACCGGAATATCTTCTTCTTCCTCTTTGTTGCCTTCATCACTAGGAGCAGGATCGTCCTGTTCAGTTTCCTCATTTTTCGGAACAGGTTCAACGACATCTACCTCTTCTTCTGGCTGTGTCACTGTCACTTTTGGAGTTGACGAGTCCACAGACGAGTCAGCAAAAGAAACGCGAGAGTCATTTTTTCGCACCTGATTCCTCCTTCTTCTGAATTGCTTCGGTTTGTGACCTCTCGTTTTTTTAGAAGGTTCTGTCAGAGGTTTAGTAGAAACTATTTGAGAGAAGATCAAGGTCATAACCCAGGTCATGGTGAAAGGAATGAGAATTTCTGTGTACGGAAGCATCTGCAACGAAGCATAGACCCTTAGTATCAACGAATTTCAATATATTTTGAATATATCTTTCCAAGATTTTTATATTCAATATTCCGTCAAAATTTTTTATTTATTCGGTTACAATCTCTGTTCAAATAAAATCCTTGTATAACGAGAGAGTCTTTAAAAAGAAGATGGCCAGACTAAAATCAATAAATCGCACTTCAACCAAAAATAACATTACTTTTACTGACCATCGACATATCCAGTTCTTTAGAAGAATGCCCTTGGATGAAATAAATAGTTATGTTTGCCCAAAGTAGCAAGTAAAGAGCCAGGAAAATTCCAAATTCTAACTTTGAGGTACGACGAATCCACCATTTTGCATAAAAAGGCAACAAAACACATCGTAGCGTTGCCTGCTTGGCCACGGTTACTAGGCCATGCTGTGGTTTGGCTTTAGTGAAAGATGAACCTATAAAAAATGTAAAATTGAGCCCTATTCCTAGATGAACGGTAAGTGAATGCACCTCTCACTAAATCGAGATCAATAAGGTTGGTGTTTGGTTTAGTGCTTCTCATCGAAATGTTATTCAAACCATTGAGAATTTTTTGTTCTATACTGGTTTCCCATTGTTGTTTATCGTAGGTTCCAATTTTCTTCTGATACCTGTAAGGAATCACCTTGTCAAGGTTAGCTTGAAGCACAGGGTCAGGAACAAAGAAAATCAATATATACGACTTCTCGAATGAGGAGTAATATTCTCACCAGATAAACGAATCCTCAATACCCATCTAATTCGAATTATCTTCTATTTATTATGTCAGAGGTTTCTAGATAGAAAGAAACCAATATTTCTAGATGAATGTTATCAAACCAACAGTATTTATTACGTGCTTTTTCCACAATGTAGAATGGTCTATTTTTACATTCTTATCTTAATTGGTAAATATATATACGTGTGTTATGTCAGGTTTACAGAATTTGCACTGCAGGTTTTTATTTTTATAATATGCCTCGAGATAAAAACAAACACATCGTCTTAAACCTGCCTGCCAAATGTGACAACGGATCGATGGGAAACTGTCAAATACAGCTGTTTGGGTACTCGCCTACTTTGGCATTCGACCTACTCAGCAACTTTTTCGAGAGAAATTTCTAAGGAAAGATTCCAGATATCTCGTTTCATTTTGCAATAATTTCTTAGATCAACAATCGAAAAGAATGATCGCACTTGAAACTTACATGGTTATCGTTCTGTTCGAAGCGGCTTAATGTTAGCTTTATCGGAGAACGCTTGATACGAAAGTTACAAACAAACATATGATTCACTATTTCTGATGTTTGTGGTTTTTGGTTTACCAAATCTCCGGTACATCTTTCCCAAAATCGTCTCCTTCAAAGAACGACTAAGGTGCAACCTGATCACAACCTAGCGAACAAAACCAAACATAATAAATTCTCAATTAGTATTTTCTGGGTGAATTTAGGTCAAGAAAAAATTATCAGAGGTTTCCAATGCATAGGCGTCGGATTGTCCGACGAGAATTGATAATATTGTTGTTTAAATAAAAATATATTGTTGAATGTTATGAAACTCATGGAAGTATATGAACTAGGACACTTTTATTGTGCGACTGTATCAGTTAAAACCATAAGACGAACCTCGCAGGTCGTGAACTTGAATATGATTTTTTTTTATTGTCTCCAGCAATGATTAATGAGTCATATGTTTGATTGTGATGCAAATACTCATCATAAAACCGGTAATAATTCTCATTTGTTCACTTTTTGAAGGCGAACATTTGTAAACACATCGAATAATGTGTGTTTGAAGTAGCATTCTGGTTTATTCGAAAAAAATTTCTCCTTATTTTTCTCAGAAATTACTCAATGTCACCTCTTACCCCTAAACACCTCCCTACTTTTATGGAGAGTCCACCTCTGCTCAGCAACAATAAAGCCATCAATCCATTTCTGGCGAATAGACCATCCATCGTTTGGGACACTGCATACTCTCCTGTTATGCCTCCCTCTATTGTGAAATGCTGAACAGAAACAAAGAAATGTTGCAGAAGCAATTCAACAAAGGTTGTCGCACTGGCAGAAGCTCTTTGAAGTGGTAGCAATGCCGAAAAATGAGGGTATGAAGTTGACTCACCTTGTATGTGAGCCTCAAGAGCATGGAATCTGGGAATTCAAGCCATATTTCATCCCCCCCACGCAACACCTCTTACGACTGTCAACTTTTCAATTCTGCAACCACTCCAACCCTTATAGAAAACTATAATTGCCCCCATAAATTTGCAGACTCAAATAAATCAGGCTGCCTGATACGGATCTTTTAATATTTCGTCGGTTGGAGTCAGACCATGCCCCATCTTCCAAATTGGAGACATGCGACGAGGGTACACATCGACCAAATTCTATTCCGACCGGGCCCATTGTGGAGATGCACGCGCATCCACAACTTGAAGAGGGTCCCATTATAATTCATACCTACCTCATCCACAATAGAAATTGTCCCAAATTATACCTCGTAAATGGGTGTTTTCCGCAGGCCGGAATAATATAAACTATGCGCCACGGAGAAACGTGTATAGCGTTTTGGGGGTGGAATGCGGGACCTACGAAATGGGGGGCACACGCTTCTTTGCTGGAATAGTAAGTGGTCTGAATAATTTGCGAGTTCCTATGTGCTCAGTCTTGCATGTCCATTAATGCCGATTGAATTATGGCAGTTGGAATATGCCGTGTGGATGTGAATGGTTATGATATTCAACAATCTCTTCGTCTATTGACCTAGTAATGATTGGTGCTCGTTTGTTTTAAGGCCACAGGTATATTGTGCCAATTTTAATCTCTCTAGTTATGCAGTGTAATTGAAAATGATTAAATAACCTTCTTTCAAATGTTCTGAAAAGATGAAAATGAACTTTGGGGTGAAACAATAATAAACAGATCATTTCGTTACACAAAATGACAGTTTTCGTCGACCTAAACAAGAATGACATTTTACGTACTAATTTACGAACGAAAAGTCGCTTATTTTTGAAGGCAAGTACTTTTCGTCCGCGTACACTTTTCGTCCGCAAATTTTTTTCGTCTGACAGTTCGTCAGTAAGTTACCAATACTACATACATCATTGCAAGATGGAGTCACATTTTTGTACCAAAAAGGACATCGAAAATGATTTCCTGATTTCTCGGTATGCTTTAGATTTTGACTGATTTTGATCTCTGCCACACTTCGCCAACTTTATGTGTCTTGTACATTGTACAGTTGTAAATCTGAATAGAGCATACCGGATGGAAGGGATTTTGAATGTCGCTTATTATTGCCCCATCAACAGGTGTCGACCATCTAACCCCTTCATAAAGCCAAACGGCTTGTGGAATATTTCGGATTGAATGGCTATTCGACAGACGATATATGATCAAATCGATGGAATAACAGGGTAAGGTGTCCATACACGTAGGGGGAAACATTTGGAAAATGTGCGTGGTTCCAGAACAAAAGGACCAAATAGGCGTTGTAATCAGGCTTTATCTCTGTCTTTGCTCAGCACTCGCTAAAACACTCTTAATTCACATCAAAGACCTTCAGTACGCAGATACAGATGTGGGATTGCGTTGTACTAGGATCCAAGAAAACTTACACAAATCCACTGCTGATATTAATGAATGAGCAGGCACTGCAGCAAGGGGATACACCTTACGACTTATTGAAGGCGGTATCTCTGGCATAACCTAACCACATGGTGAAGAAAGCAAGCAACTGGAAGTTTTGTTTAGAACTTGCATACTTTTTGCACCCTCCAACTTGTACACAGGCCCAGGTACAACTGTATAGACGGCTGTGATAACACCAAATACTTGGCGGCCGATCTTTCACCGTTCTAAAAATACTTGCATGGCCAATGTTCTTTGAAGCTGTTCGCTATTATGCCACAGCTTGAGAAAAACTGAATCTTACCGATTTACAGCCGAGCTTCGGACATCTAGAACCGTCCTATACGACCAAACTTTCGAGTCGTTTGCACCGTACGTTTTCCTGGAGAGATTTTGAACTGCAGACTTCAGCTCCCTGTGTACACTGACCCACAGTCGTTTTGTATTTAGGTCTAACCTGTTTGAATAATATTTTCGATCGTTCTGGGAACAGTGGGCCATTGTATAACAGCGTTGCTGATTGGATTTCAGTAGCGTGCATGTGTATGATACCCTATAGCGTAGACCGTAGACGATAAAACGGATCCTCCCGTTGTATTGCTTCATAATTTCGCCACAAAGCATGTGGTCTATTGCGGAATAACGGGTCAACAATTGCTATCAACGAGGCGTCCGAAGGGGCCGATTCTGATAATTTATGGAACGGTATAATTTTAATAGTGAATAGAGATTGCGGGACGGACCAAATTATCTGCGACCATTGCCGCCAACCCAATTAAATGATACCAAATGGGCCTGACCGCGAACAAGCTGAACAGAGGGCCAATATGCCTCGTGTTTCGGTTAAGAAGATTCATTTGACGCGAATGAATTATGAGATTTTGGGGAAAGAGGTTCAATTGGAGTTTCAGATTCTCCCTTTTCTCCAAGTGGTAATGAATGGGGTTTGCGATAAGCTTGCTTTTGTATGGACAAGGTAGCAATGGATGTGAAGGTCATATTGGATGAAGAGACAGAGTACCGTACCCGGCGAGCAAAAAAATCCACAAAAAGGTGCCCGCAATTCCGAAAAATCTAGAATCTGGCAGCCACTGGCGACAATTTTATGTTAATCGGTGAGAATGCTCCTCCACACTGGGTCAGAATTGTCAACGATCGTATGGAATTGTCTACTCCCTCTCCCAGATCAAATCCACTGCTGCTATAGAAGTAAGATTCGTGGCTGGCGTACAAACACGTTGGGAGCAGAGAGCAGAGTGGTGAACCGTTGTTCCTTTCCCCCTACCTGTCTGAGTTCTACCACTGCTGAAGACGACTGGATTGCAAACCTCTTTTGAGCAGAAACCAGAGTGGTGAATGATTGTGCTTTTCCTCCAGTTCCATGCATAAAAAAAATATTGCGTTACCATAGCAACGAACAATATAACTCATTAGAAGTGTCAGTGTGTAGCTTGAGATCAAACAAGTAAACCAGAGTTAAGAAATAAATTAAAAGAAAGAAGATGTTCACCGAAATTTCGAAAATCAAAAAATTGGAGTATCGTGCCATCATCAAGTACCTGTATTTAAAAGGGTTAAGAGGTAAGCAGATTTACGAAGATATGCTTAATACCCTTGGTGATCAATGTCCTTTGTATGCGACCGTGAAAAATTGTACTGTAAGCTTCAAAAGAGGTAAATTTTCCATTGAAGATGATGACCGATCGAGAAGGCCAGTTTCTGTGTCAGTCCTCGAAAATATCGATGCAGTTCATGACATGATTTTATCAGACCGTCGAATTGGGCTAAATCTGATATCTGAAGCACTGAATATTTCATACGAACGCGTTCATCATATAGTTCACGTCAATTTGGGCATGAGAAAATTTGCTGAAAAATGGATCCCCAAATGTTTGAATGTTGACCAAAAGCGTGCAAGGGTAGAAGCATCGCGTTCGATCTGTGCTCGATTTGAAAACGATGTAGACTTCTTTAATCGAATTGTTACTACAGATGAGACTTAGGTACATTTCTACGTTCCAGAAACAAAGAAACAATCGATGGAATGGTGACACTCTGGTTCTCCAAGACCTAAGAAGATTCGTGTCCAAAAATCTGCTGGAAAAGTTCTTGCTTAAGTTTTTTGGGATTACCATTGAGTAATCATGATTGATTTTTTGGATAAGGGTAGAAAAATAACCGGAGATTACTATTCGACATTACTGACCACTCTACGGGACAAAATTAAAGATAAAAGATGCGGAAAGGTATACAAAGGTGTTTTGTTTTTGCAGGACAACGCCCCTGCACAGAAATCTCGCGTTGCCATGCAAAAAATTCCTGTTTTAGGGTTTGAATTACTAGAACAACCCTCGTATTCAGTAGATTTGGCTCCATCCTACTATCATCTCTTTCCTCAACTGAAAAAAAGTTTAAAAGCTCGTAAATTTTCTTCCAACGTGGACGTAATAAAAGCTGTGGAGGTCTGGTTTGCAGATCAAGAAGAAACATTTTGTTTGAAAGGTCTAGAGACGTTGCAGGTTCGCTGTAATAAACGTATCCAATTAAGAGGAGAATATGCTGAGTAATAAAATATTTTGACATTGAAATTTTTGAGCAGTGTATGTGCCAACTTCAGTCAGTGAAACAGTCACAAAAGCCCGCCAAATCCATCGCATTTTCCCCTCAAAATATCGGAAATGTGATCCGATATCTGCGCATTTCCCTCTAGCACGTCCGTCACGAATATTCGAATTGAAAAATCGTTTTAATGCGAACATTATGCGGGTCTAATATCCGAGGGACCGAGGGCCCCAATCACATTACCCGCGCGATGAGAAACGAAGAAAAATTCTAATTTTTCGTCATGAAATTAATTTCTTCCATAATCAAATTACCGGCGAAGGACCGAATAATTTCGAAACTGCCACGAGAAAAATTCTCCGAGCCGGCTGTGCGGAGTGTAATTGCTCGTTGCATTAAGGGGTACTTTTAATTCAATTATTTTCGGTCATTTTTCCGAGAACCATCGTGATAGATTGCCGAAGAGAGACTGGTGGGTTGCCGTGTCTGCAATGATTAGATCGTTATTATGTCTCGAGCTCTTAAATTTAGAGCGCCATCTGAAACATGGTTTCTACTCAACTTGAGTGCATACTCAATTGAAAATATCCAAGAATATGCGCGAAAAAATTAACGCACATTCTCAAAATCTCAATTTTAATGAAAGTTAACTCTACATTGACTTTATAACTTATTTTTTATGTTCTCTCGGGAAGGTTTCGAACGAAACAAGACACATTAAATGGAAGAAAAATTCAGGATTTCACCGAATCTTATGTGAAAGAAGAGAAATGAACAATTTTCAAAATACTGAAATGCTGATAAGTGATTTAATACTTGGTATTTCCACCCCTTGCGTTAATTACAGCTCGGCAACGACGGTTCATATTCAAAATGAGGGATCTTAGAATGTTCTGATCTAATCCTTCCCAGATTTCTCCGAGTTGGATTCCTAAGTCATTAAGAGTAGCTGGATGATTTTCTGAACTTCTCAGCCTTCTATTGAGGTAGTCCCAAACCTGCTCAATCGGATTGAGATCTAGACTTCTTGCTGGCCATTCCATTCGAGAGACTTCAACCTCTTCAAGGTACTCCTGAACGATGCGCGCACGATGGGGTCTGGCATTATCGTCCATAAAAATGAAATTTTCACCAATGTGTGGGGCAAATGGCACTACATGCTCTTCAAGAATGTTCCTTATATACTTATCAGCATTCATAGCTCCATTATCAACGACCACTAGGTCTGTGCGAGCAGTCAAAGATATTCCACCCCATACCATAATCGATCCTCCCTCGAAACCAGTAGTATTCAGGAAATTGCACTGAGCATATCTTTCATGTGGACGTCTGTATACAAGGGAACGTCGATCACAATGGTAGAGGCAGAATCTAGACTCATCTGCGAAGAGAACTCTTTCCCAATCGGCCTCTTCCCAATGGATATGCTCTCTCGCAATATCCAAACGCGTCCTTCGATGGGCTGGGGTAAGAGCTGGGCCTCTTGCCGCGACACGAGGCCTTAAATCATATTCTCTGAGGCGATTTCTTATTGTCTGAGTGCTAATTTGCACCTCATGAGTTTGCTCAAGCTAAATTTGAAGGAGGCAAGCGGTTGCAAACCGTTGTCTCAACGAAGAAACTCTCAAGTAACGTTCTTGAATGGCAGTTGTTACCCGTGGTCTACCCTGTCCTGGTCATTCGGACATTCATACCTGTCTCCCTGAATCGCTGCAACATTCTGGACACACATGTATGGGAAACTCCAAACCTTTCTGCAATTCATGTGTATGTCCACCCTTCTTCTCGCAAAACTACCGCTTGGGCACATTCCTCTTGGGTCAAATTGCGTGTTTCGCGTTGCATAGCGATCGAGTGTAGAAAATCAAACGAAAGAAGAACTATTGATCTCTAGAATTGATCGAGAACAACTGATTTTAGAATGGAGCCAATACATTCAAAATCTGATAATATCATCTTTTTCTATTCCTGCTGGGAAAAAACATCTGTATTGAAGAAAACCGTTGAAAGTGGATAACATATGCATGCATAATTCTGATAAAAATAATTATCATTGAGAACACCTTCAGTTGTAGAATGAATTTGAGATTTCCATAATGTGCATCAATTTTTTTGCGCAGTGTATCTGCATGTTTTTGCATAGTTCCAGAAGAAGGACAGAAAAGGATAAAATGCAAGTGAAGTTGTATTCCTAGCCTACCTGATCTCTCTTTCGAAATTTGTTTCTCCTGAGATAATAGAAGAAGAAACAACCTTAGCAATCTGCTATAATGCGATATGTTATGATGTTTCAATCGTTTCAGAATAATTTCACGTTATGAGTTATCCCAATTCCCAACAACGTCTTCGGATAAATTGAAACGAAACATCCTGACCCAGAAAAACTCGCCGGTCCTGGCTGATTGAAAGCAAACAACCGAGCATAAACTGTGTAGTTTTGACTGTAAATAAATTTCTGTTTATTCCGCTCGAGGAGGATCTGGAGTACTGTTGTTGTTCGGAGTTGTCGAGTTCCTCGAAGAGTAAATGCCAGCGATTCGCGGTTCATTTTCAGGCCGATTCCGAGGTTTTGTTCTTCCTGCTTGAACATTACTGAAATCTCTTGTTCACTTCCAGATTGGACTTCGATATTGTTAATTCATTTTGTGGATATTCCCTAGAGGAGAATCCTACTTATATTTGCGAGTTAAAACATTTCTGAAAAAATTCGTGAGATACCTGAAGACGGCACTCGTAGACGAGCCAAAACGTCAGAAAATGGCTGGCTGATGATTGCCATTTGATGAAAATAGACTAATTTATCCTACAAGCCACAAACAAATTTTCATCCTTAATTATTGTTGACAACTGTGTGAACCTAACGTTATTACATTGAAACAGATAAATCTTTATACAATTTATATGAAATTTCCTTCCCTTTGATCATTTTCATAACATCGAAGCAGTCGAAAGGTGAAACGTACAATCAACTTAGCTACAGGATCAATTTCTTCGAGAAGAGGACAGGATTTTAATCCCTTTTTAAGATAGTTCGTCATTAAGAAGAACTTTACCGGAAGAATATCGAGTGAAATAGACATGAGAAATGTCTGGAGTAATAATGAGAAATATTCCTCCTAAGCTGCCGCTTCTTTTCTTTGGACTACCCAATTATTTTATGTAAATACTCCTTGGAGTACGCAAAAGCCTAGACTTGGCAACGATAACACGTTTAATATACAATTCGCGTAGTTAGGAGGGAAATTGCTCGCCATTGTTATGATCACAGGACGTGAAATGATAATAAAAGAGCGCTTAATGCTTGAGATTTGAAGTTGTGGAAGCGGAGAGGTGTGTCTAAATTACACTTCAACTTCTCTTTTGTTTCGAATGAGTTGCAGTTTACTGTTCTGTACAAGCTGAGAGAGCAAATTTAGAGTTTTTTGGGGTAATACTATTACTATTAATAGAAATGAACTGGTTTGAACCATTCAAAAAATAATGGAAATAGTTTCTTCTTGCTCTGCAAAGCAGGCCTCCACAGCTTCTATAACCTCCTCGTTGGAAGAAAATTTACGACCTTTTGAACTTTTTTTCAGTTGAAGTCGGATGGAGCCAAATATAGTGAATAAGGAACCTAGACATAGAGACATGGACTGAGCAATGTCAGCATGAAAATGTCTATTTTATAGAAAGAGAGAAATGATCGTCGGGAATTTACCTGTCTCTTTTTTGTTCACATAGAGGTGAGTGTGGACCAATCAAAATTCTAGAAAAAGACAACTGCATTCCTGACGTGCATTTCTCTCTGTCACTTTTTTTGACCGTATTTCATGCATAGATATAAAGGGAAGGCACTGTCCATGTCTATATGTCTATGATAAGGAAGGTGCTCTAATAATTCAAACCCTAAATCACGAATTTATTGCATGGCAACATGAGATTTGTGTGCAGGGACGTTGTGCTGCAAAAACAAAACACCATTGGTTAGCTTTCCGCGTCTTTTCTCTTGAATTTTTTCCATAAAGTGGTCAATTATGTCGAATAGTAATCGCCGGTTATTGTTCTACCCTTATCCAAAAAATCAATCATGATTACTCCATGGCAATCCCAAAAAACTGAAGCAAGAACTTTTCGAGCTGATTTTTGGACACGAAACTTCTTAGGTCTTGGAGAACCAGAATGTCGCCATTCCATCGATTGTTGTTTTGTTTCTGGGTCGTAGAAATGTACCCAAGTCTCATCCATAGTAAGAATTCGGTTTAAGAAGTCTACATCGTTTTCAAATCGAGCACAGATCGAACGCGATGCTTCTACCCTTGCACCCTTTTGGTTAACATTCAAACATTTGGGGATCCATTTTGCAGCAATTTTTCTCATGTCCAAATTGACGTGAACTATATGATGAACGCGTTCGTATGAAATATGCAGTGCTTCAGATATCCGTTCTAGCCCAATTCGACGGTTCGATAAAATCATGCCATGAACTGCATCGATATTTTCGGGGACTTACACAGGACTGGCCTTCCCGATCGGTCATAATCTTCAATGGAAAATTTAACTCTTTTGAAGCTTGCAGTTCAATGTTCCACGGTCGCATACGAAGGACATTGATCACCAACGGTATTAAGCATATCTTCGTAAATCTGCTTACCTTTTAACCCTTTTAAATACAGGTACTTGATGATGTCTCGATACTCTAATTTTTCGATTTTCACAATTTCGGTGGACATCTTCTTTCTTTTAATTTATTGGTTAACTTTCGTTTACTTTTTTTGACCCCAAACTTCACACTGACACTTCTTATGAGTTATTGTTCGTTGCTATGGTAACGCAATATTTTGTGCATGGAACTGGTCTAGGCAACTAGATATCAATACATCCTCGTATAGGTACTATATTACACACTGTTTGGATATGAAAATCTACTAACAAGCAATCAAAAAAATTCAGTTCCCAGCAGGGTAATAGTTCCTGGTAGTAATTTATGGTCTACACCAATCAGGCTTCTTATGTCCGAAGGTCCAACTTGGTTCATCGTTTTCTCTGTGCTGTAATCAATGAAAAACGAAAGGTTCAAAAAAGGAGTCGCCAGGAAACTGGCTAGCCAGCCCAATCCAGTTGTACATTTGAGGACCATTGATACCATCATGTTTGGCGGTTCACTGGCTTCAACTACAACCACTTTGAATGGGCTTTGTAATCTCCCAGTGTATGTTGGGGAGAAATTAATTTAGACTAATAAAATAACTAATTGAAACTCGCCAACCCGGAAATGAACTCACATTTCTCATCTACCATTCGACGAATCTATTTTCGAAACCTTTATTCCCCCTGCCCTTTCGCTACCCCAAAACCATACTTTAATTAATTCCTCTCCAACTAACCCAAACAAGTTCGGAATGGAATAAAGCCAGAACCAACTGCCAATCCGACTAATTGAAAAAATGCGGAACAACAAAAAAAAAAACCACGGACCATCTGCCTCTCCCACCTGAACAAAAGGGAACATCAAAAAACTCAGTGTTAGATTACCCGTTTTAGATGAATTGAAATTGGGTCCAATTCCGCCGGCCGGACCCATCGGGTTCAAATTCTACCCCTATTCCGTATTCCGGGCGGGAATAATCTGCTTAAATTTTTCCTCGAATTGACAATCCAATGTACGGGGGCGTTTTCGTGCGGGAGGTGAGACGGGCGAGAAGGAAATTCTTCGGTTTCGGGAAGATTACGAATTTTCACCGAGGTTTAAGTCCTGGAATGGGATGTTCGATCAGAAAATTGTCCTCCAATCCGGGAATATTGGGGAAGATCGAGCGAGAACTTGTTGGGTAGTGAAAAATTGATTACTTAGACGAGTTAATACTTGACGGATTTAAAATTTCTATCGCGAACGAAGTGAGTTGGATTCTTGGAACTTACTCTTAGAATTCCTCATTGCGTATTCTATTTTTTGCTGAGGTTCCGAAGGTTTTTAGTTTGATTGTTCTTCCATTGGCCATTTTGAATTTTGAACAGTAAAACAGAGACTTTTAAGGGTTCGAGGATGTATTGATAGTATCTAGTTAGATTAGACCAGTTCCATGCATAAAAAAAATATTGCGTTACCGTAGCAACGAACAATAACTCCTTAGAAGTGTCAGTGTGAAGCATAGATGTGTGAAGTTTGAGGTGAAAAATGTAAACCAGAGTTACGCAATAAATTAAGAAAGAAGATGTCCATCGAAATTGTAAAAATCTAAAAATTGGAGTACCGAGCCATCATCAAGTACCTGTATTTAAAAGGGTTAAGAGGTGAGGAGATTTAGGAAGATATGCTTAATACCCTTGGTGATCAATGTCCTTCGTATGCGACCGTGAAAAATTGGACTGCAAGCTTCAGAAGAGGTTAATTTTCCATTGAAGATGATGACCGATCGGGAATGCCAGTTTCTGTGTCAGTCCCCGAAAATATCGATGCAGTTCATGACATGATTTTATCAGACCGTCGAATTGGGCTAAAACGGATATCTGAAGCACTGAATATTCCATACGATCGCGTCCATCATATAGTTCACGTCAATTTGGACATGAGAAAAATTGCTGCATAATGGATCCCCAAATGTTTGAATGTTGACGAAAAGCGTGCAAGGGTAGAAGCATCGCGTTTGATCTGTGCTCGATTTGTAAACGATATAGACTTCTTAAACCGAATTGTTACTATGGATTAGACTAATGGTGGTATTCTACTTTCATCTGTAAGCCAATCTGTAACTTTTCATAAGCTTACAGAAAAATTGCAATTCTGGATGGATTTTAGTGGTCTGTAGCTTACAGGAATTCGTAACTATTTACGATAAGTATAATAGTTCAAAAGTGACACTGTCAATGAGATTGTTACAGACACATTTCCAGAATTGCATTATTTACTAATCTCTCAATCTGAAACTTACAGAACAGTCTCACTCTACAGATTCGTAACTTACGAATGAAAAACCAGAATACATTAATTAATACCATTAATTACATTCCTATACGATCCAGAAACGAAGCAACAATCGATGAAATGGCGACACGCTTGTTCTCCAAGACCTAAGAAGTTTCGTGTCCAAAAATCTGCTGGAAAAGTACTTGCTTCAGTGTTTTGGGGTTGCCATTAATCTTGATTGATTTTTTGGATAGGGGGACAACAATAACTGGATATTACTGTTCGACCACTGATTGCTGACCAATCTACAAGACAAAATTAAAGAGAAAAGACGCGGAAAGCTATCGAAAGGTGTTTTGTTTTTGCAGGACAACGCTTCTGCACACAAATCTCATGCTGCCATGCAAAAAATTCGTGATTTAGGGTTTTGATTTACTAGAACACCCCCCTTATCCACCAGATTTGGCTCCATCCGACTATCATCTCTTTCCTCAACTGAAAAAAAGTTTAAAAGGTCGTAAATTTTCTTCCAACGTGGAGGTCATAAAAGCTGTGGAGGTATGGTTTGCAGAGCCAGAAGGAACATTATTTTTGAAAGGTCTAAAGACAATGCAGGTTCGCTGTAATAAATGTGTCCAATTAAGAGGAGAAGATGTTGAGTAATAAAATATTTTGACATTGAAATTTTGTTTGGTTCTAAAGTAGGCTAAGAATTTTCCAATATATCCTCGTAACAACAATTATACATTGAGAATAATGGATGGTATATAGGCATCTTTCAGGTATTCCACCTGCCATTCAGCTTCCTAAAGCGCTATTTTCAATCTACAGAGGTATCTCGGTTTCTCCTTGGTCTTTCCCATTGATGGTTTCATATTCCTCTTATCGATGAACGGCAGCCAAGCGCTCTAGAAGGTTTCCCACGGTGGGTGGCCTAATAGACGGAAAACGTTCCGGTTATTAGGGTTTCTGATCTATCTGACTAAAATGTTTTTAATGTTGTAACGTTGCCACTTATACGAAAAAAAGGACTACAAACTTCGTTATTTCAAATGGGATACTATATTTATTATATAATAGGTTTTTTCGCTTTTCTATCCCCATCTGAGCATTTTTGTCTTATAATTCGCTATATCTTTTTCTGATACTTTCGGAGATATTTACGGTTCTCCACAGAAATTGCCAAAACATGGATCCAGTGAAATAAGTATAGAAAGGAAATTCCATAGTGTACGAGGCTCATATTTCGAAAATGGGTCACTGAGATCCTCAGGTTGAGTGTACCATGCAAAAGGTTGTTGGCTGTTGGGAAACCATAAAAACATATTATTTATGGTTCTATCCCACAAACGGTTTCATCGCATGAAATGAATTTCGGAATTTACCATAAAAATACCAAAATTTCAAAGAACCCAATTCTTGAAACTTAGTTGGACGCAAGCTAATGAATAGTTTTGTAAAATGAAAGTGTTCCTCTTATTTTTTCGTATAATGCGCCGTTTTCGAGTAATTTGATGTTCAGAAATTTAAGAGTATCTATGAAATTCGAAAAATTGGGTACTTTAGCTGAATGCAACTCTATTCAAAAGATCCACAGATATGTAGTGTCAAAGGTTGTTATTCTGAAGGTAATTTTTTTTTTCAGGGGTGGCCCAGCTCATTATACAAACTTAAAATGGCAATGGCTTTTTATCAGGGCCGAATCGAAAAAAATGGAATAGGAAAAAGTGTTTCTTTTGACCTCAAGAATCTACTGTTAAAATATTTGTACGAGTCAAAGACTCACACTGTATACGGATGAATACGGAAAACGCCAAGATAGACAAAAATAAAAATGATACCAACAGAAGAAAGACTCCTGCATTACATAGCGCTTGGCTGTCGTTCATCGATAAGACGAATATAAAACCACCAATGCGTTGACATAGATATCTCTGTAGATTGAAGATACCGCTGGCAAGAGAGAAAACTATAATGGTTTTACACTTCGAAGTCTCTGTTTCATTCAAAATGGATTATGGAATAATAATCAAATAGAAAACCTTCGGAAACCTCAACGAAATATCGAATACCTACGCTACGCTATGAGGAAGTTGACATCAAGAATCGAAGTAGGACATCATCTAGTTCCCTTGAAATTCCGTGAAACTAACAATCCACCAAAGTGAACTGAAAAAGACGGGACGAATAAAACACAGTCGACTGTGAAGAAGAGCCAAGGAGCTGAGACAAAAACACTGCGGTGACCGCAGAAGTCGACCCGACTTTGGTATACGAAGCAATTAATTTCAGCAGTCATATTTCAGCAGGGGTAGGTGAAGGAGGATTACAGAGTGTCGCATTCGTTCACGAATTATTTCCGAGTGTTTTTAATGCGAAATATTCCCCGGGAAACTCGAAAGTGGCGAAAACAACTTATAAACTATGCCGTGAAGGAGATAAGGAAATTTTAATTAAGCCCACCCTCCACCGGTTGTTTCTGTACGGATTTTATCCCAGTTGTTCCGTGACCGTGAAGTTTTCTAAGGGGATGATCGCAGTTTATTGCGTCTGGAAAAACTTGAGAGACATAACAAGGGTGGGAAATTGGATGCAGACTTCCAGTATCGACCTATGAACTTGCAGTTAATCTTGGATGCTTTCGTTGCTCGCACTTTTTCCTAACACGTCGCTTGATAGAAATTGTCGCGTCAAATTAGGCTGAATGCGGTCTTAGCGGATAGAGAGAATCATAATCAAATTTCAAGCAACCAATAATGTATACTCCATTCACTTTTATTTTAGCACTCGGTTGGCCATGGACATTTGACACATTTCACTCTGTATAGTACGAAAATGTGGGGTTATGACGATTGTCAAAACTTTTTTGGGTTTTAAATCAACGCTATGTTGCCCGTTCTACGTGAAAGTTTCTGTTATTACGTATATTATCACAATGTCGAATATCTTCGGAAAATATGTGAGGAACATAATTGAAGTTCATACAAACTGATTGAAGGCATACCAAATCCAGTTATTTGCATGGAAAATACAAGAGATCAGTATAATATCATAATATGCACTAGCTTGAGGATAGTTAATGTTCGTTATCTTCTTTGGCTAAAATTTGAATACGTTACATCAGTTGTAGATTTCAAAAGTATTAACACGAAGATGAAATGCATATGTTGCAGTGGTTGGGAATGGGTATCTCCCGAAGGAATTAACAGATAATTACAAGAATGTTAAATTCTTCAATGAACATCATCTTGCATCAATATAAGTAAAAGGAATTAAAGGAAGTTTCGTGTCAAGATGAACTTCACCTTTGAACAAAAATTCCACATGAATAAACAATTAACAGGACAACTGGCGCGTATTTGTGGCTGTTCATCTCAATGCATTCGGGAACTTATTCTACGATGACATTCATCGAAAATCCTGTAGTGAACTTTTCGCATTAATTCACTCAAACATAAAATTCTTCTTTGGGTCTTTCTGATTGTGGAAGTATTCAGATGAAATATAAATCTTTTAGATTCAGTTGAAACATATAAATTCTCTTACATTAAATATGTTTGCTACCGTCTGACGTATTGTGGATTTTAGAATATCAGGGTAGCATTGATACATTGGGAGGCTTGATACAGGCTTATATCCGCGATCTGTAGCCGTTTTCAAAAGTATTATACTAGTGAACACTATTCTTTGGCAGAGGGCATTGCGTGACGTTAATATGTAAGGCTAACAGTAGTTTGTTTGTGAAATATTCAACGAAGAGTGTTTCGAGGTGAGAAATTGTAAGTTTTTACTCAAGTTACCTAAGGGTTTTATGATCATGCATTAATTCTTCGGCATAAACAAACATTTCACTGGGAAATATGCATAAAACTACTCAATTTACAGTTTTATTCGCTTTTCAAAATATATGGGTATAAGATGAAAACATAAATCACTTTAAAAATTGCTTTCAGGGAGGTTTGAGACATTTGTCGTGGGGAGGCCTGATACATGTATAATCTTCAAAAAATATTCCGTAGCTAGTTGGATAGGCCTACATGAAGGCGTCTTCATGTAGGCCAACATGTCCAACATATCAAAGGGATTTTAAAAAACCGTACAATCCCCATGTATTTAACAAGGCCGACTTTTCTTGTGTGGAAGGACTAACTGACAATTTCCTGATTTTTCTACACCTATAGGACCAAAGCAAGCCAGTATCATTGCTGACCTACCTACTGAGCTGAATAATCCTCTCGATTACTCTCCCAGTACATCGTATCAATCCTCCCATATGTGGGGAGGCTTGAGACAGTTTGCATGTTTTTGTGTTCAACGTTCTGTACAGAATAAGATGTTTATGTTTTGCGACTTCTATATTTATTTTGTTGAACGATTAATTGAAGAATTATATAATATAAGAAAAGTCCTGCTTCTTCATATAATTCAGTTTCCAGAATAAAAATTCCAAAAAACGTATCAACCCTCCCCAGTCTCCCCTATAACTATTTGAATGAGCGGACCTGAATTCTAAATAGCACTTCCTGAAACCCTGTTTTTTTTTCAATCACTTTCAGCATTTTCGTAATAAAAATTGATATTAGTTGTGGCAACGGCGTTATGACATTAACGACATTTCATGAGTGCCAACCTTACTCCGTTCTAGTTACGAAAACTTGAGAAAATTATTCCATGGCCAACCCACTGCTAAAATAAATGTGAATGGAGTATAAATTTATATTACCATGAAATTGAAAGGAATTCTATCGAATAAAATGGAGAGCTTTGAATGAGATGAAAACTTTTATGTAATGTCATGATCAAACAATTTTTAACATCAAACAGTAATTAATAAGATACAGTTTGAGCAGAGGTTAGCGTAACGGAGTACCATACAATTTTGCGTAGGTATAATTCAAGAGTTTAGGGAAAACCCCCAGTAGAAAACCCTTTCTCCTCGTGAGTGTGGTAAGGGATGACACTGTTTACAAAATAACCTGAAATATTTCATATTGAAAGACAACACGCATTACAAAAATTGATACTTTATTCTATAGCAGAAAAATGTGATCTAATAAAATTAGGTTCTATATGCCAGATTGACCTAAAATTTAAAACTCAATTCAAGAAAGATACACAAATTCTACAAATGGACTTTGAAACTTAGGGAGTAATCCAGCTTAACTTCCAGATATCGAATTTCCATATTGGTCGTTCATTCAGATGGAAATATGAAACCTCGTTTTTTTTTTGGGTTCCTGACGCAAACGCCACTCTAAAAAGTAATTCCTCAAAATTTCCAAATCTGCGGATGGATTATTCTCTTTACTTCAATCAATGTTTCGAATTGACTACTATTATCATCAATTAAAACACGAAACCGTTTATCTGTAAAGTCAACCATCTTACCAAACCTCAGATGTGTATAAAGTTTGAAAATCAAACCATCCTTCCATACAATATCATATGCTTCAGATAAATCCACAAATTCTGTTCCTGTTTTCAGTTCATCATTGAAACCTGGCCAATTTTCCATTCTTGATGAATGAAAACTCATTTGGAAATTTAGAATATCGTTCAGATTTCAGATTTTAATTGGTTGCAGACTCCTCAGTCGAAAAGGAACTTAGAGCTGAGATTGAATGGATTACCACCCTTTACTTGAACTCCTTTCATATTATATTCACAGAGAAATCTTATCTGAACTTCATATTATTCTCATCCCCTTCTTCGTTATATGCATGGCTTTTCCATCAGCAGCGAATACTCTTTGTGTGACTTTTGATTCTGTGTTATAATTAAATAATGTCGTAGAAGACACTGACAGTTGGGAAATTCACAGAGAGCCTACTATACAGTATGCTTAAGATGTCTAAAACTCTGGTGTATTCACTGATTCGATTTTGTTTTTAATTTCGTGGGGATATGGGATCAGTTTCGTTTCTCCCACTGTAGGTAGCGCTGTTTGGAATTTGACAGAGCATTGTCAATTGATATTTGAAAATAATTTGAATACTTGCTACGACTCACGAATATGTTCTATTTATAAACGATTATTGGTGTGTGAAAATGTATTAGTTTCGAGAAAGGGATGTAGAACATTCATTCATTCAACATGTCGTTCAGTTTTCTGTATGGACAATCAAGAACTACAGCTAAGAATTCGGTGTTGTTGGAATTTGAAGCAGAACCAAATGAGATAAACGAACATTCGGGACCGATATCCCTAAGTTTTATGGAAACTTCAGCAATGTTTCAAAGAAACTGTATTGGAAATACGTAATGTGAATTGTGAGCATGTATTGAGAATCAGAAATACATAAATCTATTCGACTCTGTAACTTAAAATATTCTTCCTGAGTAGATATAGTGAAAATTCCCTTTCTGTCAACTGAATATATTGGATATTTGACCAATCAACTGTGTTTATTAATATCATATTGAATTATCCCCCTTCACGAATTCAATTTGTCAAACGGAAATTATCTTGAAGAAAAATAGTGAATACTCCTTCGAACCCTTATACGATAGTGTTGAAAATATTGAAGGATTTGTTTTTACAAAGTGTAAATCACAAATAATCCTTAACAGCTGATAAAATGGGCCAGTTCATATTTTGAACTCGTTGATCGATATTCGATATATGAACGCAAAACAAAATAAAACGAGAGATCATTGGACTTCCTTTGGTAGAACAAGGATAGAACGAAGCAAATGACATGGTGGCGCCGCCACGAAACTGATCCCATATCCCCGATTTTCTGAAATGTTGATGCTTGCAAAAAGTGACAAGTGCACACACCAGTGTTTTAGACATCTTAAGTATGCTACTTATGGACATAGCAGCAAATATCTAAATTACAAATGAATAATTCGTTTTAATAACGTCGACTTTAACATTTCCTTGTCGAGAACGGAAACCTACAATATTTTCCCTGCAAATTTGCTAGGAATTTTTCATTAAATTTCATGAACTTTCTAACCTTCGATCGACTGTTGCTGCTGGAATATATGAGAAAGGCAAACTTTAATATTTTGCTGAAGTTTCTTCTTTATACCTCATTGGGGATTCAAGAAATTCAATATTCTTTCATTTTTGCATTCTATATCACTCACAAATTTTCATTTGAATTTTTTTACAGCAGTAAATTCATTTACCATCATGTACAGCAGAACATATCTTCTAATTCTGACACGGAGCATAACAGCCTTCAAAGATCTAATAATCTGGGTAGGTAGAGGCAGAATTCTGGCTACGCTTTTGAAACTATGGACCATAAAGAAAAACACATTCCAAGACAATGGAAAGAATGAGAAGGCAGAACCGGATTCAGGTTTACAAGAACAACCTAAATGTAGTAAATGACATAGAAAACAACATCCACTATTAATTCATTAGAAAGATTACTTAATACTTACCCAACATGCATGCAAAAATTTTGTAATACATTTACTCAATATGAGTCACAAAATCTAGTGACTCGCTGACGTGGAACACTCTGTACAAATAACTAGCAAATATACAATTTCCGCAGAAGTTACACAATATCGAGTTATTCAATCATTATGTATTTGAGAAATTTACAATTCTCGAGGCTGTGGAATCTACATACCAAATCATAAAGTCTTTGTCGTAAAAATATCAACCCCATCTCCACTCAGCTCATTTGAAACTCCCACAGACGTGCTATCGATGTTATCCTAGGGTTCCGTGGTAACAGAAATCTAGGGTAGAGTAACTATATGAATCTCTGAAAAGCTGTCATAACTATCATATTCAGTTTGTGGCCAACAAACGAGCTTGTTAAGAATTAATGTTCAACATCAAACAAAACAAACGCGTCTCACCAAATTCGGTTTAGTTTAGTGCTTTGATATGCATACACTCACAAATTCAATAAAATGTGTTCTATCTCTTTTTCATTTGCGCAACCAATTTCACGTTGGTTAATGAGGGCTCTTTCCCTTTGTGAATGAATACGATATGAAAGGAGCTAACTTGGTTCAGAATAATATGACGAACTTCTCCGACGGTATGGAGTGAAACTTTGGTTTTCGGAATGATTTCAGTGAGAAGTTCAAGATATATTTGAATCGTTGCTTCTCCAAACGCTGCTGCTACTGCAGCGAAATTCGAACAACAATTTTGATGTTAATAACAGCATTTGAGGAAGTTATAACCCCCTTAAATTCCGAGGAAAAATCCGGTGTCTTTTATAATTGGACTGGTGAAAAATATCACACATTCAAGTTAAGGAATAGCTTCACGATTCAAAGAACACAAGCTCGGGTGAAAATCGAATTTTTTGGCGTTATAAATCTGTATAGCCGACTATTTGGAAGGGTAGAAACGAAATAAGTTCCAATTGATGTATGTTTACTTTGTACCACTCGCTTCCTGGAAATCTGTGCGTGGTGTCAGTGTTTGGACAATTATTCATTCTAGAGACTTCCACAGAAGCTTTTTATTGGGATGGGATTGTAGGTTATGGGGTGAAAACTCTGATTTTCATGCATAGGATGAATCGCTTTCAGGTGAATGGGAAAGAAGCTTTCCAGTATAAATCAGACGATCATGTCGAGAGAATATAAATTTTTGCAGATGTAGATCCACCTTCTCAATTTATGGGTTGGTTCAGTTTAGATGTTCAAGATCTCTTTAACTTTTTCTGTGAGATATTATTTCTAAATATTTCCCTTGTTAATCTTTTTACCCCTGTGTCGTTCTTTTAACCCTTTCAATATGAGTACGTTTTACACCAGCACACCGATTTAGCTTGGGGGCAAGTTGAAAATTTGATGTACTCAAGAGCCGAAAGCGCTAAACACCAGGGGCTCGGATATGCATTAAACATTAGCGATTCAGGCCTGAGGCCCAACTGCACAGGCCCACTCAATTTATTATCACGTGTTTTGTTACATTAGGTAAATGCTAGGCGATTAGGTTTTCAGTTCTGTAGTTAAGTGTATGATGATGGAAATGTTCTGAAACAAGTATTGGATATTAATTAGACGCGTTATCGCATTGTGAATGGGGAATTCTCCTCAATTTGGGTTATGCATATGCAAGTTTAAACTGAATAAATATGAGTTTAATTCATGATTTTTTCAAATTCACCGCGGAAACTATTCAAAATCATCCTTCAAATATGGGGTTTTGAAATTTAAATCGCTTTGTGCGGAGTTTAAGATTTGGCAACAGCGCATACAAGACAATGAAAAGAACAATGTCCGATCAGCTTGTTTATAAAATAACAGCTGTTTATCTACAGGCGCGTACTTACTGGCGAGCTTCAACTGCAACCGGCCATAAAAATCCCATAAAATTTTACGACCTTCCTCGTTCGTCGCAGACTTCATAGACAGCCATCTTTGTCTATCTCATCAAGATAATCCATTTGTTGTCCTTTATTATCAAGGCATATTTCAGTCGATGTTGCCAGCTTGTACAATTCTCACAAAACGCTTTGAATTTTAAATACCCATTTTTATTTTTCCTTTTTAAGTGCTTAGAATAATTTTTTTGGGAAACGGTTGAAATGGTTATTTAAAAATGTGACGTTGCAAAGATATTTCATAAAAAATACATCATTTTCGTCAGAAGAAGTATTCCCTATTAAACTCTATGCCTGGGACCACAGGTTGTCTCTGCCTGACCCCATCTTTTTGGGAATTTTTCGAACGTCAAATTTCATAGAGCTCGTTGCAGTGGCGGTTCCAAGAGTGATGTTAGGGTGGGGGCATAATTTTATATTTGAAATTCTGTAAGGTGTTTGTTGATGTAAAAAGAATAGGTATATCTTTATAATTGTGATACATGTTCGAAAGAAAACTACTTGGAAACTCATTCATGTTTGAAGAGGGAAATAAAATAATTTTTCCGATATTCGGACAAATATTTCTCCCAAGTTCTCAAACCATGGCCCCCACTGGAACAGCACTTGGCCCACCCCTAGAATTCCCATTAATTTCTGAGTAAACATAGAAAACAAACACTATCTAGGCGAGTATGCAAAATATGAGGGGTTCTGCTTTCACCGTTCAGGAAATCCTCTACATTCGCTGAAATTACTCCTACACATACCTTATGCAACAGCATAATCCGCCATTGTTTACGCAAACAAAAGCAGCGAATGCACTGAATTTATTCATTGTGGAACAAATGATAGCATATATAAAACTTAATGGGGTTTTATCCATCCCATGGTCCATAGGGGTTACTCATGTTAATTCAGAGCTGACCGATCTATAACGGGACAGTCTCAAGGGAAATGTGGACATGGAAAATTTCGTCTGCCCATATATCATCAGATTTTGGGAAAATGGTCCATTCAGTTTGAAGGTACTATGGTGATAAGATTTCAATTAAAACAGAATATGAGAATGAGATGATCAAGAGTATATTTTCCACCTGCTACACTTCAATTGACTTTTGACCATTTCTGGCCATACCAGTAACTTAAATTCCGCACAATATTTCTCGCTGTTTCGACAGTTTGAGGTTGTCAATTCAACAGCTTTTTTTTTCAAATTGTTTCATAAATTGTTGAAACTAAACATTAATATGGACTGTCTGAAAGCTGCTCAGAATACCTACCTTGCACATTGCAGAAGTCTTCCAGCGCGCAAGTTGTATAACAATTGAGATTCAAGTAAAGAGGGTCCGACTCAGATGGAGCGGCCACATTCTGAGGATGCAAAATAGCTCTGTATGGCGAATTTTCAGAGGGAGCTCGGAAACCAGGAGGCCAGTATAAGCGCTTTAAGGATATATTGCATCAATCCCTAAAATCAGTTAATGCCAATCATAATTGGGAACAACTAGCGTCAGACAGATCACAGTGGAGGTCTTTGGCCCACACTTATAATGGAGACTCGAGAAGAATACAGCGGCGGCCAGATTTGGTTACTGACTATCCATTTCTGATTGTGGAAGGATCTGTAGGTCACGGTTGGGTCTCTCCAGTCACAGAAGGGCACACAATCGCAAGTAGCCCTAAGAAATTATAAGTTTGATCGCACCGACAGTTTTGTTTTTGAGTCTTTTTGTAGATGCATGAATACCTAGCAGTAACGCTTTCTGCATGACTTTATAGATAGTGTCGTCCAATTCAAGTTTCCTCAAATTCTCTGATAGTTTCTTCGGTTTCAGATATGTAGACGAAATGACGATAGGGATGGTCTTGATATCTTTCAACTTCCATTGTTTCCTGGTTTGTTTTTGAAGGTCTCTGTATTTCGAAATCTTGTCGATGTGCCTATCTAGTAGGTTGTTGTTATTTGGAATAGCCACGTCGATGAATATTGGCTCTATTCTCATCTTTATTCAGTAATATGAGCTCAGATCATTTTCCAATACAGAATCTGGGTGGTTATTGAAGTAAGGAACCTTTTTTGACCTTTGATCAATTCTTGGTGGAAAATCTTGGTAACAGCATCATGTCTCTTCTTGTACTCCTTGCCTGCAAACTGCTGACATCCTCTGGTGATGTCCTGGATGATTCATATGTCCCACAACCGATAGCTATCATCCACCACTGAGATGTCCTTGGCGATATATTCCATATAGGGTACTCTAACAATTTGTCAAAATCAGCTGATTGTTCGTTACCGTGGGGCACACAAAGCTTTTTATTATCACTATAAAGAGGCATTTCTAAAAAAGCTACTCTAATCTAACGTCGGGAAGAACATTTTTTCCAAAAACATGCACAAAACACAATACTCGACCAAAACAGCACGCGAATCAATGGAGGGAAAAGCTTGTGTGCCCCACGACAGCGAACGCTTAGCTAATTTTGACAAATCGTTAGAGTTCCCTATAGTTCCTTGTTAGGTTAGGTTAGGTTAAGTAGACTTTCTGAAAGTCAACCAGATATGTCCACATAATGTCCACATGAGGGACATGGTTGTCCCTCATGTGAAGGTCAGCCCCCTACCAGTTTCTGCCTTTTACTCTCTGCAGAGTGTTCGAAATTTCTATTTTATCCTGTTAAAGCTGTAGCGGGTATAATTATCAGTATAACAAACTACTCGATGTAGTTCTGATGAAGAAGCCTTGTTAAGGAAATATTGTCGCCTTGTTAAGGAAATATTGTCGAAGTCCTTGACAATCCTGGGACATTCGGTAGGACAAATCAATAATTTCTCGAACTTGAAGTCGTGGAATCCCTGTTCGTTCCTTTGAACTTTTAGCGTGATGTTTATGACGTTCTTATTTGGCCTTCTGTAGGGCTGCTAAATCGGTGGTGGTCCAAGAGATGATACCGAGTGAGTAGTTCAGTGTTGATTTTATTATTGGGTGATTATAAGAGAAGAAGAGTTTCTGTGCTCTATATTGTCAAACAATTGAAATTTAACTCATAGAGCTTGCTGTTACGTCAATCTGAAAACTGTTTCAAATGGCGACAGAGCCAAATGAGAATAGAAAACGATATTATCAGCCATTATATCACTTCGAAAATAAATTCCTTCGAGAAAACTCATAAAAACTTTTCATAGGGTATTTGCCCCCTTCGATCTATTACCCGGATTTCCCTAGGGAAATTGGAACGGTCCATGGGAATCTTCGCGATTCATGTGCCGCCGGAAAGTTTCACGAAAAAAATGGTTCATATTTTATTCGTGAGACAATGCATAAGAAAAATATTCGAATTTTCCCGGATTTCTTGCGTGGAACGAAATCGTTCGGCCTTATTTTTCACTGGGGAATGTGAATTAGCCTCGTAACCGAAAGCGTTACTTCTGAAAAAAGTTTTTTCCAGTCAATGAAGACAGGGTCATACCAAAATTTATGGTTGAGTTGAGATTAATGTACATTCTGAGCTAGAAATTTCACGAGCATTCGTGGAAATCTTTTTTCATTATTATCGAAGTGAATTATGGTTTGATTTACACACAAAAGATCACGACTGAACAGACCTCTAGCCTTTGAGTCAACTACCATTTTACGATTTTTCAGTTTGAAGAAAAATGGAGTTTTTATTGTGACTTTCTTCTGGTTGGTGAAGGTTAGAATGATTTACCCCAAAATTAGTTAATTTCATTTTATTAATTCGATTTAACAAGAAAAATAGAGATAAATCTCAGTAGTAATCCACATCCCAGTCTTTACCAGCATCAGATGGATAGAGCACTTGTTCCATAGTTTTGAGCAAGATTTTTTTATCGACCAGCATGCCTCTCAAAATTTCAAGTTCCCCCTTCGTTTCTTCAATTTGTTTCTTCAATTGATACCTCGCTGTCAGTTCCTCAGACGAATAATCCTCATCAGAAGCATTGTCTTGCCTATGTTTTCTTTCCGGAATCTTTTCAGTTGTTTGTGGGGCTGATTTACGACGAGTGGGCCTGTCAGGTGTCAGCAAATCGAATATGAACTGGTCAGTCTGCCCCGCAGTCTGAAAATAACAGTACAATCATGAAGAATTGAAAAAACTTTTTCATTCGAGTCAGAATTCTAAGATACTAGTCGAAATTCTGAGATACAGGATACAGGTCAGAATTCGTAGATGCAATTTGACTTATACAAAAGAGTGAGTGATTTGGATATCTGAACGCCAAGTGAAAAAATCCAATAAGCTCATCCAACATCCAACAACTCGATCTTTATATCAGAATTTCGCCTATTATCTCAGAATTCCTACTTGTATCTCAGAAATTTGACTCCAACTCAGAATTCTAACTGAAATACATTAGGAGTTCAATAGAAAATGAAGATTAACTTGAAAAAGATAAGAATGTATATGATAAGGACGATTGTCCTTCTCAATAAAGCACAGAGTATCAGCAGTTTTATAATTAAATTTAAACAACCTTAAACTTCTCTTGATTCTACTGAAAAAAAACTGAAAGTAGTTTTGAAATCGAAGAGACTTAACATTACCCTAGTTATAAAGGAACAACAAAGGATAAACTGTTTTTTTTTCGAATAATTCTCCATATTATTTCAGTTAATGCAACTTTATTCATTCGTTATTTGATATAACAATAGGAATATAAATGAATTTTGTTCTTAGTGTCATAACTACGAAAATCTAGAAATATTCCACTTTCCAGTCTTCTTCATGGCTGAGTTTTTTTTCCAATTTTTTCATATTTGTTTGCTCATCATCTACCAGCTGTTCCAATATTTTGATTTCAATCTTGAGTTCAGTTATTCTAGTCTTCAATTCTTCTCTTGACATTTCCTCTGACGAATAGTCATCGTATTCATAACTGTCTTGTCTATTCTTTCTAAACGCGATCTTCGGAGCTGATCGTGGAGCAGATTTATGTCCTGAGAGCACATTTAATAAAAATTGGTCAGCCTGCCCCTCACTCTGAAAATAACAGTACAATCGTTAGGAACTCTAACTGAAAGAAATACTAACTTGCTCTTTCATAGTATGGAAACCGAAAGAACTTTACTCTAATTTCGTAGTTTCTTCTGACTTACTTTTCAATTTATCGAAAACTGATTTTGAATTGGTATTTCTGATACTTGGTGAAAATCTACAACTGAACAGATGACTGAATCACAAGAAGCCAATTAATGTGATACGTACTTGAAAATCTATAATTGAATTGAACTGAATTTTACTGGCATGAGTTTTTTACCAGTTCACGTGATCATCTATCAGCTTCTTCAGGTGGATGAAGATAATACTAGGGTTATCACTACATAATACTAAAAGGCTATGAACCAGAATGTCGAATACTCAGACCGTGCCTAGGTAACTTATGAGAAACGACTCAAAAAAATAGCGATATATGTTTAATAAAAGCAAATGTCAACAAATCCACGATCACATAATAAGTCTCGCCTGCAGTTCATTACTAATATCTACATATTAATATTAAATGATTAGTGACTACATGGAGAAACAATCAAATCAGTTTGTTCTCGAATAATGAAGAATTATTCCAATGCAGCAATTTCTGCTCCTTCACGAAACAACAAGGAAATTCAATGAATATGTTAACTTTTTATTTACAGGAATGAAGCAGTTGAACATAAAGTATGTGTTGAAGCTATTCTACAGTTTGTCCATTATTAGGAATATTTATGCATCAGATTATATACTCACCTTAAAGCTTTTGATTCTATCAAAACGGTCTCGAGAATTTTTCCAATATGATTAATCAATTCACATATTCATCTTTTGCAGCCACTTCAGGGAAAAATATGATAGAATCTAGTTTATAGGTTTCCGAAATCGGTGAGTTTTTCGTTTTTCGATGATGACGATGAATTCAACGATTGTTTGTATTTAGAAAATACAATTTTTGTGCTATAATTCGAAATCCGAAAGATAAAAATTCTCTACTCGACAAACGGCATGTGAAACGTTTTTGTTTCAGATCTTTAGCTTTAGGCATAAAAAAAATGAGAGAAGTTTTCAAAATGGTGCTACCAAACAACAAATCTTGTCGATTTCTATAAATGATATCGCAAGTACTCTATTTGACTATTTGATTGTGGAATGTCTGAAAAATATTGAATCAATGTGTTTTCTTTTCACAGAAACCCAATTTCCCTTTGATTTATGTACATGTGGAGTTGTTCTGGTTAAAATAAAAAGATTTATAAGAAATTATGTATTCACAGAAACAAAAATACAACATTTGAAATAGTATAAAATTTTACGAAAAACCTGAATTTTGAAAATTCACAGTTCTATTCACCTTAAGCACTGAGTATGACTTAAACGTATATCAATAACTGCCTGCTATCTTCCTTGCATGGTTTCTGCTAAGAAAATCCTACTCAATTTGTGTACAAAGTTGTGGCAGAAGACCTTGAAGCTGATAAAGCGTTTCCTGCTGCGATCTGTGGGCTTCGAGGATTTTTTTATAGGCCCCATGGTGCTCGATAGGATTTGGGTCTGGGAATCTTGGCGGTTTTGGTAGATGTGGAATACCTTGTATTTTCTAGCAGTAATCATCTAGTGGGGTCTATGTGCTGGTGCATTATAACCAGAAATTCTTGGATAACTTCGTTGATAACTTCACCAACATATTTCTGAGTGGTCAGCTCCTCGATGCTTGATTGAAATCATCATCTTCAGACTCTGCTTGGAGACTTTGAAGGTTACTTCATTCAGAAGACTTTCACTTGCCATACCCTAAGGGCTCATTGGCTACCTTCTCTCCGAAATAGTTAAAAAACGCTCTTATTCTAGCATTGTATCACGAGGTCTATCACTTCTGGGTCCACTGGTGAAGTACCGTGAGAGTTAATGCGATATCATGTCTAACATCGAATTAATTGGCTCTGTTGGCATCATCATCGGATGAAACTTGTATTTGCATTATGAAAATTCGATTTTTAATTACGTAAAACTGTGATTTTAATGATACCGTTACATATACTGAAGAGAAAATAATCAAAATGTGCAATTCTGACACACATGGAAGAAAAAATGATTGAACTTGTTGAAAATTGTTTCACAATGGACCACAAGACGTTTCTATCATCACTATAAGTTTAGGCGATTAGGAGTAAACTTAACTAAGGTAATAAGGGAAAATTTTTGTCTAGCAGTTCATTTTATACCCACTAGAAAATATTCTGGTATCGATTGGAAGCTATTAGTAGCAATGGAATATCAGATTGAAAGCTTGAAAATATGGATATTACCTCTTGGGCTCCGGAACCTAATCCTAAAGCGTCCAGTGAGAAATCTCTCTTCGACCTCACATAATTTCCATGAAGAGCATTAGTAGTTAGAAGGAAAACCGAGAATAAAATCGTGATTATTTTAAACATTCTGCAATAAAACTACAGGACTCAAACTCATTTTCCTGTTAAATACTCGAACAACAAAGCATAGGAAGTAGACTTAGCCGACTAATGAGAAGTTGTCTTCGGGGAAATTGCAAACTGGAGTTTTATCAGGTCAACATTGAAGACAATGGTATCGACAGGAATTTTTGTCGATCTTTTAAAGAATGGGTAAACAAAAACACTTCGTTAATGAATGCAGGGTCGGTTCTGAAACCATTTGTGAGGGATTGTGTCGGCCAAGTTGTCTTGAATATTACTGCCCTCAGTCATTAGGGTTGATTTTTTGAAAAATTTTGTTGTAGTGGCAATTGTGTGGCTTGTATAACTTACTTTGCCTCAAGTAGATGAAAGGAGGTCTTATGATGAAGACCGTCCAGACAAGTGCTCTTAAGGTTTTGATTTTTCAATACCTTTAGCTCCCACTGATTATAACTATCAGATGGGAGGTCATTAGTCCAAGAAATGTTGTTATTTTGTGACTAGCTTCTCCAGGTCCTGCTCTGTGAAAATCTGCTAATTAGTTCCTCTTATCATTAGAAAGCATTTCTGTCATAATTCACGTCATACTTAAGTTTTAACGTCTACTATTCGAATAAGATGTAATCCACTAATGAAGCTGGTAGGATGACGTTTAACTTATTCAATAAGGATTTTATGAATGGTTTGAACTGGGATTCCAATATAGGTGTTAATTTCCAATAATTCCATAAATTCTATATAATTATATCAAATAAATGGGTGTCACTCACTCCAAAAGAATTCGTGGTTCAACTGATATTATTTCAGCGTTTGATTATTTCCAATATGTATAAATTTTGCCTGATTCATAGCAAAAGTAAGCAAGACTGCTTTGGTTAGAATGACAGCATAGTAGAGAAATGAAGATTCTACCTGGTGAAGTATGCAAAAAAACACTTTGAAATAAGGTTTAATATTGGTTGCAGCCTTCTTCATACTGCTTTTACTCTATTTGGCTTTGTGTCAGTGAGGCTGTCAATGAAAGTTTGAGGAATTTTTAACCAAATTATCATCGAAGCATTGGCAACCTGTTTTAATATGTGCAGTGGGTCAGGTAAGCGGTGTGATTGCTATGACATGGCAGACCAGACATTCTATGCGGTCGTTGACAATTCTTGGCCGATGTGGACGATTGATGGCGATTTTTTTTAAATGAACCAGTAAGTGTCATATTTTGTGTGTGTGTAATAAGTAAACATATGTCTCTACACATGGTATGAACAGCAATCATGAAAATTAGACTCAAATGCGAAAACAGAATAGAGACAGACACTGTGAGAGAACTACAAGGTAGTATGGTATTTTTGAAAAATGGAAGCATTAATTCTTTCTTCTGAAAATATTCTTATGAACTCCTCCTACTTTATAATCTGCAGCGGCCGAAGAATGATGACCATCGTAAAGAAGAGTAGATTCTCCTGTGATAACAATTACAACACCATTAAAATTTATTGTAAGTCCCATTCACAAAAGGCACACAAAGGGACGACCAGAATTCAAAGCAGCAAAACAGGCGCTCAAAGCTACAACAAAAGACCGATTTTACCGGAGTCCTTTTCTTCCCTTCCCCGTCTCGTAAAAAGCGCCAAAGAAATTTCCTTTTCAGCTCGTTTTTTTCATGATACGTTCAATTAACCTGCCTTAATTTACGGATGTTTCCATTGCGGAATACTGGGAATTTGAACAAGCTCCAAGTCGGATGAATATGAAGTAGGAAATGGAATATACTATACTTAATTGGTAACCATTTGCTTATTGTTTACTTATGCGTTCGAGTGTTGTTGTGACTGTTCGTATTACAGGATCAATTACCTGGGTATTCCAATTATATTTCTTCTTAGTTCTCGCAGTTTCTCTCTTTTTAAAGTGGAAATCAACTGCAGACACCCTTTTGACTCGTTTTCATTTAGGGATTGCGTTGAAAAGGGTTATTTTTCCTCTTGATTACACGGAAACTTATGCAGTTATCAGCTCCGGAAAATATGTCTAAGACAACAGGGCCGGATCAGACTCATTTGAGAAAAAAAATATGAAAATTTCAGTCTCCAGTATACAATACGAGGATATATTAAAACAATCTCAGCCTACTATAGAACCGAACAAAATTTCAATGATAAAAATATTTTATAACTCAACATAATCTCATCTTAATTGGATATATTTATTACAGCGAACCTGCAACGTCTCTAGACCTTTGAAAAAAAAACGTTTCTTGTTGCTCTGCAAACCAGATCTCCACAGCTTTTATTACCTCCTCGTTGGAAGAAAGTCTACGAACTTTAAAACTTTTTTCAGTTGAGGAAAGAGATGATAGTCGTATGGAGCCAAATCTGGTAAATAAGGGGGGTGTTCTAGTAATTCAAACCCTAAGTCACGAATTTTCTGCATGGCAATATGAGATTTTTGTGTAGGGGCGTTGTCCTGCAAAAACAAAATATCTTTGGATAGCTTTCCGCGTCTTTTTTTTCTTTAATTTTTTCCCGTAGAGTGATCAGTAATGTCGAATAGTAATCTCCGGTTATTGTTCTACCCTTATCCAAAAAATCAATCATGATTACTCCATGGCAATCCTAAAAAACTGAAGCAAGATTTTTTCCAACAGATTTTTGGACAAGCAACTTCTTAGGTCTTGGAGAACCAGAGTGTCGCCATTCCATCGATTGTTGCTTTGTTTCTGGATCGTAGAAATGTACTCAAGTCCCATCCATTGTAACAATTCGGTTTAAGAAGTCTACATCGTTTTCAAATCGAGCACAGATCGAACGCGATGCTTCTACCCTTGCACGCTTTTGGTCAACATTCAAACATTTGGGGATCCATTTTGCAGCAATTTTTCTCATGTCCAAATTGACGTGAACTATATGATGAACGCGTTCGTATGAAATATTCAGTGCTTCAGATATCCGTTTTAGCCCAATTCGACTGACACAGAAACTGGCCTTCCCGAACGGTCATCATCTTCAATGGAAAATTTACCTCTTTTGAAGCTTGCAGTCCAATTTTTCACGGTCGCATACGAAGGAAATTGATCACCAAGGGTATTAAGCATATCTTCGTAAATCTGCTTACCTCTTAACCCTTTTAAATACAAGTACTTGATTATGGCTCGATACTCCAATTTGTCGATTTTCACAATTTCGGTGGACATCTTATTTCTTTTAATTTATTGCCTAACTCTGGTTTACTTTTTCAACCTCAAACTTCACACTGACACTTCTTATGAGTTATTGTTCGTTGCTATGGTAACGCAATAGTTTTTTATGCATGGAACTGGTCTAGGCTAACTAGATATCAATTCATCCTCGTACATTAAAAAATAGATGAAGTTCTCATTTCATTACTGAAGCTATTTTTTTTACATGTAGATTCATCCAATAAATTCCACTTCACCGACAATGAAACCCTCTTTCATTTAACTATTATTCTTTCTAAAGTTGTTGGACTCCTTGCAGAACCTTCCATTACGATCCTTTCAAACTTCCAAAGACCTCTCTCCAAATAAGAAAATGTCCTGAGTCTTTTATGTAGATTATGCCGAAAAATCCCCCTGGAATAGCTCATGCACATTTCAGCGAAATGACGGAATAATTCCTTGTGACACCAATGCCAACTTCTTGATCCCCCTCAATATTTGGAATGAGCTGAAATTAGGCCACCTTCAAGCTTCACGAAAAGACATTCCACCTTGGAAAGAGTCGCGACGTCGTTATCAAGATGAAAGAGGTCTTGTCCTTCAACATTACTGTTTTCAAGGGTAGTTAACCACGAGATCAATTTTAAAATAATTGTGAAAGGGCCCCAGTCGTTTCTGAAGTAGGAAGTGGATTCATTAGGAGGTAAATCGAAAGAAAAATTTACATGAAGTAGTGCTGAGAGAAAATTCTTTGATTAACGGCCAATTTCAACAGTGTTCAGTATTATACACATCTCTTATCTTCGGAAAAATACAAAGTATAATCTAAAAAGAATCCATTTTCAACAACTCATCAAAATATATCATTTCACCGAAAATCGCCTGATTGAAACATTCATGTCTTCGAAATTATCATCCCCTCAAGTCTAATGAGATAGAATTTCACTCATGTATCTTGAGGATAGCTATAAAACACGCATTATTATTTTATAAAAGACAAAACCTATCTAGCCTATCTCAGTCCATCAGAAGTATTTTTCATTGAGGGTTGGCTTAAAGAAGGAAAAAACCCTTTTAACTTTTTCACTGCATAGACATAAGATGAGCATGCACCTCATATCCCATGGAGAGTATTATATTTCGTGAATTTTCCCCATTTTGTTTACCTCTAGAGGCTCTAGATTCAGCTGCCACTATCTTTACGAATTAGATAAACTCCGTAATATTCACGATGCCCTAGGTTCATTGATTTTGCGATATGGGTATCAACCCTTTATTCAATCAACCCTGAAACAACCCCAACTGGCATCAAATCCTTCCAACCTCTCGGAATTGATTCGAAAGATCAGATAGAAACTCACGGATTTAAGGGCGCTGTTTTACGGATCTGGAAAGAAATCTGGCCAGGAGGGCATACTAATATGGGGCAAGGTAGTAAAATCACCCGAGATATGACCAATTCCCCAATTTTGACGTTGGGTCAGGCCTGCGTGGGCATCACGGGAATTTCTAGATTTTTTATCGGAATTGATATGGAGGATACGTGGTCTTTTGAATAAATAAGGAAAGACATCGATAGAATCCTTTTGGGAGAGGAAGGTTTTTTTTATTGGTTCACTGAATGGATTGATTTATTAATTCATTGCTGGATAAACTCCTACAATAACAATAAGGCAATCACCCCGGAAAAATGAATATATCACGTATTATTTTACCAATTCTTCCTCGCACAAAATTGTCACTTATGTTCTGTCTCAGGTAATGTAACTTCAGGCATTATTTCCACTGAAAAATCATGAAGATTGGTAAATAAGACAACTTTCAATAGGAGTTTCCCTTCAAAGGAAATTATCCTCTGAGGGCTCGCTGTGAAATCGTCACAAGTGGATATCCATTAAGGGGTTGAAAGTTACTGTGAAACTTTTTCAATTTTGTTCTGAAAGTTGTTGTAATTGGCGATTAATCAGGAACTCCAAGATGAACGAAGAATTCAGCAATTTGTCGCTGTTGCCTGCTATAGGAAAGGAAAGACTGTTATAAGTCGGTCAAGACGAGCGACCAAATGAATTATAGTGCTTTGATGACAATCAATTTCAGATAAAATTACTTCTCCAATAGATAAATATAATTTCATTCCCAACAGAACGAAGAACTTGTGTTGTGTTTTCAAGGAACTGAATATTATCTCAGTAAGTATGAATGGTATTGAATACTAGTATGGTCAGGAGATCCATCTTGTAATTAGATCCACTTTTGATAATAAGTAATAGGTTATACCCTCCTGAAATGACATATTTGCTACTCTGTCTGAAAATAAGGATGTTCCATTACTATCCTAGTATATGGAGTGCATAGAATTTGTTTTGAAGATTCTAGAAAACCAAACAGTTGATGATGATAGAGAATTGCACTCCAGAGCGCTCTTCGAAGTCAACTCGAAAATGAATAGTGGAAAAACAAAAAATTTTTTTTTCTCCTAAACAGGGCCAGATATTCAAAATTTTGGTATGAAAATATAGGTTTTCGAACACACTGTATCTATTGCGAGTATTTTCGAACGCCTATCTTCCTTTGTTTAGATTTCCATCTTGGAAATGACATTTTTCAAAAATTGCAATTTTCAATCTGCGATATCTCCTGTTATATTCGTCTTATCGAATTGGGATTTCCGGTTATATAATCAGCGATGCCTAGGCTCCCACCCCAGCACAAAAACTCGGTTTCGAAAATCTCGATTTTTTGGGTCAAAAATGAGCAAGGGGTTAGACCCCCCTAAAATGACCTATTTGCTACTCTGTCTGAAAATAAGGATGTTCCATTACTATCCTAGGATATTGAGTGCATAGAATTTGTTTTGAAGATTCTAGAAAACCAAACAGTTGATAATTCAATAGAGAATTCCACTCCAGAGAGCTCTTCGAAGTCAACAAGAAAATGAAATGTGGAAAAACAAAAAAAATTATTTTCTCCTAAACAGGGCCAGATATTCGAAATTTTAGTATGAAAATATAGGTTTTCGAACACGCTGAATCTATTGCGAGTATTTTCGAAAGCCTATCTTCCTTCGTTTAGATTTTCATCTTGGAAATAGCATTTTTCAAAAATTTGCAAATTTCAATCTGCGATATCTCCTGTTATATTCGTCTGATCGAATTGGGATTTCCGGTTATATAATCAGCGATGCCTAGGCTTCCACCCTAGCACAAAAACTCGATTTCGAAAATCTCGATTTTTTGGGTCAAAAATGAGCAAGGGGTTAGACCCCCCTAAAATGACCTATTTGCTACTCTGTCTGAAAATCAGAGTGTTCCATTACTATCCTAGGATTTGGAGTGCAGAGAATTGGTTTCGAAGATTCTGGAAAATAAAACAGTTTATCATTCAATAGAGAATTGCACTCCAGAGAGCTCTTCGAAGTTAACTCGAAAATGAAAAGTGGAAAAACAAAAAAAATTATTTTCTCCTAAACAGGGCCAGATATTCAAAATTTTGGTATGAAAATATAGGTTTTCGAACACGCTGAATCTATTGCGAGTATTTTCGAAAGCCTATCTTCCCTCGTTTAGATTTTCATCTTGGAAATGGAATTTTTCAAAAATTTGCAAATTTCAATCTGCGATATCTCCTGTTATATTCGTCTGATCGAATTGGGATTTCCGGTTATATAATCAGCGATGCCTAGGCTTCCACCCTAGCATAAAAACTCGATTTCGAAAATCTCGATTTTTTGGGTCAAAAATGAGCAAGGGGTTAGACCCCCCTAAAATGACCTATTTGCTTCTCTGTCTGAAAATAGGGATGTTCCATTACTATCCTAGGATATTGAGTGCATAGAATTCGTTTCGAAGATTCTAGAAAACCAAACAGTTGATGATTCAATAGAGAATTGCACTCCAGAGAGCTCTTCGAAGTCAACTCGAAAATGAAAAGTGAAAAAACAAAAAAAATTATTTTCTCCTAAACAGGGCCAGATATTCGAAATTTTGGTATGAAAATATAGGTTTTCGAACACGCTGCATCTATTGCGAGTATTTTCGAAAGCCTATCTTCCTTCGTTTAGATTTTCATCTTTGAAATGGCATTTTTCAAGAATTTGCAAATTTCAATCTGCGATATCTCCTGTTATATTCATCTGATCGAATTGGGATTTCCGGTTATATAATCAGCGATGCCTAGGCTTCTACCCTAGCACAAAAACTCGATTTTGAAAATCTCGATTTTTTGGGTCAAAAATGAGCAAGGGGTTAGACCCCCCTAAAACGACCTATTTGCTACTCTGTCTGAAAATAAGGATGTTCCATTACTATCCTAGGATATTGAGTGCATGGAACTTGTTTTGAAGATTTTTGAAAACCAAACAGTTGATGATTCAATAGAGAATTGCACTCCAGAGAGCTCTTCGAAGTCAACTCGAAAATGAAAAGTGGAAAAACAAAAAAAATTATTTTCTCCTAAACAGGGCCAGATATTCAAAATTTTGGTATGAAAATATAGGTTTTCGAACACGCTGAATCTATTGCGAGTATTTTCGAAAGCCTATCTTTTTTCGTTTAGATTTTCATCTTGGAAATGGCATTTTTAAAAAATTTAAATCTGCGATATCTCCTATTATATTCGTCTGATCGAATTGGGATTTCCAGTTATATAATCAGTGATGCCTAGGCTTCCACCCTAGCATAAAAACTCGATTTCGAAAATCTGAATTTTTTGGGTCAAAAATGAGCAAGGGGTTAGACCCCCCTGAAATGACCTATTTGCTACTCTGTCTGAAAATAAGGATGTTCCATTACTATCCTAGGATATTGAGTGCATAGAATTCGTTTCGAAGATTCTAGAAAACCAAACAGTTGATGCTCCAATAGAGAAGTGCACTCCAGAGAGCTCTCCGAAGTCAACTCGAAGTTGAAAAGTGAAAAAAAAAAAAAATTATTTTCTCCTAAACAGGGCCAGATATTCGAAATTTTGGTATTAAAATATAGGTTTTCGAACACGCTGAATCTATTGCGAGTATTTTCGAAAGCCTATCTTCCTCCGTTTAGATTTTCATCTTGGAAATGGCATTTTTCAAAAATTTGCAAATTTCAATCTGCGATATCTCCTGTTATATTCATCTGATCGAATTGGGTTTTCCGGTTGTATAATCAGCGATGCCTAGACTTCCACCCTAGCATAAAAACTCGATTTCGAAAATCTCGATTTTTTGGGTCAAAAATGAGCAAGGGGTTAGACCCCCCTGAAATGACCTATTTGCTACTCTGTCTGAAAATAAGGATGTTCCATTACTATCCTAGAATATTGAGTACATAGAATTCGTTTCGAAGATTCTTGAAAACCAAACAGTTGATGATTCAATAGAGAATTGCACTCCAGAGAGCTCTTCGAAGTCAACTCGAAAATGAAAAGTGGAAAAACAAAAAAAATTATTTTCTCCTAAACAGGGCCAGATATTCGAAATTTTGGTATGAAAATATAGGTTTTCGAACACGCTGAATCTATTGCGAGTATTTTCGAAAGCCTATCTTCCTTCGTTTAGATTTTCATCTTGGAAATGGCATTTTTAAAAAATTTGCAAATTTCAATCTGCGATATCTCCTGTTATATTCGTCTGATCGAATTGGGATCTCCGGTTATATAATCAGCGATGCCTAGGCTTCCACCCTAGCACAAAAAATCGATTTCGAAAATCTCGATTTTTTGGGTCAAAAATGAGCAAGGGGTTAGACCCCCCTAAAATGACCTATTTGCTTCTCTCTCTGAAAATAGGGATGTTCCATTGCTATCCTAGGATATTGAGTGCATAGAATTCGTTTCGAAGATTCTAGAAAACCAAACAGTTGATGATTCAATAGAGAATTGCACTCCAGAGAGCTCTTCGAAGTCAACTCGAAAATGAAAAGTGAAAAAACAAAAAAAATTATTTTCTCCTAAACAGGGCCAGATATTCGAAATTTTGGTATGAAAATATAGGTTTTCGAACACGCTGCATCTATTGCGAGTATTTTCGAAAGCCTATCTTCCTTCGTTTAGATTTTCATCTTGGAAATGGCATTTTTCAAAAATTTGCAAATTTCAATCTGCGATATCTCCTGTTATATTGATCTGATCGAATTGGGATTTCCGGTTATATAATCAGCGATGCCTAGGCTTCTACCCTAGCACAAAAACTCGATTTTGAAAATCTCGATTTTTTGGGTCAAAAATGAGCAAGGGGTTAGACCCCCCTAAAACGACCTATTTGCTACTCTGTCTGAAAATAAGGATGTTCCATTACTATCCTAGGATATTGAGTGCATGGAATTTGTTTTGAAGATTTTTGAAAACCAAACAGTTGATGATTCAATAGAGAATTGCACTCCAGAGAGCTCTTCGAAGTCAACTCGAAAATGAAAAGTGGAAAAACAAAAAAAATTATTTTCTCCTAAACAGGGCCAGATATTCAAAATTTTGGTATGAAAATATAGGTTTTCGAACACGCTGAATCTATTGCGAGTATTTTCGAAAGCCTATCTTCCTTCGTTTAGATTTTCATCTTGGAAATGGCATTTTTCAAAAATTTGCAAATTTCAATCTGCGATATCTTCTATTATATTCGTCTGATCGAATTGGGATTTCCAGTTATATAATCAGCGATGCCTAGGCTTCCACCCTAGCATAAAAACTCGATTTCGAAAATCTCGATTTTTTGGGTCAAAAATGAGCAAGGGGTTAGACCCCCCTGAAATGACCTATTTGCTACTCTGTTTGAAAATAAGGATGTTCCATTACTATCCTAGGATATTGAGTGCATAGAATTCGTTTCGAAGATTCTAGAAAACCAAACAGTTGATGCTCCAATAGAGAAGTGCACTCCAGAGAGCTCTCCGAAGTCAACTCGAAAATGAAAAGTGAAAAAACAAAAAAAATTATTTTCTCTCAAACAGGGCCAGATATTCGAAATTTTGGTATGAAAATATGGGTTTTCGAACACGCTGAATCTATTGCGAGTATTTTCGAAAGCCTATCTTCCTTCGTTTAGATTTTCATATTGGAAATGGCATTTTTCAAAAATTTGCAAATTTCAATCTGCGATATCTCCTGTTATATTCATCTGATCGAATTGGGTTTTCCGCTTATATAATCAGCGATGCCTAGGCTTCCACCCTAGCATAAAAACTCGATTTCGAAAATCTCGATTTTTTGGGTCAAAAATGAGCAAGGGGTTAGACCCCCCTGAAATGACCTATTTGCTACTCTGTCTGAATATAAGGATGTTCCATTACTATCCTGGGATATTGAGTGCATAGAATTCGTTTCGAAGATTTTTGAAAACCAAACAGTTGATGATTCAATAGAGAATTGCACTCCAGAGAGCTCTTCGAAGTCAACTCGAAAATGAAAAGTGAAAAAACAAAAAAAATTATTTTCTCCTAAACAGGGCCAGATATTCGAAATTTTGGTATGAAAATATAGGTTTTTTAACACGCTGAATCTATTGCGAGTATTTTCGAAAGCCTATCTTCCTTCGTTTAGATTTTCATCTTTGAAATGGCATTTTTCAAAAATTTGCAAATTTCAATCTGCGATATCTCCTATTATATTCGTCTGATCGAATTGGGATCTCCGGTTATATAATCAGCGATGCCTAGGCTTCCACCCTAGCACAAAAACTCGATTTCGAAAATCTCGATTTTTTGGGTCAAAAATGAGCAAGTGGTTAGACCCCCCTAAAATGACCTATTTGCTACTCTGTCTGAAAATGAGGATGTTCCATTACTATCCTAGGATATTGAGTACATAGAATTCGTTTCGAACATTCTAGAAAACCAAACAGTTGATGATTCAATAGAGAATTGCATTCCAGAGAGCTCTTCGAAGTCAACTCGAAAATGAAAAGTGGAAAAACAAAAAAAAATTATTTTCTCCTAAACAGGGCCAGATATTCAAAATGTTGGTATGAAAATATAGGTTTTCGAACACGCTGAATCTATTGCGAGTATTTTCGAAAGCCTATCTTCCTTCGTTCAGATTTTCATCTTGGAAATGGCATTTTTCAAAAATTTGCCAATTTCAATCTGCGATATCTCCTGTTATATTCGTCTGATCGAATTGGGATTTCCGGTTATATAATCAGCGATGCCTAGGCTTCCACCCTAGCACAGAAACTCGATTTCGAAAATCTCGATTTTTTGGGTCAAAAATGAGCAAGGGGTTAGACCCCCCTAAAATGACCTATTTGCCACTCTGTCTGAAAATAAGGATGTTCCATTACTATCCCAGGATATTGAGTGCGTAGAATTCGTTTCGAAGATTCTAGAAAACCAAACAGTTGATGATTCAATAGAGAATTGCATTCCAGAGAGCTCTTCGAAGTCAACTCGAAAATGAAAAGTGGAAAAACAAAAAAAATTATTTTCTCCTAAACAGGGCCAGATATTCAAAATTTTGGTATGAAAATATAGGTTTTCGAACACGCTGAATCTATTGCGAGTATTTTCGAAAGCCTATCTTCCTTCGTTTAGATTTTCATCTTGGAAATGGCATTTTTCAAAAATTTGCAAATTTCAATCTGCGATATCTCCTGTTATATTCGTCTGATCGAATTGGGATTTCCGGTTATATAATCAGCGATGCCTAGGCTTCCACCCTAGCACAGAAACTCGATTTCGAAAATCTCGATTTTTTGGGTCAAAAATGAGCAAGGGGTTAGACCCCCCTAAAATGACCTATTTGCCACTCTGTCTGAAAATAAGGATGTTCCATTACTATCCCAGGATATTGAGTGCGTAGAATTCGTTTCGAAGATTCTAGAAAACCAAACAGTTGATGATTCAATAGAGAATTGCATTCCAGAGAGCTCTTCGAAGTCAACTCGAAAATGAAAAGTGGAAAAACAAAAAAAATTATTTTCTCCTAAACAGGGCCAGATATTCAAAATTTTGGTATGAAAATATAGGTTTTCGAACACGCTGAATCTATTGCGAGTATTTTCGAAAGGCTATCTTCCTTCGTTTAGATTTTCATCTTGGAAATAGCATTTTTCAAAAATTTGCAAATTTCAATCTGCGATATCTCCTGTTATATTCGTCTGATCGAATTGAAATTTCCGGTTATATAATCAGCGTTGCCTAGGCTTCTACCCTAGCACAAAAACTCGATTTCGAAAATCTCGATTTTTTGGGTCAAAAATGAGCAAGGGGTTAAACCCCCCTAAAATGACCTATTTGCTACTCTGTCTGAAAATCAGGATGTTCCATTACTATCCTAGGATATGGAATGCATAGAATTTGTTCCGGGGATTCTGGAAAATCAAACAGTTGATGCTTCAATAGAGAATTGCACTCCAGAGAGTTCTTCGAAGTCAACTCGAAAATGAAATGTGGAAAAATAAAAAAATTGATACATCTAATGGCCTCAAGACGTCTTGAATGAACTGTTATCTCATATTCGCAAAATGTCCAGGCACTCAAGCTTAAGCTTAGGTCAAACTCGTGGTTGAGTTCAACTCGACAATAGAATGGTTTCGATATTCAGTCCGATGTTGTTGGGATGTTACCAAAATTGCTTCATTGCAATTTATTTATAGAATATTTATTATATTATACATAAACGGAACTGAACGTGATGGCTATTGTTTTGGGCTTATCTTGTTGACTGAAACTGGACAGGTATAAATATTTCTCCTATAATTATAATCCTACCTTATTTTGTTATTATAAATACCCATAACCTTGATACGTTCTTCAGATCAATGGTTCCAAACAACTCGAGTGCCTCATTTGAAAAATTTACTGATTTTGTTTGTTCTTGTGAACACGTACAAAGATAATATGTGCATGATTCGAAGAACGAGTACCAGTAAGTCGTCGTACATGAACTCCTCAAAGAATCAGCTGGATCTGGCTGCAGGGCATTCATTGAAAGTGTTGCGCTATTGATTTTGTTGCCTTGTTTCATTAGTTGGCTTTTGATAAATCGGAAAAAATCGTGTTTATGTTCATCTAACCAAACAGGTTTCTAGAATATCACCTGGAAATCTTTTATGTTAATATGATCCATTAAATATTTCAGATAGGCAAAGTAGGTTGAATCGAGATCCGAGCAAACACGACTTAAACTTAGTCAATTTCGAGATGCCATAAAATCTGATATTCTAGTTTTCACAATCAAGAGGCTTTCGTTCAAAGTGAGTACTTTTTCTCACCTATTCTCGTGTTCGAGTATGGCTATTGTGGATAAAGCAATCTGGGAGAAACCAGAAGAAGATGAGAAGATAGAGTTCTTGGGTGAGTGCCATTTTCGTAGCCCTTCAAGTAATCATTATTTCCTCGAAAATTGACAGAGTGGATAGGAAAGAAGAAACACAAAATTTTTATTTGATTAAAGTTAAAGTATAACTAACAATGAACAAAGTTCCATCTATTAACATATTGAAATTATAACGGTCTTGTTGAAAGACAAAACTACTGGTACCTACTTATAGTGGTGCCTCCAAGAGGTTTTCATTAAAATTGATTCATGTCTATTTAGGATTGACTGCCAATATATGAGTCACGACTTCTTCTTGTGATACAATATGATACAATAAATTTCTTAATTTGTTCCATGAAACCAAGAACATAAACAACAACACAAACATAGGTATTCGCTATTTTCCATAGCCACCTAAGACAGTCAATAATTATTGTTGGAATGATGAATTAGTTGAATTTATTCGTTTATTTCTAAAAGCACCGCAGTGACAACTTTGCGGACATCAGAAAATATAATCTTTTGGGCGTTCAACATATGAGTTTTTTTCGAAGCCCAACCTTTTCATGTCAGAAATCGTCAGATCGTGCTCCAAAATTGTACGAGAATTATTTTGATGACAGTCTTGTCGTTGATGGTATAATTTTTTTATTGTTCTCTACGGTTCAATAATGACAAACAAATTTTACCTTGAGGATCTAATTTTGATAATCACACAATATAGCATTTATGTTTGTACGGATATTGTATATCAGAAAGAATTACATGATTCAATGCAGAACTTGAAGGTAGTTCTATTTTTACAATTCTGAAAGGTACATATATTATATTTGTTGTATTCGAGAGCCGACACTATTTAATATGGTGATATACCTAAGCTTACAACAATTTAATTGAAACATAATGAATGATAAAGATCCACAAGGTAAGTTCATACTCATTTTTTTCTCCCTAAACTTATTTTGTAATCTGGATTTTAATGACAAAGTGAGTTATTGTTCCACTATTTGAGAGTATGAAGGAGAGAGAGAGAGAGTATTGTGTATATAAAAAAGCGTATTCTAGAGTTTTAACTAGAGCATCATATAAAAACAAAATAAATTATTACCTAGATAACTTACTCAAAATATTTTATTTGATATCACCGAAATTATATTATTAATTAATAAAAAATCTAAACCTCTGAGCAGTTATCATTCAATCTCATTTATAAACATTCAATTGCACCATTTTGAATATTACATCAAATAATCGATTGTTTATTTTTGCTATTTATGTTATATGTTTTATATTTTATCAGATACATTATGAGCACCGCATTTAATGTTTCCATATTGAAATTTCCTATCTATGGTACCAAATTACGAACCATGAAGTTTTAGGCTTTAATATCCAAAGAAGAATTTGAAATCTCATCCAATAATTTCAAATTTAGACGATAAAATAATTGTCTCGTGCTAAAGAGGATCTCAGAAGAGAAACATTCTATAGAACAGAAACTTTTGTGTTTCTTCTGAAAATTTTATAGATATTTCCTCTTACACTGAGCACCCACATGAAGAAAAACCTGTAAAATTTCGTTTAGAGAATGTTTATGCCACATTTTCTGTTGTTTTTCACGTAGAATCTGTATCGATCAATTTTTATTCAATATACCTAACTCTCATTAACTTAAATATGAATTAGTTTGAAGAAATTAAGTACCTTCTAGTTGATCTGATTACCTTACCTTGCATTTTCAGAACAAAAGCCTGCAGATTTCGAGACAGCTGTTTCTGCCACTAGTTTCGGAAAGTTCAATTGGTTTCTGATATGTGTTGCGATTCCAGTAAGCTGGGCTAACCTTTTCGAGACCACTACTATGTCTTATGTCTTTCCAGCAGCCCAGTGCGATCTGAATTTAACCTTAGAGGATAAAGGAATGCTCAACGCAGCCGTGTATTGTGGTAAGAAAGTTGGAAACACATTTGAGGTATAGATAAAAAGAAAGCATGCCTCGTCAAGCATTATCCAGCATGAGTTGAAGACTCGGATCAATTCCTCAAAAGAATTCGATGTATACAGCTGTGCGTTATAATCTGATCATTTTTTAGGAACTATAACTAGCGCCTTCTTTTGGGGATTCTTTTTCGATACTTTCGGCAGGAGGAAATTGCTGATGATTGGTTACTTTTTGGATGCTGCCTTAGTAACCTTTAGTGCATTTGCACCCAACAAACATTTCCTGATGATATTGAAATTTTTTGGTGGTTTCATGTAAGCGTTCGATCCTTCACGACCGTAAAAACATTCCAATTTTGAATATTTCAGTATAAGTGGACCCTATGCTGCTGCTCCTACGTATTTATCCGAACTTCATGCTGCCAAATATCGCTCCAGAATGCCTCTCTTACTAGGGGTTGGGATGTCTCTTGGTAGTATGTTTCTTCCTTTATTGGCCGCTGTGATACTCCCTTTAAATTTCAAATTTTTCCTGGTGAGCAATATGGGTAAGTTGAAGCAAGATATAATATTTTCAATTTTGCTCTTCACCTCTATCATTGGTACCAGAAGACTCCATTCATGGGCTAACGTTTTACTACTACCACCCTTAAATGTTCACTCATTGAACCTGAAAATTGATGTTAGATATTCTCCACATCAACTTTTTCAGCTTTCAATTCTTGGGGCCTATATCTCCTGATCAATGCTGTTCCTGCCCTGCTTAGTGCAATTATATTCGTTTTTCTGCCTGAAAGTCCGAAATTTCTGATGTCTATGGGAAGGAATAGTGAGGCCCTAGACGTTTTTCAGATGATGTACAGAATCAACACTGGAAATCCCATAGAGATGTATCCTGTGAGTGTACTTCAAAAATAAAATATTAAGGAGAAATTGATATACAGAGTGAGTAGAAAAAACGCTCACAATTCATGTCTTCCGTGATCTCATTTAAGATTGAGGAGTTGTCTATGCTATAGGGTTGAAGGATATTTAAGTTTTTTTTTTAATGGCAATACTCTTTGCTTTTTTTCACACTTTTGGTGTTGTTTGGTAACTTATTGAATTCGGTGTTTACCTTTATTTTGTATCAGGTGAAGACTTTAGTTCAAGAAACGAAAGAAAAGGAAGATCCAATGATAAGAAAGAGTTTCATGGAAAATTTGAAGAATGGTTGTGGTCAGATTAGGCCCTTATTCAGTTTTCCACATCTACCCTTATTACTTCTAGTTTGTGGCCTTCAAGGTTTCCAACTCATGAGGTGAAGGTTTAAGGCGTGTAAACGACTAAAATAATGATAGCTTTTTTTCAGTCTGAGCACTCTGCGCTTATGGATGCCCCAACTCTTTCAAGCCATAACTGACTACAAGTATCTCAACAATGGGACATCGTCCAGCTTATGTCAGATGCTTAGTGTTATTCGTCCTACCAAAGGAAAAACCGAAGAATGCTTTGTAGTGAGTAACTTGAACAGAAGAAAATCAGTTCGATAGTCATTTTCAAATACTAAAAGGCATTCCTATGGTTCGAGTTTTATTGGTTTGGACAGCTTTCTGGAGTGCTTGTTTTGCACAAATTTCCGAAAATGTTCAATCTTTAAGAGGTTGAGACTTCAATTTCCCATAATTTTTTTGTATATAACTCTTCTTTCCGTCATTCTTTTCCGAAAAAACAAGAATATCAAGTGAACAACCCCTGGTACCTGATCAAAATAAACACCTTGAATCGAATGATCCTTATTCATTGCTGAGTGTTTTTCTGAATGTGTATGGTAACTCAATTTATTCAGTCTGGATTGGAAGTTGTTAATTCATTTCAAATTTGTAGAATTTCGACAATCTAGAAGTTTATCTGAAATCGGCTGTGGCTTCCTCCATGCTTCTCATCGGATATCTACTTGCTGGAAGTTTGATCAATGCAGTTGGACAAAAAAGGTTGTTGAGTAAGTATGTGTGTTCCAATGAATTCTTGAACCATTCTCAGAACTGATTTGTTTATGCATTTATTCTCCAGATGTCATAAGCATTGTGTCCAGTTGCGCAGCTGTTGGCTTGTATCTAGCTCCTAATAGCGAGTCAGTCACCATAGCAATATCAGCCTTCAAAATGTTTGCTGGGGTTGGAACCAATGTTATCATTGTTATTATTGTGAACTTCTTCCCAACAACGTTGAGGTGAGCTTCATTTTACTCTTGAGGCGCTTTCTCAGAGTTTCTCACTGAGACCCTTACAATTCTCTATTTGTATGGATAACTAACCTTCGTTTTTGTTCTCGCTGTCGTTGGCTATGGAAGAAGACATTTTTACTGTTGTGATTGTAGGAAGGAAACCTTTTTTTTTCAGTAAAACGATCTACAGAGGTTAGGTGGACCATGCTCCACTATACAACTTGCAATCCTGTTAACGACGGGTTGGGGTTAGGAAAAAGTAGATGGTAGTTTCTGATTGGCCTAGAACTGTCTCTGGCGACAGTGTGGAGTTCTGAGAATGCGCCTCGAAATTAGTGCTACTGTAAGATGAGGCGCAGGTCAGAGATGTCACTGAATTTCTGCAAAGTACTGGTCTGACTTGCGCAGGCTCTGTGACGAGTCACTTGACAGAAATTCAGCGTGAGCTACACTGTGACATGGACCTGAGTCTCATTTGAAAAATTTTTCACCCCACACTTTACTATTATTATCAGCTATTGTTTATACATTCTCTGTTGTCAGAACTATGGCGGTATCTTTGTCAATGATGACTGGAAGGGGAGCTGCCATGTTTGGTAACTTGATATTTCCGTATTTGCTTAGAATAGGATGTGCCCCTCCCTTCCTGACCATCGCTGGACAAGCTTTTGGTGGGTATGTCTCTAGAATGTTTATAAATTTCATAATTTCTTTCATATTTCAGCTCTTTTTTTTCTTTCACTGATGTTGCCGAAAGAGAGGAGCAGTTTCATTTGAAGACTGATTGTATTTTTTATTTTTCAATAAAATTTATGCTTAATTCTCTGGTTTGATGATTACGTATTGCATGACTCCTGATTATAAAACGAAAATTGATTAATTTGAAATGAAAATTAACCTGTACTAACATTTTCTTTCAAAATGGCTCTCTGCATGCATTTCACAACTTGATTTTTTATTTCTTTTGAAGTTCTGACAAAGTTGTGTCGATTGTTTTCTCTCCTTAATAGAAAAAAATTTGAAGGAATGAGAGGCTTTTGGAGTGATGGAAATTATGTGAAATTAAATGAAAAAACTCAATTTATGTTCATGGCACCGCGAATGCTTAATAACTATATCCCCAAGAACCGTTTATAATAAATCATCCGCAGTCGCTCGCTAGCAAACTTTCTTGTAAATTATATTTCCTACGTGCCACCATTATCTGAAAAATATGAAATATTCTATGGCGAACTCTAACGGAAAGTCTCTCATGTAAGCTGTTTGGTATTTATGCGAAAAATTTATGATTTTAGGGGGTTTCAGACGACAAAATTCGTGAGTGTTGGATATAGTTTTGATTGCAGCATGCTTCAAAATATATTCGTTGGATTGTTAAATTGGCCCAGCTGGATATTTTCCAGGAAAATGGGAAGAATTGTTAAGTTGTTTCAATTCGTTGTGAATTATTCATTTCTCTTGGAAATGTTCAGTGAAATCATATTCATATCGTAACATAGAAGGTTGAATGTGTGACTTTTTGAATAGGCCATCGAACTACCTTTGAAACAAGGTGTCATTTGAGAACTCTTTATGAGGTTATATTAAAATTGATTATGAAAATTCTGCTGGATATTTCTTCAGAGTGAGTGTAATATGAATAAAATGATTTTATTTAAGTTATATATATTTCAGCTAATAAATGAAATTCTATGAACGGATACTTCTGATAATTTGTATCATAGAGATGGAGATTCATTGAGAGTGAATAATTTTGAGGTCAATGGTTTCATAGAAATCTGTCGAAAATTCAAATGTCACTGAAATGGTGATTTTTGCTTTGAGTAGCAAAGTAATATTTTATACCATTCCTATTTAAAATAAGGACGTTTTTTTCTTTCCACCCATAGTAAAATACATGAAAAAAGATGAATATACTGTCCAATTTCCAGTAAAAAAGTTCCTGTAGAAAGTTTTTATCCTTTTTAAATATTTTAGAGAATAAAGAAGTTATGGCACATTCTCGAAATCAAATAAATATTGAAATTTGGTTATATCTTCAAGACAAATGCAGATATCGTGAAACGGTTTCCACTAATGGACCTTTCACGAAAATCAAACACTTTCAACGTTTTTCTATCTGGTCTTGGAGTACCAGAAGCAGCCAAAATCAAGCAATTTGGGATACCCTGTAGATCTTCGAACATAGGTCCAGAATTGAACAAACGTAATTTAACTTTTCATCGTGATCATACTACGAAACACGTTTCGAATTATTTCTCCTTATCCCACTTCAGAAACACCCACCTTTAAGCCTTCATCCGGCAAAATTTACGTTGCCGTTTGAATACGAAATCTGGACACATAAATCTCGATGCTAATGTCACCAAATTTTTTTCTAGTCCACCGGGAGAGACGGGGAGCAACGATAATTAGAATTATTCAAATAATTTGCCACCCCCGATGGAGCGAAGGCAAAGAATTAATAAAATAATTCCGTTTGAGTGTAAATAATGAGGACCGACGATGAGAATTTTAATTTATTTAAACAGTATTCAGTCCAAGTTCGAGAGCGTCATTCTCGGCGTAGAATTGATTAGGAGCGAGAGCGACTATTTTCCGATTTGGAAATTTGCATTTGAGTGGTGTTCTTCCCGCTGTTTAGCAGAACGAGAGGGTTGTCCTCGCCAACAATGGAAAAGAATAGTTTTAATTGAAGGATAACAGTTCAGTGAAATCGAATGGGGGCTTGTTGAGAACAATTCCTCAAATCCTCATTCATAATCTGAAAGACTATACGGGCTGTTTCGTGATCGAATAAAGATTCAATTCTATACTGTGTAATAAATGGAATTTTCAAATTGAAAATATGGGAAATTCTAGACTTGAGTAACAGGGCGAAAAATTAAATGAAGAGAAAATTGGAAGTCTTAAGTCTCGGTAAAACAAGTACTGCTTGGTCCTCCAGGAGCTCGTCTCAAGCATCCTACTCTTTGACAAGACTATTGATGAAGTTATGAGGAAGAAGAAGCAGGTTAAGCAACAAATACCACATGGTTTTTCAATGCCACCATCCGCAGCCTACTAAAATTAATCAATTAGAGAGGAAAAGAGTTTGAATGAACCAAAAAAGAATATAACTACTCAAAATAACAGACTCTACACATACAACACAAACAAAAAGCCACGACTAAAGAGAAATTTATACCCCATTCTTATCAATTGTTGAGGAGTGTACTTATAAACAGTTACCTTTAAAAATACCCAGTATTGCGTACATCGAATCCACATGATTTAATACTCCCACCTCCACAATTGACTCTCCCACGCTAGAGACCTTGAAGAGCTTATTGAAATAACTTCTCACTCGCTGATAACGAGACGCTCTTATGTTGAAAATTCGCTGCAGAATCCCAGACGTCTGTAGTTCTTGCCAGTAAACAACCCGGAATAATTCCCAAGAAAAAGTAGGGAGTTGAAAATGGGTGCAGCGTGCAGGCTTTGAATATTTTATACAGCCTCTCAGATGTGGGAAAAGTTTTGAGAAAATCATCACGATGTGTCGGGAACAAGAAAGAGGATTTAACTTGATGTGTTTCGAGTCGTTGACTGAGGACATTTTCGGAAGGAAGAACATAATAATACGATTCAATTAAATAGTCCTAAATATGACTTATGAAGACGTCGGAGGAATAGATATTTGTGTGTTTTGTTAGCATGATTAGAGATTATGATACAGAAGTTTTTCTAGAAGATACAGTTGATATTTCAGTAATCTCAATTTCAATTTATACCGTAAAAATTTCATAAGACATTCAAAAGATCCTAATTATCTAACAAGATTACGAGAAAATGGTAATTTGCAATTCGGTGACCGAAAAGAGTCCCTAGAAGTTCTCATATAGAAAAAAATATGTTGACATATTGTGCGGAAGGAAAATTCGTTTTTTTTTATTTAGGTTTTTATTTATTTAAATAAAAAGTGGATCGCAAATGCAATGGGTTTAAATCTTAAATCTAGAAATGATACTCAACTGTATGTTATTGTTTATTTTTGATATATCAATTAATAGATATGAATCAAAAGTTAACCTTAAAAATAACTACTAATCACAATATTTGCTTAAAACTTATTTATGATTGTCAGAAGCCTTCAGACTTGGGGTCGATAAGACTTCAAAGGACTCTGGAAACTGTACTTAAGTATTCCTTCTCCATGGTCTAGGCGTTGGTCTGGGATGTGGTCTTGGTCGGGGCTCTGGTCTCGGTCTGGGTCTTGGTGCTGGTCCTGGCCTGGGACCAGGCTTCGGTCTTGGTTCTGGCCGTGGTCTAGGTTGTGGTCTGGGTCCTGGACGAGGTCTAGGATCAGGCCTTGGTCTAGGTTCGGGTCGGGGGTGTGGTCTTGGCCTCGGTCTAGGTTCAGGTCGAGGATCTGGTCTTGGCCTTGGTCTAGGATCAGGCCTTGGTCTGGGTTCAGGTCGTGGATCTGGTCTTGGCCTTGGTCTAGGATCAGGCCTTGGTCTAGGTTCAGGGCGAGGATCTGGTCTTGGCCTTGGTCTAGGATCAGGCCTTGGTCCTGGTCTGGGTCCAGGGCGAGGTCTTGGTTCGGGCCTCGGTCTGGGCTCTGGCCTTGGTCTTGGCCTAGGACCTGGACGAGGTCTAGGTTCGGGTCTTGGTCTAGGTTCGGGTCTGGGATTGGGTCTTGGTCTGGGTCTTGGTTCCGGTCTCGGTCCTGGTCTAGGGCCGGGACGTGGTCTGGGTTCGGGTCGGGGACCGGGTCTTGGCCTGGGCCTTGGTTCTGGCCTTGGCCCTGGTCTAGGGCCAGGACGTGGCCTAGGTTCCGGCCTTGGTCTTGGTTCTGGTCGAGGATCTGGTCTAGGATCGGGTCTTGGTCTAGGCCTTGGATCTGGTCCCGGTCCTGGTCTAGGACCAGGACGTGGTCTTGGTTCAGGCCTTGATCTGTGATCGGGTTCAGGAGCTGGTCCTATTCTGGGTCCTACTGGTACAGCCGCTGTTTTGTTACCATCCTCAACTTGATAATGGTCGTAAACACTTATTGAGTCATCCGAATCATCTGGTTTTACTGCTGATACAGCTGGAAATATATTAAACGAATTAAAAGACCTACTTATTACAGTTCACTATTATTTCCTTATGAAATGAAATGAATTTTTCAAACCTTTTCATCCAATTCAAAGAAATGGAGATGTACTATCTGAATAACCTAGTGTAAAACTTACCAGTAGTTACCAATATGCATATGAACAATATTAACTTCAGCCACTTCATGGTGATTTGATAGAATAAGGTTCGATTCTTCCTTTTATATTCGGAAAATTGAGAGACCCTTAAGCCCTATCTATAGATACGTAATCAATTGATCTGATGAAATCAGATATGGAAATATCCAGATTGTTTTGAAAACAACTCCAAGTTGTGGATATGTTCCCATCATTAGTCTTGAAAGGGATTGAGATCCTATACAAAAAATGAAAAAATTAGTGTTAGAAGCAGTCGAATTTTTTCCGAAACTTATTCAAAATGTTGACAGCATCTCGATAAATGTTCAAAATTTTTTTGCCAGTCGACTACCTTAAGTTTAGTTGATGTTTTCAATCAATTCAAAGGTAATTCATTATCCAGAAATATCGAACGAAGTGCCTGATAACAGCATTTTCAAGTCTGTACATTTTCAATTGCATTAAGGATAATTTGATGCACTCGATGAGGATATTGATAAGTCTTTCATTGGATGAAGGAGATCTATAAGTTACTTGGCCGATTAGACAAAATTATCTATATATTATTATTATTTTCGCGTCAAGAGTGTTTTGGCGGAATTTTATCTCGATGCATTACCTTTTCCAACAAGGGTTTTCGTCTGAACACTCAGATAAGGTTCTGAGAATATCATGGCAATCCGTAGAAAAATGTTAACCCAAAAAATTCTCAAGGATTGCTGATAAGATTTGAAACTATCATTTCAAAATTTCGAAGATAATAAAAACTGTTTGATTCAAGGATTTTTGATTGCAATGAATAATGAATGGTTATAATCGCTGAAGGATGGGTTTATTAAACTTGGTGAAGAGGAAAACGCATTTTTCTCATTTTGATTGGCTGTGAATCAAGAAAAATGTTTTTTTTTCGAAGAAATAATTTTTCTCATTAAATAATCCCTATACTATGTACTTTATAATCCAAAGAATGAAAAAAATAATGACTTCGGGGTCTAAAAAATGTGCTCAAATCAATTCACAACTTTCGTTAATTCTGGAAAAATAATCTGACATACCTCTGAGCATGCGTACGCAGTTGTGGGTGAATTTCAGGTGAAATACCACATAAAATACCACAGCAGAAAAGCTCAGCAATTTATAATTTCCACAACCTAGTCCTTATATTTGGGCTGAATTTCAACGTAGTCTTCCGATCGTCACCATTGTGTTTGTTAAATCGGAAAGGAAACCAAATGACAATGTGAGTCCCCTGAAATCAAGAAGATCGAATCGCTCTTTATATTTCGCGCTGCAGGAAAGATGCGAGAAACCCAAAAGGCGCCCATATCAGCCCATTCATCTTCGTCTCTCGGACATTTATTGCATTTTATTGTAAAAATTCGATTAAACGGGAAAATTCTGGAGCGTCGAAGCGTTTCTCCGAGGCCAACGTACGTCTGTCAAACGCTATCATTCTTGAACGCGGACAGGTAAACAATTGACCCTTCCCCGAAGCGTCATCTACGGCATTCTTGTTTCGAGACCGTATCTCGCGTTTCGGGAGAATGATATATTTCTCTCCGATGAAACGGAGCAAAATTTATGATGGATGAAAACCTGATTGCTCCGTTTTCAATTTGAAAGCAAATTGCCTCATCATGAATGGAATCCGCCTTCTAGCAGAAAATAAACTAAATTATTTCAGACTCATAACACCCTCCAATATACATCACTAATTATAGACCGATATCTATCTTGAGCATATTTTCTAAAGTATTTGAGAGAGTCGTGTTCCACCGAATGGTTGGGTATCTTGATAGGTTCAATATACTTGATGATGCTCAACACGGTTTTAGATCGGGTCGCTCAACAGAGACAGCTGCAGTTTCCTTTGTTGATTATGTTTATGAATGCCTCGACAATGGCCTACATGTAGCAGGTTTATATTTTGACCTGTCGCGGGCATTCGATAGATTGTCTATGTTCGATAGTTCATCACTTAAGTTCATACTCGACAAATGCTACAACTTGGGTTTTCGAGGTGTTTTTTCGGATTGGCTCCGGAGCTATCTTGAGGGTAGATCAATTTTTGTTAGAGTTGGTAGCTGCGTATCTGACAAAAATTATCTGAGTCTTGGAGTACCACAAGGATCGGTCCTTGGGCCTCTTATTTTTCTGCTCTTCATCAATGATCTCCCCGTTAATTTGAGAGCAATGTTCCTGAAAGTGCTCACGTGTAGAGGCTTTTCGTCGCTAATAAGGAACTTTATGATAAGTCTGTTTGCTGATGATGTTTCGTTAGTGGTTTCAGCCCTAACATTCGATGAGCTTCAGGCTCTATGTCAGCTATTAATAGAAAGTTTCGTAACCTGGTGTCATAAAAATAACTTAATGATAAACATAAATAAAACCGAATGTATTTACTTTACAATCGGGCAAAGTGATCGTATTCTGGTGCTTGACCATTTAAATAATGTTATTTTGTCTAAGAATGATACTAAATTTCTTGACAACCACTTGAAATGGGGCTTGCACGTAGAGTCCGTATGCAAAAAGTTGAACAGTTCTTACTATGCCATGAATAGGGTTAAACACTTACTTCCGCTAGAGTCACTCATAAACATGTACTACAGTTTGGCTTATAGCCACTTATCCTACAATATTCTGCTGTGGGGAAACTGTTCGGACATTGGAAGAGCTTTTATATTACAGAAGCGAATCTTGCGATTGATATTCAGTATACCTTCACGTTCATCCTGTAGACCCATATTTACAGAGCATAGAATAGTAACCTTACCTTCCATTTTTATTTTCAAATGTCTTCTGCACGTGGAAGAAAATGAGGAAAATATTGTTCGGTTGTCTAGTTTTCATAACTATGGTACCAGAAGTGAAAGAACTCTATTTGTCCCTAAGCATAAAACAACTAAGTTTGAGATGTCTCCTTCCTATCAATGTATTAGACTTTATAATCATTTGCCTCATAGTGTTCAATCTCTCGATTCCAGAAATTTTAGAAAAACTGTTAAGAACCTTATGCTGAACAAATGTTATTATACAGTAAATGAATACCTTAATGATGTTATATTGCTTAGCTAATGTAATTTCTATTTTCCACCTTATGACTTGTCCTATACATTATAAATGTCTCAAAGGATCAATAAACGTTATTATGACTTTAGCCTTGCGGCTTTCACACTCCTCTCCAGAGGAAAATTCACTTATCCCAGATATCTCAGATATCAAAAGGATTAAGCTCTGTTGGAGCCCTTTCCAGGTTTTCGGGCTCGTGGTGGTGGTCGGGTCCGGGTCGCTCCTCGCCTCCCTGCTGTAGGTTGGATTCCTGCTCCACCCGCACTTCCTGTCGGAGCAGACGGTGTTCCTCTGAATTTCCCATGTACTTGCGTACAGTTCTCGACGTTCCCAGCAGTACCGCCTTCTGCATGACTTTATAGATATTTTCGTCCAACTGAAGCTTCCTCAAGTTCTCTAGCAGTTTCCTCGGTATCAGGCCTGTAGATGATATGACAATAGGGATGGTCTTGATATCTTTCAGCTTCCACTGTCTCCTGGTTTGTTCCTCGAGATCTCTGTACTTTGAAATTTTTTCAGTGTGCCTATCTAGAAGATTGTTATTATTTGGAATCGCCACATCGATGAATAGTGCTCTGTCCTCATCCTTATTGAGCAATATGAGGTCTGGTCTATTGTGGGTTATTTTCCGGTCTGTGAGAACCGTGCGATCCCTTGTGATGTTCATTTTCCAATACAGCATCTGGATGGTAATTGTAATAAGGAACCTTTTTCGAACTCAGAAGTTGGTGTTTCAGTGCCAATTCTTGGTGAAGAATCTTGGCAACGGCATCATGTCTATTTTTGTACTCCGTGCCCGCGAATTTCTGACATCCCCCGGTGATGTGCTGGATAGTTTCATGTGTCGCACAGCCATAACGACAGCTATCGTCCGCCACTGAGGCATCCTTGGCTATGTATTTCATGTAATTTCTTGTTGGAATCAATTGATCCTGGATGGCGAGCATGAAGCCCTCTGTCTCAGGAAACAACCTTCCGGAAGTCAACCAGTAGTTCGACGCAGATATGTCGACGTAATCATGGTTGACCTCATTCTGGTGCCTCCCATGCAGAGGTTTGCCAATCAGTTTCTGCATTTTACTTTCTGCAGAGTGTTCGACGGTTTCCAAGTGATCCTGGTGTAGCTTTTTTATTATTATTATTATTATTATTATTATAAAATCAACAAATTTTACGGTCTGAATCAAATAAGCAAACCTCCATGACTCTGAGCATGAACAGAAAACCCATTTGGTCGAGAAGGATTAGATACAGACCATATGATGATGATTTCCGCACTGCCAATAATTCGAACGTTTCCAGCGTCCCCTATTCCTGCCTGATTATTGTGATATACGATTCTTGCAATTCGAGAGTTTGGGCAAGTGAGTCAGATGGCGCTAGGGTATTCCTTCACCTACAGTGACTTTATCAAACACAGTGGCGACAATTGTGGTCTCGTTTTTCATCGTTTCAGCAAGAATATGGCGGATTTGGTGACATGACGTGACGTGAGCCCATCCGCATTCCGAATTAGAGATATAGCATTGAAATCTGTGCTTCTAAGCAGCCATATTCTTGCTAAATTTCCAATTGTCGCCACTGTGTTTGATAGAGTCACTGTACCTTCACCATTCCAACTACTGACATCGAATAAACGGTCAATTAATTCGTTTCCTTTTCGTCGAGGCATGAGTTGTGTTGCACTGACGAGGTCAAATGATACCGAACCAATGATCAGCATACGCTTTTTCTAGGCGAAATGGTATTTCCGTTGATGCTTAGAGAGTTGGTGTTGCTAGTTCTATCAAGATCGTAACATTCGATGATTTAATATCCGCGGGTGTTATGTCTGTCGTTAGGGAAGATTTCTCCTTTTTTTCTCCTCTACACGTTTCTCTAACAATTGCATTTTCAGGTGGGTAAGGTAAAACTAATTTAGTTTTGGATTTTCATCGAATATCTACCCACATAAATTGAGTATTATTATTATTTTGAATGTCTACTGTGCTCAAAGGCGTTGCTAAGCCTTCTTACTACATCTCATATTTCAGATGGTTTAACAGCATCCGGCGAAACCGTCTTTCCATTTCCCTTATTTATCACGTCGTTTTTCCGTTACGATTCCGCCCCTCTTCCCTTCCCTTCGATTTATCAATTTACCGATCATTGATTAGATTGCATTACAACTTTTTTATACAGAGTTTCCAGGCTCCTCATGATTTCCGGTGTAACTGGCTCGTTTCCGGTTTCTGGAGTTTGAATTTACGCTCACTTTCATTGCCAGACAACCAGTCGGTTGGAAACTGTAGAAGGGAAAGAGGAAAATTAAAAAGGGGTGAATTTCAGGCTTATTAACATGGGAATAAAAATGTTTATTTTACATTGATTATAAATCAATGAACGGTTTTTAATTGAATATTCGACAATGAGAAATATCTGCGAAACATTCTGAGTGAATACCTTTCTTGAAAGAAGCAACTGAGTGAAGACTATAGAATTGAAGAAGTTGTTTTGGTGCATGAGTAATGACATGGAGTCAAGAAGACGGTTGTTCCCAATAAAGCTTCACAGCAAGGGTGACAAAACCAAAGAGTATCAACAAGAGGATTCACTCTGTCATTCTGACCACTTGCGTTTTGATGACCTTGAGTGCTTCCTGGATAGTGATAGGGACGAAAATGAAAGCTAATGTTCATTCATCGCGATTTGATTGGTGCGCCTCGGAGCAAAAAGCCGTACCAAGTTTATCACTGAACTTCAATATGCAGACGACTGTTCACTTATCGCCATCAACTCAGAGGATCTACAGATAATGTTGGATACCTATAAACATATATACGAAGCTTTAGGCCTTAGACTCAATATCGACAGAACCAAAATCCTGGTTAGTCTGCCAGAAAGCGTTCAAACAGATATTAGCCTGGAGAATGAAACTATCGAGCAGTTCAAATACTTGGGAAGCTTCATAAATACTAGGGCTAACCTTGACACGGAAATACAAAACCGTATCAATTCGGCATCACGGGCATTCTGGGAGCTAAAGGACAAAGTGTTTCAAAATTACGACCTCAATCTGAAGACCAAGACAGCTGTTTATAAAGCAGTGGTCCTCCCAACGCTTCTTTACGGAAGCGAAAGCTGGACGCCCTACAGGCGACATATTAAACAGCTTGAACAAACGCAACAACGTCATCTAAGACAGATAATGCACATCAAATGATTCCACGAAGTTTCGAATGCAGAAGTCTTGCAACGCGCGAGTTGTACAACAGTTGAGATTCAAGTAACGAGGGCCCGACTCAGATGGAGCGGCCACATTCTGAGGATGCAAGACACAAGACTCCCCAAAATAGCTCATTATAGCGAATTCACTGAGGGAGACCAGAAACCAGGAGGCCAGTATAAGCGGTTTAAGGATATACTACATCAATCCCTAGAATCAGTAAATGCCAATCATAACCGGGAACAACTAGCGTTAGACAGGTCACAGTGGAGGTCTTTGGTACACAGTTATAATGGGGACTCGAGAAGGATACAGCGGCGGCCAGATCTGGTTGGTGACTATCCATGCCCGGAATGTGGTAGGATATGTAGGTCACTGTTGGGTCTCTACAGTCACAGGAGAGTACACAATACAATTGGCCCTGAAAAATTATAAGTCTGTTCGCACCTTTTTTTTTCTTTTTTTTCTTTTTTTTCTTTCCTTTTCGTTTTTTCTCTTTTTTCGTCTTTTTGTAGATTAATTCCCGGCAACGGGATACAGCAATGGATGAATGGATTGGTCGCACAGACTTGTCATTTGACTATATAGTATTCCTGGCGCATAGTATCACTCCACTTCAAGGTCCAAATCCCAGGAGTGTCAGATCTTGTCTTATAACTTCACAAAGAGAAATATGTTGTTGACACTCTTTGATACTACGCCTTTTTGTGACATCACCTGCAAGTCTGGACAATTAGATTCTCCAAAGCAGGTTGTGAAGTATTCCAAAGACAACAATCAATTTTTCTATTCATCGTGGTATTTATCAGGCTGCTTGCGTCATCATCAGGTAAATTAATACCAAATGGAAATAGTCCAGTTAATCCTGTAATAAATTTTTTATCAACAGTAATTTTATGCCAAAAATACTGGGTATTCAAGGGCATAATTCGCCTTTTCATATCGGTGCCTTAAAGGGATTCGATGTTTTTGATTTCGTTGGTCCTTGGTGCATTGAGCCGGAACTCAAACCAACCAAGCCAGGCAAAGATCAATGGATCGAACCCCATCCACCTAAATTCATTTATACCCTTCAGAATTCCTCTCTATCGAAAGCCAGAGACCACCCATAAATCGGAGTTGGCCCTCCCCGTAGTCGGACTGTAAAATCCGAACGGAATAACGAGACGGTAAATTTAACTACCGCAAAGATAAATCCTATAGACCGAAGTGTTTGCAGTGCTTAATTAAAACCTTCTTATCTTGCCCGGATTTTATTTCAACGGATCGGATATGGCTGGAACACTGGGATCCCGAGCAGATATGCTGATTTTGTTCCCTTTAGTTTCAGGCCCAGATGAAACTCCTCAGTTTTTCTTTGATGGGATTATTTGAGGAGCTTCTTCGAGTGCGTATTCCGGAAAATTCCGCAGTGGCGGACTAGATTTTAGAGAAAGGATTCTCATATGTCTATTGGATTGGTGTCGCATGCCATCCACGCCGTTGGGTCTGATCTAGGTTGAGCAACCAATAGGGAATAATCCTTCTAACGAAAATGATGTATTTTTTATGAAATATCTTTGAAACGTCTCATTTTGAAATAACCATTTCAACCGTTTCCCAAAAAAGATTATTTTAAGCACTCAAAAATGGAAATAAAAATGGGTATTTGATGTTTAAAGCGTTTTGTGAGAATTGTACAAGCTGGCAACATCGACTGAAATATGCCTTGGTAATAAAGAACAAAAAATGCATTATCTTGATGAGATAGACCAAGATGGCTGTCTATGAAGTCTGCGACGAACGAGGAAGGTCATAAAATTTTATGGGATTTTTATGGCCGGTTGCAGTTGAAGCTCGCCAGTAAGTATGCGACTGTAGATCAACAGCTGGTATTTTATAAACAAGATGATCGGACATTGTTCTTTTCATTGTCTTATATGCGCTGTTGCCAAATAGTAAACTCCGCACAAAGCGATTTAAATTATAAAACCCCATATTTGAAGGATGATTTTGAATAGTTTCCGCGGTGAATTTGAAAAAATCATGAATGAAACTCATAATTATTCAGTTTGAACTTGCATATGCGGGGATAACCCAAATTGAGGAGAATTCCCCATTATCTGCTGAGAAAGGTTGTTCTGTTACACTTCTAGTAACATCTCATGCAATCACTATCCTCTACAAATCTAAATGCGAATTTGATTTTTATGATCAGTGTATCAGTGTGAAGTGAATAACGGATATATATATATATATATATATATATATATATATTTGACATTTCGTTATTTAAGACTGATTGCCGTGTGAAAGATGATCCATACGGTGACGATGTCATTTGAAAGAAATCGAAATAAATTTATGTTTATTTTGGCATAACCATGTTTTGGCATTATTCTTTTCATTATTTGTAAGCCTTATAACGACTTTGAAAGCGAGAGTGTTTGTTGACTGCAAAATGCAATTCTTGAGTATGGAGCATATGGATGCATGCCATTATTTCTGTCATATGAAAAGAAGTGAGTTGTATAGTTGTGTGTTAGTTGGCGCTGGAGAGTGAGTCTTTGACTGGTACAAATATTTCAACAGTAGATTTTTGAGATAAAAAAAAACACTTTTTTTACCATTTTTTCTGAATCAGCTCGGTCTGAAAGATACAGGCTGTTGAAAAACCAAAAAAAATATTAATAATAAGACTAAAACGAAGTATTCTCCACACTCTAGTTCGATTTAGATCCACAGGTGCTATATTTTTCTTATTGTTTAAGCTTTTTATTTTAATTATTCTTAGGAATTCCACATATTTTTACCTTGATGCGGATCGTGAACATAACTACCCCCTCAAAAAATCGGTTGTTAACTTGTTGGGTGAGGGGTTTATGGTACAGCGTTGAATTTATGTCCCAGTCACAAATTGACTCCGTCTGTAGTTTTTTCTCCACTCCTGAGCCGGAATCCACCTAAGAATAATGTCTCAATTATCCCTATTTCGTATAAATCTTGAATGTAAACCTCTCTATCAACCCTATTCTGTGGTTTCTGACCCCCGCCGTATCGTAATCCCAGGAATTTACTTCAGAAGTATCTAGAATCAGGTGGGACCATCAATTTGTCCAGTGCCACAGCTTTTCCATTGGGATGCAGGGGACGGCTGGCATTCCATCTGACCGCTGCTGATCCGAAAGAGTTAAACAATTTATTTGGAGCTCGGCCATTCATTCCGATAAGACAAGGTTCGAAGTCCTCGGGTTTCGGCTAGGAAGGTTGAAAAACAGCGAAAGTTATTGCTGAATTCTTGTATGCTACGAGGATAATTCAGTCCTCTCCCCAAACCTTATTGTGTGTGGAAATCATTTTGAATTTCTGCTTAAAAACATGCATAAAATTAACGCACATTATGGAAATCACAAATTTATTCTACAACTGAAGGTGTTCTCAATGATAATTATTTTTATCAGAATTATGCATGCATATGTTATCCACTTTCAACGGTTTTCTTCAATACAGATGTTTTTTCCCACCAGGAATAAAAAAAGAAGATATTATCAGATTTTGAATGTATTAGCTCCATTCTAAAATCAGTTGTTCTCGATCAATTCTAGTGATCAATAGTTTTTCTTTCGTTTGATTTTCTACACTCGATCGCTATGCAAAGCGAAACACGCAATTTGACCCAAGAGGAATGTGCCCAAACGGTAGTTTTGCGAGAAGAAGGGTGGACATACACAAGCATTGCAGAAAGGTTTGGAGTTTCCCATACAAGTGTGTCCAGAATGTTGCAGCGATTCAGGGAGACAGGTATGAATGTCCGAAGACCAGGACAGGGTAGACCACGGGTAACAACTGCCATTCAAGAACGTTACTTGAGCGTTTCTTCGTTGAGACAACGGTTTGCAACCGCTCGCCTCCTTCAAATTCAGCTTGAGCAAACTCATAAGGTGCAAATTAGCACTCAGACAATAAGAAATCGCCTCAGAGAATATGATTTAAGGCCTCGTGTCGCGGCAAGAGGCCCAGCTCTTACCCCAGCCCATCGAAGGGCGCGTTTGGATTTTGCGAGAGAGCATATCCATTGGGAAGAGGCCGATTGGGAAAGAGTTCTCTTCACAGATCAGTCTAGATTCTGCCTCTACCATTGTGATCGACGTTTCCTTGTATACAGACGTCCACGTGAAAGATATGCTCAGTGCAATTTCCTGAATACTACTGGTTTCAGGGGAGGATCGATTATGGTATGGGGTGGAATATATTTGACTGCTCGCACAGACCTAGTGGTCGTTGATAATGGAGCTATGAATGCTGATAAGTATATAAGGAACATTCTTGAAGAGCATGTAGTGCCATTTGCCCCATACATTGGTGAAAATTTCATTTTTATGGACGATAATGCCAGACCCAATCGTGCGCGCATCGTTCAGGAGTACCTTGAAGAAGTTGAAGTCTCTCGAATGGAATGGCCAGCAAGAAGTCCAGATCTCAATCCGATTGAGCAGGTTTGAGACAACCTCAATAGAAGGCTGAGAAGTTCAGAAAATCATCCAGCTACTCTTAATGACTTAGGAATCCAACTCGGAGAAATCTGGGAAGGATTAGATCAGAACATTTTAAGATCACTCATTTTGAGTATGAACCGTCGTTGCCGAGCTGTAATTAACACAAGGGGTGGAAATATCAAGTATTAAATCACTTATCAGCATTTCAGTGTTTTGAAAATTGTTCATTCCTCTTCTTTCACATAAGATTCGGTGAAATCCTGAATTTTTCTTCCATTTAATGTGTCTTGTTTCGATCAAAACCTTCCCGAGAGAACATAAAAAATAAGTTATAAAGTTAATGTATAGTACTACTTTTCATACAGCATCAGAAAACTGAATTGACAACGCTGTAGATTTTCAACAGTTTTCACCACATCTGTCTTCGCAAGGTTGAATACTATCCAAGCACCCCCTTGTCATGTGAAAATTAATTCAGAATGTTGATTTGAGTTCAACCAAACTCGTATTTCCATTATTAAGTCCTCTGAATTTACAGTTTGTTACCTTTTGAATTATGCATTAGTTATCTATTTGAATTGTGATCAGATGAACCCTTTGAGTGGGAAACAAATGGCGTAGAAAATTGGCTAGGATTAATGAATAGTAACTGGTTCAAAATATACAGGGTGTACCTAAATTAATAGTTGAGAGAAATTAAATTAAACGAACGTTCTATGGAATCGAGATGGTACACAAGAAGAAATTTTGGTGGTGCTTCCCTATAATGTCAGTATGATATACGACTCAAGCTGTGTATCTGTTGATATATTATCAATCAAGAACGAAACTGCGAGAGACCTTGTTCTTCAAAAAGAAGCGAGATGATTTTTCAATTGTACAATATGAAGTAGGAAAGAGAGCTCTATCTAGCCAGGGGTTTGCTAAAAAATATGGGAAATTCCCATACTATTTTCTGACAAGAAATCATCCCTTAAATTCCTCAGCAACCATTATTTCACACCCTGTAGAGTTGTCTTCAGATATGGAAAATCGTGATAGTTAATTCAGCATCTACATTCTGAAATTAAATACAAAATGAAAACAGTATCCAACCCTTGATTAAAAGAAAACAATGAAAATGAACGAGCCACCAGCCACTGAGAATTTCTACCATATCCAAATACAAATCCCAGAGATATTATCGTGAGATATCTCCACTAATTTCTCATCCTTTGTTGAAAGCGCCACCCACTCTAATTTGAAATGCAGATATCCTGCTGGGGTTGCCCAAAAAAAGTAAATATTACTCTTTTTTACCGTCTGCTGTGGAGCTGCGGAAAGGAGTGAACTCTGTGAATGGACTGTTGAATTTATTTGTGTACTAATTCACTATTTGTCAGTTTCAGTTTAGCGCTTCGCAGGGAAAATTCTTGGAAAATTGTAATACGTATGTGAAAATGAGTTTCTGGAATTCATTCGTAATTTATAAGGTCGAGAATTCAGAATATAATGTTATGAAGGAAATATATGTGTTCTATACGTCGTAGACTTTTTCTCGTTTTTTGACAGCATGTTTTTTTAAAACCAAATATCTTTCACAAATCTGAAACAAAGTTACATGAAAATTTTAATGTTCAATGCTTCAAATGTCTTTTCCATTTGAAGTTTCAATTTGCAACTGCACCCATAGAATAGTTATCAAAAGAAATTTGACCAGAGAGCATTCATCATTCATCACAGAAGCATCAACCTGTTTTTCACTGAATATCATTCGAAATTCATACCCTCAAATTCACGTAAAACGAGGAAATGGGGCGATTCAACCAAAGTTACTACTTCCATAATAATTACAATTTTTTTATTGACTCATTTCAGAGTGCGACATGCCAGGGTTGGATTAGAAAGATTATATGCAGAATTGAGTAATGAAGTCATCCGATTCTCTTCGATTAAGTGATCGTCGTCTGTCAATATATTACTTTTGTTTGATTTTAGTTATTATTCTATTTCAAGTTTCAATTTTAATCTATCATTCTATACCTACTGAAATAATAGGTGAATTTGTCCTAGCTTTTTCTTTGATGAAGAATTCTATGTTACGAACTGATGATTTCACAATTTAATGGTCTAGAATTCTAGAACCTAGGACTACTTTCAAATTTAGCATAATACTGTACAGTGCAATGCAGTAATTGATGGCTCTTGAAGACAGGTCTGTATTCATCACATGGTTTTTAATTGTAAATTAAGGGTTGCTTTCTTTTCTGCGTGATGGATACTCTATAAGCATCTCTAGAATCACCCCACAATGAAACATCCATATGCTCCATACTCAAGAATTGCATTTTGCAGTCAACAAACAAACTCTCGCTTCTAAAGTCGTTATAAGGCTTATAAATAATAAAAAGAATAATGCCAAAACATGTGCTTATGCCAAAATAAACATAAATTCATTTCGATTTCTTTCAAATAACATCGTCACCGTATGGATCATCTTTCACACGGCAATTTAACGAATCGTCATAAATAACGAAATGTCAAATAGATATGCGTTATTCACTCCACACTGATCATAAAAATTAAATTCGCATTTCGATTTGTAGAGGAGATGCAATCGATTGATTGCATGAGATGTTACTAGAACTGTATAACAGGACAACCTTCCTGAGCAGATAATGGGGAATTCTCCTCAATTTGGGTTATCACTGCATATGCAAGTTTAAACTGAATAAGTATGTGTTTAATTCATGATTTTTTCAAATTCACCGCGAAAACTATTCAAAATCATCCTTCAAATATGGGGTTTTAAAGTTAAAATCGCTTTGTGCGGAGTTTACGATTTGGCAACAGCGTCTACAAGACAATGAAAAGAACAACGTCCCATCAGCTTGTTTATAAAGTAACAGCTGGGTATCTACAGGCGCGTACTTACTGGCGAGTTTAAAAAAATCCCATAAAATTTTACGACCTTCCTCGCTCGTCGCAGACTTCATAGACAGCCATCTTTGTCTATCTCATTAAGATTATGCATTTGTTGTCCTTTATTATCAAGGCATATTTCAGTCGATGTTGCCAGCTTATACAATTCTCACAAAACGCTTTAAACTTTAAATATCCATTTTTTTTTCCGTTTTTAAGTTAATTTTTTTGGGGAAACGGTTGAAATGGTTATTTCAAAATGTGACGTTTCAAAGATATTTCATAAAAAATACATAATTTCCGTCAGAAGGAGTATTCCCTATTCAGGAAACTGTATACCATACTATAGTATAAATCTATAAGAGACTGCAATGAAAGGAATCCTTTTATTCCACCTATGGCAAAAACAGCTCTTCTATTTAACTTTTCCTATTCAATATTTTTCCCAATCCTACCCTGACTCACCGTATAACAAGCAATTATCCACTCCATTACCGTTTTTTCCTAAATTTTAGGTTGCGCTATAATTCACTGGTAATGGTCCTTTTAATATCGGGTCCTGTAATTTGATTATTACTTCATTTTCCACTCCCGGAGCGGATAATAGAATGCGAAAGACTGATGAAAGGTTTCAGTCGTACATTCAAAACAGAAAAAGTGTTTCAACCGAGTAAGAATTTCTCATTGTCCCAAATCACAGCCAAGTGGAAAGGTTTTTGGGTTTTTAGTCTTTTTAGCTCTTTTTTTTTCTATTTTGCTTGGTATAATTTTCGAACATGTTACAGGCATTTTTTAGCGAATTGAAATGATGAACTAAATGATTTGATTTCAACGATGGCTTGGCCATATGTTATGTAACCCAAGGTTATTATGTGGGCTTCCCACAATCGCGAACTGTAGCGAGTCTAAATTTGTGTATGGTAAATATTCTCAATATCGATCTAAAACTAATCTAGTCTACGTTTCACCAATCTTCTTGGATATTCAACATCTACTTCAGGGATTAATCAACCCTATCTTACTCTCCTTACCTCAATCGCCAAGTCCTTTTGGTAACGCCTCTAAAACTGTAAGTCCGCCATCCCTCCTCATTCATTGTGACTTTCCGGCTATGTTCTTGATATCTACCCCCGACCAAGGGAGGCATAAACATATTCGGAACTGGTTACAGAGTTATCAAGGGATAAGTTATAACTGATTAAGGGATTAAAACGTGTCCTTTCCCTAAGGACGAAGTTGCTAATTATAACAATTCAAATTTACTTTCTGCACTCTCGCAACCAGTTCAAAAACAAGGACAACCAATCGTCTTTATTGAATTTGTTGGAGTAGCAACATTTGAATCATTTCAGGGAATGATATCAACGAAATGGACTGTCGTGAACAGTCTCCCAAATTGAATGATTCGTATCTGCGGGAGCCAAAACGGTTTTTGATGGAATTTATAAAGTTTCAGTTCATATAGATGCAGACAAGCATTTCAGCAAGAATTTATTCGAGTAGCTCTATGAGGCCATCATTTTATTCAACGGAAAATCATTCCAATCAGTGCAAAACTCATTACGAACAATATATGGTGTTCAGAATTTGATATTATTTTTACTTCTACAGGTTTCTTTAGTTATCGGTTGTTTCCCCATCTTTCATTATTTTTAGCCTTATAATTAGTTGCTTTCAAACATTATAATATATCGATATCAATATCAAGACATTGTTCAGGTAAAGTTTGTGTTCCAACATTATTTTTTTTTGCTACTGAAACCATCTGATCTTTAGAAATACTTTACTTGTTACTTCTACTCCAGTTAAAATTCAATTAATATCTATTATTTCAATCAAGCTCTGAAAAATTCTTATGATTCTCTCACAAATATATCTCTTGTGTGAAACATTCGATAAAATAACGAAAGTATGGAAGGTTTTGATTTCAACGAGTGAAATTTATCTACCAGATCTGAAAATAATTCAAGCAAGTGTCCAATATGACCCTTAAAAACTTGCAACCATGAAACTCAAGCTGTCGTGATTGAAGAAACTCTTTTATTTTCGGGAAAAATACGTATATCCATACGTTAGCATTCGCTGGAATGAAAACACATTCATCCTCATACAAAATTCAGCAAGTTGCCATCCTAAGTTATGCTTGAACTTCTCGTTCCTTCGTAAAAGAATATAATATATTTTATAGCCCATATCCTTTTTATACTGCTACTCCTGAACGCATAACAAACTGAAATCTGGACTAGGCAAGTTGATCCGATTTCTTGACCGATTTTTCCATTCGCATCCACTGAATTTATGACCAAGGTTGTTTTTCTGAAGAAATCTGGCTATAAATCGATTTTCTATATGTTAGCAATTTTTAAAAAACCTAACAGTCGTTGGTAATCTACGATTTTATATTCCTTCCAATAAAAAAATCGGTTGCTCTTTCAATGAAACAAAATGATTGATAATGATTATTGTCATTTTGTTTTAAGGATTTGTCCCATACTTCATTCATTCAATTGATTCACGTGTTATATCTAGGATCAGTTTTCTTCAAAGAGTGATCATTGAGTTTAATATCTTGAACATCTCCCAGAAAGGAATTCATGATACATAGGCAGGAATGTGAATCTGACGCCACTAATAAAATTCCGATTTTTCGAATCCTGAGCACATAGAATTGAACGAAGAAAAATGCGCCTTTCTGTTGCAATTGAAATTTAATTCCAGTCGGCTGTAGATGTGAAGGAATTTTCCGAATTTCATAAATTCAGTATTGCTCACCACGATCATCGTTTTTCAAATAAAAAAGTGCAGATATTGGAGATATGTTATTGGCAATAAACAGGATAGGAATTTGAACAGATTTGAACACCATGATACCGATGAATTGGTTGATTCCTTATAGGTATAAATTGTTGGGTTCTTACTCTTCTGAAATCTAGATAAAGCATGTCATGTCTGTCATTTTGACCAGAAACTATTTGAGGCCATTTAATGATTGAAATTCACAATCATAAAAGCTTTTTCCAGAAAACGGCTATAGCTTCTCTTGAACCAGGGTTTCGTTTTACCGCTTCAATCTATCAGAACACTGAATGAAAAATTTTCCACGATGCTGAACTCATCGACCCAGAACATCGATACATTCGACTAACGGACGTGTTAATAATGAAAGCAATTCTTTTTCAAAGATTTATATTTACAAGTTTCATTGGCCGACAGATATGGATGGTCTGGCCATAGATAATACTTGTTCATGTGTATCATTTTCGGTGGGGTCATTAATTCGTTTTTCCAGTTCATTCAATCGGAATTTTGAGAATAAAAACGTATATTTTTGTTGATACATTTTCTATGTGGAATATAGACAGACTTATGTATGAATACACTGGTCAACAATTGATAGATGGATCTTCCATCAATTAGTTTAGGATAATATTCGCTTGTTCATTTTGATCAGATTACAGAGAAAGAAATTAATAGAGAGTTTCATAGTAAAACACATTTAATTGAAAATATAGAAAATATAGGCTTGAAAATAGAAAAAGAATTAAATGAAAAGAAAATTTAGAGTCTCTAAAAGCTAGTACCTACTTGTTTATTCCCCCACAAGCTTGTCTCAAGCATTCTATTCATCGAGGCACGCTTTAGATGAGAAAGCTTATGAAATTCTGGGTCAAATTGATCAATCAACGCTGAAAAGCTGCTCCAGATTGTTAATCGGTTGTACTAGAAAGGAGTGTTTTACAGAAATCTCAAAAATTCTCAAAATGATGTGATCGTTTGAAAATTCGTCAAGACGGAGGTCAGTGAAATTTCAAGATTTATTACTAGAAGAGTTGCTCCTTGAGAACTTGAGAGAAATATTTTTTCGTATGCCGTATACCTTCCTTCTAGTGTACAAAATATTTTTACAAGATTTTATTACTATTATCATCATGGTTTTGCGTCCACAATGCAAAATAGAGTCGGCATGCAGTAACCTCGTGCCAATGCAGCATCATTTCACAGCATCAAGAGAAGAGTAATCGATCGATTGACTCTTCAAAAGTCTACACACACATACCTCGTTCAGCAAAACACACAGCGACCATATTGTACCTATATCAATTTACCAGCTTGTCAAACATATTTTAACCGAATGAATTGTGTTTGTTGTGCTTCACAAAGCTATCGATTCGATCATGTAACTTACAGCTTCCAATCAGGACGACCGCCAGTTGAATAACTAAAGCATTCGTGTCACAAACAGAAGCCTGTGGGGGTGCATTTTGCAGTGCTTACTTTCTGTGGGGACAATTTCGTTATTGTTCGCTTCACAGTCGATAGATCCTGTACAATAGCATCTTTTACATCCGGATTTTCTTTAGTCGGTCGGATTTTGATCTGAAAAATCGCAACTGTGGCTACGGGAGCAGTAAATTGAAAAAATCACATGCCTGAATTGAATATTGCATAATTTATATTAGGTATTCACACACACACCAAATATGGTCCTCGTACTCCTCGTGACACTAATGCCTGTTTGTACGGACTTTTTAAAGGCAGGCTTAACGTTAAGGCTTACCTTTTTTCCTGATTTCTATAGAAGTTACCGCAGCAATCGCTGAAATAAACCTGCCTTAAATAGGCCGGTGCGAATAGGCTAAATGGTTTGATTTGACGAGATTTAACTGCTAAAAAAAGACTAACCTGAGACAGATGAGGTGACAAGATTAGAATTGACGCTTAACAATAATATATTCATTCGTCTACTACGAAAAACGATGCGAACAAAAGAGAGTAATAGTGAGAAACAGTATCACGATTCTACAATTATTTTCTTCGTTAATCCCGAACCTCCACGTGATCGAACATAAATTAACAAAGAAATTAGATGTCATTTCCAGATTCAGCCCGATCTGTTCTGATGAAATCAATCAGGAATTGATTGAGCAATTTTCGAGCTTTCATCTTCGGAACGCACCAACAATCGTTGGACTTTGATGTTCACGTTATGATTATTGGGACATATTCACAGTTGAATGAATACCGCTTTCAGTCCTTGTTTTTTCACGATGCTGAAACAGACGACAGATATTGATTTTATTCAGGGTACATTCGGTTGAAAGTTTCAGCCCGAGTTTGAACTTTTATGAGAATAGTTATCTGAAAAACAAAAAGAGTAAATTATCTGTGTATGTTGTAGGAATGAATTTTGCTGTCCCCGATAGAATATCCAGTGAAAAATACATACCTACCTATCATCTTCTGTATGAAATGAAAATATGTAATCTGATACTTTGAACTAATTGGATGTGGATGTGGTCAAAAAAAAACACAGAATTTTTTTCGAGTCTTTATTAGAGTTCGACACATTCATTTGGTTTCAATGATAAATTTAACGAATGGATCAACGAAAATGCAAAAAAAAGCATTCCGTGAATCAGAAATTCTGTGATGATTCTGACTGAACTTTCAACATCGTTTTCGGCGTTCTGGAATGATTAATATAATAGTCTCTTTCTCGCTCAAACACAACATTTTATTCGAACACAATAATGGATACGGTTCTGATAAGAATCCATTCAATAACAAACAAATTCCTTGAATAGGAAGTAACATATTCACAGTGAAAGTATAATCCATTTATGATCACTTCCAAGACAGTCCATCTGAACTTTATCCTTATAGTATATTGTAATATTTGTAAATATTTTACTGCATAATCTTTGTTCAAAAAATGATTTTATATTTCTCAAATATCGTCTTGGAAATAGTATCAGTGGGAAAAAATGCTTTTTCTTGGGAAGAAACAAGCTTAATACAGGATTTCCAACGCCAAATGACGATATGAAAGAAACAAAAATTTGAAAAAAAAAAATTGATGACTTTATTCTGTTCCTATTTTCTTGATGAAAAATGATGGTTGATTTCATCACAGTTCTGTTCTCCTGATGAAACTGCCTAGGAAGTGGAGGAAAATTTGACGATTGCCCTGAAATGATTAGTCGAAAACAGTTCCGTCCGTATGCAACAAACACTTCGGCAAACTTTTCACGGCATCACTAATGTTCGCGACACCTATCACGGGTGAAAGCGGCACGTTTTCAATATCTGCGTGGATAATTTTCAATGGCAGATGGTTTTTCGAGGTCCCAGCTGTCTCGTCGAGGCACTCGATGGAGTTCGTCATTGGCACCTGATTCGCCAGCCTGAGAGCTACACGTTGATCCGTAACATGCCTACGCTGTACACTCAGATCCTGAACGAGCCGGCTTTCACCTGAAGCAGAAATTTAATTAAAATATTGGCAGTGCTGTAGCTGGATCTCTGACGGTCGGGGAACGTGTAGACGAAGAACCGCGTGAACGAATAATCGTGTAGACTGAGAATCGTGTAGACTGAGAATCGTGTAGACTGAGAATCGCGTAGACTGAGGATCGTGTAGACTAAGGATCGTGTAGACTGAGGATCGTGTAGACTGAGAATCGTGTAGACTGAGGATCGTGTAGACTGAGGATCGTGTAGACTAAGGATCGTGTAGACTGAGAATCGTGTAGACTGAGAATCGTGTAGACTGAGAATCGTGTAGACTGAGAATCGCGTAGACTGAGGATCGTGTAGACTAAGGATCGTGTAGACTGAGGATCGTGTAGACTGAGAATCGTGTAGACTGAGGATCGTGTAGACTGAGGATCGTGTAGACTAAGGATCGTGTAGACTGAGGATCGTGTAGACTGAGAATCGTGTAGACTGAGAATCGTGTAGACTGAGAATCGTGTAGACTGAGAATGGTGTAGACTGAGAATCGTGTAGACTGAGGATCGTGTAGACTGAGGATCGTGTAGACTGAGGATCGTGTAGACAAGTAATCGTGTAGACGAAGAATCGTGTAGACTGAGAATAGTGTAGGAGAAGAATCGTGTAGGTGATGACGCGTATAGACTGAGGATCATGTAGACGACTAATCGTGTAGATGACGCTCGTATAGGATCACTACACATAAGTTTCGGGATTACATGACGCGGTCTCATCTTCGTAATACAATCGTATGTCAATAATTTTCACTCCTTAATGATTTTCAGTGTGCAAACTTACCCGAGACGCGCAAAAACTTAGACAGAAACACACCAGCAATAGAAGAACTGCGAATGCTAACAGATACGCCGACCATGACAACTGGCAGGTGCCTGTAACAGAAATTTTATTGAAAATATAGTCTATTGTTTCCGTTGATTTTCACAGGATTTTTTTCATTATTAATTTTATGTGGCCTATGATACTTGATTAATAGATAATAAATTGAACTAGAACTATTACACGTGTTATGCCTCGTAAAAAATGCACAAGAGAAATTCTGAGGTTTGCATCTGATAAAATATGAACGTGGCAATAGAAATTTCTGGAAAAAAAGATCTGTAAATATGACTAACTACCAAAAAGATTCCCACCGATTCTGCCTAATTTTATTTTCCTCCAGATGGAATGCCATATCAAGCCTTGGTCCTTGTAATATGCATATTAGTTATGCTGAGAAGTTCAATTATCTATTGATTAGAAACGCCTATAACTGGGTGATATCACATAACGGGCATTTTAGGAATTTGGCCATACATTCTTGTTAACTGTAAAGGAAAATTCAAATTTCCAATGGCGCCTAATCGATTTGAATAGATAAAGGCGTGGTCATATGACCAATCATCATTATATCTATAGTTATTAGCTGATCACAATCAGGGAAATCACTTGTTGCTTAATTGGACCATCTATATCGATACAGGGAGATTCATTTCAGATAACTGCAAAAAGTACGATTTCAAATTATAAGGGTTTCTTGTCAAAATAATGTTTCATGTATAAGTAAAGAATCTAAAAAAATTCTCTATTGCTTCTTTATGTGATATGAAGTACGCGTTTCCTTCAAAATAATGAATTTTCTATTCATATTACGTTTCATACAATGTTATAATTCTTTTACTCATAATACCTTTCCAAGTCAAAGAATCATCCTATGTTCCATGAAAAATATTCAGTAGAATATCCAAATAACTAGGTTGTTCATATTCAGATTGTATGGAGTAATGGAACAGAGAGCACTGAGCAGATAAGGGAACTTGATAATAATATAATCTGTTATTTGAAAATGAGCGTCTACCAGATACTACATGGTCTAATAGTTCCTCCTCTCATTATGATGCTGTGCAAACAATAGGTCATTATCGGTATCCCACATTAATTAGGTCTTGTTTGAAATTGGATCTCATCTGAAGTTTTGAAACGGTAAATACATAGAGAGATGGTTAGCTCCTGTTGTTCTTCGAATAGAGATGGAAGAATATATCACAGATCTCAACAATTAAGAAGACAATTTCTTGTTATTCTCTGGTTTTCAAACAAAAACTTAAGGGTTGCCATTAAAGAAAACTCAACTATGCCCCTCCTTGTAAATGGAGCATGACGAATTCCTCAATTATATGTATGTGAAAAGTTGCATAAATTAAGATAAAAGCAGACCTGTTCCTCCACAAAATATTATAACATTTAGTATATTGAAGATATATCAATAGAAATGGTTTGAGAATTTAATCTTCGTTTAATGAAACATTGCATATTGCCATTAATGATTTACCCCAACTACGTGCAGCATCTGTTATACGGGATAATTTGAGGCTAGTATGTGCAAAAAATGTTCAGATAATGGTGGCGCGTGTACGGACCAATCCAGATTAATTTGTTTTATCGATAATTCACATCCTCCATTTCAGGCTGTTATGGGATTGCGGTAAAATGTTCATCTGCAGAGCCGGCAGGGTACGTGCAACCACTGGTTGTCGTTTTTATTCACTTCATTGCCAAAAAACGACGCTCCGTTGTGAATGAAATTTCCGCGCCTAATTGGGCAACCATTTGAATACACTATTGGTAGAAATTTATTCGTGAGGTGAAATCCCGACAATGTTGGACAGGGGTTCGTTTAATATATTATGGAGTCAAAATTAATGATGATGAATAGAATACGAGTAATATTTTGTCCATTTGACCTCGTCAGAGCAACGCAACTCCCCCAGATGGAAAAAAGTTGAAATTGAGAGACCCTAATTGAATACAAGCAAGAGGTTCTGAGTATTATTGAATACTCGAGCGCCATCTAGTAGAAAACGAGATAACACTCAATTCCTCCTTGCGCGAGCACCACGGAAATATGAGGACCCTAATATCAAAGGCGGCAATCTCCACCGTGTTCCTATTTGAGTAAAGCGCAAAAAATGGCTACGTCCATATTGTTTTATATTTAACTGCGTGCGTAGTTTCTAACGGAATAAAATACTAAACTCCAATGAATAATGAAGTTATTATGCCTAATTTCTTTTTCGTTTTCGAAAAAATGAGAAAAAATGAATGGAGAATGCCGTGTTTGATACTGACTATTAGATTTTGCCGGATTTGATACCAAAACTTCTACTGAAATGAGTTGGCATCTGAATATCAAGTTTTGAAGAAGATTCACGAATAGAATAATAACAATATCGAAATAATTCCAAGAAAACATGTGATCAAAATTATTTTTATTAACATAATCATCATAATCATAAAGGGGGTATATCTTCGATAAATTCCCAGGTTTCTCCTTCTGCTGCTGATACTTTCATGTCTGGCAATGCGTTTTCTTCTTTCTGTCCTGCTTGCCCTGACTCGAGAGTTCCATTAGATTTTTGCATAAAAATCTAGTTCTTCAATTGATCTCCAGGTAGCCCCAAAGTGTTTTGCGAGAAGTTTGTAACATCTTTAAGCTTCAACATATTGACTTGTTTCAGACCACTTTTCATGATGACTGGTTCAATCATGTGAAGGGTTTTTCCTTTTCTTAGTACACTTTTAAAGGTTTGCAAAAACGAACTGAATTGACGCTCGGAATTCAGATGAATTACAAATGTCACCACACACATGTGCTGATTGGCCAGAACGGACATTGCCGGCTTTGATTCTAAGCGGGTCTTGGAGATTGCCGGGTTTGATTCTCAGACGAAGTTTCAAAGTGGTTTTTTAATGGGATATAGCCTTTCTTGACACACGCGAACCATATGTTCAGATGTAGCGCGAAAAATTGAGAAATATTATGTATTTAACTCAATTTCGACCAAAAGTGGAGATTGCCGACTTTGATACCAGGGTCCTCATATCTGATATTGAGCCGACAATTCGAAGAATTGTCGATCCTTGAATACGTGCTAGTCGTGAATCAGCGAAGGAGTTCCCAGAGAGGCTGAAATATATATACTCAAACTCTAGACCGGTTTTGGGATTATTGTCCCTCATGAGTGCAGTGCAGTGTGACACATCTCAACCGGAGAATGGTGTCTTTGAGCCAGGAAGGTCTTGAGGCCCTTTCTCTGAGTTAGTTGTCGATTTATAACATTTCAGTAATGCAAAAGTCAATAACGAGTTTGAATTTCCAATTACGATTCGGCGAACATTAGATGATATAAGGGCGCGTCAAACTTTCAACGCTTCAAAGCGGAAACCGTGGAGCCAAGCCGTTATATCTCGCAGTAACCGGATGAAATACTGACCTAGTCTATATATTTGACTGCTGTTCCCGCAGGACTCCCGCATCTCTCTGTTGTCCCATCCCACAGGGTAGACCGCCGCTCCCCCTATCACCAGAAGAGCTGAAACAAAATAAAACGTGAAGGGTTAAACTGAAGGAATTCCACGGCCGTGTTGATATTAATGAAGCCATTATTTCGACGACGACGGGGCGTAAACGCACATACGGGAAATTGTTAGGGGGGGTGCTGGGGTGGTCGTTTCGTGTATTTTTGCCATTATCAGGGGATGAATGATGCGGCGGCGAGGACCGGGTAGATATAGGCGGCCATGCAAATATTTTCGTTCCGGGCATGAATTAACGCAATTAAATGGAACGGAATTGGAGGATTAGATGTATCGCTGTTGTTTTGTTTGCTTTATGGCCTTCGGTGAGGTGTTGGGCGGCGTTATAGGGGCAAAATTCGACCACTTTTCGGTCTCTTAGGAAGAGTTTTGAACGCATCCAGCTCGCTGATCGAAAGGACTTAATAAAAATCGTCAAGAAAGAAGATATAAACAAAGAGAAATGAGGAATGTATATTATCCATTCCCTTTTATTTTAGCACTCTGTTGGCCATGAAATAATTTTCTCAAGTTTTTGTAACTTGAACGGAGTAGGGTTGGCACTCATGAAATATCGGTAATGTCATAACGCCATAGCCACAACTGATATCAATATAAATTACAAAAATGCCGAGAGTGATTCGAAAAGAAAGAAGCCAGGGTTTCAGGAAGTGCTATTTAGAATTCAGGTCCGCTCATTCAAATAGTAGATAAGCCTGATATTCTAATATCTACAATATATCAGACGGTAGCGAACATATTCAATGTAAGTGTGTTTGTATAGTATTTTATCTGAATCTAAACGACTTATATTTCAGCTGAATATTTCCACAATCAGAAAGGTTTTGAATGAAAGGAAAGACGAAGAATTTCCTTCTATTGGGAGACCCAAAATAGTGATGGCATTTGAGAATTTTATTTTATGGTGAACGATTGAAAGAAGTAGATTTGGGTGACTTGGGACAGTCATGCAACTTGGGACAATTACCTCCCCTCGCAGATTTCTTTGTTTCTTTCCATTTATGAGAGAATGGACAAACTTAAAAGATTGTATAGCGTCTTTTCGGTTAGTTTAACGATTCATTCCGGTTGAGTTTGCCGTGACCAGAGCGTTTAAATTGACAGGAAAAATTATCGAATTCAGGAGAGTAAAAGCACGTTTTTTTATGGCCCTTATACTTTCTAGTGTCCTGTACATGTGTCTCACTTTGTGCATGTGTAATTTTTTTTCTGGATACGTGGGATATTGGGATATTAGATATGTCACGAAACAAGGTTATTTACAAATCAAACGGCAACAGGGATCTCTTTCATTTATTTTGTTGTTTCATAGGGTGACTTGGGACAATGCCGAATAGATACAAGCGGCGCATTGGCTTAGGAAATATGCCGATTTTTCGCAGGATATTATTATTTACGTTATATCCACCAAGAAATCACGAAAGAGTGAAAGCAATCAGAGTTCCCTTGTATTGTTTAGTTTTTTTACATTTGAATTGCAATATATTTACTCTCGCTGTAATAGGGGTTTATCATTTAATTTCCTTGCCGAATTTCAACTGTATAATCACAAATTCTAATTTTTCAAAACTATACACCGTCCCAAGTCACCTATTTCATTTGAGAGCTGAGAAATCAATGGATTTTAACTTGTGTCCCAACCCTCCCAACTCGGTGGGTGACTTGGGACAAGTATATTTTATGTTTTTTTTAATTCATATCCGAATTCTGAAGTATGGTATATATCCTAATCAATAGTCTAAGTTATTAAGCATACTTCAACCTCTTTCTCACATGAAAATAGGCCACTGTTTCTGAAATATGACAAGTTGAATTTCAAAATCGTCCCAAGTCACTCGAATCTACGGTACCTGGAATTTTCGATGAATCTCATCGGCGTAGAATGAATTCCAGAGAATTAATTTTTATATTTTTCATTTGACTTGTCCTTTACATTGTAAATGTCTCAACTCCATGTATTTCCTCTGACTTCCATTGAAGCAAGATGATTTTTGTTGAAGAATTTAACATTCTTGTGATTATCTGTTAATTCCTTCGGGAGATACCCATCCCCAACCACTGCAATATATGCATTTTATCTTCAGGTTGATATTTTTGAAATCTACAACTGATGTAACGTATTCAAACTTAAGCCAAAGACGATAACGAACATTAACTCTCCTCAAGCTAGTGTATATTATGATATTACACTGATCTCTTGTATTTTCCATGCAAATAACTGGATTTGGTAAGCCTTCACTAAGTTTGTATAAACTTCAATTATGTTCGTCACATATTTTCCGAAGAGATTCGACATTGTGATAAAAAACGTAATAACAGAAACTTTTACATAGAACGGGCAACATAGCGTTGATTTAAAACCCAAAAATGTTTTGACAAGCTTCATAACCCCACATTTTCGTACTATACAGAGTGAAATGTGTCAAATTTTCATGGCCAACCCACTGCCAAAATAAAAAGGAATGGAGTATAATTACTGAGACTTTTACGTAGAAAGGACAACAAATTGCTGATTTAAAACACATAAATGTTTTGACAAGCGTCATAACCCCACATTTTCGTACTATACAGAGTGAAATGTGTCAAATTTTCATGGCCAACCCACTGCTGAAATAAAAATGAATGGAGTATAATTACTGAGACTTTTACGTAGAAAGAACAACAAATCGCTGATTTAAAACCCAAAAATGTTTTGACAAGCGTCATAACCTCCCATTTTCTAACTATACAGAGTGAAATGTGTCAAATTTCCATGGCCAACCCACTGCTAAAATAAAAATGAATGGAGTATAATTACTGAGACTTCTACGTAGAAAGAACAACAAATCGCTGATTTAAAGCCCAAAAATGTTTTGACAAACGTCATAACCCCACATTTTCGTACTATACAGAGTGAAATGTGTCAAATTTCCATGGCCAACCCACTGCTAAAATAAAAATGAATGGAGTATAATTACTGAGACTTCTACGTAGAAAGAACAACAAATCGCTGATTTAAAGCCCAAAAATGTTTTGACAAGCGTCATAACCCCACATTTTCGTACTATACAGAGTGAAATGTGTCAAATTTCCATGGCCAACCCACTGCTAAAATAAAAATGAATGGAGTATAATTACTGAGACTTCTACGTAGAAAGAACAACAAATCGCTGATTTAAAGCCCAAAAATGTTTTGACAAACGTCATAACCCCACATTTTCGTACTATACAGAGTGAAATGTGTCAAATTTCCATGGCCAACCCACTGCTAAAATAAAAATGAATGGAGTATAATTACTGAGACTTCTACGTAGAAAGAACAACAAATCGCTGATTTAAAGCCCAAAAATGTTTTGACAAGCGTCATAACCCCACATTTTCGTACTATACAGAGTGAAATGTGTCAAATTTCCATGGCCAACCCACTGCTAAAATAAAAATGAATGGAGTATAATTACTGAGACTTCTACGTAGAAAGAACAACAAATCGCTGATTTAAAGCCCAAAAATGTTTTGACAAGCGTCATAACCCCACATTTTCGTACTATACAGAGTGAAATGTGTCAAATTTCCATGGCCAACCCACTGCTAAAATAAAAATGAATGGAGTATAATTACTGAGACTTCTACGTAGAAAGAACAACAAATCGCTGATTTAAAGCCCAAAAATGTTTTGACAAGCGTCATAACCCCACATTTTCGTACTTGACAGAGTGAAATGTGTCAAATTTCCATGGTTATGGTTTGAATATACTCTTTTTCTGTTGTCATAATCCCAAGCGGTGCAGATGGAGGGCCACACGTTCCGAGCCGAAATAAAACCGTCCGCAGCATCGGATCCTGGACACATCCTGAATTTATTACCGCCGCCAAACCGCCATCAGGTCCGTTGTCGATTTCCCCCAGGGACCAGATCGAGAACGCCGCCGCACCTTTACTGCCAGGCGTTAAAAACACGGCGGAATCTATATCTGCGAAAGTTTTCGCCGACGCTAACTTTACGGCCGTTTGCCCGGCGAATTTATGAATATTTATCCGGGACGGAGCCTGGACCAGGGCCCGTCCACATTTTTATAGGCCCTACCGACACAAAGGGCCCCGGCAACGGAATGTTTTCGAGTTTAGTGGGTATACAAATCGCGAAATAAAATACTGGGATGAATTCGTTATCCCGCTTTCTGTTGGAGATATTCGGGGGTGTTGGAATTCGATAGGATGCTGTTATCTTGGAAAATATTTGTTCGCCTTAAAGGGGGAACTTATCTCGTTATCTACCGCACGAGGAGGCGTGTGACGTTTAGGGTGAAAAGAATTGGGTTACGGTTTATTCAGGGTGTTTACTGGAGATCTTGTCGGCGATGATGTGCGATTTTAACGATCAACTTTGAATATTTTGTTTATACGGGGTAAGTTAACAGTCTATTCTTGAGGTCAAGAGAAACACTTTTTTCCCTTACTATTTTTTCCGAACCGGCTCGGTTCAAAAGATACAGGCTGTGAAAAACCATAAAAAATGTTATTTTTAGTTCTATCTCACAAACGGTTTTATCGAATGCAATGAATTTCGGAATATAGTGTTTATTTTATTTGAGGAATCTTTTTCGAACGCAAGACATCCCCCAAGTCTTCCAGTTTCCTCATTATGACCATCTATCCATCTATGAAATTGGAAAAAATGGGTATTTTGGCCGAATACAACTCTATTTAGAAGATCCACAGATGTGTATTGTCACTTTTATTTTAGCAGTCGGTTGGCCATGGAAATTTGACAAATTTCAGTCTGTATAGTACGAAAATGTAGGGTTATGATGCTTGTCAAAATATTTTTGGTTTTAAATCAACGCTATGTTGCCCGTTCTACGTAAAACATTCTGTTATTACGTATTTTATCACAATGTCGAATCTCTTCGGAAAATATGTGACGAACATAATTGAAGTTTATACAAACTGATTGAAGGCATGCCAAATCTAGTTATTTGCATGGAAAATACAAGAGATCAGTATAATATCATAATATGCACTAGCTTGAGGAGAGTTAATATTTGTTATCTTCTTTGGCTACAGTTTGAATACGTTACATCAGCTGTAAATTTCAAAAATATTAACCCAAAGATGAAATGGATATGATGCAGTGGTTGGGAATGGGTATCTCTAGAGGGAATTAACGGATAATTACAAGAATGTTAAATTCTTCAACGAAAATATCATCTTGCATTAATATAAGTAAAAGGAATTAAAGGTTTCAAGTCAAGATGAACTTCACCTCTGAACAAAAATTTCACATGAACAAACAATTAACAGGACAACTGGCGCGTATACGCGCCAAATATATTTGTGGCTGTTCTTAATCTTAATACATTGATATAATAATAATAATTAGGTATTTATTGGTACCTTAAGACATTTACAATGTATAGGACAAGTCAAATAAAAAATAGAAAAATCAAATTTCGGGAACTTATTCTACGATGACATTGATCGAAAATCCTGTAGTAAACTTTTCGTATTAATTCACTCAAACCTAAAATTCTCAAATGCCACCACTTTTTTGGGTCTCCTAATAGAAGGAAATTCTTTGAGATCCTCTTCACTCACAATCTTTCTGATTGAGGAAATATTCAGCTGAAATATAAGTCGTTTAGATTCAGATGAAACATTATATAAATTCTCTTACATTGAATATGTTCGCTACCGTCTGACGTATTGTGAATTTTAGAATATCAGGGTAAAACTATTTGAATGAGCGGACCTGAATTCTAAATAGCACTTCCTGAAACCCTGTCTCTTTGTTCAGTCACTTTCGGCATTTTCAAAATGAAAATTGATATTAGTTGTGGCAACGGCGTTATGACATTAACGACATTTCATAAGTGCCAACCTTACTTCGTTCTAGATACAAAAACTTGAGAAAATTATTTCATGGCCAACCGACTGCTAAAATAAATGTGAATGGAGTATAGTTATTCTGAAGGTAATTTTGTGTTTCCAGGAGTGGAAGTGTGATTATTTGATCTCAGTTGTGAGCAACACAACTCTTAACTCTATGTGAAACGTCGATGAGTTGATGGATGTTCATCAGATGACAGTAGGCGCTTAGAAGTAATAACTATAACCTAGCGCCATCTGGCAGGTAACGGATCCAACTCAGCGCTTCCTAAGTGAAGTTTTCTTTCATTGTTTTTTATTTTGCGAAACAGAAATGAATCCAACAATGCTCGAGTCAACTGGATAGCTCTGTGAATCGAGGTTTTAATTAAACCTGAGCTAAGTTATGAGCCACTGATATTACCATAATTCGATTTGCCGGATTTAATCATTGGTGAATTCTTACCCTCGAACTGTCCCACATTTTTAGCAATCTCCGGGACAACTTCGAAATTATATGCCCGAAATATCCCGTAGATTATTCAAATGGCGTTCCAAAATTGAAATTTCTGGGAAGTGTGAAGTTTTAATTGCAAGAGTTCAGGACGAATTCAATTACGGATCCACCGAGCTGGACACTGGCCCGAGACTCGTGACAGAAAAATTAATATCCTGCTGCGATACTCATTAGGAAGAAGGACGCGGAGCAGTCTCTTCTGTAGTTTGATGGACGACTTGGGGCTCGCAGAGCAGTGATTGCTAGATGGGAAATACTAAATAACGCATTAGGGAGAGGGATGGTCGTATCCCGCCAGACATGCAATGATTAATATTTGATTCAATCGGTGGAGAGACTGATGAAACTGTACATTGGTAAGGATCCCTGGTGATCTTTTAACGTTCCTGATAATCCCGCGTTTCAGTGAATCTAGACAAAACCTAAGAAACTCAGGTCCCAATTTAATCATTTATATTTTGATTAGTCGTGACATTCATGGTGAGCTGGTACAAGAAAGCTGACTAGAAATGAATTAGTCTTTTCCGAAATTATATGGACTTTGTGAAAAAGAAGAATTTGATCTGGCTAAAAATATTTCCTAGACTTGAAATGGTATTTTTCGAATGAGTACCTGCTTTTGCTTTGAACCATCTGTCTTCCTGTACTAGAGGTACAGCAACTAAGCCCATACTTTTAGATATCTCTCGAAGGGTAAACTATTGAAGCTCAGATAACTGGTTAGGGCACAGCAGACCAATTGAATCCAAGGTTGTCTCAGTGGTTTCCTTTCATGGGTCAAGAGCCTTTTAGCCTTAGGTTTAAAGGAAGCTCTTTTAAAAACAACCACACTCCTTGTGATCCATTCAGAGATAATTTTCTTTCGTGCCATGTCACAAAAAAGGTCTTGATAAATGTATGATAGATGGAAAGCGTCAGTTCTGGAGTAAAAAAACCTCAACAAGCCTTCAGATTACAGAATGCGTCTGTCTTCACATCATCAGTAACTTATATAACGTTTCCTAGCTCAGCTCAGCATTCCTGCATAATCTTACTAAGAAAGAAATGGCCTTGACATCAGAGAAGAATTGTAGAGCTCTATAACTGTCACAACATATGCAAATGTGTTTGAGGATTATTCTCTAGCTGCTAGCGTAATGAAAAGAAAAGCATACAGCTCGGCCTGCACTTCGAAAAACTCATTTGCTAGGTGAATGGGCATATTGGCTGTGTTATCAGCAATTTGATCTTGTTGATTATTAGAATTACTCATGGTATTACTATCAAAGGTTTCTTTTCAGGTTAAGTTCCACACATCTCTCAAGTTTTATCCTGAAAGCCTGGTCAGGTGATTCTTGAAGCGTTTGTGTAACTTTTCCTACTGAGTTTTTCTTGCAGTTTCTGGATCATTCCGTCACTGAAAAGATTTGCTGATGAGATGAACTTGGTTAAAGAGGAACTGGCTCTCTGATTCTTAATTCTCACCTGAACCATTCCCACATATTCTGGGAATAACCCGATGAGTTTATCTACATTTTTGAAGCCAGTGCTCTTAAATGGTTTTGCAAGAGGAAATGTATAGAAGAGCATCTTTCAAGTGGCACTACCAATCAGGCTCAACTATTTATTGGTAGATACAGGTTATTTTCTTGCTAGAGTGATTCTCCTGTATGGACGGTTTCTTCATTTGTACTTTTCCACACCTGGTTTGACCGAATAAACCGTCTAATACTCCGCTAATATTCCCAGAAAGAATATATTCGAATTCCTATCGGAAGAGTGTGGATAACTATTATTATAAGAACCTTCCAAAAGAAAGCAGTAGGCCCTGAGTTCGCTTATCTGGAATATATGGAGCCATTAAACGAAAGATGGTCTTATGTGAGGTGCAGTAATGCTATTGAATCAACGACCGTATACGCGATTTATATTGTGATTATTCTTCTGGAATCGATTTAAGGGCATCCTTGAAAGGATCTTTATTCGATGGGAGGATAATATGGAGACATCGCTCGTGTTCCTTCTACCTTCTAGGGATAGGTTATGGAAGAGGATTTTAATGGGAATGTGAGGAATGATCATTCGCAAATTCTGATGATGAATGATAAGATGAAAAATTATTACTCTTGCGTGATGATTACCTGATAATAGTTGGGCTGATCCAGCTATTTTCGCATTTCCTGAATGGATGACGTAGGTAATACAGCAGGCAGCTGTAGCTGTTACAGCAATGAGCAAACTGAGGGCACTTCCTGTCCCAACTAATATAGTGCTAGCCTGCCACCATGGGCTTGGTATGTCCCAAAACCTGAAACAAGAAATCTCAATGAATAACAAATTTAAATTATGTTTCAGCTGAATCTACACTCTCTAATCAGGAAGATTGTGAGTGAAAAGTACGAAAAAGAAGTAGGTGACACTACTTAATTATGCGGAAGCTAATTTGTAGTATGAGGAGGGACTGAATAGCCAATATTAACTCTGTAGATGACTTAGATGACACAATATGACGCTGTTTGCAACCCCAGAATGTTTCAACAAGCTTCAAACCTCAGATTTTCGTCCTATACACTGTGGAATATGTCAAATTATAAAGGCTATAAAAAAGAATAGACTTTATATTAGAGGAGCTTGTTCTGTTCATTTGTATAGTCGCATAAAATCTGACTGAATTTTCTTCAGGTCAGTTCGATTCACGACAGCAATTCTGACTCCTAATAAGTTGCTCTAGCGTCCCTTTACGTTATCTTGATGTTCAACCTGAGGAAGCATGAAGCCTTGTTACAGCCTCTAGCTGTACCTCTACTCATCACGTTCATTCCACTACTATACCCTCCGGCTTAGGTCACGCCAAGTTCCCTATCCTCGACTCAATCTGTCACATCCTTCAGGATATCATGTGCGCAGATAACTCTCCAGTTTTAATACGACAAGCTTCCAGATCGGCCAGTTTCCATTTCAGCTCCTCCAGGTCATCCCGCTTTGTGTCAAAACATCGCCTGATTGATTTCGATTATGACCCATACGAAATATTAAAAGCTAAGAGTCCGGATCCATTCGACACAGAAGTTATTTTACTGCGATTTTTCATCGGGTTCGGATTCGTCTCCAACTGGCGAACAAAAGCCTTCATTCGAAACGTTGCCGTTGGAAGAAAGGAAAATAACTGATGAATTATTCGTGAGATGGAGTTGAATGGGGGAGTTCTCCTTTTGGAGTGCGGATGAATGCACTGGGTTTTATACGTTCAATGCGAGCATTTAGAGTTTCATGGTTACTAGATTATCACTGATTTTTGTTCTTTGTTATTGAGTTACCAACTCTTGTTTTCATCCTTTTATGTTTATGCTTTATTCGTCGCTGTCTCCTTAGGAATTGAGGTAATAAGATTTGTTTTTGCAGCATCTTCATCCAGGATTTCATTAGATTCATACACAGATCTGATATCTGACTTATTACGGGGATATGTTGAAAAATTCTTAAGCCTACTATAGAACCAAACAAAATTTCAAGGTCAAAATATATTACTAATCAACATGTTCTCCTCTTAATTGGATGCATTTATTACAGCGAACATGCAACGTCTCTAGGCCTTTCAATAAAAATGTTTCTTCTTGCTCTGCAAACCAGACCTCCACGGCTTTTATTACCTCCTCGTTGGAAGAAAATTTACAACCTTTTAAACTTTATTCAGTTGAGGAAAGAGATGATTGTCGGATGGAGCCAAATTTGGTGAATAAGGGGGGTGTTCTAGTAATTCAAACCCTAAATCACGAATTTCTTGCATGGCAACATGAGATTTGTGTGCAGGGGCGTTGTCCTGCAAAAAAAACACCTTCGGATAGCTTTCCGCGTCTTTTTTCTTCCCGAAGAGTGGTCAGTAATGTCGAATAGTAATCTCCGGTTATTGTTCTAGCCTTATCCAAAAAATCAATCATGATTACTCCATGACAATTCCAAAAAACTGAAGCAAGAACTTTTCTAGTAGATTTTTGGACACGAAACTTCTTAGGTGTTGGAGAACCAGAGTGTCGCCATTCCATCGATTGTTGCTTTCTTTCTGGATCGTAGAAATGCACCAAGTTTCATCCATAGCAACAATTTGGTTTTCAAATCGAGCACAGAGCGAACGCGATGCTTCTACCCTTGAACGCCTTTGGTCAACATTAAAACATTTGGAGATTCATTTTGCAGCAATTTTTTTCTCATATCCAAATTGACGTGAACTATATGATGACCACGTTCCTATAAAATATTCAGTGCTTCAGTTTTAGCCCAATTCGACGGTCTGATAAAATCATGTCATGAACTGCATCGATATTTTAGGGGACAGACAGAGAAACTGGCCTTCCCGATCGGTCATAATCTTCAATGGAAAACTTACTTCTTTTGAAGCTTGCAGTCCAATTTTTAACGGTCGCATATAAAGGACATTGATCACCAAGGATATTAAGCATATCTGCTTACCTCTTAACCCTTAAATACAGGAACTTGATGATGGCTCGATACTCCAATTTTTCGATTTTCACAATTTCGGTGGACCTCTTCTTTCTTTTAATTTATTATGTAACTCTGGTTTACTTTTTTCACCTCAAACTTCACACTGACACTCCTAGTGAGTTATTGTTCGTTGCTATGGTAACGCAATAGTTTTTTTATGCATGGAACTGGTCTAGGCTAACTAGATATCAATACATCCTCGTATATTAAGATGGTATGTTCAACTCCATAAATTATGGACTAAATTTTACAGGGATGTTCAACCAGAGCAAAGATTCTCTTCATAATTTACTAGGCTTATAAAACTCTCATTTTCCTTTCTCGCCCATTTCGAAAGTAGCAAGACTCGAATATAATCCAGAAACACGTTGTACCGCGTTGCCGCTCCATGTTGCAAAGTTTTCTAAGTGACCGTTAAGGGAATTTTGTCGCATCTGTACCCCGGAACGAACGACATAATAATTTACTTAAACCGAATAAACTAGCTTGCTCCAAGTTATTGTGTCATATAATTCGGCGACGGAGTGGAAAAATGGCGGACTGCGCCGGCACGGTCCGGGTTCTTTTTCTGCAGCAGCTGGAAGTTATGTTGCAAATCAGGTGTGCCCCAAGATATAATTGCCGTTTGGAGTGCGAGCTTCGGCATATTTATTTCTCGGAAGTTCCCCTCGTGGAAGGAGTGTTCCGAGCAGCACGGAGTCGCAAAAATGTCAATTCGGAAGTTTCGCCGAGAAGGGTGGGGAATTTATTGGCGGTGAAGACATGATTATTTGTCCATCACGTTTCCGGTAAATGAAGACTTGAAGAATTTATTTTGTCCAATACTGGGTGTCCCAAAACTAGTGAATCAAACGTCACACCACGATAGAGTAGATCAAATACTATCGAATGACACCAACGTTAGTTCAAATGTACCGATTTTCGGTCTATTTTTCTAATCACAGGGCCAATTTGTTATTAAGGACAGCGTTTTTCGCCCATATTATCACCCCTATAGAGGGGGGTTATAAAAATTATGGAGAAAAAACTTTTCAATTTACACTTATTTAGGTTAGGTTAGGTTAGGTTACACTTACTTAGGTTGTCGATTGACTACTTGAAATAATTTTAATTAGGTGTGATAAAACAATAATCTAGGATTAATATGATTTAAAATCGCTATCCTTTTTCACAAACTGGCCCTGTGATTGAAAAAAATAGTTCGAAAATCGGCAACTTTAGGTATTTTCTTGAAATTCTGATTCTTTTGGAAACGGCACATTTTCGCTGAACTGATATTAGGTCCTTCCGTTTGCATAAAAAGTGTAGCACTTTTCTACACTCAATTTTAGTATTGAATTTATACCAGTGTAGAGGAGGTGCAGAAAAGTGCTACACTTTTTATGCAAACGAAGGGACCTATTGGTGTCATTCAATATTTGGTACACTCTATCGTGGTGTGACCTTTGATTCACTAGTTTTAGGACAGCCTGTATAAAGGGTGAGTGTTTGACTTGAACAAATATTTTAACAGTAGATTCTTGAGGTCAAAAGAAACACTATTTTACTATACCATTTTCTCCGATGCGGTCCTGATGAAAAGATAGAGACAATTTAAATTTTCATATTGAGCTATGCCAACTCTTGAAAAACAAAAATTACCTCCAGAATAACTAGCTAAATCTGTGACACTACACATCTGTGGATCTTTCAAACAGAGTTGTATTCAGCCAAAGAACCTAATTTTACAAATATCGAAATATCACTGATATTTTTCAATTTTATTGAACATTATACGAGGAAATATGAAGAATATTTTTATTTTACAAAACGTTCAAATATTCATTTGATAGCGCCCAACTTACTTTCAAGAGTTGGGTTCTTTGAATTTTCGGTATTTTTACGGTTCGTAATGGTCATAATAGGAAAACTGGAAAACGTGGGTGATATCTTGTGTTCGAAAAAAATTCATCATATAAATGAAAAATTATATTCCGAACCTCATTTCATTCGATGAAACCGTTTGTAAGATGGAAGTAAAAATAAGGTTTTTTTAATGTTTTTTCAACAGCCTGTATCTTTTAAACTGAGCCGATTCGGAAAAAATGGAAAAGGAACAAAGTGTTTCATGTGACCTTAAGAATCCACTGTTAAAATATTTGTACGTGTCAAAGACTCACCCTGTATAGAATATTACGTTATCTCAGTTAGATAGATAGATAGATATACTTTATTTGATCCATTATATCTTTAGTTTATGAAATGTGTCCACTTGACATGAAAGAGAAAATAATTGAGAAGTACTATTCAACTTTACTGAACACTGTAGTGTAAATAATTATGGAGGAAACAAATCAAAAATTATTTAATGCTGATTTGTTTCTGCTACAACAAACCCCATTATCAAAGTAGGCTGATAATTGTCCGCATATTTTCCGATGAAGACTCAGCCCATCAGAGACTTGAGCTCGAATTTGAGCAATTGAAAAAACGGAATGGTTTTTTATGCATTTTATCAGCCAGGATCGAAAAACGTGTTAAACGAACAATGCATTCCTACCAGAGATCTCTAGGGATTTTACCGTTTGGACCTAACGCTTCAATAGGGTTTTCACTCCGGAACGTAAACTTCAATTTTCGAAAGAATGAGCTGCTCCCGAATTTCCCAAGGCAAATACTCGAGGAGGAATTGTTGCAATGGAAATGAATTCAGTGGACTCTAGCTGCATTGGAAGTCTTGGCCAATTCGAGGAAGTATTTTATTTTATTCGTTAGTTTCTTGAACGAAGATTTCATTTCAGCTCACCTGGAGAATACCAAGTGGTGAACGAAGGGTTGTAAACCTGTTGAATGGCCGAGGAAAGAAGACTTGAATATTCATGTTATGGCAGAGGAGGACAAACTACTATCTACAAAAACTGATGATGGTGTTTGAGAAGAAATCATTAAAATATAAGAACTTATAAATGTTTGCAATTCACATTCAAATTATTGATATGATTTAACATTGATAAAAATATTTCGATATGATTTAACATTGATAAAAATATTTCGATATGTGAATATTTGAACTCAATATTGACTGGTTTTAAGGGGACGTAGAGATCCTAAATTTCGAGATTGGGACCTTGAGATGTGTGGTGGTTGAGATTTATGAGCTCTAATCTGATTGGGTGGTTTGAATTCAGTGTATCATTTGGTTGTTTTCAATAACTTTCATCAGGGATAATAGACTAAATATAGCATGAAAAGGATGTATAGAGATTAATAAGTAATATAGGTACTTTCGAACACAGACGTGGTTCGTGTAAATACAGGGTGTCTGAAAAAAGTTATAGGAACTACCCCTGCTTATTTTCATAATCCTAAGTCCTTCGCATTTGTTTACGGACAGCCTATATATTGAATGATAATTCCTCTTCATCTTATAGCACCGTAATCAACAAAGGATATTCTAGGTGATCGCTAAAACTCGGTTATCTGAAAATTCAATCAACTTGTTTGCATTCTGTCCAGTTCCCTAATACAACTCTCAACATCAATGTTTGTGGATAGGACGAAAACGCCCAGAGGAAGAAATATACAAAAATGTAAAAAAGCACCCCATTTCTTTATAACCAAAATAGAACGGTCCCCAAAGCATCCACACTTTCTCAGGGCAATTCCGTGTCACGAGTGGAAACGAGACTGTTTTTTCCACTGGGAATTTATGAAGGATGTGCCGTTTTATTTTTTTCCTTCTCGACTGAGGCTGTTTTTCACTGTAATGACTAGTCTCTATTCACCGATTGTAGAAAATACCCCGGTGCGGACTTCAAAATTCCCCGGATACGAACCATAAGGGGATGAATTCGGAGGATTTGTATTCATGTATTGTGTGGAACAAAAAGCACACTCTGAATTCATTCATAAGGGCAGATTTAGTCGATTGATCTGAATAGAACTTATGTGGAGATTTGCTTCGGTTCCTATCAGTTGTCTCAGAATACGCCTTGTCAAAGTTTCAGTGCTCGATTTCAGTTGATGAATATCAAAGTTCAGGGCAAAAAGCTGTAACCATTTTTCCTGAGTAATCAGACTTTAAATCTGTTTGGTGGAAATTGTTTCCCATTCTCCTAACTGATTTAAGCAAAGAAATGAACAGGATTAGATGGGTGGTTGCGAAAACATTTCAAGGGAAATTTTTGATTTCTTTCTTGGGACCAAGAAGACTGATAGGAAAGAAATTTTATGGCCCTCGAAATATCCCTATTTTCCTGCAGAACGGTTTGAAATGTGGAACATTCAAACTACATCTTACCTAATGAAATATGTCTGTTAATACCTCCACGCAAAACCCATAACTCAGTGAAACGCAAACCAAAATGATCCAACCCAACTTGGATCTTCAGACAGACTTCCGAACTTAGAAAGTATAAGTCGTCCTAGTTTCCTTAGTTGATGTGAACACTTGTGCTGGGACATAATTCGCCAAATTAGTGACTAGTTATAAATAGGTGTATTTGGAAGTTTCCATGCGGAGTTTAATTTGAGAAGTTTCCCGAATGAATTACATAATTAATTCCATACCTACAGAGTGAGCCTACGACTCGTACAAATATTTCAACATTGTAGATTCTTGAGGCCAAAATAAACACTTTTTACTTCACCACTTTTCCCGAATCACTACCATTTCTGAAATAGATTTTAGATACTAGGAAAGAATTATTTTTCGATTTCGGCAAGAATGATTCTCGAATTGTTGGATAGACAATTTTCTGCTCCTCTGTGTTTGCCCTTTCCCCTCCTCACTTCTTTTCTATCCTCAAACGGCATAGGTTTTACATTCAGTAGGAAGACAACCTCACGATTGGTTACTGTATTGCAGTTCGATCTCTAGTAGAACGTTAGATGATGGAGCAAGGTGAGCTTGACTGAGTCATGGCAAATATCGAACCTGAAAGTTCTATTTGGATTCGGAAGTTTCATCAATGGTCAGATCCAGAGGTGAACCTCCTGAGAATTTCATGCGATGAAAGCTTGTAAATTGAGGTATTCAAAGTTGGGAAACTGGTTAACTCCACCTATTTCCGGAAAACTTCCCCTGCGACGTCGTATAATATTCTATCAACTAGGGCAAGCTAGGAATATGCACTCCGAATATGATCTTAAGACGTTCTCTAATTGATTTCGTTGAAGTGAGGGGAATATGTTACTCGCGTTTCACCTGATTGGATTCGTTAGTTTTTCAAACACGAAAATATTACTTTAAAAATCATTTGGTGTATTATTTGAGGAAAGAATAACTGAACGATTGAGAGAAATGGACTCTATGACAAAAAGGAAAACTGGACCACACTACAAATACTACACAAATAATATTTTGTTGGAACTCATCCCCTTGAAGTTTAGAGTCTAGGTTGAGAGAGTTTTCATCTTGAGAATTATCTATCTCTTTTTCTTCTAAGGTCCAGTACTTTCATCTGCGAATAACTAATTTTATTCTATTCCTAGGATAAGTAAAAATGCTGTCTTTTCACTTTGAAATAGTGTAATTCATCGAATAAATCTGTCATTGAAACTTAAGAATAAGGGTTTCTTTGTCAAATGTGAACATAGATCGATTATCGGTACGTCATTATTGGTAGAATTTTTCAGATTCTGAATGTATAGTTAGTTATTCTAAGTGTGATTTTCATGAAATATTCGCTTTCTAGTTGGAAATGTGACAATTTCTACTTTCTACAATGCGGTGTCTTATTCTACATTAATCAGTGAAAAGTAGTATACCGTGTTTTTATAGAATTGTTTATCCATCAAATAACTTCGTGTGGAAGCACAGAAATAATGTGTCCTTCTGATAGGAAATTATTTGACAGATACTTATTCAGATTGAATGAAATTTATTCGAAGGTGAAACTACCGGGCCTTAGTGTTTCTTGTGGAACGATGTATACGATGCACTACCCTTCATGAATTCCCCTACGATTCTGTTTTTTAGATATAATTTACGCTGCCTTCGTAAAGTTCCCAATCATCAATCTTTTTCTACAATATTACTGTTGTATTATTGTTCAATCAAAAGTTCAAATTAGGCATGAAATTGACAATTTACTTTTATGATGGTACTGAAGACATTTCATCAAAAAACTCCACGTAATTATTTTAGTCTATCAAAAACAACGTGAGGCATAAAACCAATATTGCTCAGCATTCTTACGCTCTTCATATTGGAATATGTTACCGTTGTGCTTTTACGTCGTTCTATATATTGAAAGCGGAGGAATGCCAAAAATGGTATAACATTACGGTTATTACATGAATTCTTCATGAAACTTTCGGTATGAATTTTTTTCGATACAGCCTGGAAGCATCTGGTTCGTGAAGTTTGATATCAATAGCGAAATATTGATTTTATAAGTATTTCTTTCACTTGAGTTATTGAAGGTACTTGCATGGAACATGTTGTTGCAGTAGGATGAAATGAGAGGAACACAAGAGGAATTCTATACTATAGAGTTGGCCGTTGAAAACGAAACAGCGAAACATGATGAGTCCAAGACTCACCCTGTATAAAAATGCTCGGAGACGTTCATTTTGATTCCAGGGGGATAACTTCTAAGATCAAATTCGAAACCGTATCGCTTCAACCCTTACAGCGGGTTCATAAAACTTTGATCGTCCGATCAACGATTTGACAGTCACTCGATTTCTCAAAATAAATCACTGAAACCTTCTCATTTCTGAATATATTGAAGAAATAGCAATTGGGAATAATTAAACGGACGTATGAACATCATAATTTGATGCGAGAATGATATCCTGAATGATCATGACTGAATCATCGATTGAAAACAAATTGACGTCTATTCGTCAATCAAGCGTTGATTTCCTGATCAAACTTTATGAAACCCGGGGTGTGTGTTTCAACCCTAAACCTTATATTTTGATAAGAGAAGACAAGGTAAGTGATATACCTCATTTGGAAGGCCTTTTTGTTCTGAGTTCTCCTAATTTATTATTTTTTCGTTCAATTCGTTCAATTCGTTCATTTTCGAGATATTCAAATTTAAATTCTGTACAGAATTGGTCATCAATCGAATTTTCACTAGGTAATTTTAGAATTCGTTTCCAATCAATGTCCATCAAATAAATCCGAATTTCATCAAGGACCTACCGGATCTAGATAACCAGAGATCATTGAAACGAAAGGCTCATCTCGGTGCAGAAAAATCCGAGGGAGGAAATTTCACTGCCATCCCTCTCCTGATATCCTCTCGAGTGGAAAATGATCCATTCCGAAATCACGGCTGATAAAGGACTTCAAAGTAATTCGATGCGGATAAAGTAAAGCACACGGTGACCGATAAGAAGCAGACGGGGATGTCCTCATCTCAAAACCTTTCTAGAAAATGTATCAATCATAGTGAAAGGAGAGCTCCCATACCGAGCTGATCCTTATACGAAAGGGAGATGAATAATACTGTTAGTGTGATCTTCCGCATTTACGCTTGATGAATTTCCTTATGCAATCAGGGGTAAATGAACCGTCATATCTGAGGAGATTAATGTGCGGAATCGATATTTCTGGAAGGGCTGGTCCTCGGTGAGTTTTTAAATACCATCATCGACTCTCAGTATAAACCCAAATGGAAAAAAATATGCAAGAGAATTTGTTTCCTCCGATGTGAAATTATTTTGAATTCGGAGTGAGATTATCTTATTTTCTTATTGTTCTCTGACGAGGAAGTTATTGTCAGGATTGTCAGCCTAATGTGCAGATGGGCTGGACACGTCTCCAGAGTCTAGGGAGATTAGTGGACTACAAATCTGTTAGAATGGGTACCGAGACACAAAAACGAAAAAGGGACAGACCACACAGACGTTGGGTGGACGATATAACCGACCAAATTGAAAAGAAGTGGGTGAGGGTAGCTCTGGACAGAAAAATGAGAAAGGCACAAGTGATGCCTATGTCCAGGAGGCTGCTGATAATGATGGTTCTTCTCTTCAAACCCTTTCACCGTTTGGACTGGCTTTAGATTGGTTTATGTTAGATTTCTAGTTTTTGTTCTAGTTCTAGACTATTCCTAGACTCCCGTGGCACCTTCTGTGAATTTCACTTTGTATCTAGTTTCTTAACAAACTCTGGAATAAAGCGAGGATGCGTGTTAGCGCCTTTACTGTTCAATATTTTCGCCATAGCTGTCTCGATAATTGCTGACATGAGTATGCCTGTAAGAGGTGTTGGAATAAGATTCAGATTTGATGGTGGCCTATTTAACCTGAAGCGCCTCAGAGCAAAATCCCGTACAAAGTTTATCACGGAACTTCAATATGCAGACGACTGCGCACTTATCGCTAGCAGCCCAGAGGATCTAGAGATAATGTTGGACACCAATATACATATATACGAAGCTTTAGGCCTTAGACTCAATATAGACAAAACCTGGTAAGTCCGTCAGAAAGCCTTCAGACAGATATCAGCCTGGAGAATGAAGCTCTAGAATAGGTCAAGCAGTTCAAGTACTTGGGAACCTTCATAAATACTAGGGCTAACCTAGACACGGAAATACACAACCATATGAATTCGGCATCGCGGGCATACTGGAAGCTAAAGGACAGAGTGTTTCAAAATAACGAATTCAATCTGAAGACCAAGACAACTGTTTACAAAGCAGTGGTCCTCCCAACGCTTCTTTACGGAAGCGAAAGCTGGACGTCCTACAGGCGACATATTGAACAGCTTGAACAAACGCAACAACGTCATCTAAAACAAATAATGCACATCAGATGGTTACACAAAGTTTCGAATGCAAAAGCCTTGTAACGCGCGAGTTGTATAACAATTGAGACTCAAGTAACGAGGGCCTGATTCAGATGGAACGGCCACATTCTGAAGATGCAAGACACAAGTCTCCCCAAAATAGCTCAGTATGGCGAATTCACAGAGGGAGCCCGGAAACCAGGAGGCCATTATAAGCGGTTTAAGGATATACCTACTACATCAATCCCTAAAATCAGTTAACGCCAATCATAACTGGAAACAACTAGCCTTAGACAGGTAAGAGTGGAGGTCTATGGTACACAGTTATAATGGAGACTCGAGAAAAATACAGTGGCGGCCAGATCTGGTGAGTGACTATCCATGCCTGGAGTGTGGAAGGATCTGTAGGTCACGGTTGGTTCTCTTTAGTCATAGAAGGACACACAGTCGCAATTAGCCCTAAGAAAGTATAAGTCTCTTCACAGTCTTCGCTAGTTCGATTCCATTGTACTACTATTATTTAAAGCTATGAAGGTGTAAGCCGCCTATCTGAAACTTCCTATGGACATTCTCATCTCGAGGATTGAATCCTGTAAACGCCAGAACCAGTCATCCAACCTCGAAAATCATCTCTTCTCGTAACCAGGGATTCCAATGTATACCGATATTATATTCCACATGATCCAGAGTCGACAATTCATTCCAAATCCACCCTATTACAGCTTCAGGTTACCAGTCACTTTGTCGATGTAACTAGATCACTGGTAGCCTCTACACATGTCGGGGTCATCATCAATCTCTGCCTCCTAGTTGTTGGAGGAAAAAATTCGATAAAGATGATAAATTCGGCTACGGGTTAGAGGAGAAACAATCTTGACGTGGGATGATAATAGATGCCATTAATCTTGTTGGGCGTCCTCGTTTTCACGAGTTCCGTTGTTGTACAATGCGAAGAACGCTGAACGGAAGATGTGTGCTCTCATTTGCGTTGGGTTTTTATTGTCTTGAAAAGGGGTGACAGGACCACTGCAGTGTCATCGATAAATTGCCGTGGCTCGGACGTTTTTCGGACAACTTCGAGCGGTTATGTTTTCGAGGTTATGGCGTTTCTTTCGTTGAACTTTGCCCCAAATATGCCGAGCAGGACATGGTCATGTGGTCTTGGAGTAGTTCCACAAGTCTTCTCTTGATGTATTATCAGTTCAGCTTCAACTATCCGGAGAAGAATCTTCTTTTGAAATCTCACCACTTGACAAAAGATATGACTTTCATCTATTGAGACGAATATGGGTGCAATGCACCTCTGGCGACAATCTATATGCTTTTACAGCGTCCTCTGGTAAATAGACCTGAATGAAGAAAGAGAATACCAGATGAAAAAACTTCCGAATTCACAGAAGCCTTTCCTACGCAATCAAAAACATTCCTGAGTGTCGCGCTTGGCTCTCAAGTGACGCTCCAGCACCGAAGTCTAGGACAAGTCCAGTATTGCAAGCAGCTTCATTCTCTATGGATGAAATTCCCGTTTTCATCAAAGACACGGTCTGGAGCGCCACGCCTTCTGGACGAACCGACAGGAAACGGGAATGGAATGTAAAACGCCGGACTGTCTGGAATCGTTGTTGCAACTTAACGAGAATAACAAATAGGATAGGAGGGCGGATACTTACCTGGAATATCGACCGCATTCCACTACAATTTCAACAACACCCTGAGGGTTCACACGGGGGTAATTACAGCGGCGGAAGGAGCTGAAATATGCATCCACTTTGCCGAGCAAACGACCCTGCAAAAGAAGAGAAAAAACGTCAGAATCCCATTTGGACAGCGTTAATATGTAACGAGAAGAGAATAGGTCTTTATTTGTTTTGGAGGTGTTGGAAAGAAAAATGTTGGGGGAGCAAGGGTTAGATACATTAATTACAGCTTCATACCCCATTTGTTCCATTATTTCCTATGAAATCAAGCCTTGAAACTCAGTAGGCGAAAGAAACGTCAATCAATATCTGTCAATTCAATTCATAGATTATTATAACTGTCAATTTACTTGACCTTGTGATTCATCTTTCTATTGACGGCTACTCTAATATTTAAAAAGGCGTATTCCGATGCACCCAGTTCAAATATGAGCTCATCGATTGGCAGGAATTCGTTTTCATGCCCACGTCGATGAGTTTCATCATCAAAGCAATCAATACCAAATAAAACCTCAAAGAAAATCCCCCATCCCTGTACCGCAAGCATAAATGATTGCCTTTTAACCCCACGTTACAGATTTATTTAACCGAAAATGGATTTTCGATGTGACCTTCGTTTTCGCTCTCCATTTCGGTATCCGAGGAATTTTGTGACCCTTCTAACTCGACATGCTATTTTTATTAAGTAGGAATTTTCCTGTGGGTGTTCCTTTGCGAGCGGCGTTTACACTGCAAGGGAGTTCTTATTCAAGTTTGAAAATAAAATCGAATTTCACCAGTTTGTTTTAATGTCTTCATCTCTGGGAAACAAATATTTAGGAAGGCGAATGAAGAGGATTTTTGGCTTTGAAAAAACGTATAAATTACGAAGATTTATTAAGACTTGATGAATCATTTCCTTTCTTCTAATTGGACTAATTTCGTATACTGTGAAAAATGTTTTACTTTTCCTCATCGTGGCTAGTGCCAGTACAACTTCTCAGTTTCAACCCCTTATTCTACCTAGTTCTACCACATCTGGGAATACGATTTTCTGGCTGGCGTGAAAACCCGTTGGATGCAAAACTAGAGTGGTGAACAAGTGTGTCTTTTCCCCTATCCTTATAAGTTCTATCACTTCTGGCAGTACGATTTTCTGGCTGGCGTGCATACCCGTTGGAAGCAGAAACTGTAATGGTGAACAAGTCTGCCTTTTTCCCTTTCCTTTTCAGTTCTATCACTTCTGTTGGAAGTTAAAACCAGTGTCGTGAATAATTGTACATCCTTTTTCCTAATCCATTTTGGTTTATCCTAGCTGGAGGTACGATTTCTGGCCGGCGTGCAAACCCGATGGAAGCAGAAAACAGAGTAGAGTACCGTTTCTCAACGTCGTCTTTTGTTTTCCTGACTTGCAATTGTTTTTGAATGGAGATTCTTGAGGTATTACTTCCCCTTGAGTGTGAGTCTTGCTTCTGGCTTGCAGACGAATCGGTAACTAGGGTAGGTTTGCTATTTTCCCTCTAAAGAATAGCTGCCGCTCGAGATACCCGAGCTTGATAAAATGATCTGAGCTAGTTCGTCTATTCTTATCATTTCAATCAGAGATACGGTCGAAAAATTCCAAGGCAAGACAGGACGTAATTACATAATTCCCAACGGCTCCTTGAAAGGATGTTTTCCAGTCCGTGCCATCTGTATCTCCTCTCCATCCGGAATCAATTGAACGTTCGCATCAATTAGGGACTAGACGTTCGCCATTCCCCTGGATAGGGTGGAACGTTAGGGAGGCCTGTACAGGCAGTGACCATGCCGTCGAGACGGAGGTCAGGCAATTAGTTCTTATGGAATTGTTCATTTGTGAAAATGCCTAGGGAATTGAATTCCGGATATTTGGTTTCATTGATTCGGCCTTCTTCTTCTTCCGTGCTGAAGGGGAAGAACTGAATTGAAGGGTGGAATCGAATTGAATGATGAAGGAAAGGACCTCTGAGTGGCGATTGAGATTTTGATGAATGACTCTCGTTTAGGTTTTCTGCCGAATGAGAATTTCTTCCTTTTATCTCTTTTGAAGGAGTTGGAACAACGGGGGCTTATAATTAATAATTGATGAGAATTAATTAGTATTCATTCAGATGTATACCACCCTCTGCTATGAATATCAGGATCTGTGTCGAACTGTCTCAAGTTTCTACAATATTCTCACCCCAAATTGTATGGTACAATACAATAATTTTTTCGAGCGACCTGTTGCAACTAATCAGATAGACACCTTCCACAGTTCCGTACTCGAAATTTGATTATATTTTGTCGAAATTCTAGGGGTTGTAGCTCAGCCATCTTGAATATTCTAAATGGATCAATTTCGGTGACTTTTTGATGACCTTCTGTGAAAAAACGCCTGACCTTTCAAAACACCCTGCAAAGTCAGTAAGAAAATTCCCACCCCTAAATTAGGTTGTGTTTTTTCGAGTGGATCTCGAGAAAAAACACCCATTTCGTTTCATAAGCACCCACCATAAATCAATTATGAAGAAATGTTGGAAACAGAGGCGGTTCGCGAATCCTGCGAGAACATAATTAAAAGGATCTGAATGGCGCGGTTTCCGTGTTATAGGGAAACGCAAATTCATATCAAATTGCGAAAATAAATTCTCACGTCGCTCCCTCCAATAAGGAACTGCCACGGAATAATAATATCCTCCCGTATAAAAACGTCCGACCCTTGCTCACCTCCAAATTAAATTCGCCAGAGAAAGAATTTGTTTCATTTTTCATGGCGAACTTTGAATTAGATTCAGGACCCATCGAATGAACCTCCCTTAAATTCATTCGTTGGGAATTCTTAATTCATTACGTTTCAGAAATATATTACACATATAATGAAAGAACACGCCTTTCAGATTGAGACATAAAGAAAGAATGACAATTCATTCGGGTGAAACTGGAAACATTCAAACGCAACTGTATACCGGAGGAAAAAATCTTGAAAGAAACCGAGGCGACGTTTTGAGATATTCACATCACGATGCGCCATCTATCTCGCAAAGACTGAACCAAAACCTCGCTTTCTCTGCAGATCCCTACACCAATTCCTGGTGTAAATTGAACTACTACCTGTAGCCGGACAAACTAAAACGAATGCTTGGATATAAAAATAACGTGTTATAAGATTCGTGAACTGTATGAAACCATTTCCTTAAAACCACAGTTGAATTCGTCCCTCCCTTTAATTTGCGTTTCTTTCCCTCTTTGTCGGCCACTCTTCTTGTTCCTCAACAACGAGAAGTATCTCTGCAAAAATGAACTTCGCGGTTAAAATTGCCTGTGACCCCTCCATTGAACTTTCATGAGAACAACTGGAAAGGGATCTTGGAGAAGAGATTAAAACTGGGAATATTATTCTGTTTGCGGCGAAACCTCTGGCTACATCTGAATTACGTTTATCCGTTCCCCTTCTCGCAGAATAGGATTTAAATGTTGCTTTGCCGGGAAATATAATAGTACATAGCGCATAAAATGTGTGGTTGCACTACTGAATCACTTTTATTTTGGGTTGCGGGAATTAAAAATGGATGCGGTAGTCTTTTTATGGAACAACAGATTGATTTTCCCAAAGGGTTATTTTCTAACCCAGAACTACCCAGCTGTTATTCACTTTAATTGGCCCATGATTATCTACGGAAATATATTAGAAGTTACTCACATTAAATGAACGTATTTCGTTCTTTCTGCTCTTTCTGAATATGTATCACATATAGATCTACGATGTTTCCTCAGAGATACGCGTGTCGAAAGTTGACCGCAAAGTTCTCGAAAAGATGGGGTCAGTTAAAAAATCGTCAAGACCGAACAGATGCATCGAACTGGATAACATTTTGTGATTTGTCATTAGAGTTAATCTTTAAGAATATGTATCACATTTAGGCTTGGTACTTCAACGTGCGAATAACTAAATTTATTCGATAGATACGTCTTATTCTAAGGCCCGGTACTTTCACGTCCGAATAAATAAATTTATTCGATAGATAAGTTATTCGTAGGATAAGTAAAAATGCTGTCTTTTCACTTTCAGATAATGTTATTCATCGATTAAATCTGTCATTGAAACTTAATAATAAGTGTTGTTTTGTCATAGATCGAATGTGGGTACGTCATTATTGGTTAAATTTTTCAAATTCTTGATGTATGGTTATACTTTGTGTGATTTTCACGAAATAATCGCTTTCTAGTTGGAATTATGACCATTTCTACAATGCGGTGTCTTATTTTACATTAATCAGTGAACATTAGTATACCGTGTTGTCATAGAATTGTTATTCGTCGAATAATTTCATCTGAAAGCACCGAAATAATGTATCCTTCAGAGAGGAAATTATTTGACAGATACTTATTGACATTGAATAAAATTTATTCGAAGGTGCATAGACATAGAGACATGGACTGAGCAATGCCAGCATGAAATTGGCTATTTATTAGAAAGAGAGAAAAGCTCGTCGGGACATACCTTTCTCTTTTTTGTTCACATAGAGGTGAGTGTAGACCAATCAAAATTCTAGAAAAAGACAACTGCATTCCCGACGTGTTTTTCTCTCTGTCACTTTTTTTGACCGTATTTCATGCATAGATATAAAGGGAAGGCACAGTCCATGTCTCTATGTCTATGCGAAGGTGAAAGTACCGGGCCTAAGTTTAGTGGTAGTTTAGCCAACATTGGCTGAGTGACGACTACAATCGTCGTATGTGCCTTTACATTTTATGATTTCGTATACCGTAGATTCGGGTGACTTGGGACGATTGTTGAATTCAACTTGTCATATTTTCAAAACGGTGATCTATTTTCATGTGAGAAAGAGGTTTGAATATACTTAGTGACTCAGACTATTGATTACTCGATTGATTAGGATATATACTATGCTTCAGAATTCGGATATGAATTTTGAAAAAAATAAAACATACTTGTTTCAAGTCACCCACCGAGTTGGGAGGCTTGGGACACAAGTTAAAATCCATTGATTTCTCAACTATCAAATGGAATAGGTGACTTGGGACGGTGTATAGTTTTGAAAAATTAGAATTTGTGATTAAATAGTTGAAATTCGGTAAGGAAATTAAATGATAAACCATTATTACAGCGAAAGTAAATATATTGCAACTCAAATGTAAAAAAACCAAACAAAACAAGGGAACTTTGATTTTTTTCATTCTTTGGTGATTTCTCTGTGGAAATATGGTAAATAATAATATCCAGCGAAAAATCGGTATATTTCCTGCTGCCAATGCGCCGCTTGTATCTATTCGGCATTGTCCCAAGTCACCCTATGAAAGAACAAAATCAATGAATGAAATCCGTGTTGCCATTTGATTTGTTAACAACCTTGTTTCATGACATATCTTATATCCCAAAATCCCACGTATCCAGAAGAAAAATTACACATGCACAAAGAGAAACACATGTACAGGACACTAGAAAGTATAAGGGCTATAAAAAGACGCGCTTTTACTCCCCTGAATTCGTTAATTTTTCCTGTCAATTCAAACGCTCTGGTCACGGCAAACTCAACAGGATTTAATTGTTAAACTAACCGAAAAGACGCTACACAATCTTATAAGTTTGTCCCTTCACTCATAAATGGTAAGAAACAAAGAAATCTGCAAGAGGGGTAATTGCCCCGAGTCACAAGACTGTCCCAAGTCACCCGAATCTACCGTACGTCGTTTCTGAAGTATAATTCAATGGAACTATCCACGTCTTTCCAAATAATAGGGAGAGAGATTCTTATCAGACTTCCTTGAGTCCCCATCGAATCTCCAGGAATGAGAATTTTCATTAAAAATGATTTAACTGGAATCGGATATGACTGGATACCTTCGGGGATATGAAAAGCTGTTCTTTTCCCCTCATATCTTCGAACTCTGAATGCCCGTAGAGGACTGCAGGGTTCTCTGCGACGCATAAATAGATATTGGCTGGCGTCTTTTCGAGATCGTCAACTCACCTTGCGAATCTGCTGGGAGATCACCCATAATGGCTTTCGACACAATGAAATTCGTATCGAGAAGACGCGACATAAAGATGAGAGTGGGCTGGGAGGTTGGAAAGTTTCTAGGATCTTCCGATCTTCGAAATTTATTGTATTGGATAGAATTCCCGTTGCTGCTGATATGGGAAAATTGAAATCCTGGACTATATACTCTCGACATTCGGGATCAACAACTGAAATCATTTTGTTGAAAGCTCAATATACTGTTATATACAATATACTGTTATTGAGCTTTCAACAAAATGATTTCAGTTGTTGATCCCGAATGTCGAGAGTATATAGACAGGATTTCTTTGGGATAAACGAGCAAGAAGAAACTCATGTTGAAAAATCTTGTTGAAGAAGATACACATTTTTATTGAAACAAAGGTAAAATGAAGGTTTTTTTCCATTATTCCAGTTGTAAACGATATACAAACAAGTCATTTCCATACTCTCTGTAATTTTGCATTACTCTTATGCAGTTTTCTAAGCAACACATTGTTGAATTTTTCAGGTGAAGGGAAATTTTCCTTAGACGTCTCAAAAATTTCAGATCTGTTGAAAAAATAAGTCGAACAGAGCCCCAACAGAAAAGAACTATCAAATTTCCAAAAAATCATAGAAAGTAATTTCAAAGAGTGTTTGAAATGATCTTAGAACATAGATACATGGAATGGCCATTCAGTGCTACAATTGAATGTTTTGAAGTAGAAACATTCGATGTTTCTCTGTCTAGCGCTACACTAAGGCAGTGGCGTTAAATTGAAAAATTCACATATTTCCTATTTATTCGTACTGAAAATTGATGTGACAGTGATGTCCAAACCAACTGTCTCAAATGTGATTGGCGACACTAAGCAACTATCTCACTCCCGTTCTTTGGAATGTTTATTTTCCATTCCATGTATCTATGTTCTAAGGAAATGATCAATTTCTCGATTCATTGATTCTTAATCGAAAGTTTATGGCAGATAACTACTTTAAACCTCTTCGATAACGTAGTTGCTGGATTAAATTTAGTCTGACATTCACACAACTTAAAAACTTTTTGTCCATAAAGATTAAAGCATTTAAGAAGGCAATTTTACCTGGGAGTAAATAGTTAGGTATTAGTTTACGAGCAGTCTAATATGTCGCCTGTAGGGCGTCCAGATTTCGCTTCCGTAAAGAAGCGTTGGGAGGACCACTGTCAAACGCAACAACGTCATCTGAGACAAATAATGCCCGTCAGATGGTTCCACAAAGTTTCAAATGCAGAAGTCTTGCAACGCGCGAGTTGTACAACCATTGAGACTCAAGTAACGAGGGCCCGACTCAGATGGAGCAGCCACATTCTGAGGATGCAAGATACAAGGCACCCCAAAATAGCCCTGTAATGCGAATTCACAGAGGGAGCTCGGAAACCAGGAGGCCAGTGTAAGCGGTTTAAGGATATACTGCATCAATCCCTGAAATCAGTTATGCCAATCATAACTAGGAACAACTTGTGTTAGACACATCACAGTGGAGGTCCTTGGTCCACAGTTTTAATGGAGACACGAGAAGAATACAGAGGCGGCCAGATCTGGTTGGTGACTATCCATGCCCGGAGTGTGGAAGGATCTGTAGGTCACAGTTGGGTCTCTTCAGTCACAGGAGGGCAGACAGTAGCAATTAGCCCTAAGAAATTCTAAGTCTGTTTTTTTTTCTTTATGTAGATTTATTCCCGGAAACGGGATACAGCAATGAATGAATGAATGAACAGAGACTGACTGCTTACAAGTGAGCACAAACACAAAAATAGATACATTCATTAATTCCTTGCTGTATCTCGTTACCAAGAATAAACCTTCAAAAAGACTCAAAAACAAAACTATCGGTGCGATGAAACTTATAATTTCTTAGGGCTACTTGCGACTGTGTGCCCTCCTGTGACTGAAGAGAGCCAACCGTGACCTACAGATCCTTCTACACTCTGGACATGGATAGTCACCAACCAGATCTGGCCGCCGCTGTATTCTTCTCGAGTGTCCATTATAACTGTGTACCAAAGACTGTGATCTGTCTAACGCTAGTTGTCCCCAGTTATGATTGACATTTACTGATTTTAGGAATTGATGCAGTATATCCTCAAAACGCTTATACTGGCCTCCTGGTTTCCGGGCTCCCTCTCTAAATTCGCCATACAGAGCTATTTTGGAAGGATCTGTAGGTGGGTCTCTCCAGTCACAAGAGGGCACATAGTCGCAAGTAGACCTAAGAAATTATAAGTTTGATCGCATTGGTAGTTTTGATTCTGACTCTTTTGGTAGATTAATTCTTGGTGCGGGATGCAGCAATGAATGAATGACTAGTTTACATTAGAAATTATTATTGGTTACATCAAGCCAGTAATCATAGTGAAATTTCATTCAGAATGTGAATATGTCTTCGAAACGAAGGTAGGTACAAAATATTTTATGAGAAGCTTGGAAATTGTCATCCTTATTGTTCAAGAAAGAGCATTTTGGGCCTTTGTTCTCATCTCTAAGCTATGGCTAATGTGGAAAAACAAATTCAATAAACTACTTCAGGGCTGAACTATGCCTCCGTTACATAATCCTCCAAGTAAAGTTCCAACTTCGGCTTCCAAAACCTAGGCGTCTTAAGAAACCGGTTATTTTTATCAGACAACCCCCTCGTAAGCTTTGAAGGACAAAACTCTGCAAACTTTCCTCAGTAGTAGAGTTTTTCGTAGTGCAGTCTCCATCAAAATTATCTCTTTTACACGGTTGACTTGGACGCAAGCGAGCAAACTTTATAACTCCATTGAATTACGGCATTCCATTTACCGAATAAAATTCACTTTGCTCGTTTTATCAAGTTCACTACTCGGCAAGTGTCTCGTGAATGAAAGTTCACACAAATCAGCTTATCCTGATGGAGTTCCGACGCTTCTCTCATCATAGAAAGAACCTAATTCGTCTAACGTAGGCTTCTCAGAGTTTCGTATGCTTCTTCCCTAATTGATATATTGCGACCAGCTATGACCTCGTTCCAAATTTCAAATCATTATATTTCGTTTCATTTTGGGGCGGGAATTCTCCGAATTGCAAATCTAACGTTTCAGCATTGTTCAATGCGGAACTAATGAAATTCTTGGGGTGTTTGAAACGCTTCTGTTTTTCAATGGAAATATCATCCCGAGTAAAACATTTCCAGGGCTATAGGTTAGAAGAATGAAACATGAAGATAACGAGGGTTTTATTAACTGAAACTCATAAATAACGAGAAAACTACTAGATGCTCGAAACGTGATTAATGGAAAAGTGTAACTGTGTATTTTCCCATTGTATCAGTTCATAATGTAATGTATATTGTCACTTTTAATTCTCCAACGAAATGCGTTGTCGTTCCCGACTGCCTGAAATCACCTAATTGGGAATTTTTACATGAAATATTCGAAAATCCTCCAATCGCCCCTTCCAATACTATGCCTCACTTGAGAACCGCTTACTGTGTAATAAAGTTATTGCTTTAGGGAGCCAAATCCGTTAATTTTCTAGCACTCCATTAGCAGAAACCCACGGTTTGCTTGCTGGTCACGTACTTCCTTTTAGCAAGTCAGATATGATGGGAATATTGATGAGCCTGCTTATTTACTTCAGTGTCCTGATTTATTCAATCTATCTGAACTTGTTATGGACAAGTTGGCGAATATTAACTCCCAATATTCAGGCGTCTACATAGATGGCGTTTTGTGTAGGTCGACGGGTTATTAGCCATAATTCTCATTATACAGGATGTAAATGAATAATTGCAAAAAAATTGAGAGGTAATTCCTTGTCAAAAAATAATGAAGGTGTTTCACTGCTTGAATAGATGGCAACTCTTAGAAACCAAAAAACTGACAGAAAATAAATTGAGAAGACACTCTATGGTGAGAGAGCAATAAAAAAAATTGGGTTGTGTTCGTCTATGATTTGAAGGGGTAGAAATGCCGCCTCTGAAATTTGTTCCTTATCCATATTATAACATTTAAAATTAATTTTGTATAGCTTCATTTTTTTTTAATATATGAGGTCACTTGTAATTTCTCGCTGAAAGTAATGGTTTCTGAGAAAAAAATCATCAAAGGGTGAAAGACACACCCTTATACTCAAATACTTTGCTTTTCAGGGTGAAATAACTTTTGAATAACATAACTTCATGTCGACATGCATTTTTCTGTTCAAGATCTTTATCCTTCTCCGATTACTTCGTAAATCCATCAAATATTCATATTGCATGTGGATATAATTGTCACCCTTCAAGTTGATATTCAAAGTAGGAAAATTTTCTTGAGTAAATATGCAAACCTAATAGGAGCAGTCGGTAGGGGAGAGTTCCTTTGAATTGGACAGCCCATGAACCCGACGCTACAGTTTTCTACTACACTCCTAACCTAACCTCCTAACCTAACCTAACCTAACCTAACCTAACCTAACCTCATATGAGCAGTCGGTAGGTACTTATTTACTGCATGTATGGGGAGTTCGGGAGAGTTGAACCCCTTTTCACTCTGAAGCCACTTTAGTTGTGTCTGTAAATGGTAACAACTCTATTTTTTTGCGTGAAGATATCATGCCCAAATAGGTAACGATAGATAATAGAAGAGTGGGGGTTTGATAAGCATTTTGAGTACAGCAATTCTTTTTTTAGGAACCGAAAGTTGGCTCATGTCTCCCTAACCTATGGGAGAGTTGAACAGGGGGTGAGAGAGACTTGACCATAAGTTTGTTCTTCGTATCGTTTTGAAATTCAGAATATATATTCACTAGATCCTGCTCTATCCGAAACTGCAATCGGTTCCTCTGCAAGTGAATTATTTTTCCATTTATGCCCTTTTGAAAGTCGGGAACTTTGGTTGGCCATAGCAGCCGAAATAATTTTTTTTTCGTCAGAAATGAGTTCGGATTTGGAATCAGCGACCTCGAATTATCCAGAAAACATGTACGGCACTTCAATATCTGAAACTTGGATTTTCGATGTCGATCGAAAAAAACGCAAGGCTATATATACATCATGAAAAATTTTGGGTGAGAATACTTTTTTCTTCGTATCGTTTTGAAATTCAGAATATATATTCACTAGATCCTGCTCTATCCGAAACTGCAATCGGTTCCTCTGCAAGTGAATTATTTTTCCATTTATGCCCTTTTGAAAGTCGGGAACTTTGGTTGGCCATAGCAGCCGAAATAATTTTTTTTTCGTCAGAACTGAGTTCGGATTTGGAATCAGCGACCTCGAATTATCCAGAAAACATGTACGGCACTTCAATATCTGAAACTTGGATTTTCGATGTCGATCGAAAAAAACGCAAGGCTACATCATGAAAAATTTTGGGTGAAAATACTTTTTTCTTCGTATCGTTTTGAAATTCAGAATATATATTCACTAGATCCTGCTCTATCCGAAACTGCAATCGGTTCCTCTTCAAGTGAATTATTTTTCCATTTATGCCCTAATGAAAGTCGGGAACTTTGGTTGGCCATAGCAGCCGAAATAAACAACAGCCGACAATAGCCGACAATAGCCGACAATAGTCGACAACACCCGACAACACCCGACAACACCCGACAACACCCGACAACACCCGACAATAGCCGACAACAGCCGACAATAGCCGACAACAGCCGACAATAACCGACAACACCCGACAACACCCGACAGCAGCCGACAACAGCCGACAACAGCCGACAATAGCCGACAACACCCGACAACACCCGACAACACCCGACAACACCCGAGAACACCCGACAACACCCGACAACACCCGACAACACCCGACAACACCCGACAATAGCCGACAACAGCCGACAATAGCCGACAACATCATGAAAAATTTTGGGTGAAAATACTTTTTTCTTCGTATCGTTTTGAAATAGCCGACAACAGCCGACAACACCCGACAACACCCGACAACACCCGACAATAGCCGACAACAGCCGACAACACACGACAACACCCGACAATAGCCGACAACAGCCGACAACACACGACAACACCCGACAACACCCGACAATAACCGACAACACCCGACAACACCCGACAACACCCGACAACAGCCGACAATAGCCGACAACAGCCGACAATAACCGACAACACCCGACAACACCCGACAACACCCGACAACACCCGACAACACCCGACAACACCCGACAATAGCCGACAACAGCCGACAATAGCCGACAACACCCGACAACACCTGACAGCAGCCGACAATAGCCGACAATAGCCGACAGCAGCCGACAGCAGCCGACAACAGCCGACAATAGCCGACAACACATGACAACACCCGACAACACCTGACAGCAGCCGACAATAGCCGACAACACATGACAACACCCGACAACACCTGACAGCAGCCGACAACACCTGACAGCAGCCGACAACACCCGACAATAGCCGACAACACCCGACAACACCCGACAACACCCGACAACACCCGACAATAGCCGACAACACCCGACAACACCCGACAACACCCGACAACACCCGACAACACCCGACAACACCCGACAACACCCGACAACACCCGACAACACCCGACAACACCCGACAACACCCGACAACACCCGACAATAGCCGACAACACCCGACAACACCCGACAACACCCGACAACACCCGACAACACCCGACAACAGCCGACAATAGCCGACAACAGCCGACAATAACCGACAACACCCGACAACACCCGACAACACCCGACAACACCCGACAACACCCGACAACACCCGACAACACCCGACAATAGCCGACAACAGCCGACAATAGCCGACAACAGCCGACAACATCATGAAAAATTTTGGGTGAGAATACTTTTTTCTTCGTATCGTTTTGAAATTCAGAATATATATTCACTAGATCCTGCTCTATCCGAAACTGCAATCGATTCCTCTGCAAGTGAATTATTTTTCCATTTATGCCCTTTTGAAAGTCGGGAACTTTGGTTGGCCATAGCAGCCGAAATAATTCTTTTTCGTCAGAACTGAGTTCGGATTTGGAATCAGCGACCTCGAATTATCCAGAAAACATGTACGGCACTTCAATATCAATATCAATTTACATGATTATCCCAACATTAAGATCACAAGTTGTTTCTTCGTTAATATAACTTTATAAAAAAAACCGAACGACAAGTCCTGGAGGGTAAGCTTGTCTGAACTTTGCCTGCTCTTTCATGATGAGAAGCGAATTCTTGCCTTCCACCCAAGGCAACGTTTGCTACAAACTTCCATGTCGAAAAGGAAGAGTGCGGAAGTGAGATCAGCGATCTCCTTTTCTGTTGACTTTTATATTCTCTTGTTCTACTAGCCCAGCTCTCCGTCAGTCGTTGATTCGATTTTACGTTCATTCCATGCCGCTGAAATATTCATTGTTGGTTGTTTCGGGATTAAATCCCAGTTCATGCTTTCTTTGTGAGTTGGCCTGAATGTTCAGGATTTCAGCTCTGGCGGTTCTGGAACCTTCCCAGTGGGATTTTTCACGTTTGCGGTTGTCCAGGAGATTTAGCGTTTGCAGGTCTCGGATAATTATCTGCGGAATTAGATCTATAGCAAGTTCGCCATAATCTTTCAAATGAGACATCGACTCATGCATATCCATTATAAAGGGGCTGTCTGAACTTTGGAACATAGATACAAGGAATGGAAAATAAACATTTGTTATTATCCAAAGACTGGAGTGAGATAGTTGCTTAGTGTCGCCAATCAAAATTGGTTGAATCTGACATCATTGTCACGTCAATTTTCCATACGAAAAGGTAGGAGCTATACAAATTTATTTATTTCACGCCACTGCCTAGACAGAGAAGCACAACACAGCACCTCAATGTCCATTCCATGTATTTATGTTCCAATATAGGACCCTTGCAGTATTCTTTCATTCATTGTTGTATCCCGTAACCGAGAATAAATCTACAAAAAGACACATCAAACTTATAGATTCTTAGAACTACCTACTTGCGACTGCGTGCCCTCCTGTGACTGAAGAGACCAAACCGTGACCTACAGATCCTTCCACACTCCGGGCATGGATAGTCACCAACCAAATCTGGCCGCCGCTGTATTCTTCTCGAGTCTCCACTATAACTGTGGACCAAAAACCTCCACTGTGATATGGCTAACGCTAGTTGTTCCCAGTTATGATTGGTCTTAACTGATTTTAGGGATTGATGCAGTATATCCTTAAACAGCTTATACTGGCCTCCTGGTTTCCGAGCTCCCTCTGTGAATTTACCATACGGTGCTATTTTGGGGAGTCTTGTGACTTGCATCCTCAGAATGTGGCCGCTCCATCTGAGTCGAGCCCTCTTTACTTGAGTCTCATATGTTATACAACTCGCGCGCTGCAAGACTTCCGCATTTGAAACTTTGTGGAACCATCTGATGTGCATTATTTGTCTTAGATGACGTTGTTGCGTTTCTTCATGCTGTTTCATATGTCGCCTGTAGGGCGTCAGGCTTTCGCTTCCGTAAAGAAGCGTTGGGAGGACCACTGTTTGGAAACAGCTGTCTTGGTCTTCAGATTGAGGTCGTGATTTTGAAACACTCTGTCCTTCAGCTTCCAGAACGCCAGTGATGCCGAATTGATACGGTTGTGTATTTCCGTGTCCAGGTTAGCCTTAGTAATTATGAAGTTCCCAAGTATTTGAACTGCTCGACCTGTTCTAGAGTTTCATCCTCCAGGCTGACATCTGTTTGAAGGTTTTCTGGCGGACTTACCAGGATTTTGGTTTTGTCAATGTTGAGTCTAAGGCCTAAAGCTTTGTATATATGTTTATAGACGTCCAACAGTATCTGTAGATCCTCTGAGCTGCTAGCGAGTGTTGGAAGATGAAGTTCATCAATGCACGACTTGAAGGTCTGCTGCTCTTAAAGAAGGCTTCTGGAGGCAGGGAGTTCTGAAGTCTCTATGCTCTAGGTATAAAAGTGTAGTCGAGCCTAATCATTAATAGTGACTGATCTGTTTTCTATGTAACTCTGCAACAATTCTTCTAATAGTTCTTTCCTTGCTCTGCTCAAATAAATGGCAGATTAAACCTCAAGTTCCTTCTACGAATATCTTCATATTGTTTGAAATTTGTCTTCGTCTGCTTCGCCTCTTCTTTCAAGCTCTAATTATTTGAATAATTGTGGTCACGATGCGGTTCAATGTACCAATTCGATCACAAGACCATCAGATGCATTTCCCGATAACAGGGAATGTCCCCAGGACCGCAGTAACTCATCGGCTATGAATTATATTAGTGTAATTCACGTCGAAGTGTTAGACGTACTCGAACAGTGTCACATTCATCACCTCCTCAACTAGCGAGTGTCGAATAAATCGATCGCATCGTCTAATAATTCTCCAGACGCGAGGTCGCTGTCCCCTTTACATCACCGGATACGGACGTATTCGGATCAATTGGCAGGGATTCAAGTTTCTATTACTTCCGGAATTTCGATGGAGAAACACAAGTTTTCGAGAAGAAGGAAGGAACGTTCCTCATTCGATAGAATGGGCAATCCTTCACGAGAATTCATTTTACACTGCTGTTTACAGTTTTCTTCTGGCATAGACCGAGATGCCCCTGAAGATTCTACTCCAGGTGTGGCCGAAACGTCCAGCTAAATACCTGTAAAACAATTCCCAAACAACAATTGTCCAACTGCATTCGACATTGTTTTTCCATTTCCACATTTGGTGAAAACGCCGTAAAATCCATGAATTTGGCATTAGGCAAGGTGCTGAAGATGTTCTCTCTAGACGAAATTTACAGAAAGACCATAGGCAGGTCATCTTTTATCTTCCTCAGAAGTTAACGGAAGTAAATTCTCTCTTACCAGATCATCATTCATAAGATTGTCTTCGTGAATCCATTTTATATTCTTGCTTAGGTTTTTACTCCTTTTTAAATTGGTTTTTCGTAATTTTTTGTCAGATACCTGCATACATTTTTGCTATAGGATTTCGTTCATCAGTCGTCAGTCTTCTTCAGCAATCAAACACCCCTTCTCGTAGCATCCAGTAGTGTAAATATTTCCACAAAAATGTACAACAAAACTTTCCCAAACTCATCCTTCGAATGATTTCAGTATAGATCACAATCACACCGCCGCGTAGGTCTTTTGTCAGCAACACAAAGACCCCGCCTACAGATAGTAACCCATATGTTCGATCACGCGTAAGATGAAATTTCATCTCTTCCAACATCGCGTCAAGAAATCCCGCTGCTTCATCCCCAGTAGGATGGTGACTCCATACAATATACAACTGAGGTGATATGGGATATCCCATTACACAGATCGATCGACAAGCTCTCGACAAACATCTCGTAATTTCATCACGTGTCATCGGTCTGATATATCACACACAAACGGATCGGGGTTTGTCTTCGCCGCGAGCAAGCTTGTAGGCTGTTCGAGGAAAGTTGATCATATTAACTATCGCTTTCTCTGGTTATCAGAAAATGGAACGATGAGAGGGGGTAGGTACCTATATCGAATGACGTTGTGGGGTGTTCTGGTACACTTAATCAACAGTCAAACGTCATCATGGAAGATGTCAACAGAAGAATGACGAGTGTATGCTGACCAGCTGACCATGGTTTCGGCCTAATTTGACCTCAGCAGAGTACAACTCCCACTAAAATGGACGAACTGTAATGTAGTGTTAATAGGTCTGTCAATTTTCTCAGTTGGAGTTGGCCATGGTCAACATTCACCCTTCTTCTATATTTATAGGATAATCTTTTCGGTGATGCTCTTCTAATCTAGGTGTATGGAGAATACAGTCTGATTTTTGCAAGATTTTCATATACACTACCCAAAAATTGGAGTGAATGAACGATTTTGTATATTTAGATACTAATGTATAGAGTTAGAAGTCTTCATACCCTTAACTTGCCTGAAATGGCAACAGTAAGCAATACTGCTTGAGAACGACAACATGGTAGAGAAATAAGCAAAATGAAGATTATACCTGGGACAGTCTGAAGGCATAATAAAGGTTCTTCCTATTACAAACACCTTGCAATCAAGGTTTGATATCAAGCCTCTAGCTCTTCGTAGTGCTCTTACTCTATTCAACGTTCTGTGGATGAGGTTATCAGTGAAACTTTGAAGAACTTTGCCATATGTTCAGCAAAGCATTCGCTGTTTGTTGTAATGCCTCCAGTGGGTCAGGTATGTGGTGTTATAGCTATGACTAGGCCATCCAGTTATGTTCAATACAATTTCGGTCTGGAGAGGTATCTGGCCAAGCCATTCGGTCAAGGCTTTGCATTTTTAGGCAGTCATTGACAATTGTCGCTGATGTGCTCATAGGGAACAATAATAGGTTCTACAATCAAAACACGATACCTTTCCAGTGTTATGTTTGCTTCAATGAGAATAATAAGATGTCCTTAAAAACAAATGCCACAAAACGCACTCTCAGCCATCACCAGAAAGAGTTGACGTCATGAAATGTGACCAACAGTCACCCATCAGATGTATACATACAGAAGAAATCTGATACGTGAAGAGATAAAAAACACATAATTATACATTGATTAGGTAATATATTCATTATATCAAAGATGAACCATATGCCCTAATCTATAATTGACTGATGAAATATCAATCTTGCCTAGAGCCCCATGAACTTATTAGGTTTCGACCCACAAAAGCCTTCAAACTATATGCACCTCCCAACCAAACTAGCTATTTTACTTAAATATTCATGTTGATATTATGGATAACCAGAATAGAATACATGATGATCAATCATGTTCGTGAAAGCTCTATTCAAGGATATTACAATGTCCTTCATGTCGATTAAACAATTAAGGAGCAATCAGTGCATTATCATATAATCCATAGCAAAATTGTGAAGCATTTGAAGACACGACACGGCAGTTTCCGTTTCGTGAAAATTTTTATCTGATTTTTGAGGGTACTTGAGTGTATAGCACATACTGGATAAGTGTAGTGTAAGTTTTCATTTTTCTACTCATTCATTTTGTACTCAAACTGAGACGCTCGTCTTGCTGTCACATAGCTCGGATAGATCTAATGCTACGTCGTTTGTGACATCTAAACAGATTCGCTTCAGCCAATTACGTTATATCATCAATCAGAAATCATCCGAATTGCTCTGAGTCTACGGAACGTTTGATATGAATATGGTGATGAGATGTGTATGCCGCAGAAGCAATATAAACTCATATCTAATTTCCAAGTTTCCATCAGCTAAGTGACGTTCTATTTAGTTTATCCATCTTGAAATTTACATTCTTGATTAGTTTCCGTGAAGACGAAGCGGAGATCATTCGAAGCATATTTTCCATGGTGGATGTAAGATTTTGGAATGTTGGGTGAGTTTTCTATCTGATAAGAAATTACATATATTTGATATTGCAGATCGTTTACCAGATTAAAAGCTGAATTAAATGAAATGATAACCATAATCTGCGTAAGGAACATTTTCCTTTGAAGTGGTCTGGAAACAAGTGAGCGTGAAACTCAATAAACAATGTACTCAAACCAGAATTTGCCACAGCCCACAGCTTACGCAACATGGATGCTAATGGATATATGAGGAGTTAACTATTCATCACTGAATCCAACAGAATCGGACCTCCAAAAGGGATGGCGAATCAATCAAATGACGAATACATCGATTAATCAAATTGGTCTGAGAGAAAGGGAATATAAAAATAGTACCTAATACCACTTTTAGATTTGAAGTTGACCAATCAATCACATTCATTGTTGGGAGTTCCTCATCACATTTTTTGAACTCTAGGACAGGTAGAGCAGTTCAAATACTTGGGAAGCTTCATAAATACTTACTAGGGCTAACCTGGACACGGAAATACACAACCGTATCAATTCGGCATGACGGGCATTCTAGAAGCTAAAGGACAGAGTGTTTCAAAATCACGACCTCAATCTGAAGACCAAGACAGCTGTTTACAAAGCAGTGGTCCTCCCAACGCTTCTTTACGGAAGCGAAAGCTGGACGCCCTAGAGGCGACATATTAAACAGCTTGAACAATCGCAACAACGTCATCTAAAAAAAAATAATGCACATCAGATAGTTCCACAAAGTTTCAAATGCGGAAGTCTTGCAGCGCGCGAGTTTTATAAGAACTGGGACTCAAGTAACGCGAGCCCGACTCAGATGGAGAGGCCACATTCTGAGGATGCAAGACACAACTCCCCAAAATAGCTCTGTATGGCGAATTCACAAAGGGAGCTCGGAAACCACGAGGCCAGTATAAGGGGTTTAAGGATTTACTGCATCAATCCCTAAAATCAGTTGATGCAAATTATAACTGGGAACAACTAGCGTTAGACAGATCACAGTGGAGGTCCACAGTTATAATGGAGACTCGAGAAGAATACAGCCAGATCTGGTTGGTGACTATCCATGCCTAGAGTGTAGAAGGATCTGTAGGTTAATTTACGTTAGGTTTAATTGTTCTTATGATGGTTAGGTCAAATTACGTTAGGTTTAATTATTCTTATGATGGTTAGGTTAAGTTAGGTTAGGTTCCATTGTTCTTATGATGGTTAGGTTAAATTGGGTTAGGTTTAATTGTTCTTATGATGGTTAGGTTAAGTTAGTTTAGGTTTCATTGTTCTTATGATGGTTAGGTTAAGTTAGGTACGGTTCCATTGTTCTTATGATGGTTAGGTTAAATTGGGTTAGGTTTAATTGTTCTTATGATGGTTAGGTTAAGTTAGTTTAGGTTTCATTGTTCTTATGATGGTTAGGTTAAGTTAGGTACGGTTCCATTGTTCTTATGATGGTACAAGGCGCGTACAATGAATTGAATTGCATCTAAATTCAATCTGATTTCTTCGTTTCAGTAAATTGAGTTCCTGACGCCACACAAACTGTCATGAGCCATCACAGAGGTTGCATCCAAACCCCCTGAGAATATGCACAATATCGAGCTCACTCGATCTTTTAATCAGTTCACATCAAAGCTTTTCCATCCGTATAAATGTAAACAGCATTACGAATTGCAATCGATCTGTAGGTCACGGTTGGGTCTCTTCAGTCACTGGAGGGCACATAGTCGCTCAGTAGCCCTAAGAAATTATAAGTTTGATCGCACCGCTAGCTTTGGTTTTGAGTCTCTTGGTAGATTCATTCTCGGTAACGGGATACAGCAATGAATTAATGAATGAATCTAATTTACTGATGGAAAAACTGATTGTACTTACTTGTAAGCAGTCCGTCTCTGTAAGGCCAGGCGCAAATAGAAACGCAGGTTGGTGAGGTGACGCAGGGTGACGCAGCTTTTTCCTGCGATGCACGTACTATCTGACAAGTCACTGTCACGCTTCATTTTTTTCATTGTTATGACCAAGACCACGCAAATAAAGCGTGACAGTGACTTGTCAGGTAGTTCGTGCATCGCAGGAAAAAGCTGCGTCACCTCACCAACCTGCGTTTCTATTTGCGCCTGGCCTAAATGTTGTATAAGTGATAAATATTACACTCTACTCAAGACCAACGTTATTTACTCATATTTGCTATATTGATCTCACCGAAGAACAGACTTAAGACGCGATTTTTCTACCCCTATATTCGATAAGATATTGATATTACAAATCTACGTCTAGTCGAGAATCTCGAATGCAGATAAGTACGGAGTACGGGGTTATTGGCTGGCAACTGCATCGCGCAATCAGCGCTTGTTTTTCGACGGCCAAAGCCTCGCGAATTTTCGCGACGTAGGAAGGAAGGTACCGGAGCGTGAATTATTCATCCGGGGCAAATTGAATCGTCGCGGTAAAAACGATGTTTCTCGTTCTGCCGGTGTGTCGGATTAACGAGATTTCTCGAATATCCGCGGTCGAAATGGCATCCCTGATTAGATCGGTTTTCGGTGAATGGCGTGATGAATGCGACCTCATCTCGATTATTTTTCGCCGGATTGAACCGGAATCAACCGGCATGAAGAAACGTTGAAGAAAGTTCGAGGGCGAGATCTCCCGAGCGAATTTGTCTATATTGTGCAGGAGATCCAAAAAGTGGAGTATGATGAGGGTTTCAGACATTGAGCACCAAGCACTCTCAAAGATTCATTCGGAATTTCGAGCACTAAGACTTAAATTCACGAAATGGTCATTCTTTCAAAGTTTTAAACTTTTTTTCAGTTGAGGAAAAAGATGATAGTCGGATGGAGCCAAATCTGGTGAATAAGGGGGGTGTTCTAGTGATTCAAACCCTAAATCACGATTTTTTTGCATGGCAACATGAGAGTTTAACTGCTTGATAGAACTTTATGCTCTCTGATTCAATTTTGACGAGTACTTTGACTGATATGCAGGTATTTCGAACAATTTCCAACAATCTTGGAAGCTTATCTTCCCTCTGAAATGGAGTTTTTCAATGCTTGCAAGTGTGGAGAGTGATACATTTCCGCTAGAGACTGGAGTTGCTCGGTTAAGCAATCGATTGTGGCAAAATTGTTGAAATTATATCATTGGCGCATATACACATGTCAAAATTTTATGATACACAAGCGAAAGAAATCCTAGAGAAGTTGAAAACATCCAAACAACTGTAGACCGGTTTCGGGATCATTGTCCCTCATTAGTACTGTGTAGTGTTAGATACCTCAACAGGGGGATGGGGGAGATTTGAGTAGACGAGGATATATTGATAAATTCTTAGTCTACTATAGAACCTAATAAAATTTCAATGTCAAAATATTTTATTACTCAATATAATTTCCCCTTAATTGGATATATTTATTACAGCGAACCTGCAACGTCTCTAGACCTTTCAAAAAGAATGTTTCTTCTTGCTCTGCAAACCAGACCTCTACAGCTTTTATTACCTCCTCGTTGGAAGAAAATTTACGACCTTTTAAACTTTTTTTCAGTTGAGGAAAGAGATGATAGTCGGATGGAGCCAAATCTGGTGAATTAGGGGGGTGTTCTAGTAACTCAAACCCTAAATCACGAATTTTTTGTATGGCAACATGAGATTTGGGTGCAGGGGCGTTGTCCTGCAAAAAACACCTATGGATAGCTTTCCGCATCTTTTCTCTTGAATTTTTTCTCGTAGAGTGGTCAGTAATGTCGAATAGTAATCTCCGGTTAGTGTTCTACCCTCATCCAGAAAATCAATCATGATGACTCCATGGCAATCCCAAAAAACTGAAGCAAGTACTTTTCCAGCAGATTTTTGGATACGAAACTTCTTAGGTCTTGGAAAACCAGAGTGTCGTCATTCCATCGGTTGCTGCTTTGTTTCTGAATCGCAGAAATGTACACAAGTCTCATCCATAGTAACAATTCGGTATAAGAATCGATCGAGCACAGATCGAACGCGATGCTTCTACCCATGCAAGCTTTTGGTCAACATTCAAACATTTGGGGATCCATTTTGTAGCAATTTTTCTCATTTCCAAATTGGGGTGAACTATATGATGAACGCGTTCGTATGAAATATTCAGTGCTTCAGATATCCGTTTTAGCCCAATTCGACGGTCTGATAAAATTGTCATGAACTGCATCGATATTTTGGGGGACTGACACAGAAACTGGCCTTCCCGATCGGCCATCATCTTCAATGAAAAATTTACCTCTATTGAAGTTTGCAGTTCAATTTTTCATGGTCGCATACGAAGGACATTGATCACCAAGGGTATTAAGCATATCTTCGTAAATTTGCTTACCTTAACCCTTTTAAATACAGTACTCGATGATGGCTCGATACTCCAATTTTTCGATTTTCACAATTTCGGTGGACATCTTCTTTCTTTTAATTTGTTGCGCAACTCTGGTTTACTTTTTTGACCTAAAGCTTCACACTGACACTTCTGATGAGTTATTGATCGTTGCTATGGTAACGCAATATTTTTTTATGCATGGAACTGGTCTAGGCTAAGCTAACCAGATATCAATGGATCCTCGTAGGTCACACTTTTGGAGTGAGTGATGTTCTTGATCGAAAACGCCCATTTTTGTCGAAGGGAAGTAATTGATGAATTATCCGGAATGAAATCACAAATTATCTGTATTCACAACGAGTAAATTCAGAGTTCGTTTATCACAATTACAGTTTCCTATTTCAACAGACCTTCCCAACAAAAATAGATCCCTATACGACTCTGCTAAACGGAGGAAATAACGAACTCCCACATTCGGAATATCCATCAAAACCGTTGTCAATACACAATACCGAACAATAAAATTGGAACCAATACATACCGTGCCGGCGTATGGATCCAATTTAACCGGCCATAAAATGGGAAAATGTTGCTGTTACTTCATTACTTGAACGACAAACGATCTCTCAGAAACCTTTGGCATGTTCCAATAATGCAACGATTTAAATTCGAAGAAACGGGCTCTTTTATTGTACTCGTGCATTCGACATAATTATTTTCGGCCATGAGAAAGGCTGAGGTAGCAAGAGTCGTAAATATTGTCCAAGAACATGAGAGCTCCCAGCTTCCATTTCGAATGTTTTTATGTCGATTCTTCGGGGACGATTCCTCTTGGTTTATTAGTTCCTATTAAATCGTGAATCTTTTGAATTGGACATGGAAAAATATCATAATAGTCTGCGATTTTGAATAATTTTTTTAACAAAATAAATTCGATTAAGATTGAAAAATTTTCGAGGCCCGTTGTGAAATATGATTTTTGATGTTTCCCCATTGAAAAATGGAAAAACCAATCCTGTCATCGTTTATTTTTTCTGAATAATGCCAGTTATCCAGTTAATCATGGCGTGTAGACGCAAATGTATAAATTTTTACTGTCCTACTGGGTATCTGAGCGAAGAACGCTGATGAAATTTCGGCGATGCAAAAACCTAAATCTATTACCTACAGCATTTACGATAGGGTGTTTGGATGCGCGTTATGAGAAATCCAATTGGACCGTAGTTAGTGCAAACTGTCGATTCGTCCAAACTTCCTATTACCAGAGGCGGATTCGATTCCAATTCGTAATGCTGTTTACATTTATACGGATGGAAAAGCTTTGATGAGTGAACTGATTAAAAGATCGAGCGAGCTCGATATTGGTGTATACTCTCAGGGGGTCTGCATGCAACCTACATATGTAATGGCTCATGAGAGTTTGGGTGGCGTTGGGAACTCAATTTACTGAAACGAAGAAATCAGATTGAATTCAGATGCAATTCGATTAATTGTTCGCCTAACCATCATAAGAACAATGAAAGCTTACCTAACTTAATCCTACTAGCATAAGAACAATAAAACCTAACCTAATTTAACCCAACCATCATAAGGACAATGAAACCTAACCTGACTTAACCTTACCATCATAAGAACGATGAAACCTAACCTAACTTAACCTAACCATCATGAGAACAATGAAAGCTTACCTAACTTAATCCTACTATCATAAGAAGAATGAAACCTAACCTGATTTAACCTAACCATCATAAGGACAATGAAACCTAACCTGACTTAACCTAACCATCATAAGAACAATGAAAGCTAACCTAACTTAACCTAACCATCATAAGAACAATGAAACCTAACCTAACCTAACTCAACCTAACCATCATAAGAACAGTCAAACCTAACCCAACTTAACCTAACCATCATAAGAATAATGAAACCAAACCTTACTCAACCTAACCATCATAAGAACAATGGAACCTAACCTAACTCAACCTAACCATCATAAGAACAATGAAACCTAACCTAACCTAACCTTACCATAAGAAAAATTGAATAGCTGGTACCAAATGAAAGAAATATCGCACACTTTTATTTATTATAACATATCGCCGGCAAGATGTTACGTATAAATCTACGTCCTGAATTCCGACCGAAATATATTTTGCTCCATTGCGTCCAATTTTCCAAAGGAAATTACTATTTCTGCGGTATACCGAATAGATTCGAGTACGTCTCATACCTACTACGTCGAATTGATAGATCGAGGACGTCTCCAACATTTGCCTGATAAGGAATTATATACAGGACAGGGTGAGCCAGGGGAGACCCTAATTCCATCGACATTAATGGTCAAATTTATTACGGAGGTATATATATGGTCAAATAACTGATTATCACGGGTATAATTCATTAATATTTCGTGACCCTTGGTCATGTACGAATAGGCCAGCGAAGTTTAGCTTGCTGCATTCTATATTCAACTCAAACTGATATTTCAAACTCCTGAGATACTAATTTCTAAGAAGACGATCTTTGGCATCATTGTCAATCAATTTAAACAAAGAATTCTTTAATTGTACTGTAGCAATTGACGTCGGAATTTTTGACTCATCATCGGTGTCGCTTATCAGCAATTTATTTAGTTGAATGTAAGGTAAACTTGAAACAAATACAGACTGGTGTTAACACCAATAGCCTGGTCTAGTATAGGCTAGTAGTTTAGTCGAGTATAGCGAGTGTAGGGAGTAATTTAGTAGTAAAAACACCAGCTACTGTCCTACTCGACTCAATTCTTGGTGTTCACATTGTTACTCGACTAAACTACTAAACTATTCTGAACAAGGCTTTAGTGATGCAAGTTGAAGATGACAAATTATAAAGATATAAGCAATGGTTCACTACAACGATTGTTTCGCCATATAAAAGCGTCTTCAGATACTGGAGTTCGATAGAAGTTTGAAACTGACGACACAGCAGTTAAAACAACTCTGATGGGGGGTACAATAGATATTAACGTCGCAGGGCAATACAGCCCCCTTTAAATCTAGATTTAAGGGCGTATTTGATCAATGTAATGGAAGGGATTCAAAAGACACCTCACCTGTTCAACAAAAGGTACGCCATGCCGTTTCTAGTCAAGCATGGATGATCTAAGTTTCGAATCATTCCAGTCCTTTCATTCTTCCCCCATTTTGGCTCATCCATCTACGATTTCTATGGATTCGAATCCTCGAAGGACCATATTTGACTACGTCTAATTCCCATCAAACTATTCGTCAAGATCCCATCCCCCAACCTATACCAATTATGCCCTCAATGAAAATTGCCGAGGCATAAATGATTATTGAATATTTGCTCGGAAAGTTAGGCCTAGGACGTGCCATTAGTAGACGCAGATGTTCTAGAAATTTGACATCTTGACATGTTCCCTACCTATTACCCGGCATAAATCCACCCCCCTTAGCGGGAAGTTCAAAGATATCAGCATATAAGGGGTATACATCGTTATTATCGCCCTCTTGTTAATGGGACAACCTTGAATGTTGGGGTTTAATGAGGTTGGATTAGAGATGGAAGCAGATGCCGACAGTAAAGTTTGGCGAACTATTGCATTATTATGTTCCCTTATTATCTCACTTGTGACAACTCCCCCCAGCTTGCATAATAAGCAGATTGTTTCAATGTTCTTGCCTACTCTAAACGAATAACCTAACTTGGTGGATATTCTGGTTGATTATTTCCAATGCTTTGTGGATTTTTCGAACGAGATCATTGGATTGGAGCAGCTCATCAACTATTAGGCTGTGGGCACTGGTACTATCACAGCCACTGTCGCAGACCAAACAGGCCACAGGATTAGTTCTGATGGATATCGAGAGAAGGCCTAATCTACAAGACGCAGGATATTCGACCAAGCTGTGCAAGATTATAAGGAACTATCTGAGGAATAGAAACTTTTATGTGAAGATAGATGAAGCAACCTCACAAACCAGACAATTGGAAACGGGAGTGCCTCAAGGATCGGTACTTGGACCTATGCTTTACGTAATATAAGTTCATGATATCCCGAAGAATGCTAGAAATATGCTCACCTTGTACGCAGATGACACAGCAATAGCGTTCAGACATCGACACCCAGATATCATACACCAGAGACTGCAGGAAGCCATATATGAATTACTCAAATGGTGCATCAAATGGAAAATCCAAATCAATGGAAGAAAGACTCAAGAAATATTACTGCAAAAGAGAACATTGAGGATGGAAGAAAACCTCGAAGTTGATGGAGAAGAGGTTGAATGGAAAAATGAAACAACATACCTAGGAGTGAAGCTTGACAGAGGACTAACATGGAAAAACCACATCAAATGTGCAGTTGATAAAACAAAAGCCGCAATGAGTAGACTTTATCCACTTATATTCAGAAGAAGTCATATGAATAAAAACATCAAGTTGACGATGATTAAAACTATCGCGCGACCACAACTCACAGATGGATCGGCGGCATGGGGTTCGCAGCCAAGACCCACATCAAGAGAATACAGGCCACTGAGAATAAACTCCTCAGAATGGCGATGGATGTACTCTGGTTTGTTAGGAACAAACAAATCTACAAGGTCTTGAAATGGGAATCAGTTACAGAATTTATGAAGAGAAAGGCGTAAAGGATATTCGACAAAGCCAAACAACATCCAACTGAGGAACTACGAAGATTAGTCGACTACGATCCAATAGAAGAAGCTAGAAGGTCAAGAACCTACCACCGAAGACCGAGAGATCAGTTAACGATTTAAAAACTAACCAAAGAAGAGCTTAACCATAAAAGATATAGGCAGCATTCAACTATCAACACGACTATGATCGTGTTAGAGTCCAGAAACCATAAGAGTCAACTGGTAATAGGTTAAACGCCTGGAACCTATGTAGAAGCAGTTTAGGGTTTGTAGTGGGTCTCGAGCTCAGGAGAGTGAGAATCCCCACACTTGTTCCCCCTCAGGAGAGGGTGTGTTCGTCTGTCTCAAAGATTTTCCCCCTGCTACACCAAAAAAAAAAAAAGTCACAGCCACAGTGTGTGCAATACCTTAAACTAACACCCTAAAATTGCAAATGATCGTCTAACCGTGAGAAGAGAATATTCGATAATAAAAATAAAATTATATCACTCCAATAAAACCGACTCTATGAAGGAGGATGTATAATTCATTAGCAAATTAGAAAACGTGCTTCTGATCTAGAATTCAACCCGTCTCAACATCCAATTAAATTGCAGGTACCTACCTACATTCCTTGTGATATGTAGATTGTGCATACATTACTGGCGGGAGTGTCAACCCAGCCAAATATCTGACGTTGTTCTCTGAATAATGAACACCCACTGTCAATTCCGCAATATTATATTCCTCAGTAATTTGAATCTGTAATAATCATAAACTCCGATGTTGTCGTTTATAAGATCCGTTTAATATGAAGCATATTTCAGCAATAGGTGTTATGGAGGTGTCTATCTTGACACTGATGACTATTGTGATGTTACAGATTTGCTCTGCAATATAACGCTGACTGATATCATCTTCCTTCAGTGACTATATAAACCGTCATATCGGATATGATTAAATTATTGAAACCCTGATGAATATTTCAATACCCTTAATGTCCGTACATGTTGAATCTGGATTTGAGAACGCACAATATGCATTTCCAATTTGCCCAAAACGGATTTCTGTGTACCTATCATCTAGTTATTCTAGTTTGACGTGAGTATTATTCCAACAGGCAACTGTGAGGAGTTTTTCTACATGAATATCATTAGAATTTCTTTTGATTGTCAATTGAAAATTTAGTCTAGAAACAGTTCTCGAATTTGTGAGTATAGTTCAACCAAGAGAAGAAACAAGCTGACCAACATTATCAGTTGAATAGAGATTCAGGTCAGTTCAATTCGATAATTTAATTTTTCCCCTTTTGAGGAATAGTGAATAAATACTTCAACTTGACAAATAGCTGGAAAAATTCCTATTGAAGGATAATTTGGGAGCGTGTTGGTATTCTCCTGAAAAAGGTTGCAGGAATGAAAAAAACGTGTTTATTGAAAACCTTTTTTCAGCTGGATACAAATTCAGCGAACAGAACTGCAATTACTGCCGTATTCAAAGAATTACATTCAATTCATCCGGAAGCTGTCCACCAATAATGAAACGGTAGCGTTTCATTGGACAAAGCAACCAACGGAATTTCCATATGAGGATATACATACATATCATAATTTAAAATAATTCATGGAATATATTTCATTTATCATTTCCCTCTGAAAATGTTTCAGCATGAGCATTTCCCCTCATCTATGCTGATGAATACAGTATGCACATAAGCCAATACTGAAATGATATCGTTGAAAAATGGTTCATATTGACTGAGGAAATATATGCGTGGAATTCATGAGTTATTAGCGGTGGCTGTCATAGCAGACACTTTTTCATAGGCAGAGATACGAATTCTGGTTTCACTGTATCATACAGGGTGTTTCATAAAGTGGTTCGGAAGGTTTATGAAAGAGCTAGTATATTTTTCAAATGTATATCACGTGTAGTGATATTTTTCACTACAAGTAGAATGCAATTTTGGGAGGATGGAAATAATAGAAAACAATCTTTCCAACAAGCATAGAATTCATGTAGCTGATTCTTGATCCATAATCGACCTTTTGTTTTTAGATATTGGGGGAGAAATTTCAGAAAAGATCAATCACTTGGTGGTATATCGTTCGAAAGATTAAAGTTTGAATAAGCTGAAGGAGTATGCTGAGTCTATAGTGTACTTTCACATAAAACAAACTTATGGATTCTATCGATTGTTCTGAAAGAGTTGTAAAAGCATAGCAATATTTCAAGCTTTGAAACATCAACTACGAACAGGTCTTTCTAGACACGTTCCACGGAAAGCGGGACCTTTTATATTTTCCGATATTTCATGCACTATTCATGTGATATGCCATCAATGCATAATAATAAATCAATCTTGAATATTCGACACCATAGTATGAAATTCGATTGCTGAGCATTGTTGAATATTTACATGCAATAAAGAGCCCTCACTTGAATTGGTACGAATATATTCAAGACATATTTGCTTTCGCGATCCGTGATATTATATATTCCAGTTATAACCAGCATTGGTAACTTGTGAATTCGTTGGTTGGAAATGTACTCTCAGAAAAGCGATTTTTCATAAGAATGATTAGTCAAAATTATAAGACAACTTCAGATTTTTTCTTCGATCAATTCATTAGCCATTACGATCCTTTTGAAACAAAGAAAAAACAAAATTGACCCCATACATAGACAGCTAGAAGTGGGCCTTTATACCGAAGTGACTTGGCTTAATTTTGATGCCCATGGAACTTCAGGAACTCAACAGGCTTTTACGACAAAATTCGCCGGGAAAAAGGTTCAGTGAAAAATCAGAATTGGAAAAGTTTCTATTGAGTTCGAAAGCTCTCACACAAATTCATTAATTAATGGCACTTCGACTTCAATCGCAGTAGTTTATTCCGAACTTTCTCTATAAAGAAGGAGAACCGTGACAAGGGGAACATTTTTCGGCACAAATTTCTTCACAGGGGACCTCTGATAATGAACTATGTTTTTGGGACTATTCACTTAGAAACGAGTGTAACTTTATTGAAAAGAGTAATAAATTTTTAATGGCCAAAATCCGTTTTTCCTACCATAATGAGGTGAACGACAAAAACTGCGGAATTTATGATGATTAAACAACCATCAATTTCCCAGAGAAACTGTCTAGTTTCATACAGTCACATATTCATTCTAATACAACTTTGCTGCTATCAATCTTCTTCCACAGATGTTTAAGCCACCCTATTTCCCAATTCTCACATCAAAGATTCAGGACTAGGTTGAATTAATAATAGTCGGAAATGTCCCGGGCGTCAAACTTAGTGCAAACAAGCAACCTGTAAGGTGGATGTTGAGGTCAGATATAACCCCAAAGGCAGTTAGCTTTTATGCATCGTGAACGAGAAAGTGATATGGCTTTCAGGCAGAGTTTTACCGAAGTATGTATTGTGTGTAGTGAGCTTTTTGCCTAACGCTCAATAATTCAAACACTTTATTAAAAACTTACGCCTGGTTGTATCTGTCAAAACTGTTTGAAATTGCCAGATTGGAGCTGCATTCAAACTCAAACTCAACTTGAACTTGAACCAGACAACTTGGCCTCAGTGTTTAGTTATTAAACGTGCCAAAACATTTTGAAACTATAATTTTATGTTAGTCAATAATAAACAATAATAAAACAAATAATAAACAAGACATAAGCACTTTAACTCTTGAAAAAATAATGTAAACAAGTGTGACACTATAAGTATAAAACCAATATTTTGATGACATCAACGAATTTTGTGTTCGATCATCAAACATAACTTTAATTAACTTCCGGAGCAAGGATAAATCAGCAGGATCCATATTTACCGTTGAGGCTTCACTTGGCTGACGCAATTTTCTTGAAATGGTTAATAAAGTTACCGATTCTGTGTTTCGAACAAAGTTTTAATGGATAAGGCAGATTCGTTAGTCCGTTGCTTCTGGATTTTAATTTGTTTTAACCAAATGCCCTTTCCGGTTATTTGAACTGAGTAACGAGATCCGCCGCTGAAAAACCCAACCTAAATTACTATTCTGGTTGATGTTGGGTTTTTTTTTCGTACCGAGTGAATTATAATTATTCCTGTTCCTGCAAATACATGACTAGTTTGATTCGTTTGCCTTTGTTACTTGTACTAATTTATCGGCGAAATCCGATTTCAAAAAAACTCGTTAGAAGTATGTGGTTGGTCAAAAAAATTAGTATCAATTATAAATAAACGAATAAAACGAAGAGAACTGAGTAAAAATTTTTAAACAATGCAACTGTAGTAAACTTTTCTGTACAAATTGAAGTGTTTTATTTTTTCTAATGAAATACCAGATATCCAATTACAGTTTAAACAGTATAAGTCAGAATAACAACACCACAGTGTGTGTAATTTGTTACACAGGGTTTCCCATGGTGTAAGATTTAGTTACGCCTTTCCTTACAATACATTGTCGCTTCAGGAAGCATATGATGGGTATAGTTCATCAGAACTGAAGAGTAAAAACCTTTTAAAACTACAATTATAAGCAACTAATTTGGATTCGTACCTGTTTTTGGAACAAAACTCTCTATCAGCTTTCAATCAGAGAGGCATCGAGAAAATAAATGAAGTATTGTCCATTGTGATAGAAATCAATACTTAAGTCATTTCCACGATAAACATTGGCTCAATAGTTCATTGTACGTTAAAGCACAAATGGAATTCATCGAATTCAATCCTACGCATTTACCGGGGCTACCCCATCACAGAGAATTGCCTATTTAAATATAGAAATATATTGAAACAGTTCCTGATTCAATTTTGTCACAGTTGGCGGACTTGAATTGATTTTCATTGCGCAGCGTTATCTCTATCGGGATTCGGGAATTACTTTATCGTTTGCATGAAACAAATCCTCCATTAATCGGATAATAACAACTTAATTTCATCGTTTCACTATGGATTTCCAGCGATAAACATATATATTGCGGGCGCATTGTTGCCGATGAACGCTGCAAGTGTGATGTGTCTGCTGGTTATTTAATTTTCAATTTAGGAGGACCAAATAGACACAACGGACCGATAGTTTATAGATATAGCGGGATTGATCCAAAAACATCATTTGTGCGGATCAGTATTTCCTGAAAATTGAAAATTTCTACACGGAAGTAAAAATATTAAGAATCCAGTATGGAGTTAGTTAAGCTCAACGAACGAAATTTTCGGTTATATTTCTACATCCTTCTTGAATTTGATGCGAACGATTTGGCAATTTCGCTGGCATTTTTTTTCGAAGGGCACACCTCAGTACATATACATTTAGCTCAGTTTGAAGATGCAATAATTACCACCTTCAAATCGTGGTACTTCTCGAGGCCCATTGGTCCGCTGCTATGCAATCCGGTGTATAACCAGAGAATGTGAAATAATACTCTTCACTGGAAATAGGGTAGAAATTCACTCTGGAGGCCTAGAATATTAAAAGTTTCAGAGACGATATGACGTAACAATGATCACAGTCAAACGAAAAACAGTCAGCAGACTGTTACAATATATTGAATATCGAGATTGTAGGATTCATCGTGTATTATGAGGTCATCGTGTATATTGTAGATGAACTCGTAAACATAGGTCGAGTTTAATTTACAACGAAGGGCAGGAGGTTAATATAAAGCCTAGAAAGATTGAGACAGCCAAGTAGATGCTATACAGGTTGAGCCGGAGTAACACAAGTAATCTTTAAATTCATATTACTACCTTCAGTAAGGTTATTTTTCCTAAATCAATTGAGAGATTTTTACGTTCACCACATACAAATGTAAACAGATCCAGGATCACATAATAAACTGCCGTCTTGAGCTTCCAACAAATACAGGCTTGTACAGTTCGGCAAACCGATCACAGACAACTGTGGAGTATCGATTTGACCTTGGGGTTTTTGAAGACAAATCGGCTCTTAAATGTCTACTGAAAAGATGTTATCAAAGCTGACAACTCGAATGAGCAAACAAACGAGATCACCTCTGATCGAATAGAAACAAATAATGATCACTCGAACATTTAATTCAAAGATGATGATTGAAAACCCACCCCAATTTACTTGTTTATTCACGCAACCCTTCCTCGTACGTACTCGGGCTTATCTGGTAGCAAAAAAGTGAGACTAATAGCCTTATTACCCACGTTCCCGATGCGAAAAAGTCGAAGCAAAAAGCTGACGTTCCTTTCAACGTTTCGTTTTACCGGTCCCCTGTTTTTCCCGTTGTTTCTTTGATGTTCACTCGCTGTGACTTGGGCGCGCCGCTCGTATCTTCGGATGAGGGCATAAGTCTGGCAGCTTTTTATTTCAACGGAGATAAAGTCCGATTTTCGGAGGGGATGCGCGCCACGTAAGAAACGGGAAATTCACATGAAGGGTGTGTTACGCCTGAACGAGCCGATGCAAATAAGCCAAATGTGCCGTGTTTGGCATTGGCATAAGCCGGGGAGAAGGGTGCGAGGGGTTGTTGCAACGGATGATCTGGAATCACAAGTAGGAGCCTGGATGTGTCGAAGCAAAGGGAATTCTCTACGAGATGGATCGGATGTTTTGGATTGGTGATTTCTATGCGATTCGCGACAGGTTTTTTGTACTTACGTTTGAACTTCAGATCCTAGGCGACAACGTGAGAATATCATAGGAGAGTTGTGAAGTATTCCTCCAAAATTGACATTTAATAGTTTCATTATAATGTGACAAAAACACTCCTCAAAAATTGGAGTTGTATATAAGAGAAAACTTACCTACTTTTTGCTCGTGAATCAAATTTGCAGTGTTGTTGTACATTTCATATGGAGCAGCTTTTGTTTTCGTAGTACACAAAGAGAAAATATGGTCCTCATGACAGTTTATGGCAAAATTTTCAAAAAATTACAACTGACTCATTTCTTATTGGTGTATAATATTTTTGTGGCCCAGAATGTGCAATTTCAACTCATCTGGTGTTGTAAAGTATTCATTTGGGATGAATTGGCTGGATCAAGATGGCTGTAGTGATGGATATCTTGTCCTATCTGTCGAACAAGATGACATTTCGCTCTAAAACAATTCTGCTCTTTTTCTCTTGGTCTTTTTCCTGTTAATTTACAGGGTGCTGAAAAAGGGAACTAACAAATAGAAAATTCTGTACATTTTACAGTTTTTCTTTGATGAAGCCGAAAACGAAATACAACAATACTGTGAACACCACCATGGTCGAAGCATGATCAAGTAGCTAGAACTTTGGCCAAAACAGGACTTACGACCAGGGAGATTCTACTGTCCATTTGATAGGATTGGAAAAGAATAATTTTTTATCAGTTGCTTCCATTATGACCAAAAACTGAATACAAATCTCTATCTGTGAACGATTTGATGATATGAAGCTTACGATGGCCAGCAATGAGCAGAATTGACCAGCAACAAAGGTGATGCTTTCTATCAGGAATACGCCAGCAACTCCAAGAGCTTGGATGCATCCACTATATAGTCCTGACACCAAGTGATTACCATGTTTTTCTTACATTTCAAAACTTCCTCAGTTGTGGGAAATTAGCATCAAGAAAAGATTGTGAAAATCGTCAATAGGAACAAAGACTTTCATGTGAGAGACATCATGATGTTACCTTCAAAATGACAGCAAATTATAAAACAAAACGGTCTATCTCTGTACAGAATCGAGCGATCCAAAACATGTCAAAAAAAGTCTTGAATTAAAAAAAAATGGATGTTTTCCTAACCTACTATCAAATTGTTGTTATTCGCATGATTCTTCGATATTTCATCATTTTGAAAGACAGGCACTGTTTGCAGAAAGTAAATCGTACGATGAATGAAAAATAGTATTCAGAAGAGAGTTCAACTTTTTCTGGAAATTCTAGATTTTTTTACTTTTCTCGAAAATTTTTTTCATTTATTCATGTTTTTATTTGAACCACGATACTTGTTTCGCTATCACAGTAGCATCCATAGGTCGTTAAAGGTAAACTTCATCGAATATCGCAACATCAATTAAATATCCCTCTAATTATTGATTTCTTCTTGGACCAATATCCACAAAGACTGTGTTGTCAAACCAATCAAAAATCCTTGTACCCTTAAAAAGCTCACGCAAAAAACAAGGGTAAAATACAGCAGATGAGTCCAAAAGCCGAATAAAAAATATATACAAAAAGTTGATTGGTAACATCAAATATACAGATGAAATTCCCATTTCAAAGAGATCCTTTCGATCATAACTCACGTAATGTTGGTGTGACAACATTTTATTCGAATCTGCCTTTTTACGCTCATTATCGTAAATTACCTCGTGTTGGAAACACACCGATTAATGATTCCCCATTGAAACAACCATAAATCATGTGATAACAAATTGGAGCTTACCCATCAAAGTCAATATTGGGCTGGAAGCGCCATTTGAAAACATCTATTTGAACTTTCGCAATAAACTTCGTATAAATTATTTTGGATGTGAAATTTGTGCCCCTCTTCATCGAACGGATCTGATCCCCAAATATTGACATAAGGAGACGAATACATTTGGAACTTTGCGGAGATTAACAGAGTTGATGTCACATCAATATTGATTTATCTTCACCTCTATTGCAGAGTCGAGAGCCAATGATAAATTCTTGATAATTGAGAGAAACATAGCGGAATAATCGAGCAAATACTATATATGTACTATACTATATTAACCTGATTCTCCGTAGGTACCGAAGTACCCCTCAGAAGCTCGTCAAGCTTGTACGAGTTCGGAGAATCAGTTGTGTTCTTTGTAGGCTTTGTAACTGTGTCCTTACGCCACCTTAGGCACAGCACTGTTAATTTTAACCCAACAGTGAATGGTGGCCCGTACTCGTATCGACTAGAAAATTTCTTCCCTAGCCTGGGATCGAACTCAGTACCTTGCGGTTGCAATAAACTGATCCTACGCTCTAACCACCAAGCTACAGACGCTAATGTTTTGATGCATCGTATTCAAGTTTATATTTTGCAGTATTCCATATTTTTCCACCTTCTCGAAGAAGAGTGGCATCTGAATCTCGAAGAATTAAAGTTGTTAAATCTAAAGAATACGTTTTCATATCAATTTGAACCAAAAATTACTCATATTCCACTAATTTTTTGCTTATTGAAGTCAGTACCTATTTTGATCGAATATTAGATATTAAATTATCATTTCCACTCCTGAAGTTTCCGATGCTGATGCTGTTTTCGTGTCTGAAAGCAAGAACATGAATTTTGAAAACTTTGCTCGAGATTCCCAAATTCCTAATGGACCTTCAACTGTATCCTTTCTACATATATATTTCAATTTGTCGTCCGGACCTTTCCATTAGATGCAATTTCCAGGTAGTTGGGTTCACCGATAACTTTTCGAGTGTCCTGTTCCTGTCAAACAGAATGCTGCCCGGATGAAATTAACGGTTGCAAAATCTCACTGCATATTCTATGACCATTTTTCTCGGAGTTGTAACATGCACCTCTTTTTTTTCCATCATTGTTAACCTTGAGTGAGTGCACAAACTCAATTTTTCTACGAAGGCCTTATTTTTCCTTCATTGCTTCAAATTCTTAAGACAGGGGCGAAGAAAGCACTCAGAACAAAAAATTCCGACAAAAAATGTGAAACAAGTGGAAAGAAGAAGTCATTTCTTCGACTAATTTCATTGCGTTTGTACCGAGGGTCTTAAATTGAGCTCATTATAGGGATATTTTTCATTTTCATAGATCAGGTTGAATGTCTAAAAGCACCCAATTAAAAATGGTATTTTTCAAGGGAGAAACTCTAATCACTTTTCTGTTTGAAAGGCAGCAACCAGAGTCGAGTCGGTCGAGCTAATGTCCTTAAAATTTCGAATTTATTTAGCCGATACTTAATAAAAATCACTATCATCAGGTCGCTGAAGCTCAACCTACACTTTTGGATTTTTTTCCCATTTCATCAAATTGAGGCATATTAATGAAGAAAGATTTTAACATTATTCACATTATTTCACACAATTGAGTCCATAACCGACGTGGAAAATGGAAACATAACGGGTCAAACTGAACGCAATTCGAAACTGAAATCTTATCTTTCTCTTATCTAAATGTGGCCATCTTCAATCGTGAAAACTCATTCTTCACCCAGTCAGATATAACGTAACCGACGGAATTTCAACCAATCCGATAAAATTCAGACTGCGCGAAATTAGCAATCTCAAGAAGCAATTACGCGAACACTTTAAATAACCTTATAGTCGTTAAATGTGTGCTCAGTGTACTGATGGAGAATTAGGAACATCTTTCCTGAAACAGCTACAGAAATTGAACTGTGTGGGCTGTAGCCCCATCCTGCTTGACCCAGATGTCACATAAAGGCGCCGAATAAAGACTACAGACCCCGAGGAACACTAAGAGCCCTTCCGCACCTACCTGCACCCACCACAGCCTGAGCATTAACCCGTCAGTCTGCTCTGATGCACTCTGTAGAATTCAACTCCTCAGATTGCCTCTGACGCAACATTTTCCACTCGGTATATGGAAAAAACTGCCGAACCTTTCCCTAAAATCACGTACAGATTATCATGCAGAAAGTAACGTGCATAATTCTGTATCCTCATTTCGGATCTTCGCGAATTCTAAGAGCATCAGCAGGATAGATAATTACCGAGGCCGATTACGAAGATCCTGAAGGACCGGGACCGGAAAAAACAGGGACCTTAATCGAAAAACTCCGAACGCATACTCAATTAACACCCGGATCAGTTCTCGAACGCTCGGAAAGTGGGTGACGATAGCGGGATTACAAGATCTCCAAGAATGCAATCAGCATAACGACGTTTCGCTGAAGAACGCGGAGCTATCTGATCTCTTTCGCTCTTCGAGTCCAGTAAACAAGGGGGTCTTGATCTAATCTCATAAGGTGGTCTTTTTCGAATCTTTGGAAACAAGGGTGCCTACTGTTGCCACTTCAGGTGGGTTAACCGTGTGTAGAAACCTAAATAAATGCACGAGTACATACAAAATCATTTTGTTATTTCCTCTTGTATGCCTTGTATGTATGTATATTATTTTATTCACATAACTTTTTTACTTCAATGTTTGAGCAGTGTATTCTGAGCTCCCAAGTACATTCACCAGTTTATTGACACTCGGCTTGTTATTGGAAATATGTAGGTAATCGAAATGGAGAAAAAAACCTGAAGGGTTAAATCTCTCCAAACCATTTTCAAATCCTTTCTCACATAGTTGGAGAGCCGTAAATCGGGATTTACTCGAGCGTCGTGGAGATCAAGTGGATTATGGAGAATAGATGGTAGAAAGAAAAAAAAGGATTCTATGATGTATGCACTTTCAGCGGTGGGGAAAGCGTCTGCAGGTTTTTCAAAGACGTAAAAGAAATCGTCAGGTGTACATACTCGAGCGTGTCAGATTGAGATACTGTTTATGCCCTACGTGTCTCTGATAATAAATTCATGTTAATCTGACAGTTTGCGTGGTGGGGCTGGCAGTACGGAAGTGTTGAATATGGTGAAAAAAAAATTTTTCGAGCGTGTCAGATTTTTAGAGGATATATCAATTGGACCCAAAGGAAGCTACTTTTCAAGAAACTGACAATTCGGAACTGACGCAAGGTCACAGCAGTCCATTGAAAATCCAAATGTCGTTACTTGTACATACTCGAGCGTGTGAATGGTTTATCTCGGTGTTGCAGACGTGTTGACCCATTAATCTGACACTAATCAGGGGGGTTTTTTTAATCTGACAGTCTAAAGATGATAACAAGGCATTATTTCTAAATATCTCCCTTCCTGTAGCTCTAATCGTTTCTGTGTTCATTATAAAAGTTGTAGATATTGAAATTCTATACAACTTTTGTCTGAAGCAATTTTTCATACGCTCAACCGTTTTCAAGCTAGAGAGTGATAAGAGCGAGGAGCTTAGTCACACATGCGAAAAGCCAAGGTCAAGGTAGAAACCCAGTCTAATGTACATTCATCGCCATATATCTCAAAAACGTTCAAACGTAGAAAAAATTGCTTCGGACAAAATTTGTAGAAAATGTTGTGCTCTACAACTTTTATGATGAATGCGAAAACAATTTGAAGCCCAGAAAAGGAGATAATTCAAAAAAACTGATTTTTGTGACCTTTGTGGCCACTTTTTATTGTTTCGGCTTGCTGAAACTGTCAGATTATATTTTTTCCGTAAATCTTGAATCATTAGCTTCAAATTAAGAAAAAAATACACCACGCTCGAGAATGTACACGTGACGTTGTTTTGGGAACTTTGGCGCCCACCCACACATTTTCGTCAAGTTTAAATTGTCAGATTAAGAGAATATATACTTCTCAACATGTAATTAACTATATATATCTCAATCTGACACGCTCGAGTATGTATAATGATGGTTTTTTCTTTTACTATTCTGACAGGTTATCCTAGACAATTCTCCCCATACAAAGGTCTAATTTTTGGTAGAAGTCCAAGGTATCTCCCCAACTAACAACGCGAAACTGTAAAAATTATCATTAAGTACATACATATTGAGGTTAATTTCAAACCTTTATTTCCTCCTGAATTTTCTCATTAAGCTTCATTCATTCTCTGAAGTATTTTCTACTTCAAACCCACGGTTTCCCATAGGAACATAGCTTTCTCTAATGACGCAAATATTATGCAATAATAGAGATTCCACAACTCTGAATTGCGGACCAACTCTTCATATTTTGAGCGTTGTGAGAAGTTTTATCATTAAAAGTTCTTCCATCTATACAGTTGGGAATCTACACCTTCCTACGGAATATGTTTTCGCATTCGGATGAATTGAACATTTGTATGGATCAGCTCGAAAAATTTTCTCATATATTGGAATGAAATTTGGTATTTGGTTTTAGAAGATGTGAAAAGTTTCTTCAGTATATTTTAGGTTATTGATAGAGTTCATAGAACTTGATTCACACTCATATACAAAAACTTTTTAATGCCTTTTGTATCTTCATAGTACAGATTCAGGATCTGGATCAATTTTTCCCAACAGAACAGTACAGTTCCTGAGAAATTGAATATTCAAATATCTTCGATACGCCCTCTCGAATTGGCATCAAATTCGCATTGGTAATTTCATCCCGATGCGATGGGATGCATCGAGAGACATAACTCTATTTCTGTACTAGATATCAAGTACGACGGCGCCAGCATAAATCTATTATTTGTGTATGCGAGTATGTTCGCCTTGTCTCAGTTAAATGGTCTTGGCAGTCTTGGTACTTTATAGAAACCCTATTCAAATGCCGCTCGGGCGGTATGGTTTCGAATAAAATATTATTGGATGTTTACTGCCAAGAAAACAAGTCATTTATGCAGTGGCTATCAAATGCTCCACTGAACCTTTCTTGAGTGGAAAATTTGTCGGCAAATCTTCTTCACGTCTCCGTCTGAATTCTAGCAATGAATTCGATGTGATTTATAGCTATATTGATTAATACATTATAGAATCTGCTCTTAAAAAAAATTTCATTTCAGAATAGACAAAAACTATGATTCTCTAATCCTCTCTTCATTTAGCCGATGCAATTATCTTTATTGCAGTTGAAAAGCACAAGTTGCTCCCTGAATACCATCAATGCATCCATTTATCACTGACGGGCAAAAAAGTTCATTGAAAATTATTCGTTGAGTATTCTACAAACGCCTCCAACGGATGATGTGTATGTGACTGCATCAATTTTCAGGTTGGCTGATTTATTTCATCTACTGCTGCCGCTTAGGATTAGCTTGCAAGTACCTACTTCAATAATGAAGTCCGTTTTGAATTTCATCGTTATCACTATATATATGAATACACTGATGTGTAGAGAGAATAACCGAGTACTGAGCTTAAAGGATCATGGAACGTGGAAGGTTTATTAAAATTCTATATCGATTTTATGAGTTTTTACGTATACAGAGTGTGTACTACTGATTTCGTGAATGGGGAATTCTCCTCAATTTGGGTTATCACTGCATATGCAAGTTTAAACTGAATAATTATAAATTTCATTCATGATTTTTTCAAATTCACTGCGAAAACTATTCAAAATCATCCTTCAAATATGGGGTTTTAAAATTTAAATAGCTTTGTGCGGAGTTTACGATTTGGCAACAGCGCATACAAGACAATGAAAAGAACAATGTCCGATCAGCTTGTTTATAAAATAACAGCTGTTGATCTACAGGCGCGTACTTACTGACGAGCTTCAACTGCAACCGGCCATAAAAATCCCATAAAATTTTACGACCTTCCTCGTTCGTCGCAGTCTTCATAGACAGCCATCTTTGTCTATCTCATCAAAATAATGCATTTGTTGTCCTTTATTATCAAGGCATATTTCAGTTGATGTTATCAGCTTGTGCAATTCTCACAAAACGCTTTAAACTTTAAAGACCTCTTCTTATCTTTCATTTTTAAGTGCTCAAAATAATTTATTTTGGGAAACGGTTGAAATGGTTATTTCAAAATATGACGTTTCAAAGAAATTTCATAAAAAATACATCATTTTCGTCAGAAAGAGTATTCCCTATTGTAACAGATTTCTAAGCTCAAGATATTCAACCCAAATCACCTAGATGAAATGTGTTTCTCATCAAAGTTACATTGTGTTTTATTTCAAAACTTTCAGATAATTTTTGTACATCAAGACCTTAAGAACAATTTATGTCACATTCTGCAGGAGATATAAGTACTAGACTCTACTAAATTATGTCAGAAGATCATTGCAATTTTGTTGATTATAGATCGATGTTCGTTTTTTCTGTTGTATGTTTTATTTGTCCTTGATTTTTATGAATGATTATCACGATTTATATCTGCTTTCGAAAGCTTTTATAGATTCGCATATAAGGTATAGGGTCTTTTTCTGGCGAACACCCTGTACTTACGTCGTTTACCTCAAAATTCATAAAAATATAAATATTCGAATTCAATCGGTTTACCCATTTCATCCCTATCATGAAAAAGAGTTAATAAAAACCCAACAATTACCGAATATGTAAGGTATCTGTTTTTGGCACACAAAATTAGGGTTGCCTTTTGAAAATTCAACTACTCAAGCTATCAGTTACACAAAAAAACTTGAGCTATTCAGAATGAAGACTGCATCTTCCCCAAAATACCTCCTAAATATCGAGGAAATGAATTTTGTGTATTACTTTTTACTCACTCTGTATTAAATTAATGTCCCATTAAAATGTACCTAGTTGAAGACACAGATTGAACCTAGTATCTGCTGTTCAGTTATGTAGTTTCGGTGATACCTATTCCATTCCTAGATGTACCTGTAATTGGATTCGTCGGAATGAACCGTCTCTGATGTTTCAAGGCGCTAGCTGATTCGAATTAGGCAATACAGAACTCAATATACCTACTCCCTACTCTATAACCCTTGAGACATTCTGTTTTTTGCTCCTGCGAGTAACGGCACTGCAAATTATGTAAATTCAGGGTCCAACAAACCCAAATTCGTTTTTGTCGAATCCTACCCGGTCATTTTATAATGGGAAATATTGATCGAACGTGATCTGTATGAAATATATTGATAACGGCTCTGCTCCATAATTGAAGTAGGGATATCTCTGCATGTTTCTGATAATAAGCTCGGTATCGGTACAGTTTATCTCGCATTATATTCTTGTTTGGAGTTTGAGTACCAACAGGGTTTTGGACGCATATGATGCTAGCTGTTGCAAAATTCTCACGCAGAACTGGAGTAAACTTTTGTGTCACTGATTGTGACAGTTTTTGTGAATGATTAAGACAAATTTTTCCCTTTTTGTCAACAAAAAAGAATCATTGTTAAGAACACCCTGTACACTAAGAACCACATAACTACACTGCGCAAAAAAATTAACGCACATTCTGAAAATCTCAATTTCAATGAAAGTTAACTCTACATTGACTTTATAACTTATTTTTTATCTTCTCTCGGGAAGGTTTCGAACGAAACAAGACACATTAAATGGAAGAAATATTCATACTCGAAATGAGTGATCTTAAAATGTTCTGATCTAATCCTTCCCAGATTTCTCCGAGTTGGATTCCTAAGTCATTAAGAGTAGCTGGATGATTTTCTGAACTTCTCAGCCTTCTATTGAGGTTGTCCCAAACCTGCTCAATCGGATTGAGATCTGGACTTCTTGCTGGCCCTTCCATTCGAGAAACTTCAACCTCTTCGAGGTACTCTTTAACGATGCGCGCACGATGGGGTTTGGCATTATCGTCCATAAAAATGAAATTTTCACCAATGTTTGGGGCAAATGGCACTACATACTCTTCAAGAATGTTCCTTATCAGCATTCATAGCTCCATTATCAACGACCACTAGGTCTGTGCGAGCAGTCAAAGATATTCCACCCCATACCATAATCGATCCTCCCCCGAAACCAGTAGTATTCAGGAAATTGCACTGAGCATATCTTTCATGTGGACGTCTGTATACAAGAGAACGTCGATCGCAATGGTAAAGGCAGAATCTAGACTCATCTGTGAAGAGAACTCTTTCCCAATCGGCCTCTTCTCAATGGATATGCTCTCTCGCAAAATCCAAACGCGCCCTTCGATGGACTGAGGTAAGAGCTGGGCCTCTTGCCGCGACACGAGGCCTTAAATCATATTCTCTGAGGCGATTTCTTATTGTCTGAGTGCTAATTTGCAACTCATGAGTTTGCTCAAGCTGAATTCGAAGGAGGCGAGCGGTTGCAAACCGTTGTCTCAACGAAGAAACTCTCAAGTAACGTTCTTGAATGGCAGTTGTTACCCGTGGTCTACCCTGTCCTGGTCTTCGGACATTCATACTTGTCTCCCTGAATCGCTGCAACATTCTGGACACACTTGTATGGGAAACTCCAAACCTTTCTGCAATTCGTGTGTATGTCCACCCTTCTTCTCGCAAAACTACCGCTTGGGCACATTCCTCTTGGGTCAAATTGCGTGTTTCGCGTTGCATAGCGATCGAGTGTAAAATCAAACGAAAGAAAAACTATTGATCACTAGAATTGATCGAGAACAACTGATTTTAGAATGGAGCCAATACATTCAAAATCTGATAATATCATCTTTTTTTATTCCTGCTGGGAGAAAACATCTGTATTGAAGAAAACCGTTGAAAGTGGATAACATATGCTTGCATTATTCTGATAAAAATAATTATCATTGAGAACACCTTCAGTTGTAGAATAAATTTGAGATTTCCATAATGTGCGTTAATTTTTTTGCGCATTGTATATAGTTTCAATAAACCCTACTTTTTTCAGTGGATGAGATTATAACCTTCAGCAAACACCACATAAAGTACGGCAGTTATAAATAATTTTGTCTACCCCTTCGAATTTTCACTCACATTTCATAACATCCCCTCGGAGATTAATTTGCCATCGTTTTTCCTTCTTCCCTTTCCAATCAAGTTATTAATTTAACGGAGGTTCACCTTGATCCGAAATGGCTCAACCGATGATCTTTACGCAGTTTAATCTACTGCTATTATGTTATCTGTGAGACTTCTTTCCTCATATTATCATCATTGAAAAAACGTTTCAAACATACCAGTTAAATTCCAGTTCGAATCGAGATTTTAGTATCTTGAAAAGCGATCATGGAGAAGACCATTTTGCAATTTTGGTTTTGGAGAATCTAGTATTTCATGTATTCGCTCAAAATCGTCATGAATTTCGAAATACCCTGTAACCTTCATTTCAATTCAAAGCAGTCTACTTCACTCCTTTCCATCATTATATGAATTTTCGTAATGTCCCATCAATTCCTATTCTCCAAATGGTTTTTCAATGTGTCAACCACTGGCTGACCGCGAAGTAGAGTGAAATTTATTGGTATACATGAGTTATTACCGGTGAGGCTCTGAGCGTTAACGAGCTGTTTTGACTTGCTCGGTTAGATAATGATTTGTAGCTTCAGTAATATAGTTCGACTGCAAGGATATGGGCAGAGAGTAGAGGAAGATCTTTATAGAGAGATTATTGTTGCTCAAAACATTTCAAAATTATTGTGAGGTTGAAATGAAACGACGAGGGTCAATTTTAAACAAGGGTATCTCCCAGAAAAATCATCGAAGATTAATCTGAGTAACATATTCTGAAGGAGCAACTCTTCCACTAACAAATCTCGAAATTTCATGGACTTCAGTGCAAGCGTTCGGTCTGGACGCATTTTTAACTGAGACCATTCTTTTGGGAATTTTCCAAAGGTTAAGTTTGTACCCTCGTATCTCCTGAAAAAACTCTCGTAGAGCTCATTGTGATATATATTCTGAAAGAGCAATTCTTCTAGAGCTCCGTGAAACCATTCGGTCTTGAAAAATTTATAACTGACCTAATTTTTTTCGGAATTTTTCGAAGGTCAACTTTGGACACGCATATCTTCCAGAAAAATCATCGTAGCTCCAAATTTTTTGCACATTCTAGAAGAGCAGCTCTTCTAGTGATAAATTCCGAAATTTCATCGACCTAGCTGCAATCTTTCGGTCTTGACGTGATATATATTCTGAAAGAGCAACTCTTCTAGAGATAAATATCGAAAGGTCAACTCACGACACACTTATCGCACAGAAAAATTACCGTAAAGGTGACCTCAAGTTTCATACACACATCAATCTACAACAATCAATGCATCGATTGATTCGAAACTCAAATCATCTAGAAAATTTCTCTGTATATTCCCCGGTCTACATGAATAGATTGATAGTCTATCAGATTTACTACTCTCGTGATTAATGACCATAAGCTCATCCGACCTGAGCACTATATTCTCATCAAGAACACAAACGAACAATGATATCACTTGAGGCTGAACGATGTCCATTGAAACATGAATCAAACAGCGCACCTACCTGAATCCAGAACGGCAGATAGAATCCTGTGCAGCATAACAATGCGGCCGCAAGGGACAAAGTAGCCCAGAGAATACCGACGCCAGTGAGAGAGGTTGCCATTGGAATTCGGTCAGATCCTTCACGCACTCCTCCTAACCAAGAATGTCCGAGTGCCAAGTCACGTAAGCATCTGAAACAAGATATAGACTTTGAAAGGGTTACTCTGTGATAGTCCAGAGGGAAGGAACATGTATGGACTTGTACAGTAACAATATACTTCAAATTATAAAATTGTCCAGTCTTCAACATTTTTTCGCTGATGAATTCCTCATACCCGTGAAAGAAAGCATCATTTTTCATTCCTAAGAATTGTGTCATTATTAGTATTGATTTACTGTTCAATATCGACTCGTAATATTTTATTTTTCCCCAGGAAATCATCTAAGCTGCGACTCAGAAGATATAGAGCACTAAACTTTGTGTGGCCACCAAACGAGGATATATTAAAAAATTCTTAGCCTACTATAGAACCAAACAAAATTTCAATGTCAATATATTTTATTACTCAACATATTCTCCTTTTATTTGGATACATTTATTACATTGAACCTGCAACGTCTCTAGACCTTTCAAAAAAAATGTTTCTTCTTGCTCTACAAACCATACCTTCAGAGCTTTTATAACCTTCTCATTGGAAGAAAATTTACGAACGTTTAAACTTTTTCAGTTGAGGAAAGAGATAATAGTCAAATGGAGCCAAATCTGATGAATAAGGGGGGTGTTGTAGTAATTCAAATCCTACATCATGAATTTTTTGCATGGCAACATGAGATTTGTGTGCAGGGACGTTGTCCTGGAAAAACAACACACCTTTGGATAGCTTCCCGCGTCTTTTCTTTTTAATTTTTTCCCAGTAATGTCGAATAGTAATCTCCGGTTATTGTTCTACCCTTATCCAAAAAATCAATCAAGATTACTCCATGACAATCCCAAAAAACTGAAGCAAGAACTTTTCCAGCAGATTTTTGGACACGAAACTTCTTAGGTCTTAGGGAACCAGAGTGTCACCATTCCATCGATTGTTGCTTTGTTTCTGGATCGTAGAAATGTACCCACGTCTCATCCATAGTAACAATTAGCTTTAAGAAGTCTACTTCGTGCTCAAATCGAGCACAGATCGAACGCGATGCTTCTACCCTTGCACGCTTTTGGTCAACATTCAAACATTTGAGTATCCATTTTGCAGCAATTTTTATCATGTCCAAATTGACGTGAACTATATGATGAACGCGTTCGTATGAAATATTCAGGGCTTCAGATATCCGTTTTAGCCCAATTCGACGGTCTGATAAAATCATGTCATGAACTGCATCGATATTTTCGGGGACTGACACAGAAACTGGCCTTCCCGATCGGTCATCATCCTCAATGGAAAATTTACCCCTTTCGCACCACGGTCGCATATGAAGGACATTGATCACCAAGGGTATTAAGCATATCTTCGTAAATCTTCTCACCTCTTAACCCTTTTAAATACAGGTACTTGATGATGGCTCGATAATTTTTCGATTTTTCCAATTTCGGTGGACATCTTCTTTCTTATAATTTATTGCGTAACTCTGGTTTACTTTTTTGACCTCAAACTTCACACTGACACTTCTAATGAGTTATTGTTTGTTGCTACGGTAACGCAATATTTTTTTATGCATGAAACTGGTCTAGGCAATGAGCGCGTAGCAAAATAGAGATTTATACTTGTCTTATGTGATGAAAAACATTTCTCGTCCATGAGCTTATTATCCAGCAAATATCTGTAGATTTGTAATCCGATTAAAGGCGATTTTGAATATCAGATTATACCAATCATCTGAACCGATAAAGGAGTTCTGAGAATCTAGTTTGTCAAGAGAATCCCGTTCCTTAACCTAAATCCCTAAGTACCCTAGACCTTCCACAAAATTACCCCATCATGATCTGACAAGGATGTAGCTTCTACCAGTATTCTCAGATCTGTTTATAACTAACTCTGTTCAAGACAAGCGAGTAGTTTCAGGACTATACGACTTTCTTAGTGTATGACGATTTTCCTGCCACCATATCCTCTCACATAACATTCTAGCATGCTTGCAATTATGCCCTGAATTTCTGCTTGGAGTATTTGGGTATTCCAACCGAGTGGATTGTATCTATCTATTCAACAATATATCAGCTGGGACTGTGTAGGATCCTGGCATCCATGTGTGACAATAATATGATCTGACATCGGAAAATATCCTATTTATTTTTGGAGATTTCAAAACACCTTGTTATTCCGCACTCGCACATTCTAGGTTAAGTTGAAACTGGTAGTCCAGGAGATCCTTATTTCAGGCCCAATTATTCATTTGGTTTCTTTCGCGACAGAAGAGATAAACGGAGTATTTCTCCTCTGTCCCTATTGCTTTCTTCACTAGACGCTTTTGAAATTAATTTGTACCAAAACCAGATCGGAGGATTAGGCAATAACTTCAAACAGTGGAAACACAATCATTTGATTCATGGGTCTAATATTGTTCAAATGCTTCCTAGTGAAGTTATAATCTGAACATCGAAATAGTTCCCGCAAGTTTGGACACCAAGTAGTTCTTGTTGCCCACTATGATACGAGTATTACACGTTTATCGTGTCGTGATAATCCTTCAAGTGGAATTTTGCACATGTAATCCAAAGTTATAATATGTCAGACGTTGAATTATCGCATGAGTGTGTTCCAAAACGAAGATGAGTTGGACACGTTATACCGAAGTATGGCTTTGATTATGAGGGGACTGGAGTTCTGAATGAACCACTAGGAATTGGATGGTTTGGAGAATTACTTAACTAACTTATGGATATCGAACATCTCACGACAAATTTGGCAAAGAAACTTTCACAATTAAAAATTTTTGTGTGAACTTGGGGAAATGAAATGCTGATTTCTTATTATTGCTTGTAATTTCAAAATCCACTAGGTCTCCACGACGCTCGAGTAAATCAGGATAAAGCATCCATGGGCTCCCCAACTATGAGGATGTATTGATATCTAGTTAGCCTAGACCAGTTCCATGCATAAAAAAATATTGCGTTACTATAGCAACGAACAATAACTCATTAGAAGTGTCAGTGTGAAGTTTGAGGTCAAAAAAGTAAACCAGAGTTACGCAATAAATCAAAAGAAAGAAGATGTCCACTGAAATTGTGAAAATCGAAAAATTGGAGTATAGAGCCATCAAATGTTTGAATGTTGACCAAAAGCGTGCAAGGGTAGAAGCATCGCGTTCGATCTGTGTTCGATTTGAACACGATGTAGACTCCTTAAACCGAATTGTTACTATGGATGAGACTTGAGTACATTTCTACGATCCAGAAACAAAGCAACAATCGATGGAATGCCGACACTCTGGCTCTCCAAGACCTAAAAAGTTTCGTGTCCAAAAATCTGCTGGAAAAGTTCTTGCTTCAGTTTTTTGGGATTGCCATGAAGTAATCATGATTGATTTTTTTGGATAAGGGTAGAACAATAACCGGAGATTACTATTCGACATTACTGACCACTCTACGGGAAAACATCAAAGGGAAAAGACGCGGAAAGATATCCAAAGTTGTTTTGTTTTTGCGGGACAACGCCCCTGCACACAAATCTCATGTAACCATGCAAAAAATTCGTGATTTAAGCCATATTTTGGCGATTAAGCGTCTTATTCGATGTCTTAAAGCGTCTTTAAGCGTGACGTCATTAATTTTGTTGTCGCAAAAATAGAATATCGCTGATGGTTGAGTCATCTGTCGTTGTCATTAGAGAGCGAATCGAATTGTGAATTTTTCAATTTCTGTTCTATGGCTATTATTTGAAAAATATTTATTTATTCTAAATGATAATGCAGAAACTGCATTATTGGCAATAAAAGCACTTTTCCCTAGTAGGAATTCAAATCAAATTCGATATAAACAACATATTCTCCCTTCTTCCTTATATTACCTCTTTCCGCTTAAGACGTTCTGTGCTTAAGACGACACAGGCCAGAGACAAGATGACTCTATGACACAGGCGCTCTCCACAGACCGCCAGGTTCCGCTTAAAGCGTCTTAAAGACTGACGTCATGACTTATTCGCTCGAATAGCACCGCTTAAAGACGCTTCACGCGTCTTAATCGCGAAAATATGGCATTAGGGTTTGAATTACTAGAACCTTCCCACTTATTCATCAGATCTGGCTCAATCCGACTATCATCTCTTTCCTCAACTGAAAAAAAGGTTAAAAGGTCGTACATTTTTTTCCAACGAGAAGGTAATAACACCTGTGGAGGTCTGGTTTGCAGAACAAGAAGAAACATTTTTTTTGAGAGGTCTAGAGACGTTGCAGGTTCGCTGTAATGAATGTATCCAATTAAGAGGAGAATATGTTGAGTAATTATATATTTTGACATTGAAATTTCTATAGTAGGCTAAGAACTTTTTAATATATCCTCGTATCACTGACGGACATGGCTTTTTCAATGACTCCTATTCATATGGTCTTATTCATCTCCATATCCAGATGCATCTGTGGTAAAAAAAGAATAATCTCTCGGGAAAATGCGCTCAAATGACTGTTGTGTTCCAGGTTTCCGGAATATTTTCATAAATACTACAGTACAGGAGGTGAACATAAACCACTGTTGAATTTCCAATTCCTCATACGAGCCATTTCAGGGTTTCGCGTAAAAAAAACCACTGTCGGTAGCATGGAGTAGATGGAGACGACAGTAAAATTCGATAAAATGCCGTTTCTCTCGGGCCGTTAACGATTTTGAAAGCAGTTTTATGTATCTCCATCATGCACGTTTTTGCCGGTCTCCCGCAGTCGTAAACTGATTCAAAAAAGGAATACATGTGTACTTTTCAGGTGCAGCAGCGTATCTAACCCGTATATTTCTTCCATAAATGTCACCGTCTACGCTCCTCGTAAATCTCCACAAGAGAAATAAGTATTTATCGTGCAAGTTGTTGACAAACAACGTGAAATATCTGTAAAGTTTTTTACCAGCCAGCGGAAGAATGCAGGAAAGTGGACGAGTTCGCAGAAATGCGAAGATTTTAGTGGAGAGATTCGCGCGATATAAAATGAGAATGAAAAATGGTGAAAGCGTTAAAGGGGAGGGGGTTGGTTGTTCTGCACTCTTCGGAAATGCACTCAGACTTAAGGTGATTAAATATGAAATATTTTCCGAGGTCCCCCAATTCATCTTTGAGTAATCACTGTTTGTTTTCGAGTCTTTGAACTTATAAGAGAGAAAGGATGACATATGCCAACTGCTCCTCCAATACAGAGTGAGCTCAACTCTCAAAATTGATACTATATTATAGAAAAATACCAGAAGAGGTCAATTTTCACTTCGAATTACGCAAATTTTCAGGTCGAATTAAGTAATTCGTTATGCAGCACATTTGATGGATGGAGGGTAGTTGCTTTATTCAAATGACAGAAATGGATAAACTTTTGGTTGCTGAGTGCTGAGTTTATCACATGGTTGTTGCAAAATGGCGAAGGAGTCGGTAAGGAAGAAGGTAGTATCTTATTGCTGCATTGTAACGACCAATGGAGATCTGTATTGTTCACAGATGAGCCAAAAAAATAATACGACCAAAGTAATCAATACCTATTTGATACGAAATTTTTGAAATAATATCTCAATATCCCTAGTAAAAGGAATATAAATAGAATCCCAATCTGAATAAAATTTCAGTCCTTCTAATGAGGAATTCCATAGAGCTTGACAAAAATTGTTTGGAACTAACATCAATTAAAACACAGGCACAAAATTTCTAATTATTTTTTCTTCGAATAGTCCCCAACAGCAAAGCTTTATTTTCACCCAGCAATTCTCGGATTGGGCTTTATTGTTCTGTTCCTAATGAATTTTCCACTAATTAAGATCCCGCAAATTATAATCCTACACAATTATTACCTTGAAATGCTATTCGAGCACCACGTGACGAACTTCGTGAAAGGAACTCTGTACCACTATTGAGAGTTTTAATGAAGCTGAATGAAAATCAAACTAAATAATCAGTTTCCAAACCTACTATATTTGCTATACTTTTCCACACTTGTAAGTTGTTTTTCCATTAAGGCCCGGTACTTTCACCTTCAAATAAATTTTATTCAATGTCAATAAGTATCTGTCAAATAATTTCCTATCTGAAGGATACCTTATTTCGGTGCTTTCAGATCATAGACATAGAGACATGGACTGAGCAATGACAGCATGAAATTGGCTATTTATTAGAAAGAGAGAAAACCTGGTCGGGACATACCTGTCTCTTTTCTGTAGATCTGTGATTTGATGTGAACATAGAAAAGAGGAAGTATATCATTTCTCCACTTACACAAAAAGCACGAACGAACCATGTTTCGCAAAAATATCAATATCACTATTCACGCAGATCCCAGTAATCCTAATCCCACAAATATCACGTACTGTAGACAATGTAGTTGTAGACAATTAGACATACAGGAAAATAATAATTATTATTATCGTCTGTGTTGACTTTCGAATTGAAGCATAGACATCTATGTCTATGAAATGAAGGTTCTAGAAAAAGACAACTGCATTCCCGACGTGTTTTTCTCTCTGTCACTTTTTTTGACCGTATTTCATGCATAGATAGAAAGGGAAGGCACAGTCCATGTCTCTATGTCTATGTTTCAGATGAAATTATTTGACGAATAACAATTCTATGAAAACACGGTATACTACTTTTCACTGATTAATGTAAAATAACACACCGCATTGTAGAAATTGTCAACAATTCTAACTAGAAAGCAAATATTTCGTGGATATCACAGAAAGAATAACCATATATCAAGAATCTAAGAAATTCAACCAATAATGACATTCGATCTATGACAAATAAACTCTTTTTATTAAGTTTCAATGACAGATTTATTCGATGATTAACACTATCTGAAACTGAAAAGACAGCACTTTTACTTATCCTAAAAATAAGACTTACCTATCGAATAAATTGAGTTATTCGCACGTGAAATACCGGGCCTATTATAAATCGAATTAATTAAGTGAGAAATAAGGAGTACATAGTACTTCAAGTTATTGAATCAATGAAACCAGAGAAATAACTATGTTTTTTGAATAAAACAACATAAGAAACTTTCCGACGATAGTACGATCAATCTATTATCTCAAATAATCGTCAATCACTGTGATACCCTTGTAGGTAATCCTCATTTCGTTATTCGAGATCGAAAATGAAATTCCAACATCCTTGCTGCCTCACAAAGAAAATACTTGTTTCCTACCCGGCACAAACTTTGATTATTGCTGCCGAGGGGAACATCAAACGAGATATGTACCTTTATAAAATCAGATCCAAGTCTTCGTTGAAGCTATCAGGCCTTGATATCACCAGATGGAATCTTTGGCGAAACCTGTATTTAAATTGGGGTACGTGTTCTAGGGTTTATCGTGCATTCGGAGCCATGAGACAGATAAGGTGTGCTTAATGCAATCAACTACTGTGCAAATTACATCTCCGATTTAATGTACGATGATACACTCCGTCCTTGTGGTTTCAAGAAGCCAGCAGGTGTTTATACACTAATAAAGCTTCCAATCATCCAATTGGTTGATGATTGAGATGAACACTTCCCCTAGGGATAATTCTGATTGCTTCCCAAAGCGATTTATACGTATTGTACGCCAAATTGATTTCAAACAATAAAAAATCAACCTATTGGTTCATTCTTCACAGAAATGAACCTTTGAAATCAAGCTGGGAAAAATGAAATCGTATGCGAGATTGTCAGTCCGTGCATATATGTTATACGTAGAAAGATTCCAGATTTAATATGTTCAGTAAGTAAATATTCATGGAAGTAGTTGACGTATACATCGTTAAACATAATACTTTGGGAATTTCTTCTGAGTACATGGATTTATTTTCCCTCTTGTGAATTCGCTATCAACCTTTTGCAGTTTTCAGAGAATTCCTGGTAACCTTTTCAAGATCGAACATTCTCTTCAATCTGACTAGCTGCCTCTTTGATCATAGGAAGGGATTGGTATCAACTGTTCGCTCAAGTATCTCTTATAGAATAAAAGCTGAGTTATTTCCTTCTCTGATCCCCGATTGCCGGACTTGGAAAACCCCTATACAATTTATCGTCTACTCTACTTGTACCTACTCTGTTACTCTGCTACTGCATTCCTATTACTTTACTTCTCCTCTACTATATATGTTTTTACTGTTCTTATTATGAATATTTCAAACAATTTCGTTTGGTGTTGAAAAACACGTCCATTTACCACTTATTTGCTATCAAACTATGTTCTCCTGTGATTAAAAAGAGGCTTGTTGTCCTGAACAACACTTTCGAGCTGAGCTCTTCTATGTGCTTGCTGAGTTCATGAATTGTGCCGACAAATACTTCCCTTTTTACCTATTTAATTGAACTCTGTTCCTAGCTCAAGCAAAGTAAAAAGTTACCTCGTTACGGAGGAAAACACCGAACCAATTTATTAAAAAGATTCTGAATCCAATTTTCGAAATCTTCCACAGCTAACCGATTCGCTCCTTCCTGGCAGCAAAGTCTCCGGGTTCGAAGACGAAAACTAATTTCAACTTTCTGCATTCCGGAAGATTCGGTAATCAGAACTTGAAGTTGAAAAAAAAACAATACCGACAATTCGGCACATAGCATTTACATTGCAGTTTGCCAACTCGGCGAAAACAAGAGGTTCTTCCGCAGTCTGTCGAATGAAAATCTCGAATGTCGGGCTCTAATTAGTCTCGGTAGGATTGACTCCGATTACATGGATGTAATCCGAAGAGATGAAAATTTTTCGTTTGTGTTGTACGTCGGGGACAACAGCTCTAATGAACCTTGGATTTGGATATGACATAAAGAGTATTCCTTGATGGAGGAGAAATATTGCTTTGGCTCTTCTATTACTGTACCTATGTAGTTAGTAGTTATTGTAGAAGCAAGATTTAGTCGTAGTTCAAAATAAAAACCTCATTTTCAAATGCCTACTGGAGCATTTATCCTTCAGCACAGGAATTCAACTTGAGTAGTCTCGAGGTTTTTGTCCACTTGGAATGAGATGCCCAATTTGGATAGTTGCTGGAGGAACAACTCATCGTGAACGTGAAGTCTTCTCGTAGAATAATTATTACATTCTGCTCGGAAATTCAAATGGTCCAACAATAATTTCGTCGTGAGCAACACAGCGTTCAGCAACGCATACAAACACACAGTAAAAATGTAAATATATCCGATGTAGAGCAGAATAATATGGAATTTTCACGCCGCATATTTACATTTGTCAAGCTGACGTGTGATACCAGCAATGCCGAGATTTTCGTCGCAATATAACGTTTCTAGAATTCTGAAAATACGCGTTCTTTGTTGCCATATGGCAAAATCGCACTTCTGTTATATTTCACTAAAATTTGTACTGGGATATTCAAGTTGAAGTGTCCCAATCACGATGATGATAAACTTAGGATTGAAAACATGATTTTTCTCTGATGCTGGCAAGAGCTGTCTAGAATAAAACTGTAGTTTTAGCCAGCTCCGCAGTCAGTTCAAGTTCAAGGGCAAGAATTTGGTGGAAAATGCTCATCAAAAAAGGAAACTATACCTAGGCTAAAAACACCATCCTGATGGTCTGTCCCCACTTCATTTGAATGCATTCTGGAGCGCCAGTAGTTGATTCGGTATAGAATGAACACTAGCCCCATCTGGCCATCTGTAAACTAACTCTCAGAGCTGTGCTGCTCAAGATCAAATAAGACCAACACCATGGTCAGCATCTACTCTTCCTTGACAGAATGATCTTTCTATTGATACTTTATGTGAAAGTCGTTGGCTGGTTCAATTCAGATTGTAACTTTTGCAGATTTTCATATAAAAGTATTTTATGTGTCTGAAATATTTTCATTACAAAATACCCTCACTGAAATTTAATGGAATATCAGTATTTGAAAGTTTTTCTACTCAACTCTGCATGTGTTATCCCGAAAAGCCTGTGATGAATCTTCAATCTTCCTAACAATTATACCAGCAACTGCTTAATCCACAAATTGAAGTAACGGTTGTTTGATACTTCAGTTAACTGCCGGGGTGGATGCTAATGAGCTCTCGCCTCAAAATAAATTTCAACTATGTAAATACTTGAGCAGACGTCATTTTAACGACTTGAAATAACTCCGGAGACGCGGCAGCAAGAGAAATAGGAAAATGCGGCAATAGCGTTCTAACCCAGCCTGTGATTGCAAGAAATATCTTAAACTGATAAAAATGGTGGGAAAAATTTCTATTCGAGAATTAATTAGTCTTTTTATGGTTCAGTACCTGAATGGGTGAACGCTCTGGCTATTTATTTGAAGAAAAACGAAAAAACTCTCGACCCCACTTCAGTGCTCTCATTATTTTTTGCTCTGTTTGTAATGTCTTGTTGCCCATGTAAATATTTTCTATTTTTATTGATTTTTTTACTATTATTATATTTCAACTGTTATTGTAAGAACATAATCTCACTCTTCTTCACAAAACTACGATGAGGATGACCTGATGACGAAAAAAAAAACGAAATACTTGAGTGTTCTCTTCCTGCAGAACAAATTATTTCACGAAAACTCAGACGGACTAGCTTGGTCGATAAGCCGTAGACGACCTTTCAGAATTAATTCTGTCTGGAAACCTGAAGATGCCATCATATCTGGCGAACCGTCTTTTTCCGCCCAGAGAAACTGTGAAACAAACCGGAGTTTCCACGTGAAGAATTTTCAGGAAATTAGATAGATAAATGGACGCAGAGGGTCTTCCCATGAATTATGATCTCTGTTTAGGCTTTCTCGTCTTGGAGGACTTGTATTTTTTGGAATTAATTCAGTGACTGGTGACCCAGAAAACAACGGGCTGCTTCGTGAATTCGGAGCGACATGTTTGGACGTAAAACGTTGAATGTGACAGGGTCAGGACATGATGTAGTATTTCGCATGAACCATCTCCTAATTTGGGGACCTGAATATTAATTCAGAGACCACGTGAAATCTTCACTTATATTATCAGGTTGAATATTTATCTTGTCTCCGGTTGAAGTAGTTATACAAGAACAGTTCTGGGACAGAAGTAACGTAACAACTATTTTAAGTGAATTAAAAGTTGTATATGACATACAATCTCTTATTCAGTTTTTGGAATTATTTTCCTCAATTGAAAAATCCTTTGTTTCTTGTGCACAAAGAAGATGGGATTCATGGAACTGATACAATACATAACACTATTCAATCTCAACTACACTGCGCAAAAAAATTAACGCACATTCTGAAATTTTAATGAATGTTACCTCTACATTGACTTTTTTTATGTTCTCTCGGGAAGGTTTTGAACGAAACAAGACACATTAAATGGAAGAAAAATTCAGGATTTCACCGAATCTTATGTGAAAGAAGAAAAATGAACAATTTTCAAAATACTGAAATGCTGATAAGTGATTTAATACTTGGTATTTCCACCCCTTGCGTTAATTACAGCTCGGTTCATACTCAAAATGAGTGATCTTAAAATGTTCTGATCTAATCCTTCCCAGATTTCTCCGAGTTAGATTCCTAAGTCATTAAGAGTAGCTGGATGATTTTCTGAACTTCTCAGCCTTCTATTGAGGTTGTCCCAAACCTGCTCAATCGGATTGAGATCTGGACTTCTTGCTGGCCATTCCATTCGAGAGACTTCAACCTCTTCAAGGTACTCCTGAACGATGCGCGCACGATGGGGTCTGGCATTATCGTCCATAAAAATGAAATTTTCACCAATGTATTGGGCACATGGCACTATGCTCTTCAAGAATGTTCCTTATATACTTATCAGCATTCATAGCTCCATTATCAACGACCACTAGGTCTGTGCGAGCTGTCAAAGATATTCCACCCCATACCATAATCGATCCTCCCCCGAAACCAGTAGTATTCAGGAAATTGCACTGAGCATATTTTTAATGTGGACGTCTGTGTACAAGGAAACGTCAATCACAATGGTAGAGGCAGAATCTAGACTCATCTGTGAATAGAACTTTTTCCCAATCGGCCTCTCCCCAATGGATATGCTCTCTCGCAAAATCCAAACGCGCCCTTCGATGGGCTGGGGTAAGAGCTGGGCCTCTTGCCGCGACACGAGGCCTTAAATCATATTCTCTGAGGCGATTTCTTATTGTCTGAGTGCTAATTTGCACCTCATGAGTTTGCTCAAGCTGAATTTGAAGGAGGCGAGCGGTTGCAAACCGTTGTCTCAACGAAGAAACTCTCAAGTAACGTTCTTGAATGGCAGTTGTTACCCGTGGTCTACCCTGTCCTGGTCTTCGGACATTCATACCTGTCTTCCTGAATCGCTGCGACATTCTGGACACACTTGTATGGGAAACTCCAAACCTTTCTGCAATTCTTGTGTATGTCCACCCTTCTTCTCGCAAAACTACCGCTTGGGCACATTCATTCCTCTTGGGTCCAATTGCGTGTTTCGCGTTGCATAGCGATCGAGTGTAGAAAATCAAACGAAAGAAAAACTATTGATCTGTAGAATTGATACATTCAAAATCTGATAATATCATCTTTTTTTTTCCTGCTGGGAAAAAACATCTGTATTGAAGATAACCGTTGAAAGTGGATAACATATGCATGCATAATTCTGATAAAAATAATTATCATCGAGAACACCTTCAGTTGTAGAATAAATTTGAGATTTCCATAATGTGCGTTAATTTTTTTGCGCAGTGTATTACTGATCATGTGGTCAGTAATACCTGCTCAGCGTACTCAAACGTAGAGAATTCGAAAAAAATTCACTTGTAGAAGACAACGAACGCTGACACGACCTTACTGTTCCAGAACTGGCATTGTTTATCTACTGACATAGAACTCTTTAACGAAACAACCGAATTACTAAGCAAGAAGTGGTTGCAATTTAGCTCCGAGATCTCTATAGATCACTAATCAAGTCCGTGAATTGCATTAAATGATATCTGCGAACAACAATTTACCACTTCGAAACCGTTTTCTACATTTGGAACTCAAGTGGCTGTTTGACAGAGTCATATAGGAACAAAGCGCGGGTGATATTCGAAGTTGCAACAGCCCTGGCGAATTTCCTGAAACACAAACTGAGGCTCTTCGCCAAGCCTGTTTCCCAGACTAGGACTTTATATTGCGCCATTACACCATCTGCATTCGGGGTAGTGTTGCGAGCTAGGAGCTCGACTTCGTCTGCGATTGTCGTTACTTACTGTTCTTATTTCGCACCTGCTTGTTATTTCCGAACGGGTAGATCCTAACTTTATTGAACGGAAGCGTCAGCACAGTCTGACTAATCCAATTTATCACGTAGAATAGATAACTCGGAAGTATACAGAGGGAGACTTTGTGAGGCAACATCCAAAATATATATAGCACGACTCTGCAACAATGTAGATAGATACGAAAAAGAGGATCATTATACCCCAAAGGAAATGAGGTGACAAGTGATTTCCATGGATGATTTGAATTATACAGAGAAGCAGTTATAGTTAAATCCAAAGTCCAGTATAATGACCAACAAATAAGGATTCTGTCAGGGTTGAATTATTACTAAAACTTCTTTTTTTTTCATAATGCCTATCCAAAAAATATCTGCATCTTTTTAGAATAAAGTACACTTTTACACCTGTTTCCTTAAGCGACATCTGATGAAAAGAGATCTTACACAGGCTGACGAGTGGATATTTTATGGACAGAAGGAAGAAATAGAGCTGAGATAGATCTCAACTACAAATGTACAAAATGCTCTCCTTCCAAATGGCACCCACCCAGTATATCCAACCCTTTCCCATTTAGTTTCAAACGATGCACACGCCACAGTTGAATACATCAAATGAATTCGATTTATTCGGACAATAGAGGAATCAACCAATCTCAATTACAGGTACCAATGAATGTGCAACTTTCAGCATGATGAGCATTTCACAATTGACCCATTAGTATGCTTTGTGAAGGTGGAATTTTGAATTCTTCTGTATATCCGTCAATTCGACACCGACTTTAGGTATTGAATAAATTGGTATTCAGTTTCCTCATCCAAAAATGGATAATTCAGCTAAGGGAATGAAGTAACGCACAAAAGTCATATCTCGGTATTTACTATTCTGTACGAAAATGCCCAACACGTTGATTTTCAGTTAAGATAGGATCAGTACACATACCTACTTATGAGGATATATTGAAAAATTCTTAGCTTCTTGGCAATCCCAAAAAACTGAAGCAAGAACTTTTCCAGTAGATTTTTGGACACGAAACTCCTTAGGTCTTGGAGATCCAGAGTGTCGCCATTCCATCGATTGTTGCTTTGTTTCTGGTTCGTAGAAATGTACCCAAGTCTCATCCATAGTAACAATTCGGTTTAAGAAGTCTACATCGTTTTCAAATCGAGCAGAGATCGAACGCGATACTTCTACCCTTGCACGCTTTTAGTCAACGTTCAAAAATTTGGGGACCCGTTTTGCAGCAATTTTTTTCATGTTCAAATTGACGTGAACTATATGATGAAGGCGTTCGTATGAAGTATTCAGCGCTTCAGATATCCGTTTTAGCCCTATTCGAGGATCTGATAAAATCCTGTCATGAACTGCATCGATATTATCTGACACAGAAACTGGCCTTTCCGATCGGTCATTATCTTCAATGGAAAATTAACCTCTTTTAAAGCTTGCAGTCCAAGTTTTCACGGTCTCATACGAAGGGCATTGATCACCAAGTATATTAAGCATATCTTCGTAAATCTGCTTGCCTCTTAAACCTTTTAAATACAGATACTTGATAATGGCTCGATGCTTCAATTTTTCGATTTTCACAATTTCGGTGGACATCTTCTTTCCTTTAATTTATTGCGTAACTCTGGTTTACTTTTTTGACCTCAAACTTCACACTGACACTTCTAATGAGGTTTTGTTCGTTGCTATGGTAACGCAATATTTTTTTATGCATGGAACTGATCTAGGTTATCTAGATATCAATACATCCTCGAACGGCAAACTATACGTAAGGTTGAAGCTGATCATCTACGATGAACATCAACAGCAAAGCGTTGGATTATATAATAGTTGTCTGAAATTGGCCTACAATAGGAAATGTTGGTTTTTCAGTTTTCTCATTCAACATAATCTGATTCAAGTGTTCAGGAAAACCTGAAATAAGGTATGGAGGCAAAGAAATCCCCATATACTCTTAGAGCCATGCTACCTTAAAGCTATAGGGATTATGAAACACAGATGCAAGCAGACCTGGGAATGCCAGGAACCCTACAGGACATCAACTAGATGAAATAGGTGCTTTTAAAGATTAACGCAACCGAATAATGAGCAGACAAAAGCAGTAGTACCTAACTGAACAATATCAACAAAATTTTTCAAAATAAGAGAACCGTTTTTTTCTCATAGAAAGTTGTTCACTTTTCTAAATGGGTGATTTGAAATTATTCAGAATCAACTGTTCAAATCCGATTGAAAGTGATACTATCGATGTGGTGATGCATTGTACTAAAAAATATAATTTTCATTCTTTCTTAACCTTTTTCTAAAGATTTTCTAGCTCACCTTCACTGCTAACATAATTATCGTTGTTTCTCTAGGCCACAGTTTTTTTATCTTCTAATTTTGATCGAATCGTTCTTCACCGACCAAACCTTCCACCTACCGATCCTTCGAACGGACAAACACCTTCGAAAACGCGCCAAAAAGTAACGATAAACGTGTTGCCGGTTATCGCAGGCTGCGCTGATGCTGACACAAACCTCGTGCTGCGGAGACTGAGCGAACTCCGCAAACTTTGCTCTCTTGCGACGCTGAGGATTGTCGCCGGCCTGCAAACAACGCACGCGTTTTCGAAATGAAGTTTCTGCGAATCCTCATCGCCCCTTCTGAATACGGTTAACAGAAAAGGCGACCGGAGGCTGGTTCTAATGAACCAACTTGACCGATTTCGAGTGGGAATGGATGTTAGCACAGCTAATGACACGATTAAGACAGACGTGTTGGTGAACGGTTACCGTGGAACTGCTGAAGAGGCAAAGGCTCTTATTTCTTGGTTTTCAGCTTATGCTCTTAGAGGTGTGTTTCTCATCAAACCTATCAGTACTCACCACATGATGGACATCAAGCAGCAAGCCTCAATACTCACGATACTGGATACATTGCAAAAAATTCGGCTGTTTCAATATCTAAGGTGAGGATTTAGGAGATCTTGAAAACGGAACACGCAGAAGCGACATTTGAAAAGATAAACACCGTGGGACTTCAATTGGAGGTATTACTTTCTGAAAAATAGAACTGAACCTTTGACTGTCCGCTTCACCAAAATAAAAACAAGAAATGATTAACTCTACGGAGACAATAAAAAAACTATATGACAACTGTGCAAAAGATTAGATGATGACTCATTGACAAAGAAATTCACCAGAGATGGAGTTCGATGCCAAAGAATTTCTGAGTTTCACAAACCAAGGGACTGCGATACTGATGATGATAACACAACTCTCTTCTAACTAAGGCACCGGTCCAACTATTATTATTATTATTTGAACGGGTGTTGTTGTGGCACTATTAGCCTTCCGGCAACTGCGACCATGTAGATCTTTTGTTCTCTACCCTACTCATTCATAGGAACCCAAGGAGGTCGTCAATGGTGTTGATAAAACTGACAACATCCTTAGGGGCCTTAGCCGTTACCTCCTGAGTATCCAGGACCGGTTTCCCCATATGAGTGGTTCTTAGGTCCGCCAGCTCTGGACACTTGCATACCATGGGTTCAGCTGTTTCTGTTTCTGATCCACAGAGCCTACAAATCTCATCTGCTGACTTTCCCATATCATTTGTACCGACAGTGCCCTGTCAGCAGTCCCACCACCACCCAAGGCTCAGCTCGTTACAGCTCTAGCAGTTTTCTGGTGTAGGTCGGTGAAATCATCACGAATTTCTTCTGAGTATAAGTCAAGGAGTATTTCTCCAGAGGGTTCTGTTGTTCAACTCCCATTGTTGGACCGCTGCCTTGTATTGGTACTTCGAAAGCCCACAGAAAGGCTCAGTTCCAGCAGGTGTTAACCTTGATGGTCTTTTTGCAAGTTCATCGGCTTTCTCGTTTCCTTCAACACCACAGTGACCTGGTACCCATAGTAGAGTCTAACTAAGAAAAACGACAAATTTATGCATAATCAGCTGCTATCAACGATGACAGAATCAAAATTATTGAATCTCAGGCGTCTTTCCTCCAGTGTCGGATATAGGCCTATCCGTCTTTTCTTAGGTCTTCCTTTGCTTCTTTTTGTTTCTCGAGGTCTCTAAAATGCCACTCTTTATGACCATCTTTTCCCATTTTGCCTTGCGACGTTCATTCATTCATACTCATTGCTCTATACCGTTACCGAGAATAAACCTACAAAAAGATTTTTAAAAAATCAGTGCTATCAAACCATAATTTCCTAGGGCTACTTGCGACTGTGTGCCCTCCTGTGACTGAAGAGACCCAGCCGCGATCTACAGATCCTTCCACTCTCCGGGCATGGATAGTCACCAACCAGATCTGGCCGCCGCTGTATTTTTCTGGGCTCTCCATTATAAGTGTGGACCAAAGACCTCCACAGTGAACTGTCTAACGCTAGTTGTTCCCAGTTATGATTGGCATCAACTGATTTTAGGGATTGATGCAGTATATCCTTGAACCCCTTATGCTGGCCTCCTGGTTTCCGAGCTCCCTCTGTGAATTATTTTTGGGGTGTCTTGTGACTTGCATCCTCAGAATGTGGCCGCTCCATCTGAGTCGGGCCCTCGTTACTTGAGTCTCAATTGTTGTACAACTCGCGCACTGCAAGACTTCTGCATTTGAAACTGGTCTATTGCCACCAAAGTTTCGCAATTCTCTCCATGATGTCGATTACTATAGTTTTTTTCGTATTTCGATGTCATTAGATGGCAATAAATGCGGAAACAGACACGTGAGCTCATGTGCGGAATTCTTTGAAGTGATATCAGCCTTAGACGTGCACTGGTAACATCAGTGTGGCTCTAGACAGTTGATATGCCATTGAAATCCAGAGACTAACTTTGAACCACACTTATTTGACGTGTTGTTAGCTCACTTGAAGTGGTGGCAGGCTGTTTCTGCCTTGAATGCCAGGTCTGAATAGACTTTGTTCAGTTTAGCAGGTGTAGCTTACGAAATATTCTGCCCAAATCGACAAATCACCTTGTGTGTCAGAAATAAAGAGCCTCAGCTCATATTTAATCGTGGTTTATTCACCATGAAAACCTGTACAGTTGTTCCTGGACCACCATGTATATCATCGATATGAATCTGCTTTCAACAACTCTCTTGTTCATTTCACTAGTGGAAGTCAACGTCGTAAGCTGAAGGTTTTCACCGTATACCACAGCCTACGTCTTGAAATTCAGAATCTATAAAATATTCTTGCCAAAGAAGAAAGTTTCAATAACAACGACCGCCACCAGCATTCTGTATGAATTGTAATGAACCCCATGAGCATATGCCACGTTCACCTATGTGCTCAAAATTCAGAAATTGTTTCCCTGCCTAATTTCCCCCAAGACCACAAGCTACCAACAACTTGATAACTTTCGGAACTCCTACAGCCGGAATAGGAATTTCATACACACCTAATGCATTTCACCCGGAATAACCCGGAGATCCGAAGGAGTTAACAAAGTTTGTGCGAGCTTCATTTCGTTGCCTTACGGGACGTGATATTCGCACGGCATTCCCGGGATGTGCGTGCCCTATTTTGACGGTTTCCCAGACCGGCCAGCCTGGCGTGAAAACGTGCGCCTGTTTTGCGATCAATCAATGTCGCTTAAGGACCAAATTGAAAATACCTGATGAATATGAAAATTGTAACATGAAGGGCACATGTTCTGTCAGATGGCATGCTGTGATAAGTGCTTTTGAGCGAGCCCTTCACAGATGTAGGTACGTGATATTTCTCTCTGCTTTCCAGCCAGTTGAGAACACTAGATTGAGTTTCTTATGATGTCCTGAAGAAGTCTTCAAGTTGAAGACATTATCTTGGAAGTTATTTACTTACTTACACTTTGTCATGAATTGTCGTGTCAGTAAAAGTGATTTTGTGCTGAAAGACAGTTTGTTTTTATGTTCGTTTCAACTTTTCTTGTTGGCTCATATACTTGTGGTGACAAAAGCAATAAGACATCGAGTTTGTCATCCCATGACCATGACTCTGAAGAAAGATATCTGCATTTCGTAACAATTATATCCATAGACCTGACCCTCAAGGTTCTCTAAGTCCCGAAAGCCATGGTCTAAGACCATAGGAGAATAACTTTACCCTTCAGGTAGAAAAAGGGACTAGGAACCTTGTCTTGCGCAGGCCTATGAACCCATTGGGCAGGTATAACAAGCCAGAATCACCAGAGAGAGATACAGTATCAATTTGGCAAGTTACCATTTGTAACCAAAACAGGTCTTCGCAAAATAAACCATGTTTTCATCTTCGTCAAGTGTTTCAATGATACCCGTGAACGTAATACCCCAAATACTGATCGGTATATCCTCATTCGTCTCTGTGTGGGCTGTAGCTCCTTCCTGCTGAAACCAGATGTCTCCTAGATCTGTTCTTCAACAAGATTTTTCAATTCAGCCTCAGCGGTTCACATAGTAAGCAGTAGTCAACTCTGGATCAAGCATGATCTTATACGAGGATGAATTGATATCTAGTTAGCCTAGACCAGTTTCATTCATAAAAAAAATATTGCGTTACCATGGCAACGAACAATAACTCACTAGAAGTGTCAGTGTGAAGTTTGCGGTCAAAAAAGTAAACCCGCAATAAATTTAAAAAAAAGAAGATGTCCACCGAAATTGTGAAAATCGAAAAATTGGAGTATCGAGCCATCATCAAGTACCTGTATTTAAAAGGATTAAGAGGTAAGCAGACTTACGAAGATATGCTAAATACCCTTGGTGATCAATGTCCTTCGTATGCGACCGTGAAAAATTGGACTGCAAGCTTCAAAAGAGGTAAATTTTCCATTGAAGATGATGACCGATCGGAAAGGTCAGTTTCTGTGTCAGTCCCCGAAAATATCGATGCAGTTCATGATATGATTTTATCAGACCGTCGAATTGGGCTAAGACAGATATCTGAAGCACTGAATATTTCATACGACAGCGTTCATCATATAGTTCACCTCAATTTAGACAGAAAAATTGCTGCAAAATGGATCCCCAAATATTTTAATGTTGGCCAAAAGCGTGCAAAGGTAGAAGCATAGCGTTCGATCTGAGCTCGATTTGAAAACGATGTAGACTTCTTAAACCGAATTGTTACTATGGATGAGACTTGGGTACATTTCTACGACCAGAAACGAAGCAACAATCGATGGAATGGCGACACTCTGGTTCTCCTAGATCTAAGAAGTTTCGTGTCCAAAAATCTGCTGGAAAAGTTCTTGTTTCAGTTTTTTGGGATTTCCATGAAGTAATCATAGTTGATTTACTGGATAAGGGTAGAACAATAACCGGAGATTACTATTCGACATTACTGACCACTCTAAGGGAAAAAAATTAAGAGAAAAGACGAGGAAAGCTATCCAAAAGTGTTTTGTTTTTGCAGGACAACGCCCCTGCACACAAATCTCATGTTGCCATGCAAAAAATTCGTGATTTATGGTTTGAATTACTAGAACACCCCCCTTATTCACCAGATTTGGCTCAATCCGACTATCATTTCTTTCCTCAACTGAAAAAAGGTTTGAAAGGTCGTAAATTTTCTTCCACCAGGAGGTAATAAAAGCTGTGGAGGTCTGGTTTGCAGAACGAAAAGAAACATCTTTTTTGAAAGGTCTAGAGACGTTGCAGGTTCGCTGTAATAAATGTATCCAATTAAGAAGAGAATATATTTAGTAATAAAATATTTTGACATTAAAATTTTGTTTGGTTCTATAGTAGGCCTCCGCACAGAACGTCTTGGTGACTGCTCGACTACTACTCGAACAGCATGCACTTTTTTGGTCTTAGGTAGTCCATGTTCTCGTCCTCGTCGTCTACTTCCAGTTTCCTCAAGTTGGCGATCCCAAGTTTCGATTGGGACAGAAAAGTTGACAGGAATATCCAAACGTCACGGTTACAGAATGGTTATTTTCGTAAAACGGATGAACAGTGAAGCCTCTATGCATTTCGATCCAAATAATGGGGCAACTAAAAACTACAGACCCTAAGGAACACAAAGAGCCCTTTTGCACCTACCTGGCTTCGCCATAGCCCGAGCAATAACCCTTTAAAACTCATCAATTAGCCCTATCGCACCCTGTATTCTGTATGATTTTCGTTTCACTGTCAAATTAGGTTTCTTCTTTCTTTCTTAGCTTATTACTACTGCTACTATTTTAAATTCAGACAATATGAATGCAAGTGTTACTTCGAGGGTGTAGCTTTCCAATACACTTCAGCATTCCAAGGAACGAAGGAACACCTTGAAACCTATCATTTTCCCACAACGGAAACAACTTCTCGAAGTGATAACTCTTCGACAGCTTATAGCTCTCTTTTGAAAACACAGAAATTGATTCAATATTTCCCGCGATACACGTATGCGATACAACGAGTCGTGGGACAGGAACTTTTTCCTGAATATCCTTATCGTTCCTGAGAGCCAGAGACACCACTCAAACCGATGTGTTAGGTTCTTGTCCCCAAGGCTGGAAAAGCACTCAGCTATCGAGAGTTGGAAATTGAAAATCCTCGCATCTCTCAGGCTCTCTCAGGCGGTGAACTCGCCCACTATTTTAAATTACTCTGCCTGGGTCCCATATTGCGTACAATTCATCATGGACTCGATGTATGAAGCGAAATAATATTAGGGACCCTGGAAAAGTTTTCACAAAAACTCGATATCCTTTCATTGAGATTCGATATGTCAATTCGATCTTCTCAATATTATAACGTAGAGGAATCTGATGAAAGAAATCTAAGGAGGCTCTGAACCATTAGCACAATTATTTATTTCGAATTTTTAATATTGATATCATAATGAGAAAACTGGAAGACGTGGGTGATATCTTGTGAAATTCGGTGCAAAGGCACATTAGGATCTGGTTCCTAATATGAGCTCAATCGACCAAATCAAGTGGAACTGCCTGCCACGAATGGAATTAAAAAAGAATTCTCGAAACTCACCGAAGATTATCATTCCTCCTTTCCACTGTTTCACAGCCTATCCTCCTCTCCTTTCGGGTCCATTTCATATTCATAACGAGGATTGGAGCTGTGAAAAGTTCAAGAACGAATGGCTTATAGCGAACCGGAAAAATCCGGCTATCGAGAAATCATCTTAACAGCAGCGGCTCCTTCTGAAGATGGATAATGCTATTAGCTGTGGATTATCGTTCGTGGGAATCCAGGGAGGCTGCGGTTTGGCATACAAACGCCGCAATTAAAGGCGTTACGCTTCAGTGAGGGGGTTATGTGAGAAGTTATGAATATATAAGTTGGGGCGATGAATTAATTTGTTGTAAGTAGACGGGTTTAGTGGCGGACAAAATTGTAGAGATTTCGGAATTAGAATAACCTAGGGAACGCGTGTTTCGAAGGCTTTTACTGCAAATCTGGAGAGAAACTGACAAAAACTACTTCAAAAATCTGATCAAAAGTATACAATAGCGTTTTCAAGCTGTGGTCATACAGTATGACCATAGCCATGTTGAAAAGTATATATTCTCTTAATCTGACAATTTAAGCGTGACGAAAATGTGTGGGAGAGCGCCGAACATGCAAAAAAACAACGTCACGTATATATTCTCCAGGCCCTAAATGTCACGATAATCAGTTTTTTTTAATTATCTCATCTCCTGGGATTCGAATCGTTTTCCCATTCATTATAAAAGTTGTAGAGCATAACATTCTCTACAAATTTTGTCTGAAGCATTTTTTTCTACGTTTGAACGTTTTTGAGATATATGGCGATGAATGAACTTTAGACTGGGTTTCTACATTGACCTTGGCCTTTCGTATGTGTGGCTAAGCTCCTTGCACTTATCTCGCTCTAGCTCGAAAACGGTTGAGAATAATTTGCCATCGTCGGGACAACTAAATGGAGAACGTTACACCAAGAAGAGCAGATACTTCTACCAATACTACAATTCAAAGCGTTTTTTCATCGCAGGAGGAGCTGTGTTGCTCTGACGAGGTCATATGGGAACGAAACTGTAGTAGTTTCGATCTCAATACATATAGATGTGGAGCTCAAGAGGGAAATTCGGGATTCACTCGAGAGATTCAGGTTAATATAAGGGGAGAAAGCTCTACCAAAAGTTAGAGCTGTATATAGGGGGAATTGTCTAGGTCAGCTTGTCAAAATAGTAAAAAAAAACGATCATTGAACGTACTTCAGCGTGTCAGATTGAGTTATATTTGGCCAATTACATGTTAAAAAGTATATATTCTCTTAATCTGACAATTTAAGCGTGACGAAAATGTGTGGAAGGGCGTCAAACTTGCAAAAAAAGTGTACATTCTCGAGCGCGGTGGCTTTTTTTCTTATATCGAAGCTATTGATTCAAGAATGACGGAAAAAATATAATCTGACAGTTTCAGCAAGCCGAAACAATAAAAATCGGCCATAAATGTCACCAAAATCAGTTTTATTGAATTATCTCCTCTCCTGGGCTTCAAATTGTTTTCGTATTCATTATAAAAGTTGTAGAGCATATCATTTTCTACAAATTTTGTTCGAAGCAATTTTTTCTACGTCTGAACGTTTCTGAGATATATGGCGATGACTGTACATTAGACTGGGTTTCTACATTGACCTTGGCCTTTCGCATGTGTGGCCTAGCTCCTCGCCCTTATCGCCCTCTAACTCAAAAACGGTTGAGAGTAGGCAAAATTGCTTCAGACAAAAGTTGTATAGAATTTTATTATCTACAACTTTCATAATGGACACAGAAACGATTAGATGTACAGGAAGGGAGATATTTTCACAAAATTCCTTGTTATCATCTTCAAACTGTCAGCTTAAGCAAACCTCGCCTGATTAGTGTCAGATTAATTAGTCAACACGTCTGCAACACCCAGATTATCCATCTATATGGCAATCTGACACGCTCGAGTATGTACAAGTAACTTATTTTGCATTTTGAAAGGACCACTGTTACCTTGCGTCAAGTCCGAATTGTCAGTCCCTTGAAAAGTAGCTTCCTTTCGTGCAATTAACATATCCTCTAAAAATCTGACACTTTTTTTACCATTTTCAACTTTTTCACACGGCCAGCCCCACCACGCAAACTGTCAGATTAACATGAATTTATTATCAGAGACACGTAGAGCATATACAGTATCTTAATCTGACACGCTGGAGTATGTACACCTGACGATTTTTTTCTACATCTTTGAGAACCTGCAGATTCTTTCTCCACCGCTAAAAGTGCATACATCATAGAGCCTTTTTTTCTTTCTATCATCTAATCTTCAAAATCCACTAGGTCTCCACGACGATCGAGTAAATCCTGATTTAGCATCGTCGGCGTTCAGTATTCAAAAAATTGGTGAGAAAAACATTCACAATTGTTGAAATAGTCTCAAAATCTCTACATTTTCTCATGTTTTGTGGAGCAGTATATATTCGAACCACAACGAATTGGCGCTTTATAAACCTGTACTGAAAATCTCCCTCCCCAGCCCGAGCTCATTTTATTTCATAAACGAAAAATGAGCGACTGACGTACAGGAAAAAAATAATTGTGACGGACAGCCCGCAATTCGTTTATCCTACTTTGTTTTCCGAATTGTGGCACGAAACTGACGTTCGTGTTCACCTCGAGATGCTGAAATTAGATTATCTTCAGGTCGGGACATGCATAAGTAAATATTTCGGAGAAAACGAGATATTCATCTTGAAACACGAGGTTCTCAGCTGAAGAAAATTCGATTTTCCGAAAGAGACTTTTCTCGTGACTGAAAGAATGTCCACTTTTTGTTCGGATCGAATAATAAACTTATCCCTCCATGTTTCATCTAATTTTTTCCGACTGGTAATCCCAAATGTTGTGTTGTGTTACTTGTAGTATGGCCAGAAGATTTAATTCTTGTCACTTCTTTCATATCCTTCATATCCCCTACTTTTCGAAAGCTTCCGAGTTCGGAAAACGCTAAGTATATAAAAATCGTGGTTGTTTTGTGAAAAAAACTACTAGGTATTTCAGATATCTACAAGATATATAAAGATATATCGTTCTTTTTTCGCAAAATCTCTTTAACACCATGTTATTAATCAAATAGACCTAAATCTCACTCTGGGGATAGAACAGAGTCGGGTTTGCAAGTTTATTACATACTTTACGTCTTTGGCGTTCGCCCTTTCATAAGGTTATCGATTAGGAGCCCATAAAATAACCCCAAGGCTCTGCTGTTCAACAGAAAAACACAATGTATGATAATTCAGAATGTGTGAAGACCATTATCCGAGTTTCTCAGTTCGTACAAACATTTTGAACATCCCGTTTCATCCTGTAGGAAAAAACCCGCACCATAAAATTTTCCCGAAGTAAAAAAAATTCCGTATTGGTTCGCTACTGAACTACAGCATCTGGGATAGTGTGACACAATATTGTTAGTGTTCCGAACTCACATCATCTAAGAAAAGCAACGTCCTATAAACCATGTTCCGACTCCATCACAGAAAATATGCCTAGTCGCCTAGTAGAGTGCAAAAGCCATCAAATCTGATGGAGCATAAGGAGATTGGAACAATCTTTCTCCCGATCAGGATTTCACCAAGAACTGAGGGGTCGGCGCCTTATTCGTAGTTTGGAGTTGTTATTAGTGGATTATCTCGAGAATGTCTCAGAATATTATAAGGTTTGGGGTTAATTTCGCTGAAAGCATCTTCGCGTTTTACGATCTCGCTTTCCTGTGTGTATATTCCGGTTCATCTAGCAATTCGAAGTTTCTGTGTGTTGTACTCGAGTTGAATTAGTGGCGATAGGGTATCAGCGAGGATCGTTCCTCAAGAGGGTGATGTTGAAGGACGAAACAGAGTAATGGAGTCAATATTTTCTACCTGACTGTTGACTATATCGTGTGAAGGGGTCAGGAACTGGCTGCGTCAACCACACTGATGATTACATCAGTCAGTTCCTGAGGTAAACACGAATATTTCTGAACAGCTTTTCTCTTTAAGTTTTTCCTTTAGAGTGGTCAGTAATGTCGAATAGTATTCTCTGGTTATTGTTCTACCCTCATCCAAAAAATCAATCATGATTTCTCCATGGCAATCCCAAAAAACTGAAGCAAGAATTTTTCCAGCAGATTTTTGGACACGAAACTTCTTAGGTCTTGGAGAACCAGAGTGTCGCCATTCCATCGATTGTTGCTTTGTTTCTGGATCGTAGAAATGTACCCAAGTCTCATCCATAGTAACAATTCGGTTTAAGAAGTCTACATCGTTTTCAAATGGAGCACAGATCGAACGCGATGCTTCTACACTTGCACGCTTTTGGTCAACATTCAAACATTTGGGGATCTATTTTGCAGCAATTTTTCTCAGGTCCAAATTGACGTGAACTATATGATAAACGCGTTCGTATGAAATATTCAGTGCTTCAGATATCCGTTTTAGCCCAATTCGACGGTCTGATAAAATCATGTCATGAACTGCATCGATATTTTCAGGGACTGACACAGAAACTTGCCTTCCCGATCGGTCATCATCTTCAATGGAAAATTTACCTCTTTCGAAGCTTGCAGTCCAATTTTTCACAGTCGCATACGAAGGACATTGATCACCAAGGATATTATGCATATCTTCATAAATCTGCATATCTCTTAACCCTTTTAAATACAGGTACTTGACGATGGCTCGATACTCCAATTTTTTGATTTTCACAATTTCCTTGGACATCTTATTTCTTTTAATTTATTGTGAAACTCTGGTTTACTTTTTTGACCTCAAACTTCACACTGACACTTCTAAAGAGTTATTGTTCGTTGATATGGTAACGCATTATTTTTTTTATTCATGGAACTAGTCAAGGCTAACTAGATATCAATACATCTTCGTAGACAGGACCAGGCTCCCTGACTTTCAATTCTGTTATTACCTATACCCTCCCTATTTATCACTAGATGTTATGACCTCAAGTACTGATATGATATAAGTGGCAGCACTGGAAACACTGGCTTCACCGCAACATGGCAATTGGTCATTTCCGAGTAACGAAAGGTTTACAATTCATTCCAACGGTGGTTCATGGAAAACTGCAGTTCACCCTTCGCGAAGAAAGGATCTGCCACTGGCAGAAGCTTGCCTGAAAGTTATCTCTTAAATGCTGTACCTACTTTTGAAATAGATGAGGCATTTACTGGGTAAAGAGCGTAGAGGCTAGTCTGTAACCATATACTTCGTGATGTGGAAGTGAGATCGATACACAAGGCTAATGAGATGTGATATATTAGAAACGATGAGAATTCGTGGACCGATAGGAAACCAGGGTATTGTATTCTATTGTTGTTCTAAATATTGTTGTCTAAAATATGAAACGTGATAGTGAAATATTAATCAGAAGGAGGATAAATTCAGATGCATACCACCCGCTGTTATACTGGGTGGCGCTCTGGTAACTGTATAGTACTCAGTAGTCGCTGTGTTACTGGATATTACTCAATAGCGCTTGCCAATATATAATAAGAATAATGCTCCTCAACAAGAGGTTTACAGGCTGGAGTACCCCAAGGGTCAGTGCTTGGGCCACTTCTGTACAACATATACATTCCCGATATTCCGAAGAATCCAAGAACCCTGCTAACGTTATATGCTGACGACACAGGCATAGCAACTCGACACCGAAACCCAGAAGTAATTGAACGAGTTCTACAAGAAACGATTGACGAAACAAATGACTGGTGCATAAAGTGGAAAATCAAGCTCAATGGACAAAAGAGCCAAGCAATATTATTACAGAAGAGAAGACTGCGACCGACAACGAATCTAGAAGTTGACGGCGAAGAAATCGACTGGAAAAATGAAGCCAAATATTTGGGAATAACGCTTGACAAAGGACTTACCTGGAAAAGTCATATCAAACAAGCAATCGACAAAACGAAAGCAGCGATGAATAGACTCTACCCTTTAATAGGAAGAAGAAGCCACATGTCGAAAGAGACAAAATTGAAGATAATCAAAGCCGTTGCTAGGCCTCAACTGACTTATGGATCAATTGCCTGGGGCTTCGCGGCAAAAAGCTACATCAAAAGAATTCAGCCCACTGAAAACAAGCTGCTACGATGTGCAATAGATGCACCTTGGTTTGTCAGGAATAGACAGATTTATAGGGACCTAAAATGGGAAACCATAACGGAATTCATGAACAGAAAAGCAGAGAAATTATTCGAAATAGCGAAAAACCATCAGAATCAAGAACTCAGGAGACTAGTGGACTACGACCCAGAGGAATACAAAAGGAGAATGCGAATTTACCGAAAGAGACCAGGAGATCAATTAAAATAAGATTAAAATAACAACAGAAACTTATTGAAAAATTCAATAAAGTGTTAATCCAATAGAGGATAAACACATAAACCCCAGCACGATAGTGTGCGAGAAGAAAACCGACTAAGAGATGAACGGTTTATAGGCAAATGCCCGGAACCACAATTCAAGAAGCAGTTAAGGGTTTTTGGTGGGTCTCGAGCTCAGAAGAGTGAGAAACCCCACACTTGTTCCCCCTCAGGAGAGGGTGGTTCGTCTGATTTGCAGATTTTCCCCCTGCTACACCAAAAAAAAAAATATTGAATAAGGATCCATTAATTCCAAACGTTCTCCATCAGATAAAAAAGCTATGTTGCTCTGATGAGGTCAAATGAGACCGAAACCATGGTCAGCATCTGCTTTTCTTCGATGGGGCGTACTCCATTTGGGGCCTTGACGATGGCAAATTGGCTAGTTCAATTCAGATCGTAACACTTGTTGATATTCATATCAGCGGGTGGTATGCATCTGAATTTATCCTCATTATTGTATTCATTGCCTCCCCGTTTAGGCGTTATCATTCCTTATTATTATTTATCATAAGATACCTGATGAATAGGTGAGATTTTTTTATTCTATTGGCGAGGCACTGCCTCGTCTGCCTCTAAGGACCAGCCGCCGCTGATGGAAACATTCATATATGTCGATTTAAGCTTCGTCCATATATTCTTAAGGCATAAAACATAAAAATGAAAAAATCCAGTGCGTGAACTCCGCATCCGTTCGTCGACTCTGCCTCTGCCATTCCGTAATTGAAAGTCAGCGGGTGAAAGAATAATAACCCGATGAAAAATCGCAATCAATTCGTTACCGGAATAATTCACGAAAACCGCGGGACCACTTCATAACCGGCGTATTTCAAAATCGCGGACGCCTTTTCTAGTGGGAGAATTTTTCATTGTGGCGAAATAATAAATGGGTTAAAAGCCCGGACAGAGTATTAAAAAAGGAGCGGCGATCGCAGGATCTGCCGGCGCCAATATAGCACTTCATTGAGCAGCTGTCTCTGAGCAGCTGTTCGGAGACTAATTTGTTTTCGGCCCGAAATTCATTACCGTCTTTACTGAACGCCCAATATCGAGATCTCTCTCGCAGAGCCTTTCTCGGGGTGTAATTTATTGGAAAGGTCGGAAAATAATGAAATTGGCCGCTACTTCATCATGCTATCTCGTTGGGGGATACTTTAATGGTGAGATTTGTCTGCATACGATTCATTCTTCATTTTACAACTATACTGCATTCACTTTTATTTTAGCACTCGGTTGGTCATGGAAATTTGACATATTTCACTCTGTATAGTACGAAAATGTTGGGTTATGAAGCTTGTCAAAACATTTTTGGGTTTTATCAACGCTATGTTGCCCGTTCTACGTAAAACTTTCTGTTATTACGTATTTTATCACAATGTCGAATCTCTTCGGAAAATATGTGATGAACATAATTGAAGTTTATACAAACTGATTGAAGGCATAACAAATCCAGTTATTTGCATGGAAAATACAAGAGATCAGTATAATATCATAATATGCACTAGCTTGAGGGGAGTTAATGTTCGTTATCTTCTTTGGCTAAAGTTTGACTACGTCACATCAGTTGTAGATTTCAAAAATATTAACCCGAAGATGAAATGCACATGATGCAGTGGTTGGGAATGGGTATCTCTCGAAGGAATTATCAGATAATTACAAGAATGTTAAAGCCTTCAACAAATATCATCTTTCATCAATATAAGTAAAAGGAATTAAGAGAACTTTCAATCAAGATGAACTTTGAACAGAAATTTCACATGAATAAACAATTAATAGGACAACTTGGCGCGTATTTGTGGCTGTTCATCTTAATACATTGATATGATAATAATAATAATTAGGTTTATTTATTGGTACCTTAAGACATTTACAATGTATAGGACAATTCAAATTAAAAACAGAAAAATTAATTTTCGGGAACTTATTCTACGATGACATTCATCGAAAATCCTGTAATGGATTTTTCGCATTAATTCACCCAAACATAAAATTCTCAAATGCCATCACTTTTTTGGGTCTACCAATAGAAGGAAATTCTTCGTTATCCTCTTCATTCACAATCTTTCTGATTGTGGAAATATTCAGCTGAAATATAAGTCGTTTAGATTCAGATGAAACATTATATGAATTCTCTTACATTGAATATGTTCGCTACCGTCTGACGTATTGTGGATTTTAGAATATCAGGGTATAACTATTTGAATGAGCGGACATGAATTCTAAATAGCAGTTCCTGAAACCCTGCCTCTTTTTTCAATCACTTTCGGCATTTTCGTAATGAAAATTGATATTAGTTGTGGCAACAGCGTAATGACATTAACGACATTTCATGAGTGCCAACCTTACTCCGTTCTAGTTACAAAAACTTGAGAAAATTATTTCATGGCCAACCGACTGCTAAAATAAATGTGAATGTTCTGTATGGAATGTAGACTACCTTGGAAAAATTAATAGTGAAGACCACACGACGTCATTGAATACATTGACGGCAGAACTCAAGAAAACCGGCCCTAAATAAAAGCTAAAGTTCAGTTTAACCCGTACAATGGCCTGTATCACAACTCATAAAACAGTGGTTAAATAAGACTACTCACGATTCGAATTGCTCCCTGACCTATCGTACTTTCTCCAGAGACTACTGGATTTTTGCTGACGTTGAAAAGATACTCCGGTGAAAGAAATTCGCTTCAAATGAACAAGTGAACTGAGCTCTATTTTAACGACAGGATGTTGTAGACGACATCCCCGTCAAAACAACCCAAACTGTAAAACTCAGCTGTAAAAAGTCCCACTTGTATGAAGTCGAGCTTCAGACACCCAGAACTGTTCGATACGACCGCTATACAAAGAGCATTCAGACTTTGAACTCTTTTTGTATTTTTCGCCAAAAACTAGGTGAAATGAGAAATCAACATTGTTAACTGAGGTGATGGATAAATTAGTAACTGGAAAACGAAGTTTTTTGTCATTTCTAGATGCACAACCCCTCAATTGATTTCAATACTGGTTGATAGACTGAAGTTTGTGTATTCTCTACGTGCTAATTTCGTCTACACCAGTCTCATTATTAAAGTTTTCCACCCTAGACAGCTCACTAATTAGGGGAAGCTGTAGGCTATTACGACCTCGAATAATACTGAAGGCAAGCTTATAAAGAATTTTATGCTTTTCAAACCGCGGGGCAGAGTTAGTAATGATTTAATATTTCCGACGTTGAAATTCGTATTCTCTGATGCAAAATGAAAATAACATACAGGTTGGACATAAATATAGCTCTATATAGATATTGGGTGAGTATTTGACTCGTACAAACATTTCAACAGTAGATTTTTGAGGTCAAGAGAAACACTTTTTTGTCATATCATGTTTTCCGATTCAAACATGACAAAAAGATATAGCCATTTTAAGTTTTCATAATGAGCTATGCAAACCCTGGAGGAACAAGATTACCTTCAGAATAACTAGCTGAATCTATGACACTACACATCTGTGGATCATTTAAACAGAGTTGCATTCAGCTAAAGTGAGATCATAATGAGAAAGCTGGATATCTTATAGAGGAAAAAAATTCATCAAATAAATAAAAAACTATATTCCGAAATTGATTTCAATCGATAAAACTGTTTGTGAGAACTAAAAATAACATTTTTTTCATGGCTTTCGACAGCCTGTATCTTTCAAACCGAGCCGACTTGGAAAAAATGGTAAATGAAACAAGTTTTTTATTTGACGTCAAGAATCTTCTGTTAAAATATTTGTACGAGTCAAAGACTCACCCTGTATATCTATCAACAGTTATAAGCAAAAAAAAGAAGTGCTAGCATACTGGTCGCATGCATATTTTTTGGCAGTAAATTCGTCCTACAATGTTATATTGAATAAATTGTCGGAATAGGACCATAGGTCAACATTTCGTTTCATTATGCATAAAGTTCATCAGGGTCTTCGATAGTAACAATAATCATTTCCAATAAATTGTTATCTGCAAATACAAAAATGAGTCCATGTGTTTGTCTATCAAGGTGAAGGATCGTTACATACTATCAAAAGAAACAAATCGGACTGAAAAATACGATTTCAACAAAACGAACGTAAATAAAAGAGCAAAAACTGTCCTGGGCAGTGATATGCCATCTACTTTCCGTATCTCATTCAGTTTCCCAGATCTCTTCATAATTCAATTAGACATCCTGTACCACCACACGATTGATAACTAATGAATAGATTACCATGTTCACCAGCGAACAAGAAGGAGACTCTATTCATCAACACATGCTGCCATTCAAGGAAACTAATTAATCTCACTCTCAAAATCTGCAAACGCACGCTGTACCTATGTATAGCCCCCAATTCGCGCGTCTAAATATCCTGACTACCGTGAAGATGCACCGTTTGGCAAGTTGCAACTCTCTAGTGCCATTATGTGCACAATCGGTCTTGTCAGCAAGAAATTAACAAAGAAGCCTCTCGTCACAACTTCGGGCTTATTAAAAGTTCAAGGTTCGCGTTACCGAAGAGGATTTAAGATTCTACAGATAATTTCGAATGGGGAATGCTGAATACCGGGATTTCTGATATCTTTCACGCTTTCCACGCCGTCGGGAGTGAGGTCAGAAGGGTCGTTGAGGTTGATAATGCCCGCATATACAGTAGGCGCTGGGATTTGAGCAGGGTTGGATTTGAGATTTTCTCATTCTGTAGGTTTGAAGATTTACGATATGAGAATAAAATGGCATGATAATACGGTAACAATAATATCACATCGACCATTAACAATTCTACAAATAGGTTCGATACTGTCTCTCAATTATCTTCAATTTAACCTCAATTCAGTAGATACTATAGGTACTAGTGATTGGCAGTGTGCAAGAGCCTCCACTCTGACAACACCGCTAGAATACAGCATAATGGCTCTACAACCGACCATTTCTTCACCAACTCTGGAAAAAACAAGGCTGCGTGTTAGCGCCTTTACTGTTCAATATTTTCGCCATAGCTGTCTAGATAATTGCTGACATGAGTTAGCCTGTAAGAGGTGTTGAAATAAGATTCAGATTTGATGGAGGACTATTTAACCTGAAGAGCCTCAGAGCAAAAACCAGTACAGATTTTATCACGGAACTTCAATATGCAGACGACTGCGCACTTACGGCTAGCAGTTCAGAGGATCTACAGATAATGTGTGTATGCTACATCTATGATGTTTATTAATGAATATCTCCTACGGATCGTAATCATTGTTTTTATTGATGCAGATACTTTTTAATAAATTTTTCGAATATCTTCTTTGAACTGATAACAATGATGTTTTTCAGTTAGTATGTTATTTATTTCTTCATAAATAGGTACTTTAGTTTTGAATATTAACGGAAAGATAAGAAATGAAAGAATGGAATTTGAAGAAAGACCTTGGTGTATGATCAATTTTTATATCCTAAAATGTTATATATCTCTTGAAGAAATATTTCAACAATCAATCGTCAGTTGTTCAATTCAAGTTCAAGCGTCGCCATGCTTTCTACAAAATCTTTATGTTTTTTGGTTGTTTTAGTAGCCAATGTCGCTGTGAGTATGGGTTTTGTATTATATTATTTTCTTCGTAAAGTAAACGAATAATTATTATTATTATGTAATAGAAATTACATTTTTAGGTACATTATTTTTCATTTTTGATTCAAGTTTCTCTGGTTGAATTCAGTTTACTTATCAATACTATCTAGTTGACTCAGAATTACAGGTTTGCTGGAATTCTTCAAGATCTTCACTTGCTTTTTATTGTGAAAATTTTTATTATTGCTGATGAAGTTCTCCAAGAAAAATTCACTTCACAGATCGAGAGAAAGGTTGCCAAATAAAATAATACCCATTTTATTGGAATTGAGGATGGAAGGATGAAAAAAATAATGTTTTGTTGAATTTATGTATATATAAAGGAAAATCTTTGAACCGTTCACAGGCTTCAGAGAAAGGTGAATGTGCGAAACAATTCAACGTAGACAAACCAGACTTTGAGGAATTAAAAAAGAATCCAACTGAGCCTGCGGAAAAAATGCTGTGCTTTCTCAAATGTGAATATGAGGATTCAGGAGTACTCAATGCGGACAAAACTGTTGATGCAGACAAACTGATCGCTCACGTTGCAAAGTTGAAAAATCTGGAAGAAACTACCAAGAAAAATATTAAGAAATGCGTTCAAGAAATGACAGTTCCTGTTAACAGCTGTTCAGATATCAAACCTTATTATCTCTGCGTCCACAATGAAGGTGCTACAGGTAAGGACACAAAAAAGTATCATCAGTTACTTTTCGTAACAAGTTACGAAAAGTGAAACGTTTCAAAACGTCAATGAGTTTTACAAAGTGTCACCTTATATGTCAAAATAAAAAAAAATTCTTTCAAAACTGAGAGACCTGTTAGAATTTTGCTCAACATGGTCCAATTCAATATCCAGATATTGTATTCATCATCTCTTGAATATGATTTTATTTCCAGCCATCTGCATTTTGGCGAAAACCATCATTACTACAATCGCCAATCTTCTTTGGAAAAGATTTTGTTAATGAAGTACCTATGTATTGTGATTGGTCAATTATACAAGTTTTTATGAATAAACCTTCGAAGGAGTACTGTGTTTCACATAATATGTATGTTCCACTCCTGTGGAATGTATTGAGAAAATATATGTTACATAAATGCATCTAGATATGTGATAACTTCAATGAAATAGAAGAAAGGTTGAAATAGTGTTCTAAATGTGTACTCATATCCAAACTTCTGCATTATTCAGTATTTCGTCTATCCAAGTACCTACTAGCGCTGCTTGGCTTGATAGGGACCATTAGGTTTATTTTGCAGCTTTGTGATAAAAACTGGTCACTCCCATACCAGGTGAAACGATTAAGAAACTCAAAAAACTCATCAATCAAATTTTACGTAATGGGGTATTTTCCTAAATTTCAAAATATATATCAACGAAATCCTCATATCTCAAATATATGGAAAAGTATTTTTTTTCTATTTTAACAGTTGTATTTTGCCTGTTTTTAATTACGGAAATTCACATCGCGGAGGCATTCTCCCAGAAACATTCTACGTCACTTTTACAATCCGGCATCGTTGGAACACTCATCAATGTTTCTCATCAAATTTTCTGATCTGCATATATTATTGCGTCTATGGTTGTGTATTGCCATCAATGACTCTCATCAATGTTTTCTGATCTCCATAGACTTGATAATATATTATTGAGTCTATGGTTGTTTATTGTCAGTTAATATTCGATCTTCCTTGGGCTGTTATTGTTGATGAAAGAAGGCATTGCTGATATATTTTATAGGTTCCTAAAGTCATCAATATGAGAAAGTTTACAGGTGGTAAATTTTCACTGCTTGCTTTTGAAAAATTCGACTTCATTTCCACAAGTTATAACAATCTGACAAGAACGTTTAAAACAATGTCAGATACTGTCATCGGTTTCAGGAAGATATAATTCTGTATCTTGGAACATAAATACATAAATGCATTTATGTTCCAAGTTCTATATAATATCCTCTTGATCAGTTCCGATGTTGTCGAATTCACAAAAATTACTAGACTCAAGTAAAGGCATTCTACGTCACAAGCTCTCACAAATTTTTTTTCAAAGGCTATATTTTTTTTCCTACTGAATTTTGAGTGGAACCTTTTATGTGGTGACTAACCAATGGAAAATGGTTTCCAAAAATAATTTTTAATTCTTTTTTTGAGTTTTAGGAAAATACCCCATTTATATACACATTCATGAATTCCAGAAGAATGAACCTTTATAGGGATGTATCGTAATCGTTGTTTTGCTAATTTGTATCGGAATCAATTCGAAAGTGTTTTCGTGATGGAATTTTCAAAATTTTATTTTACAAAATAGATTATCCTGAAATTCTTCAGGCAGTTGAGTTTCATATTCCTGTTAGCCATCATAAGAATCATGTACCTACTGGTAAGTCATGAAGGTAATATATGCGAATATAAATAATGTTCAGTGTATTTAACAGGGTCATCGTTTCCCATTTCTATGATGGTTCTCAGCTAATGCCGTAGGATGATTTGAAGAACTTTGAAATTGGCAATGACTCGTCATTCAACAACTACACGAATTCCTAGAAGTGCTGATTAATTGTTGATACAACCTGAGTTCAAGGACTGGACACTTTTCACATCTAATATATAAACTAGATGAATTATCATCAAATCAGACAGAACAGTCTTTTGTACATCATTTTCCTTGCCACTTGCCACTAGTTGAAGATTTTCAACAGAAAGAAAGAGAATGTACTCAAATAACTTGTGTTGAATAAAGAACAAATATTTTAGTGGTTTTGTTAGAAATATATAGGTAACCTAGTGGCTAAATAATCATCCTAGTGTTATAATGTAAATTCATTGTCCATTTAAATTAAACATTTTTATCAAGTATCACAACATAGGTATATAGCCCATAATAAATTTCATGAAAAATATCAGGCAAAAATTAAATATTCCATAGATTGACTTGAAATTGTATGAATTTAAGGCAATTAATAATTCTTCATTGATTTTTTGGGTGTATGTCTGCATTATCTATGATGTTTATCAATTAATGTCTATCTTCCCGGAGTAACATGAGAGTTATCATTGTTGTTTTAATGCCTATATTTATTGATGAATTTTTCCAATATTTTCCATAAGAACTGATAATAATGTTACTATGTGATTAGTCTGCATAAATCATCTAGTTTTTAATATTAAAAGAAAGATAAGAAAGAGACAAATCATGGAATTTAACGAATGACTTTGGAATCTGATCAATTGATATAGGTATCCCAATTTATTATATATCTCAAGAAGAAAAGTTGAAATTATCAATCGTCAGTTCAAGTTCAATCGTCGGCGTCGTCATGATTTCTACAAAATCTTTATGTTTTTTGGTTGTTTTAGTAGCCTGTGTCGCTGTAAGTAGTGTCTTTTCTCTTCGTGTTAATCTATTTGTTCCTCTAGTAACTTGGGAAAGATTATCCTCGAAATAATCATTATTGGTGATACGTTTTTTCGTTCGCTCTCTAACAATTGTTCGCTTCAATGAAATTTTTTTAATATTCCCCATTGTATTCCTTTTTTATAAATATATTTTCGATATCAAAATTTTAACATAATCATGTAATATTCATGTGTTGATTAGATCGCTTTGATGTGGCAAAATGATTCAAGTATTCTTGTGAATATTTCACTGAAAAAAAATCCTGTATCCTAATCATTACAGGTTTGCTTGAATTCCTCAAGATATTCAATTGCGTGTCAGTGTAAAAGTTTCTACAATTTTAAAACCTTCTATAATTGCTGATGAAGTACTCAGAGAAAATTTCATTTCGAAGATGCGAGGAAAGATTGCCAACGAATCTCAATCTTGTATTAGTGGACTTAAACTTTTCCATAAAATACTTCATCTTATTGAACTTGAGAGGAGAAGGATGAAAATGTTTCAATGTTGTCGAATTTATGTATAAGGAAGAGAATCTCTTTATTCGAAAACAATATTTTTATCGTTTACAGGCTGCAGAGAAAGGTAAATGTGCGAAGGAACTCAACGTAGACAAACCAGACTGGGACGAATTTAGGAAAAATCCAACCGAACCAGCGGAGAAATTGTTGTGCTTCTTCAAATGTGAATACGAAGGTTCAGGAGTGTTTAATGCTGACAAAACTGTAAATGTAGACAAACTGATCGCCCATATTGAAAAGTGGAAGGTTCTACAGGAAACTACCAAGAAGGAAATCAAGGAATGCGTTCAGAAACTGACAGTTCCTGTTAACAGCTGTTCAGATGTCAAACCTTACCATCTCTGCGTCCACCATGCAGTTAAGAAAGAGGTAAAGCTACAACAGGGGATTTAAATCAAGGCAGATCTTATTTTTAGATTAGTCTGGGCAATAATATCTCCTAACACCCTCTTTGGATCTAAAAATGAACTGTGCAATATCATCCTGATATTATCATTACTGAATTTTTTGCTCTCACTCATCCTGGTTTTTTGATGTAATGAATTATTTGAAGAAATATTCTTGTTTCGCAAATTTGAAGACAACACTCAATACCTACAATGAACAGAATTGAACGGATAATGTTCGAATAGACAAAAAACTCAGCGTTCTGCGATGAAATGGCAAAATCAAAATTCGTTTCATTCAATACTGAGAAACCTGTCTTATCAGAATTATGAGAAACATGATCAAATAAGATATCCAGATATTGTTTTCAAATCCTGAATATGATTTTATTTTCAGGTGAGTGCAACTGCTTGAAAAACATCTATACCCGATTCTTCAATCCTCTTTGGATATGTATCTGAATAATACTTGTGTGATAATTTCAATAAAATAATGTTCTAAATGTGGTGTACTATCTCAAACCTTCTGTACTATTCAGTATTCGACTTCCTCAGTCCAAATGGAGAGTTAACGTTGTTTATTTTAATTCCTATATTTATTGATAGATTTTTTCAACTTTCCCTAAGAACTGATAACAATGACGTTTTGCTGTTACTATATGATAGTATGCACAAATCTTCCAAATTCGAATATTAAAGGAAAGATAAGAAAGGAAAAATCATGAGATTTAACGAATGACTTTGGAATCTGATCAGTTGATATATCATAAACTGTTATATATCTCTCCAAGAAATGTTGAAATAATCAATCGTCAGTTATTCATCTGATATTCCAGTTCAATCTTCGTCATGCTTTCAACAAAATCTTTATGTTTTCTTGTTGCTTTAATAGCCTTTGTCGTGGTAAGTAGTGTCTTTTATTCTTCTCGAACTAATCCATTTTTCAACCCTATAGGAAATTTAGAATGATTATTCTCATAATAGTGAGATGATAATCATTATTATTGGTGATATGATTTCTTATTCGATTTTTAACAAATTTTCGCTTCAATGAAAGCCTTTTTGTTATTCTCATTATATTTTCTCCTCAAAAAGAATATATTTTCGAGAAAAATCTCAGAATTTCAACAATATTCCTGTGTTACATAACTAGGTTGTATTTTTTCGACGTGACCAGAAGATTCAAGTATCTTTGTTTATATTGTAAATATTTCTACAGTTTCTAACGTTTTTTCTATTGCTAATGAAGCTCTCGGAAAGAATGTCACTTCAAATATCAAGAGAGATATCAGAAAACATCCAAACCTTAAATTAGTGATCAAAAACTATTCGATAGAATTTATTTTCCATTAATCTTCATTTTATTGAAATTTAGAGAAGAATAAAAATATTTAAATGTTGTATTATATTTATATATATATGGAAGAAAACAGTATTTTTATCGTTCACAGGCGGCAGATGAAGGGAAATGTGAGAAAGAACTCAACGTAAGTAAACAAGACTGGGACGAATTAAATAAAAATCCAGCCGAGCCTGCTGAAAAATTGTTGTGCTTCTTCAAATGTGAATACGAACGTGTAGGAGTACTTAATGCTGACAAAACTGTTGATGCAGAAAAATTTGTCGAAAAAGTAGGAAAGTATAGAGATCTTGGAGAAACCGAAAAGAACGAAATCAAGAAATGCGTTCAGAAACTGACAGTTTCTGTTAACAACTGTCCAGATACCAAACCTTACCATCTTTGCGTCCACCAAGTACTTAAGAATGAGGTATAGCTACAAAAGTGGATTCAAATCAAGGGAGGATCTTCAAATTTGTCTATGTTTGGGTTATTATCAGATTCTTAATTCTGGAGGGTATATCTCCCTTATACTCCTCTTTGGATCCGCCCTTGGTCTAAAAATGGTAATCTGTGCTATATCAACCTGATATTGACATTCTTCTTTTTTTCTTACTTTTCCAAATTTTTTGTTTTGATTATTATAGAAGGAAATATTCTTGTTTAGTGAAGTCGAAGACAACATCCAGTTTCGAATAGACAAAAACTCAGTATTCTGCAATGAAAGAGCAACATTAAAATTTGTTTCATTAAATACTGAGAAACCTGTAATAATGCAGATGAGTGCAACTGCTTGAAGAACATCTAGATATACTCAATTCTTCAATCATCTTTGGAAATGAACCTAAATAATACTTTTGTGATAATTTTAATAAAATAGCGTTCTAAATCTTGTGTTTTATATCGAACCTTCTGCACTCTTCAGTATTTAACTTCCTTTAGTGACCATTATGTATATTTTGCAGCTTTGAGATGAAAACTGGTCACTTTATACGATAGACAAACTTCCAATGCCCGACAGTTAGAATTAACAAGGCTATAAATGTACAGACCTACGAATTTCACAATAACTACCTCATAGTTTGAAAAGTGTCGTAGTCATGGTTCTGCTAATTTAAAGTGTTTTGGTTATGTCATATAAAAATAGATGAATAGACTCTCTTTGTGAAGGATTCATGTTCTAGGATAATCAAATCAGTCAAAAGTAGAAAAAAGTTAATATATTAAGAAACAAGAGTAATACCAAATCCACATAGGTATATTCAAAACAAATGAGCCAAACAGGTGGTTAACCTTCTATGAAAAGACTCTAAGGACAGTAAGTATACAGATTCTTCATGAATCTTTCCTCTATTGCCAAATTTATTCGTTAACTTGCTGGCATAGCTCTCTGGAACAAGCTGGAAAGAATATGAGTGAAAGATTTTTAACATCAGGCAAAATTAGATTAAGGCAATATTGAGTTCTTTATTATTTTTTTTCGGTTCTGTGTATGCATGACTTATGATGTTTATCAATTATTACCCATCTCCTTCGGAGCAAATAGAAAGTTATCATTGTTTATTTCAATCCTTTTATATTTATTTATACATTTTTCCAATTTTCTCTAAGAACTGATAACAATGACGTTTTTCTGTTACTATATAATAATATGCACAAATCTTCCAGTTTAGAATATTAATGTAAAGATAAGAAAAGAAAAAATCATGAAATTTAACGAATGACTTTGGAACCTGATCAATTGATACATCTCAAACTGTTATATATCTCTCGGAGAAATGTTGAAAGAATCAATAGTCAGTTATCCATCTGATATTCCAGTTCAATCGTCGCCATGCATTCAACGAGATCTTTGTGTTTGTTTGTTGTTTTGATAGCGTATGTCGCTGTAAGTAGTGAATTTTTTCTTCTTGAAGTTATCCTTTTTCAACTCTATAGGAGATTTGGATATCCTCACAATATTGAGATTACAATCATTCTTGGTGATACGTTTTCTCATTCGCTGTTCAACAGTTTTTCGTTTCAATGAGAGTGTTTTTGTTGTTTTCATTATATTTTCTTATCAAAAAGAATATATTTTCAAGAAAAATATCTAAATTTTAACATAATCATGTAATATTCATGTGTTACATAATTAGATTTTATTTCTTTTGACGTGGCTAAAAGATTCAAGTATCTATGTTTATATTGTGAAGGTTTCTATAATTTTTAAAATTTTTACTCTTGCTGATGAAGTTCTTGGAAATAATGTCACTTCAAAGATCAAGAGAGAGATAACCGAATACATCCAAATCTTAAATTAGTGGTCAAAATCTTTTCGATAGAATCTATTTTCTATTAATCTTCATTTTATTAAAATTTAGAGAAGGATAAAAATACTTAAATGTTGTATTTATATATATGGAAGAAAACAGTATTTTTATCGTTCACAGGCTGCTGAGAAAGGTAAATGTGCGAAAGAACACAACATTGACCAACCAGACTTTGAGGAATTGAAAAAAAATCCAATCGATCCTCCTGAAAAAATGCTGTGCTTCTTCAAATGTGAATACGAGCGAGTAGGGGCACTCAATGCTGACAAAACTGTTGATGCAGACAAACTTGTAGAAGAACTAGTAAAGTGGAGACGTCTTCGGGAAACCGCGAAGAACGAAATCAAGGAATGCGTTCAGAAACTGACAGTTCCTGTTAACAGCTGTCCAGATGTCAAACCTTACCATCTCTGCGTCCACAATGTACTCAAGAATGAGGTTTAGTTACAAATGGGGATTCAAATCAAGGGCGGATCTTCAAACTTCATGTTTGGGTTATTATCTGATTTCTGTATATCTCCTTATACCCCTCTTTAGATCCTAAAAAATACTAAATTCTTCAATCATTTTAGAAATTGACCTTAATAATACTCGTGTGATAATTTTAATAAAATAGTATTCTAAATGTGTTGTATTATATTGAACCTTCTGCACTATTCCGTATTTGGCTTCCTTTATGTATATTTTGCAGATTTGAGATGAAAACTGGGCATTTCATATCGAGTGGAACTATGGACAAACTTCCAATGCTCGTCATTCACAATTAACATAATATTGAGTGATGTTCCATTTTTGGAATACATTTCAACACTTTTTTGAATATCAGAATTATGAGAGTTATCGTTGTTCATGTATTCGTGAATATTTTTCCAATATTTCTCAAGAACTGATAACAATACCTTCCTCCTGTTACATTGCAATGTGATTAGTATATTATGTAAAAACACGCCAATTTTGAATATTAACGGAAAGATAAGAAAGGGACCAATCATGGAACTTATCGGACGACTATATCTGGAAAAAATATTAAAATAAATCCTCAGTTTTTCAACAGAAGTTCAAGCGTCGCCATGCTTTCTACAAAATATATATGTTTTTTGGTTGTTTTAGTAGCCTATGTAGCTGTAAGTAGTGCTTCTCTATTTTCCTTCAGTCGTGAAATAGAACTTATAATTATGAGATTATAGTTATAAAAATTATTGGTGCCTTATTTTTCCTCACTGAAATCTCCTCAGTTCATCGGTCTCTTTGATTTATTAAAATTCTCTCCTTTGATTATTTGTTTCATGTTTCATAATGAAGGGCATTATTCATTCAATCATTATGCACTGAATTTACTTAATTGATACAAAAAACTCGCATGAAATTGAACTGCAGATAAAATTTTAGTTCAAGGATCAAAAGAAATATTGACAAATAAATCTGAATATCTAATTTGTGGTCCATAACTATTTGACAAAATTCATTCTCCAATTAATCTTTATGTTATTGAGATTGAGAGGAGAAAGATTGCTATGTTTTCTGTTATGTATAAGTGTATGGAACTTTGAACTCGAAAACAATATTTCATCGTTAACAGGCTGCAGAAAAAAGTAAATGTGCGAAGGAACACAACGTAGACAAATCAGACTTGGACGAATTGAGAAAAAATCCAATCGACCCTGCAGAAAAATTGTTGTGCTTCACCAAATGTGAATACGAAGGTGCAGGAGTATTAAATGCTGACAAAACTGTAAACGCAGACAAACTTATCGAGCGAATGGAAAAATGGAAAGTTCTGCAGATAACCACCAAGAAGGAAATCAAGGAATGCGTTGAGAAACTGACAGTTCCTGTTAGCAGCTGTTCAGATGTCAAACCTTACTATCTCTGCGTCCACCATGCAGTTAAGAAAGAGGTAAAGCTACAAGAGATAATTTAAATCAAGGGTAGATCCAAAATTTTCGTGAGTTTGGGTTATTTTTAGATTCGTCTAGGGGTAATTTTTCCTAATACCCCTCTTTGGAACCGCCCCTGGTCTAAAAACATCTTAAATTCTGTTCAATATCAACCTGATATTATAACTTCCAAATATTCTTCTCCTACTTTTCCTCCTACTTCAAAGAACACAGAAATCTGCAATGGAAAAGCAAAATTCGCATTTATTTTATTCAATCTGAGAAATCTGCTCAACTCGATCAAATGAAAATGTTTAAATGTTGTTGAATTCATGTATATATGCAAGAGAGTCTCTGTACTCGAAAACAATATTTTTATCGTTCACAGGATGACAATAAATCTAAATGTGGGAAAGAACTCAACGTAGAAGAATCAGACTGGCACGAATTAAAAAAAAATCCAACCACGCCTACGGAAAAAATGCTGTGCCTCTTCAAATGTGAATACGAGGCTTCAGAAGCTCTTAATGCTGACAAAACTGTTAATGTAGAAAAACTAATCGCTCATGTCGAAAAGTGGATGATTCTGCCGGAAACTAACAAGAACAAAATCAAGGAATGCGTTAAGAAACTGACAGTTCCTGTTAACAGCTGTTCGGATGTCAAACCCTACTATCTCTGCGTCTACAATGGAGTTAAAAAAGAGGTAAGACTATAAATGGGGATTCAAATCAAGGGCGCTTCCTCAAATTTTTCTATGTTTAGGTTATTTTCAGATTCTTCTGAGGGGTATATCTCCTTATACCCCTCTTTGGATGCGCCCTTGATCTAAAAAAAACATTTGTGCAATAAAAACCTAATATTATCTTCACTTAATTGGAAATCAATGATCAAATTTGATATCAATCGATATTCATCATCTCAATATGGTTTTTATTTGCAGACTGCTTGAAAAACATCTTTACTCAAGTCGTCAACCTTCTTCGGAAATGGACCTAAACTATAAGTGGAACAAGTACTACTGCTCCTGATGCTGCTAGGCTTGCTTAGATCATTATGTATATTTTGTAACCAAATGAAAACTGGTAATTTCAAACCAAGTGAAATGATAAACAAATTCCCAAAAACTCATCATTCAGTCATTCATAAATTTCGCCAGAACAATTCTCTATTGTGACAAGTGTAGTAATGGTAATTTTTATCAAAATCAATTTGAAAGTGTTTTAGACTCTATCTATGTAGTGGTCCACATTGTGTTTGATTCAGGGGAATCACCTAAAACAAATTAGGTACAAGTGGACGTTCTATGCGGAAATGAGAAATGATTCATCTCCAATTTTCCCAAATTATTCCTTCTGAACTGAGTGTAGATATGTGTTAATTCGGAATAACAAGTCCCTTGTTTTGATAAAAAAGTGAAGATCTTTTCCGTTATACGCCATTGTATTTGCCCGTTAAGTTTCACAAATATGGTCCTTTTCATTTCGAAGATATTCACCTGTTTCCACACTTCTAACCAAGCCTGTATATTAATTATATCAGGACGTAAATAGTAATTAATCTCATGTTTCTGGGATGAGAATCTATTTAGGTTTTTTGTGAAAACATCCTTAATTTACCTCTTGAAAAGGGTACCGACCATAGCTTTCCATATTACCTTCATGCACATCATGTATTTTGTTTTGAATCACCCTACAGCTAAATGCAGAATTAGGCGGTAATGGAGCTCAATTGGGGTTGGCAAAATTACTCAGGTTGTATACAGCGGATTTATTGATTTGAACTTATGGTCCATGATTAATTAGATAGAATTATAGTGGATGGGGTGGAACATCATTATGCCCTTATTATTCGCCATTTCATAATTTGTATAAAGTTTGATATGATGAAAGTAGAAAACTAGTGTGAAATCATTTTTATATGAAAAAATATGCACTAAAGAGTGTGATGAAGATAATAATTGCGAATGGAAAGACCTGTAGTTATTTTTGTGCAGTGTATTCTGCAGGTTCATCGTTTCCCACTGCTATGATGGTTGTCTGCTGATGCCGTAGGATGATTTGAAGAACCTTGAAATTGGCGATGGCTTGTCATACAGCGACTACACAAATTCCCAGAAATATTGATTAATTGTTGATACAACGCGGGTTCAATGACTAGACAGTTTCACCTCTAATATATATACGAGATAAAATATGATAAAATCAGACAGAATAGTCAGTTGTGAATCGTTTCTCTAGCCACCGATATGAATTCTCACAGGTATTTTGTCATATCCGCGCTTCTATTGGCTTTTGCAGCAGTGAGTATTAATTATTTCTACAATTACTTTGAATGATCATCCAAAATATAGAAAATTGAGTCTACTCCATTTTGAATAGGCCATGTAATTTCCTTGTGCCTTTGTAAATCCATCTCAAACCTCCAATGGTCATGATTTCAATCTATCGGTCTAATCAAAACTATCATTAATGGAAAATTACATAATATTATGTCAAAATTTCATTGATAACCTGACTTGGATAATGATAGTGAAAACATAAACAAACTACTTAATTGATTAATCTCTTATCAGAATATTTTTAGGAACTACATATGTTATTATTCTCATTTTCGATCAACAAAATAATTTTTCATTTTTATCTAGTATCTCCTACAATATACCTACGATCAAAATTTCAGTAGGTACTGTTATTTATATCAACGGAATCGCAACTTATCGAAAAAAATATTTAATTCTCTACTAAAAATAAGTGACTTTTCTCAAAAATTATATTCTGACTGACAATCTATATCTTTTTTTTTATGTCTCCATGCCTACCCAAAATTTCCTACACAGCAAACTAAACGAAATTATTTTTAGAAAACTTAAACTTAAACTTTAACTTAAACTCCCCAAATTGAAAATTTTGGGAATAAACATTTTAAATTTAACAAACTGAATTTTACACACACAAAAAAAATCATCAATTATTAACCTAAATCTTTTTTTTTTTTTTAACTTTTTATGATTTCTCCATTTTTTTCTCTTTTTTCTTCTTAAATAACTCTCTCCAATCCATTCCACTCCCTCTCTCACTCTTTGGATGATATTCTCCCATTTTCTGTTACTTGTGTGATTCCACTTTCTTATATATGCTCCTTCTTCATCATTGAACCATGACAATGCTCGATTTACCGATTGCTCAACATTCCTAATTAATGGCACCAGTGCAGTATATTTTCCTTTTACCTTTCCATTGAAATTCCATTCTTGATCCCCCAACTTGACTATTCCTGACGTAGAATTTTCTTTGTTCATGACTCCTTCTGATGTTTCATTTTGTTTGTCTATATTCTCTTTAATTTTATTTATATCCATATCTAATTTCTCTCTCACCTCCCTTCGAATGTTATTTTCTGTTGTTTCCAAATCTTCCTGACATTGTCTCATCATCATACCCATTTTCCTATCTATTTTCTCTTCTGTTTTATTGACTCTTTCATTGAAAATTTCATTAATTTTCATGAAACCTTCTTCCATTCTATTTTCAAATCTTTTTTCTATATCTTCCAATCTTTCTGCTGTTACTTTCATTGCTCTCGAATTTTCTTCCATTTTATTTTCAATTCTTTCCGCAAACTCTTTAAAATCTTCTTTCATCTTCATTAAAACATCCAATATGTTTGAATTATTATTTTCTTGTGCTCCAGCTGAACTCTTGTGTCTGGATTCAATATTTTGAGTATTTCTTTCACTCAAATCGCCCCACGTTGGGCGCCATTTTGTTATTTATATCAACGGAATCGCAACTTATCGAAAAAATATTTAATTCTCTACTAAAAATAAGTGACTTTTCTCAAAAATTATATTCTGACTGACAATCTATATCTTTTTTTTTATGTCTCCATGCCTACCCAAAATTTCCTACACAGCAAACTAAACGAAATTATTTTTAGAAAACTTAAACTATAACAGTACCTAGACTTAGCTCTAAAATAAGGTTGGAGGTTCAATTCAAAATTTGAGCGACAATTGGAACATAGTTTCTGAGAAACAAAATTCTTCTATGTTTAGGTTTACGATCACCACGAAATTTTGTTAAATCGACGTTCAAACTTGAATTCGACTATTATAATATTAAACCATTATGTATTCAAGACTTATAGGCACTGAAATTCCTGTTGCTCCTATTGAAGAAACGTTCAGATCGAAGAAAAATAGGCGTTCTTCAACAATTCGAAAAAATCAAACCCTACGTTTTCAAATTCCAAAATATCTTCAGACACATCAGGATCTAGCCTAAATGACAGTCAAACTAACTCTTCTCATCGAATACTCAGCCAAATTTCAACCTATTCAATCCTCATCAAGAATTTCTTTATATAGGTAGCAAAATCCGACTGTGCCACTGATTTGAATGTCACGAAAAGTGATTGGGATGAGCTTAAGAAAGACACTGCCAATCCTCCAGAGAAGATATTATGCCTCTTCAAGTGCGAATACGAACAGGCTGGTGCATTGAAGGCTGATAAGACTATAGACGCTGACAAACTTGTGCAGAAGGTCACAGCTTGGAAAAAAATGGACGATCCTATTAAAGCTGAATTAAAAGAATGCGTAAATAAAGTTGCCATTCCATTGAATACATGTGCAGATATGAAACCGTACTTTTTGTGCGTCAGAAAAGCTGAGAATGAACAGGTAGGTTCACCATGAGTAAAAGATATAAGGTTCAATGAGATTGAGATGAAGGGTTCAAGAGTGAATCTGAAAAAGAGATTATTTGGAGTTATGCTATTCTAAATCATTCTGGATTAGGATGATAGACTATTTTACATTAGAATTCAAATGTGATTGTCAAGTATTCAATATTTCCTTCCATAATATTGATGTCAAGTCACCGTAAAAGTGAAGCCAAACCTCTCCATCGTTAGCTCTCTGAACGCAAGCTTATATCAACTTATACTCAAGTATATACCTCATACTGAAACAGCTTCCCACTAAACCTAGAGTCATTGTACTTCTGAAATAGTAATCGGAAGATATTCAAAAATCTCATTCATTAAACATTCAATGATTCGAGTCGAGAAATTAAGATGGCTACGGGGACTTCAAGTTTTCACTCATCATTTTTTTTATTGGTGCAAAAAAACTAGTTCCTAATACTCATACTTCAGGTTCCGTTTGATCATATTCAGTTCGAAATGATTGAATAAAAAATTAATATCTGATAGTTGATAGTTGGATCTGCATGAGGTGCATTATTCTGTTCAATGATGTGAATGAAAATATCGTTTTTTTTTAGAGGAGAATTCATAATTATACATAAGTTATTATGTCATTATCGCTTCTCTGCTGAATGTTAAAATATTTTCAATATTGTCGAATGATTTATCATCGATATGTTCTTCGATATTGAAATTCTCCAAAAATTTATTTATGTTTCTATCAAACTCCCAAAGAATAAAGGATAGACGTAAGATTGCAGATACTCTCCTAATTGGTTTAATGAAACAATTATTTTTTGATGTCTTTCACTATTATTCACCGAATCATTGATGCCATTTATTTCATGAATGTTCTTTATTTCAGGATAACAAACCATCAAGTTCCTAAACCTAATGCTTACATCGTCAGGATTTGAAGAAGCACGGACTTTTGAAACTGGTTTAAGATATTTGAAAGTCGGGAAAGAGTATGCACTCAAATAATTTGTGATGAATAAAGAATAAATGTTTTTGTAGAAGTTCTTATTTTTGTGAGAAATAAATAGGTATACCTTCACCTAACTGAAGATGTTTTTGTGAACACATGTACTTAGTGGTTGAATAGTCATCCCAGTGTAATAATGTGATTCGTTATCCACTTGAATGGAAGTACCTACTCTTTCTTCCTCAACTACAACACTTGCCTTTGAGAATTGCAAGAGTACCATTGAAACGTCGCAAAGACTTTTTGTTTTTCGAGCAGTATATGTGGCCATGACATGACCAGACGGTTATAATGCTTGAGTCGAACGAAATGTCCAGAGATTATTTGAAGAACCTTGAACAACTTGTCATTGATCCTTCGTGAACATTTTTGAGAATATTGATTTATTGTTTATACGACAGTCGTCCAATAACAACTCACCTCATCGCTGATATAAATTCAAGAAGAGATAAATCTGTATGAAATCGAACTGAATGGTCAATTTGTTGTGAATCGTTCTCTACGCCTCTAACATGAATTCCCATAGGAATCTTGTGATATTTGCGCTTTTATTGGCTTGTGTTGGTGTAAGTATAGATTTATTTTCTCGCTGGTGTCATGAAATGCAATAAGAGGTTGAGCATATGGTCAGTAATTCGGGAAAAGTAAGCCAAAATGATGGATAAGCAATGCAAATTCCGATTTCTTATAGGCGGCAAAATCCGACTGTTCTTCTAATTTGCACGTCACAAAAAGTGATTGGGAGAACTTGGAGAAGGACTCTGCAAATCCTCCAGAGGCAATATTGTGCATGTACAAGTGCTATTACGAGCAGCAGAGAGCATTCAATGAAGACAAGACCGTCAAATTAGATAAACTTCTGAAGGGAGTCGAAGTACGGAAAACATTGGACGATGTGACAAGAGAAGAATTGAAGGAATGCGTTAAGAGGGATGGAATTCCTGTTAACGAGTGTGCCGACATAAAACCCTACTTCTTGTGCATCCTAAAAGCTCAAATCAAACAGGTAAGTTCATCATGAACGTGAAGAATGGTTTAGTATGGAGCTGCCAATAACCTCAGTTGAGATTGAAGATTGAAGGTCTTCTGATATAGTAACAAGTCCATGTATTGATGAACCACAACTCCTCAGTAAATTTTTGGTAGATATTATTTCTAGGTAGATTGATTTCCTCTTCAGTAGATTCACTTTTTGGAGTAGATTCACCAAAACGAATTAAATACAGAGTTTATTTGGGAAATATTTCAGAATTATACAAAATACAAAATAATTCAGAATAACAGTGAAGAATATACCTTTATTTTTATAATTTTGTTTCTTTCAGGTCAAGACTGAAAGTTCTTGATTCCAAATCTGATCCCATTCTCAGTGAGGCACAAGAAGGGATAGACTTAGCATCAACAAAGAGGAATACAAATATATCTGAATAATTTCAATGTGAACAAAACGAAGATTAGGTATTTTTCAGTAAATGTGTGTTTCATTTGGATATTACCTTATTTTCTACTGTTCAGAATATATAGTGGAAGTCTGAAGTTAATTATCGAAAAGAGATAGAAACTATATATCATAGAAATGTGACATAGCGATACAGCTACTCGCAAGTCATCCTAAATCTCTTAGTTCAGATTTTCATCGTCGAAATTGGGTTTTTCAAAAATTGCAAATTGCAAACTGAGATATCTCCTGTCATTCTTATCCGATTGTATTGAAATATTCGGCTTCATAATCAGCACAGGCCAGGCTAATACCAGAAAACATTGAAATGAAAATGTTTCATTTTGGTGTCAAAAATGGGCAAGAGGTTTGACCACCTTGAAATCTCATATTTTCCCCTCTCTCTGAAAGGTAGGGTGTTTTATTACTATCCTAGGATACGGAATGCATAGAAGTCGTTTTGTAGATTCCAAAAAAACCAATAGGTAGATGATTCAATGAAAATTTGCACACTAGAGAGCCTTTCAAAGTGAAAGAAGTAAATTATGTTCGCTGGGGATTACTAGATTTGCTTTGAAAAGAATTTTCAACTCTTATCGTGTTTTCAAACACCATGCTTTATTATCAATTGAATAACCCAATATTTGATGATGCTCCACAGATATTCCAAATCAAGAATTTCAATAGAAAACCCAGAGTATTATCATAACGGTGAAACAGAGTGTCTTCTATTAAGTATAATGAATTTCGTGCTCTTTTTAGTCATTGTGGGTTTACTCGAGAGTCTGGTTATTGTGAGTATCAATTCATTTATTTTTATTCGCCTTGTGTAACTCCATTCGTGAAAAATTTTGAAGCTTTCACTCTCAATCTTCGAATTAATAGATAGCATGGAATGTTGAGGTCATCACCATCAGAAATATGGAAAAAATTCTCACATTTGAAAAGATACTATAAACAAGACCGAAAGATGACTGAAACACATTTTGGAATATATACTCTACTATTTTTAGGCAGCTGAAAGATCTGGATGTGCTGTACAGCACAACGTTGGGAATAATGAAAGGATTGAACTAGAAAAGAATCCACACAATCCCTCACACAAAATATTGTGTTTCCTCAAATGCGAATACCAAAAAATTGGTGCCCTCAATATCGACAAAACAGTCGATGCGGATAAAATTATAAAACATCTCAAAGCATGGAGATCGGTGAATAACTCTATGGAAGCAGAAATTTACGAATGTGTCAAGAAAATAACGACCTTGGTTTATAGCTGTTACGATATAGAACCCTACTTCCATTGTGTTCGGAGGGCTATACAGAAAAAGGTAAGATAATAAAACATGCTATTTCTTGATAATGCCAACGAACAGAATTCATTCAGAAAAGAAGCTCTGCAGCTATCAGAACGAATGATCTTTTTCTCCCTTCAAAGTCGATATAGCTAAATGAATAAATTTTTGTTCTGTGGTGGAGCTAGGGAAAAAACAAGTAGCAGACGAAATGAGTCCCAAATTTTTTTTTATTTATTTAGCTATATCGACTGGGGTCATTTTACTTATTGGTTCGAGGTCGTAGATCACGAATATGCATTTAGTTTTATTGTAAGAAAAAAATATTCCAAGAAACATATATACACAGCCAAGAACATCAACCTGCAAAAATCGTAGGCTGGTTTGTTTTGACTAACATTATAAGCTTGATTCCCTGGCAGTAGTAATTATTTTCCATTTTATTCGCTTGTCTGTAATGAGACTCCTATAAAAATTGCTTATCTCTGAAATATAATATACTAAAAACAAATAAACGTTCATTAATTAGTTGCATCACGTGAATTCATCGATATGGATTTCGATAATGGGACAAGTAATTCTGTGTTATCGTTTTTTAATATTAAAGTTCTTCGAAAAATTGATATGGGTCGGAATAAAAAGACAAATAATAATCATCGGTAATTTCAGTCGAAATAACTCTTTCAAAGTGCAGCCATAATGTTGAAGACCTTCATTTTAATCTCTTTTGTGGCGATAGCAGTCGTAAGTGTAGATTTCAATTATTTTCACGCATAAAATATTAATTTCTTGTTGTTCAATTTCGAAAGGTTCTGACACTAGAATTCTTCAACCAATTATTTTTGGCGGGTACCTTATATTTTTTCAATGCATTTGTCTGATATATCCGATAAGATATTGATGTCAAATATACTTTCTTTCAATTTAGTTGGTGAAGACTTCAGAACAAAGAAAATAAGTTACAAAATTGTATGAGAACAATCAACTTAGAAAATCTCAGATCCCTACATAAGACGTTCTTCTTTTTCATCTAATAAACCTTTTTCACAGGCCAGAGAGAAGTCCCAATGTGAGACCAAACACAACATCGTAAAAGAGGACTGGGATAAGTTGAATGCAGATCCTAGCAAACCTTCCGAAAAGATGTTATGTCTCTTTAAGTGCATATATGAAGAACAGGGATCTACAAACAGTGATGGCACAATCAATGCCGAAAAACTGATCGAGAACGTCAACAAATGGAAACCCCTGAATGAAGACTCCAAGACCTACATAAAGGATTGTGTCAAAAACCTTGGTCCAGTAAAGACCTGTGAGGATGTTAATGCCAGTTTCCAATGTGCTCAACAAGCCATAGATAAACAGGTGAAGTTATAAAGATTATTTTAATGAAATTTGCATTACATTCTACATGAAAATTTCAAATTTTTTTCATCTAACCTTGGCTTTTGGGAAGTTTGTGAAAGAGTTCTTTTCTATTGGAGGAAATTAATGTATTTGAACTAAAAACATTGAAGAAAAGTGCTGTTTGAAAAATATGCTGAAAGAGAAACTTAAAAACACCGTTATCATTTGCTGTCCATTTGTCCTTCTAAGAACTATGAAAAATATCTTCAAAAAAATAGTTTTTCATATTTTTCGAAAGAAATAAATCAATTAACAAATTATTGAGCAATCCTGCTGCAAACAGAAGCACAAACTTTGGAAAAATATTTCGTTTTTCTCAAAGGGATAATCGATTTATTTCAACGACAATCAGAAGAAAAGCTTTTCTCACCATATTCTTGAATATTTTCGTGAAAAAATTCCTCGCTTTGTGGAATTTATTCCGTTCGTATTTCATCGAAGAGAAGTTTGCTTGTTATGAGCAACTCGAAATAGAATGATAATCTTCAGTTGAATTTGTATCAATTAAATCGAATTTTTCTTTCAGAAACAATAAGGAACAGCTTACTTGTGTAGACAGATCGCCCTAAACAATGACATGGATGAACTGATGAGGGAAATGTAACGTTTCTTTGAATTAAATGTTTCATGCACCTGAACGTCCTGAACTGAGAAATAAATATATATTTTCTTGAAAATGAGCAGTACACATTTCTAGGTATCAAACTAGTAGACCACCCATTCAATAGAAAAATTCTTGAATGCCAATTCGCTTGAGAAAGTAAAAAATGAAATGGATTAACATTGACGCCAAGAAAACAAAAAATGTTCGCCCTGCTCTATGAGTCAAATCGAAGTATATCAGTGTGATCCGTGATCGGTGCCTACGTCAAATGAACCTTAATCTATTGCAATTTGACACAAAAATTTTACTCTTCGACGAGTTGATTCAGTCCGTGTAATTTCTAAAGGTTTTTCGTGAATTTATGTCAATATCTAATATATAAACTTAGATGTAAAGACATAAAGCTTTCGACACTGGGAAATGCATATGGAAGACAACACTTTCAACCTAAATCAGGAAACAAAGCACATAAAATGAACGAAACTGGTATTGTGGAAACATATCATGTATTTTACAATATATATTTAGTAATTATGTGTGACCAAGCCATACTTAACTGAGTGGCATGGTTCGAAAAATAGTGATTACACTATTATATTATTATAGTACAAATATAACACGTTCAGATATAATGCAGAACTCAAAGTACATTCACAATCACCATATGATATAACAATATCAATACAAGAACAATAGATGGGAAACATCCCAATAAAGCCTTTTCATTGGTTGGTCGGTTGCCGATGATCGTTGTCATTTCAATAACCTAACTTTATTGTCCTGTCAGTCAGTGTCAAGTAAACTATTATATTATTATCAAAGAGTGCCAACTTTTTGTTGCTGAATTAGCATTATTATTGATAATGAAATGGGATTGTCAAATAAAAGGTACTTGACGTTATTAGAAAAACCACAGCAGTTCTGCAGCCAGTTTATGAGTTCAACAAATTATTTTAGGTTAAAATCCCGCCCTTAAATACCTAAGTGGTCATTACAGGAGCGATTAAATTTAAGGCTAGCTTCAGCCATTTAAATGTCACTTAACAGTTGGTGCAACGTAATTTAAGTTAAGGGTTCATTTTAAGGGACACTTAACACTAAGTGCGTTTGGTGCAAACGGGTCTTAGAGCTATTTTTCCATGGTGAATATGTTCAAGTTCTAAGGTCGTCTTCGAAATGACGAACACAACTCTCATATTACTATCTATTTTAAAGAGAAAGGGGTGTACCATTTGGAAATTCCCCTAGAGCTACATCTGTGAAGCGCAGAATGAAAACGTAATAAAATTGCGTCAATCGATTTAATTTGGATTCCCTTGTGGATTCATCGGCTACCTCCCCGATTCGGTTCTTGAGCACCAACTGCAAAGGTAATTGAGTTATTCCGCTATAAAATGTCTTCGTTTCCACCCTTCCATTTCGACTTCAAAGTTGGAATATTACGTTAATATTTCATACTAAATGGGGCATTCCCGAACAGAGGAAAAACACCCCGACTTCCGTTCATGCAGAGTAATCAGGAAGCCTTCTCGGCGACTATCCTTTGTTTCGGAATTATGGGCCCGAAATTGTTGACAAATGTCAGTAGGATGTTGGACAGCAGATTACATCAGACATTTTTATGTGCTCGATTCAAACGGCACGCGTCCATATTCGTTGATGTATAATACTGACAAGTTGGCTCTGAAATCCATAATACATATTTCACAAAATAATCAGTATAATAAAAGAATAATAACCATCATCATGTCGAATCACGAAGAATGCAATTTGATAAGGTGGCTCTCACACACCTTGAAATATCTGAAAAATGCTTAAAAAGTTGGAAATTCTGACATTTCATGATCCTGACAAACATCGAAGATCAGAGAAATTAACGTTGAAAATCGATGTCAGATTGTAGAATGTATATAATCACAGAGTACAGGGTGTCTTACAACTGTCGGATTCATAGAATAGAATTTTGACCGCAGTATTTATGAGATTAAAATGTTTCATGAGTTTCATGTAATTTGTCAGTTATTTTTCCGGAATGAAAAAATGCAAAATATATCGTCTTTCTGATACAAAACTATCTGACGAATATCCACGTTCCTCCACTCACAAATAGAAAAAAATTTCCCTGCTTTTTTCCGTCAACAATCAATTTTACAAAGAGACAACCAAGATGCTTGTTCGCTGAAACGTCGAAACCAACTCCTGAAGCTCGTTTATCCACCTGTCTCTCGAAGAAAAATAAGGTACGAGTTATCGAGAACAGTTGTTCATCGAATCAGCAAAAACGTCTTTTCCCGGACGCTTACCTTTTAGAGTTGATAAAATGTATCTGAGACGATGCTGCCAAAAAGATGAACGAGCTCTGATCTTTCCGGGAGACTGCAGATCCTGCCCGGATCGCATGGCTCCTAGGACTTTACAAGGTCACGATGTGGGGGTGCGTTAATAGGCTAAATCTGCTTGATGGTTTCAGAGATAGTCACTTGAGTTTTATTCTTTCGGTATTCAGCATTTCGATCGCATCATTGAACTATAAAATATGGAAATCGAATACAGGGTGACATTTTGCCAGTCCAATTATGTCACGATAAGGATGATTTCAGAGAAAATGCCGGAACAGGTCAAGTTATATTCATAGGAAAACATCCTTGTCGAGAAATAATTGGCCTGGCAAGTTTTCAAATTGTCAGCCCCTGTAACTACTTCAAGGAATCAATAAAAATTGGCAAACCATAGTATTCATGTAGAGGGTCAAGTGATCTTTCAATTGAGGTAAATCTCACCCCCTATTCCCTATAGAGAATTTAGGGGTGATAGCCCCTACACCTAGGGTTGAGAAGATTTTGGCTTACAATTCTGCTCAAAATATGCCCCTCTCCGAATAAAACTTGACCTGTACCGGCTTTTTCTCTGGAAACATCCTTGTCGCAACATAATTGGCCTCAAGTTTTCTAATTGTCACCCTGTATACGAAGTCAAAGTAGTGCTTGGGAAATTACTGGTGTTTCCACCCCATTTTCCCACAAGACTATATGGGCATCAAGCTTATGACGACAACTTCGAGCAATTTTTGTAGATGATTTGATTTATTATTTTTTAACTTATCATATTTCATTTTCCAAAGCGTTGTTTCAATACTTCTAACAGTTTCAGCAATAGTTAGGGAGCCCAAGAGGAAAATTCGGGATTTACTTGAGCTTGTCAGACATGGACCCTATAGAGTACCTCTTCCAAAATTAGACCTGTCTAGGACCATCCTGTCAGAATTGTTAAAAAAAAAGATTATTATACATACTCGATGGACGCAGATTAAGATATATGTGGTTACGAAACTGTTCGTAGTTGTAAAGGATCAATCTATCATTAAAAAAATCAGCATATGTCTTATTCACTTTTTCTGGCTGCTACAGCTCCTCAAAGTTGGCTAATTTTTTCGAAATTTTCCACTAAATGTCATTTATTTCCTAAACTACCGATGCTACAAAAAATCTAGTTGCAGATTCGTAATCTGCTGTGGTATTTTTGTGTGGTCGGTATATGCCATAACAGGCTATTGCAATTCGTTTGATGTTGGGAAGTATCAATTGGGAATTCATAGTCACGAGTTCAACATGCGTGCAGAAGACTTCCACATGAAAAACGAAGGCTTAACCCAACAAAAAAATGCTAATTTTCTCGTGGTTTCGAGATGTGTAGTTAGTGGAGCGTGGAATTGCTATCGTACTAGTGGAAGTGCTGCATGTAATCGTGGTGGAGGAAGGGCAAGAGCTATCATCGTACAAGATCGGTTGCACGACAAAATCCTTTCGTCACAGCAAGCTGTCGGTAGCATAGTTTCTGGTCGAACAATCTGAAATAGGTTGCACAGTTTCAATTGAGGGCGAGGTACCTGAGATGAGTAGGGAGCAGTGGCGTGTAAGTAGATATCCACTCCAATTTTTGAGCGGTGTACTTGAAGAAAATTTGACAAGAATGCATGGGACAAAAAAAAAAACATTTACTCACGATTCCACTACTCGATCTCCCGCAGTTTTTCGATCTATTGTCTCCTCGAAATCACAATACCTTGGCCTCTGCAATACCTCCGCTTCTTCTTCGACAACAGACACTTCTCCTACCAATTTCACGCCCGCTAGTCAGTCGCTTCCTCGCACCTCAGAGATCGCGCATAATAGCCATCAATTTTTCCCATCCGGAGAAAACATCGCAGCTACAGCCGTTCCATCATCCGATCCCCTAACAGTTTCAATTTTCCTCCTCATAAAACATAAATTCGGCATAATCCGGGAATGTTGTGAACAAGTGAGAGCCCTAACATTGTTTTCTCATTTCATTCAATACCGTAGAAATTTCCCGGCAGAAGAAAATGATGCTCTGCCTTCATGAATAACACAAGACGTTTTCCGTCGCCTCCAGGCATCCGCTTACAAGATTTTTGGGGGCTTAATACGAGAACTCCGCGGAAGTTCCGGAAAAAGCGGGATGCGTCCTCGGCAGTATTCTGTGTTCCGCACAGTGCATGAATATTGAGCACTTTAAATTAGTTGCGCATTGTTTTCGGAGGTAGGAAACGGATGCGTGAGATATGTGGATGCGGATCAGGCCACTCGCTGAATGATAATAATCGCTGCCGAGGAAAAGTTTCGTGGAATTTCTATATCCTCAGATGGCGAGGAAGTTTGGAAGATGTTCCTGATGCGTGCCTGCTAGTTGAGGAACCCACGATGTTGTATCGGGATCTACTCTAGCGTCGTGGAGACCCAGTGGATTTTGAAGATTAGATGGTAGAAAGAAAAGAAGTTCTATGATGTATCGACTTTCAGCGGTGGGAAAAGCGTCTGCAGGTTTTCAAAGATGAATTAGAGCGCGTCAGATTTTCAGAGGATATGTTGATTGGACCCAAAGGGAGCTACTTTTCAAGAGGACTGACAATTAGGACGTGACGCAAGGTTACAGCAATATGCAAAAAAATCGTTACCTTTACATACTCGAGCGTATCAGATTTTCATACAGATGGTTAATCTCGGTGTTGCAGACGTGTTGACCCACTAATCTGACACCAATCAGGAAGGTTTTCTTAATCTGACAGTTTGAAGAAGATAACAAGGCAATTTTTTCAAATATCTCCCATCCTGTACTTCTAATCGTTTCTGTATTCCTCATGAAAGTTGTAGATAATAAAATTCTATACAACTTTTGTCTGAAGCAATTTTTCATAATCCTAACCCTTTTCGATTTAGAGGGTGATAAGTGCGAGTAGCTTAACCACGCATGCGAAAGGCCAAGGTCAATTCATCGCCAAATGGATCGGAAATTTTGGACCTTCGCGGAAAAAATCATAAAATCTAAACTGTTTGTGGTAGTTGGATGAAAATTGAATTTTTTCATTAGCAAAGGATAAATCTACCACCAAAAAAATCAGAATATGTCTAATAACCTTTTTCTGGCTACTATAGCTCTTCAAAGTTGACCAATTTTTTCGAAATTTTTCACGAAAAGTGATTCATTTCCTAAAATACTGACCCTAGGAAGAATCTAACTGTATATTCGTAATCTACGACCCTGACTTAGTCAAAGAATGACGCGGGTTCATATAGTTGGAAAAAAAATTCGGATATAGAATAATTTTGTCTGCTACTAGTTAACCCGTCCGAACAAAAAATTGTTCATTCAGCTATATCGACCTGGGTCATTTAACTGACTAATTCGAGGTCGTAGATCACGAATATGCAATTAGATTCTTTCTAGGATCAATATTTTGGGAAATAAATCATTAAGGCCCGTTTGCACCAATCCCCCTTAAAATGAGTACTTAACTAAGCGTAGCTTAAAATTAATGGACGCTTAATTTTATTTCCAGTTGCACGACTGCGGCTTGACAGAATCTTAAGTAAGGGGCCCTTAAGTTTTGATATCTAGTGATATTTCAGTTTTTTATTTTAGTGCAACTTCATTCTAGTCCAATAAAGCCTTTCCATTGGTTGGTCGGTTGAAGATGATCGTTGTCATTTCATTAACCTAACTTTATTGTCCTGTCAGTCAGTGTCAAGTAAACTATTATATTATTATCAAGAGTGACAATTTTTTGTTGCTGAATTAGCATTATTATTGATAATGAAATGGATTGTCAAATAAAAGGTACTTGACGTTATTAGAAAACCACAGCAGTTCTGCAGCCAGTTTATGAGTTTAACAAATTATTTTAGGTTAGAATCCCGCCCTTAAATACCTAAGTGGTCATTACAAAAGCGCTTAAATTTAAGGCTAGCTTTAGCCGTTTGAATGTCACTTAACAGTTGGTGCAACGTAATTTAAGTTGAGGGTTCATTTTAAGGGACACTTAACACTAAGTGCGTTTGGTGCAAACGGGTCTTAGAAGTTTTTACTGCTCTGTGTCTTCTCTTTAATCATATGTGTAGGCGTAGGAGCGGCAAAATCTTTAGCTGACGCGGGCGGCCTATACCCAAGGGACGGCCCTGCCAATTCCTGTCGTAATTTTCACATTGATTCACTACATATTGAGTAGGTTAGGTTAGGTTAGGTTAGGTTAGCCCTGCCAATTCCTGTCGTAATTTTCACATTGATTCACTACATATTGAGTAGGTATTGGCTTAAAAAAATCAACTTTAACTTCGAATTTCAGTTTCATGACTCAAAAAAAAGAGTCAGCTAATGTTCCAATCCCAAACGCTCAAGAAGGCACATAAGGAGTTCTTCCGCACAATACTGGATGGGGAAAAATAAACCCCACAACCCCAAACGCATCAATCTTCCCCGCAACAAATGCTCCCCATTCGATTCATTACCGTCTCCCCAAAGGGGGAACATCATACCTTCATATCATAAAAGATCAACGGAAAATAGCCTACCCGAAGAGCAGTGTCATCCGACGAAATTAAAGCTTCCAATATCCAGCACTCGAGACGTTTCCGCTTTCCATTAATCATGGCCAGTATTTCCGTTGTCCCCAAAAAATTAATCTGAAACTATTGCGTTTCCTGGCATTCTTACCAGTGAGGAAATTCTTATCCTCCTTCGGGATATGATTGATGATGAGGAATCATTCGTAATTGATGAAGGGGTACAAAGGGAAATGCCATTACTCGGTTATTATTTGGAGGCTATGGTCCAAATGTGACATTGTGGAGTTAAGAAATGAATCACGCCTTCAACAGTAAGGCAGGTAAATAATAAACAAATTAATTCAGATGCATAACATCCGCAGATAATTAAATCAACGAATGTTACGAATTACAACGACAAACGAATGAGTTTTGTTGCTCTGACGAGGTCAAATAAGACCGAAATCATGGTCAGCATCTACTCTTTGTCGACGAAATGAAAATTCTGGTAATACTTCGAGCGATGGTAGTTTGTTAGTTCGATTTAGATCGTAAAATTCGTTGATTTAATGCAGGTTTTCAAAGATGTAAAAGAAATCGTCAGGTGTACATACTCGAGCGTGTCAGATTGAGATACTGTATATGCCCTACGTGTCTCTGATAATAAATTCATGTTAATCTGACAGTTTGCGTGGTGGGGCTGGCCGTTCGGTTGAAGATGGTAAAAAAGTTTTTTCGAGTGTGTCAGATGTTTAGAGGATATGTTAATTGGACCCAATGGAAGCTACTCTTAAAGGGACTGACAATACAGACGTGACGCAAGGTCACAGCGAAGATGCAAAAAAAAATCGTTACTTGTTCATACTCGAGCATGTCAGATTTTCATACAGATGATTGATCTCGGTGTTGCAGACGTGCTGACCCATCAATCTGACACTAATCAGGTGGGTTTTCTCAATCTGACAGTTTGAAGATGATGACAAAGCATTTTTTTGTAATATCTCCCTTCCTGTACCTCTAATCGTTTCTGCATTTATTATGAAAGTCGTAAATAATAAAACTCCAAACAACTTTTGTCTGAAGCAATTTTTAATACCCCTCACCGTTTTCTAGAGGGTGATAAGGGCGAGGAGCTTAGCCACACATGCAAAAGGCCAAGGTCAACGTAGAAACCCAGTCTAATGTACATTCATCGCCATATATCTCACCAACGTTCAGACGTAGAAAAAATTGCCTTGGACGAAATTTGTAGAAAATGATATGCTCTACAACTTTTATAATGAATACGAAAACAATTTGAAGCCCAGGAGAGGAGATAATTCAATAAAACTGATTTCGGTGACATTTATGGCCAATTTTTATTGTTTCGGCTTGCTGAAACTGTCAGATTATATTTTTTCCGTCATTCTTGAATCAATAGCTTCGATATAAGAAAAAAAGCCACCGCGCTCGAGAATGTACTTTTTTTTTTGCAAGTTTGATTCCCTTCCACACATTTTCGTCAAGCTTGAATCGTCAGATTAAGAGAATATATACTTTTTACCATGTAATTGGTCAAATATAACTCAATCTGACACGCTGGAGCATGTTCAATGATCGTTTTTTTTACTATTTTGACAAGCTGACCTATACAATTCCCCCTATATACAGCTCTAACTTTTGGTAGAGCTTTCTCCCCTCATATTAATCTGAATCTCTCGAGTGAATCCCGAATTTCCCTCTTGAGCTCCACATCTATATATATTGAGATCGAAACTACTATAGTTTCGTTCCCATATGACCTCGTCAGAGCAACACAGCTCCTTCAGCGATGAAAAAACGCTTTGAATTGTAGTATTGGTAGAAGTATCTGCTCTTCTTGGTGGAACGTTCTCCATTTAGTGGTCCCGACGATGGCAAATTGGCTAGTTCAATTCAGATCGTAACATTTGTTGATATTTCTATCGGCGGGTGGTATGCATCTGACTAAATTCTTATATTCAAGTAAATCTGGGCTATCAGTTCAGATTTTGATTTCATCGGTGTCATGAATTCAATATTCCACATAGAACCCGAGAAATATCAGTAAATTGATATTACGTCCATCGAAGTGATCTAGACGACCCTGAGAAGTCTACGCCTGGAATCCTCAGAACTCTCAGAAGACTATCAGGAACGAATATAGTCATTCCGATGGGAATGAAATCGAGTTCGACGGTTAAAGCTACCGTTTTATCCCTTATTCCTGTAGGATTCACGGGAAACGTATCCGAATTACGTATCCTCGTCAATCTCCCCGTGAACGATCTCAATGTCCGAAGGTTAGCACCTAGAAGTTCCTCTTGCTCACCCTCATCACGTTTTATCGGACATACATGAGTTGTTTGCCGAGCTACTGCCGGATATCGTTTTGTCCATAGAGACGTCTTGAATGGGAGGACGATTGGGTGTTGATAACTTATTTTTATCGAGTCGCCCGACACTTGTCAGGAGTTTACTGGATGTTTCTGACCTGCAGATCGCAAAGTGGACGGATTATGGCGAGGAAATCATCCGAAAGTTATGTGACCCCTCCCTGATACTCATCGGAGTTGCAGCTAAAACTTAAAAGCTTCCGTTCTGGAACAACCAATGTTTTTCCGAAAATTGACGCAGAAAATTCACGTCCTTCGCTGTTTGGGATTCTTGGATGGAGTCATTAGGAACTTTTCACCTTGTATATCCCCATAATGTGTCTCTTAGCTGATTCTACTCAGAGCTAATCGGATACCTTCAAGTATCTAATCATCGTAACAGCTGGCAATAGGGAATACTCCTTCTGACGAAAATGATGTATTTTTTATGAAATACTTTGAAACGTCACATTTTGTAATAACCATTTCAACCGTTTCCCAAAAAAAAATTATTTTAAGCACTTAAAAATGAAAAAAAAATGGGTGTTTAATGTTTAAAGCGTTTTGTGAGAATTGCACAAGCTGACAACATCGACTGAAATATGCCTTGATAATAAAGGACAACAAATGCATTTTCTTGATGAGATAGACAAAGATGGCTGTCTATGAAGTCTCCGACGAACAAGGAAGGTCGTAAAATTTTATGGGATTTTTATAGCCGGATGCAGTTGAAGCTCGCCAGTAAGCACGCGCCTGTAGATCAACAGATGTTATTTTATAAACAAGCTGATCGGACATTGTTCTTTTCATTGTCTTGTATGCGCCAAATCGTAAACTCCGCACAAAGCGATTTGAATTTTAAAACCCCATATTTGAAGGATGATTTTGAATAGTTTCCGCGGTGAATTTGAAGAAATCATGAATGAAACTCATAATTATTCAGTTTAAACCTGCATGAAAATGAAACTTCTCAACAGTTCGATCTAGGACAGTGGCAGAGAAGGTGTTCTACAGATTTCTCAAGCTCTCTCAATCAATTTCAGTTTTGCATCGAATAATATTCTTGTCAGGAGTTTACTGGATGTTTCTGACCTGCAGACGGCAAAGTGGATGGATTATGGCGAGGAAATCATGCGAAAGTTATGTGACCCCTCCCTGATACTCATCGGAGTTGCAGCTAAAACTTAAAAGCTTCCGTTCTAGAACAACCAATGTTTTTCCGAAAATTGACGCAGCAAATTCACGTCCTTCGCTGTTTGGGATTCTTGGATGGAGTCATTAGGAACTTTTCACCTTGTATATCCCCATAATGTGTCTCTTAGCTGATTCTACTCAGAGCTAATCGGATACCTTCAAGTATCTAATCATCGTAACAGCTGGCAATAGGGAATACTCCTTCTGACGAAAATGATGTATTTTTTATGAAATACTTTGAAACGTCACATTTTGTAATAACCATTTCAACCGTTTCCCAAAAAAATTATTTCAAGCACTTAAAAATGAAAAAAAAAATGGGTGTTTAATGTTTAAAGCGTTTTGTGAGAATTGCACGAGCTGGCAACATCGACTGAAATATGCCTTGATAAAAAAGGACAACAAATGCATTATCTTGATGAGATAGACAAAGATGGCTGTCTATGAAGTCTGCGACGAATAAGGAAGGTCGTAAAATTTTATGGGATTTTTATGGCCGGTTGCAGTTGGAGCTCGCCAGTAAGCACGGGCCTGTAGATCAACAGCTGTTATTTTATAAACAAGCTGATCGGATATTGTTCTTTTCATTGTCTTGTATGAGCTGTTGCCAAATCGTAAACTCCGCACAAAGCGATTTAAATTTTAAAACCCCATATTTGAAGGATGATTTTGAATTGTTTCCGCGGTGAATTTGAAGAAATCATGAATGACACTCATAATTATTCAGTTTAAACTTACATATGCAGTGATAACCCAAATTGAGGAGAATTCCCCATTCTTTCGATTTCCCTAAAATGAAACTTCTGAACAGATTCCTCAACCTCTCTCAATCAATTTCATTTTTGCATCGAATAATATTCTTTTAAGTACAAAAAATATTTATATACAGGATACTTTGCTTACTTTGCTAGAGACTGATAGAGGAATGAGGAATCATGCTGTACTTATATCAGTGAAGCCTTATACAATCCCACATAAAAACCTATCATTATTCAGACTGCCATGGAGAAAAACAATAACGAACTGATATTCAAATGAATATCGTCTTTGACTTTATGAAAAACTTTTTTTTTTGCATAACACAAACTCTGTATTGATTTTTGTGTTATGTTCATTGAAGGGGCGTTAGAGATTTATTGTTGACTTGTAACCATAGTTGAATGAGTGTTTCGAGGAATAGTTATAAATTTTTTTTCGACGTCCTTTCATCAAATAACGACTCTGTGTCAAAAACCATACATTTTCGCTTCACAAAGGGAAAAAACGATTTGACCACAAATATGCCCATTTCCGCTTATTTACGTAAAAAACTGAATATATTACTTTGCACCCTTTGATATTTTTCCGAAGACCTTCTTACTCATGGTTCACTGTGATCAAGGTGTACGTGCCATTTCATAATCAACTTTAGGTTGGGATTTTATTCCAGTACATCTCCCTCATAAGCCCTTCTGTCAAGCAATGTTGAGGAGACGTTATATTCATTAATGGAGTCAGTGTTGGACAGAAAGATTTCATGTCCCCCGGTAAAAAACTATTCCAAGATTAGGATATTTCATTCGGTTTTTTTGATATTTTTTCGACTTATCATGTATTCACGTATTTGCTTGCCTCGGCTACGTCGACGTAGTTGTCAATTCCCTTAGCTGGAAGAGTGTAAAAATAATTTGACAAAAATAAACAATTATCACAGACAGTTATGTAGATATTAGTGAAAAGTGTATTCACCAGAATGACTCGGAATACGACGTAAAATGTAATTTCTTGTTGAGATCGACAAAACACACTTCTTCTATCTCTTCATTACTGAAAAGTTGAGAAACTGGTTCTTATCTGAGATGTATCCAAGAGAATACAGAAATGCTGGGGTAAATGGGGAAAGGAACAAAGGCAATAAAAAATATAAATCGTCTTCTATTTCAGATCGAAATACGTCCCCGATCGCATATAATCTGTCGCTACTAAAAACTTGGAAACGATTCGATAACCAGGGGTGAATAATGATGGATCCTGATGCCGTTTCTCCCGATCCCTATTCGCCCCAAATTGATATTCGCGAAATGTCGACTGATAACCATTTAACTAGACCATATTTTGGTCGAATCAAACACGGGTTGAATATCAATGCCGCCAATCGTATAATGCAGACCACGTTGGCAGTACCTCATTCAATTATTCTATTAGTTCACTTGTGCGCCTGGCTGGAAGAATAATGATACTAGAAACAATACATTCGGCCAGCTTTTCGTTCTACAGAGCGAATACAGAGCTACTCTGTAATCTGTGGAAGCTCGGTTAAAAGTATAACACAGAAAATTGATGAAATGGATTTTTATGTTTTCTGAGGTCAATGATATGAGGATGTATTGATATCTAGTCACCCTAGACCAGTTTCATGCATAAAAAGAATATTGCGTTACCAAAGCAACGAACAATAACTCATTAGAAGTGTCAGTGTGAAGTTTGAGGCCAAAAAAGTACACCAGAGTTACGCAATAAATTGAAACAAAGAAGATGTCCACCGAAATTGTGAAAATCGATAAATTGGAGTATCGACCCATCATCAAGTACCTGTATGTAAAAGGGTTAAGAGGCAAGCAGATTTACGAAGATATGCTTAATACCCTTGGTGATCAATGTCCTTCGTATGCGACCGTGAAAAATTGGACTGCAAGCTTCAAAAGAGGTTAATTTTCCATTGAAGACGATGACCGATCGGGAAGGCCAGTTTTTGTGTCAGTCCCCGAAAATATCGATGCAGTTCTTGACATGATTTTATAAGACCGTCGAATTGGGCTAAAACGGATATCTGAAGCACTGAATATATCATACGAACGCGTTCATCCTATAGTTCACGTCAATTTGGACATGAGAAAAATTGCTGCAAAATAGATCCCCAAATGTTTGAATGTTGACCAAAAGCGTTAGAAGCATCGCGTTCGATATGTGCTCGATTTGAAAACGATGTAGACTTCTTTAACCGAATTGTTACTATGGATGAGACTTGGGTACATTTCTACGATCCAGAAAAAAAGCAACAATGGATGGAATGGCGACACTCTGGTTCACCAAGACCTAAGAAGTTTCGTGTCCAAAAATCAGCTGGCAAAGTTCTTGCTTCGGTTTTTTGGGATTGCCATGGAGTAATCATGATTTAGTTTTTGGATAAGGGTAGATCAATAACCGGAGATTACTATTCGACATTACTGACCACTCTACGGGACAAAATTAAAGAGAAAAGACGCAGAAATCTATCCAAAGGTGTTTTGTTTCTGCAGGACAACACCCCTGCACACAAATCTCATGTTGCCATGCAAAAAATTCGTGATTTAGGGTTTGAATTACTGGAACACCCAACTTATTCACCAGATTTGGCATTACATGCAATACCGTGCTGAATTTTCAGTTAACCACTCTGTATAACAGATTCATTCGAATCGATATATCCTATGTAAAATCCATGTTCTATATCGCCTAATCAGATTGTTCACTCTGATGGAAAATGACAGGGCTTGTCGAGTTGGTGAAGCTTTTACATTAATTTTCAATACGTCGTATCGAATGCCAATGATGAATTGAATTTTTCCATATTCGCTGATCAATTTTCATCAACGAATGCCAAGCATCGAACGTTCTCTATGTGGTTCTCCAGCATTTGGAAAGGGAGATTATGAAATGGTGTGCTGTGATGGGGTTTTAGTATTTCCAAGAAAAAAAGAACTAGAATTTGTTCTATTCTTATATCCCTTGAATGCAAAAGTAGGGGATGATTATCTTGCATTCGCTATGTACAGGGTGTACATAGATCGGACTGTAGCAAGGCAGGTAGGTGCGGAAGGGCTCTCTCTGTTCCTTAGGGTCTGTAGTTTTTAGTCGGCACCAAGATTCGAGGTGGAATGCGTCGGGGCTTTGTTTTTCCTTCATTTTAGAACGTTTCGGCGACATAAAGTTCTTTCAGCTCCATTTTTTTCATGAAATTTTTTTCTCATAGTAGTCAGACGTAGGCAAATCCAACGAAGCAATATCATAACAAATAGTCCAGCCAATCTCAAGGTTCAAATGGTGTAACTAACGAAATGGCTACCTTTTCTATATATTCGGAGACAGAATTGTCCCAAATCATTCGAAACACGAAAAGCATTCTACACTATAAGGAGTTTTTGCGCATAATAACCAAGGAATGCTCTCTAATATTAATGCGCCGCTCTAACATCCTTCCGAGAGGAGACTTCGTCCTTTCTTTGTGTCTTGAATTGTATAAATATTTAAGATAACGTTTAGAGCACACCTAGATAATCCCCTAGGATTCTCAGTCCTACGCTAAATCTAAATAAATATCCCATTCATGAAATTATTAACAATTCATTACCTCACGGCTTCCGCACATCTGTATACATTTGGAGATCAGATAAACAGTAGTGAATAATTCATTACGGCCAAAGAAACAGAGACGTTGGGATGTTTTGTCTTTTTAAAGGCCTCTTCAGGAATCCGTATATGGACTACAACCTGAAATTCCGGATTTTGATATGCCGAAATTTCAAGAATATGAAAAATATCTTGTCCTATCTATGTATTTACTCAATTTCAATGTTGAATTCCGATAAGTTATTGATTTTTTGTCTGAAAATAACGTCCCTACATTTATCCTATTCAATTCGTGGGATGCTTCCTAATCCAGTCCAAACAATTCAACCGCAATCTAACTTTGAACAGGAAGTGATTTGTAAATGGACCCCAGGAGACGTGTCTAGTTTCAAAGTTCACCACCGGTTTATGCACATCGTCCATAATAATTCACAAAAACAGAGAATTTCACCTGTCATCAGGTAAATGGCGCTGTCAAGTCCTTGTTACTGGAGATTTACGTTCACATTTATCTCCCTACGAAACTTGAACTCCTTTGACGTTCACCCCATTCAAGTGCAACTTTAATGGGCAAGTATAAAATTTTATGGCTTCTTACGATCCAAAAATCCGCGTAAAAGTGAAGAAATTGTATCATTATCAGAATTTAACGATTGTAAAAAGTATGTGTGGAAACCCAAAAATGTACCCCATCGAAATACGTATCTACGAGGATGTATTGATATCTATAGTTAGCCTATACCAGTTCCATGCATAAAAAAATATTGCGTTACCATAGCAACGAACAATAACTCATCAGAAGTGTCAGTGTGAAGTTTGAAATCAAAAAGTGAACCAGAATTACGCAATAAATTAAAAGAAAGAAGATGTCCACGGAAATTTTAAAACCGAAAAATTGGAGTATCGAGCCATCATCAAGTACATGTATTTAAAAGGGTTAAAAGGTAAGCAGATTTACGAAGATATGCTTTATACCCTTGGCGATCAATTTTCTTCGTATACGACCGTGAAAAATTGGACTGCAAGCTTCAAAAGAGGTAAATTTTACATTGAAGATGATGACCGATCGGGAAGGCCAGTTTCTGTGTCAGTCCCCGAAAATATCGATGCAGTTCATGAGATGATTTTATCAGACCATCGAATTGGGCTAAAACGGATATCTGAAGCACTGAATATTTCATACGAACGCGTTCATCATATAGTTCACGACAATTTGGACATGAGAAAAATGAGGTAGTGAGTTTTCTTCCAACGAGGAGGTAATAAAAGCTGTAGAGGTCTGGTTTGCAGAGCATTTCTTTGAAAAGTCTAGAGACGTTGCAGGTTCGCTGTAGCAAATGTATTCAATTAAGAGGAAAATATATGTTAAGTAATGAAATATTGTGACATTGAAATTTTGTTTGGTTTTATAGTAGGTAGGCTAAGAATTTATTAATAAAACCTCGTATATATCGATTAACAAGATGTGAAAAAGCAATATTGAATTTTGGTGATGTTCATGTGCCATCATATGAGGGCTGGGTCTAAACAGGGGTGGCACAAAAACAAAATTTTATATGAAAACTCCACACATTTCTCGGCCTCTTGAATTTTTTGCAACTATTCATTTACATCCTTAAAAGTGATGTTTTTACAAGGCTCAGAAAATTGGTATATCAAATTTTGGTTGAACACAAGTTACTAGTCCTGTCTTGTTTAAAATCCATTATCCTCGTACCCCCTGAACCAAACCTCCAAACCCTCATTGTCCATCTCCAAATATGACTCATCCAAATTTAGTGGAGAATAAATTTCAGAATGAAGCAGTCGAACGCGAACACTGAAGGACCATCATCCCTTATTTGTCGGATATATGGATGAAGGAATAATGAGGTTCGAATTTTCAACCCAGAGATACATTTGAAAGTCCCCCAGATTGGCAGAGAACTCTCGCGACAATTCAAGAATTCAGAATAATACCCTTGAGGTTTTTTGAAGCGAATTGAGAGGGTCCTTCGGTTATTCTTCAGATTTGTCAATATCCCATCCAGGGGAATTTTAAGAACTCCGTTTGGATAACTGTAAAGTGGGTAACAAATGTAGATTAATAATCACTAGTTCACATTGCGTTTAGGGGCCTACCAACTGAAACAATCAGTGTGTTGGTTAAACGAAAATTTAACTCAACAAGAATTTGCTAACCATCTCCGTGTTTAGACAACTGTAGTTGGAAGAGCGTGAAATCGCTATGGTAATGGTTTCAGAGCTTCATATCTATATAGGGGTGGAAGAGCAAGAGCTACAACAAAATTTGAAGCCTAGATCTGCCAGGAAACCCTTCACTGATGAGTCTTTAGGCAGAGAAGCCAAGAAATGGTGAAATTAGTAAACCGATAATAGAAATAATCCCGAAAAATGAAACTTATAAGGCTGCCATGACCGTCCAAGGACATATCGCTCATTTTGGCCAACCAGAGAGCACAGATAATTTCATGTTATCGTTGGCAAACTCTTCATGTGAAATCATCATTAAATTACGGGCATAACTATATGAGTCCGTACGTGAAGCTCCAATTGATAAGGTTCCCTTTAAATTCGTTTCAACGGAAACGGGAGAATTTCATGCTTCGTTTTATCAGGCCTCAGTTGAAGCGAATAACTCAATTAAATACCGTAGAATTTCCAGATGTAACGAAATTCAGGAAAACAAAGAAAACCGTGCACAATCTATAGGAATGTTCCGCGCAATGATATTTGTAGAGTAATAAATTAGTTAGGAATGCCTTAGAGCCGTACGAACTCGAATAAATAACAACAGAAGGAGTATAATAAAGAGAAAACAATCGTGTTCCTTTTAGAAATAATGCCATAGTGGTTCCCCAAACCCAATCGCAAATAGCTCCCGGTATCGTATATTGTAGCAAAAATATTTTATCGCTAATTTATCGATGGCAATTGGGGAGGAGGATAATACATGGAGGATGGTGTGAAAGGAATCGTAATATTCATATATCGAAATTTATATTACGGGCTAAACGTGCATTTATCATAACGATATTCGAATTGCTGAATTAGATACCTACACAAATTGGTAAAGCGTTGCCTCGAAATGAGATTTTGAATTCATTCTATACGTATCTTCGATCTCATTAATTCTCTCTACATTGTGCAAAGACCCATAATGTTATCACAATATTCATTTTGAAAATTTTAATTATTGAAAATTCGGTTGAACTTGCAGGTACATTCATTCATTCATTGCTGTATCCCGTTACCGAGAATAAATCTACAAAAGGACCCAAAAACGAAACTATGGGTGCGATCAACATTATAATTTCTTAGGACTACTTGAGACTGTGTACCCTCCTGTGACTGGAGAGACCCAACCGTGACCTACAGATCCTTCCACACTCCGAGCATGGATTGTCACCAACCAGATCTGGCCGCCGCTGTATTCTTCTCGAGTCTCCATTATAACTGTGGACCAAAGACCTCCACTGTGATCTGTCTAATGCTAGTTGTTCCCAGTTATGATTGGAATCAACTGATTTTAGGGATTGATGCAGTATATCCTTAAACCGCTTATACTGGTCTCTTGGTTTCCGACCTCCCTCTGTGAATTCGCCATACAGAGCTATTTTGGGGAGTCTTGTGTCTTGCATCCTCAGAATGTGGCCACTCCATCTGAGTCAGGCCCTCGTTACTTGAGTCTCAATTGTTATACAACTAGCGCGCTGCAAGACTTCTGCATTCGAAACTTTGTGGAACCATGTGATGTGCATTATTTGTCTTAGATGACATTGTTGCGTTTGTTCAAGCTGTTTAATATGTCGCCTGTAGGGCTTCCAGCTTTCGCTTCCGTAAAGAAGCGAGGACCACTGCTTTGTAAACAGATGTCTTGGTCTTCAGATTGAGGTCGTGATTTTGAAACACTCTGTCTTTTAGCTTCCAGAATGCCCGTGATGCCGAATTGATACGGTTGTGTATTTCCGTGTCCAGGTTAGCCCTAGTATTTATGAGGTAATAAGTATTTGAACTGCTCGACCTGTTCTAGAGTTTCATCCTTCAGGCTGATATCTGTTTGAAGGCTTTTTGGCGGAATTACCATGGTATTTTCAGTATTGAGTTTAAGACCTAAGGCTTCGTATATATGTTTATAGGTGTCCAACATTATCTGTAGATCCTCTGAGCTGCTAGTGATGAGTGCGTGATAACCGTGATAACCTTTGAACGGGTTTTTGCTCTGAGGCGCTTCAGGTTAAACAGGCCTCCATCAAATCTGAATCTTAATCCAACACCTCTGACAGGCATACTTATGTCAGCAATAATCGTGACATTTTTTTTAGTGGGTAAGTTAGTGACCTCAATTGTTGATTGTGTTTGCAGAAGGGACAAAAACAGGAAATTCAAATTGACGCCGAAACTCCCACAGAACAGTAATCTTCGTAAAACGTACGAATGGGAAAGCCCCACTGCAATCAGGTCAAAATCATGGTGCCAACTGAAAACTGCAGACCCTAAAGAACACAAAGAGCCTTTCCTCACCTACCTGCCCTCACCACAGCCGCAGCAACGAAACTTCGAATCACAAATGTCTGTGCCGTCCCTATACCAAGGCATCTAATATTTTTCACAACGAATATATTGAATGCCTTATTCATTCCGAATGAAAAAGCCCTCGAATACCAATCGGTTCGACATTGGGAAAAACACAGAAGCTCCAGATTTTTTCATTCGACGGCAACCGGAGTAAGTCAGTAAGCTTATTAGAGAGATAAGTGTCTGAAAGGAATCAAAGGGCTGCATTGTTGATATCTGCCCTCTGAAAAATGAGCCGATTGAGAATTTCGTTCCTAATTTTTCGACTCCAGCAGCAACGTGGCATTAATGAAAAGTTAAGGACCTATGGAGTCTTCCTTTTGATTCTTATTCCCGGCATTCAATGAGTCTCAGTTCGTTCCACTGCTCGGCTGGGGTTTTTTCATCGTTGCTGCAGGATTTCTTTGATATTGGGATACTTTTGTTCAGAACGAAGCTGTAGATTCTCTCGGAAAAAGTTCAGCTACACTTCAATGGAGAGTATTTTGTTGGAAGATCGATCATATCTAGAATTTACAATAAATGATATTGTCGGTTCGATTGAACCACAACAACAGCTTCTTTTTATATTTTGAAACTGCTCCCCTCAAATTATACATCTACTGGATTGGTCTCTGACTCGTACAAAGAAACAGTAGAGTCTTGAACAAAAGAAACTTATACTAGGTCCTGATAAAAAGATATAGACATTTTAAGTTTACATAATGAGCTGTGCCACTCCTGAAAAAAAAATTCCCTTTGGAATAACTAGCTGAATCTGTCACACTACACATCTATGGATTTTTCAAGAGAGTTGCATTCGTTCAAAGTACCTCATTTTTCGACTGTGTGCCCTCCTGTGACTGAAGAGACCCAACCGTGATCTACAGATCCTACCACATTCCGGTCATGGATAGTCACCAACTAGATCTGGCCGCCGCTGTATTCTTCTCGAGTCTCCATTATAACTGTGTACTAAAGACCTCTACTGTGACCTGTCTAACGCTAGTTGTTCCCAGTTATGATTGGCATTAACTGATTTTAGGGATTGATGTAGTATATCATTAAACCGCTTATACTGGCCTCCTGGTTTCCGGGCTCCCTCAGTGAATTCGCCATATAGAGCTCTTTTGGGCAGTCTTGTGTCTTGCATCCTCAGAATGTGGCCGCTCCATCTGAGTCGGGCTCTCGTTACTTGAGTCTCAATTGTTGTACAACTCGCGCGTTGCAAGACTGCTGCATTCGAAACTTTGTGGAACCATCTAATGTGCATTATCTTTCTTAGATGACGTTGTTGCGTTTGTTCAATGCAAGCTCTTTAATATGTCGCCTGCAGCTAGCTTTCGTTTCCATAAAAATACGTTGGAAGGACCACTGCTTTGTAAACAGCTGTCTTGGTCTTCAGATTGAGGTCAACGTTCCAACATTCATTAGATAGCGATCAACTTGATTTCAAGGGTTGGGTTCTTTGAATTTTTTGTATTTTTATGATACGTAATGTTCCTAATGAAGAAATTGGAAGACGTGGGTGATATCTTTTGTTCGAAAAAGATTCATCAAATAAATGAAAAACTATATTCCGAAATTCATTCCATTCGATAAAATCGTTTGTGAGATAGGACTAAAAACATTTTTATGGTTTTTCAACAGCCTGTATCCCTCAAACCGAGCCGATTCGGAAAAAATGGTGAAGGAAAAAAGTGTTTCTTGTGACCTCAAGAATCTAATGTTTAAATATTCGTACGAGTCAATGACCCTGTATATTCAAAAACCTATTTAATTTTCTAACTCTGCGGCTTCAGTCCGACAAAATTAAATGATAACAGACTTTTCCTTTAAGGGAAGAGAAGAATTATTGCGTTTCTGTTTCTATTGGTTTATTTATTATGACAATCATGGACAAACACATAATGCGCATATCTCTCGATTTATGCATTTTTCAACTGGACTGCAGCCTCTAGTTATGACTCCCTCCAACTGAGGCCTCGGGAAAAACCATGACCGAAAACAAATTCCAACTGTAATATATACATCCACTCACAAAAATATGTGTTTCCATCAACAACAGAATGGATATTATATTGCTCCATCTCTAATGCAATCCGGATATAAAGGTAACATCAGCCTTTCATAATCCAGTCTGACGCAAACCCACTAAAACATCAACGGTGTTCTTTCTCGCATCTCGATATAGCGTAAAAATAACGGTATCTGTTTTTAAACAGAATGGACGTCCATCCAAACGATAATGGCGTACGTGTAAACGCCAATACAGCCGTTGTCTGCCTTCCCTGGGGCCATCTAAAGGAAAACCCGCGATATTCTGAGGCCGATATGACCATCGCTTGCCGGTGTTCGGGATTGATATTGCAGTGGAAAAGCGACGGGATAAGATGCGACGTTGAATATTGACTTGGAGTGAAGGGAGCGCGATGTAGAGAAGTCCAGGGCCGTTTTCAGGATGAAAAAGGCAACCGACACTCTGAAAAACGATTTGCATCAGGAAATTTGCCCTGTAGAAGATGCCCTGTAGAAGATGCCCTGTAGAATATGCCCTGTGGAAGATGCCCTGTAGAATATGCCCTGTAGAAGATGCCCTGTAGAATATGCCCTGTAGAAGATGCCCTGTAGAATATGCCCTGTAGAATATGCCCTGTAGAATATGCCTTGTAGAATATGCTCTGTAGAAGATGCCCTGTAGAAGATGCCCTGTAGGATATGCCCTGTAGAAGATGCCCCGTAGAAGATGCATCTTCTATATCTCGGTGATTCCCAAGTACCTCAACTATTTATAAGCGAAGTTGGAGTCATTAACATCAAACACGAAATGTAATATGCGTTAATTAGAGTTGAATCAAAGTGTATGTGAAATTTTCGGAGCCAAATGGTTTTTCAGAGTCTGAGTTGACTTTTTCATCCTTAAAACGGTCCTGCACTTATCTACGTCGCCGTTCCTTCACTCCAAGTCAATATTCATGTCACTATTATAACATCTCACTTGCCTGACCAACTCAAAGAAAAGTTGTTTGATGGTTTGTAGAAACCAATTTGAATTCTTCGATATCAAATGTTGCCTCCACATGGAAATTTTGTCAGTTTGATTGTCATTCTTCGACTCTTCATCTGAAACACTTCGCTTTTTTACAGGATTGTTGCCTGTAAATGTATCAAGGAATTTATTGGAGAAAATCGGGGACACACCCTTTGTTCGAAATTCCTCTCCAGTGACACTGGGATTAATCTGCTTGGGAAATTAATTTTCGGTTACGTTAGAATAAATCTCGGCATACCCAGGCATCTCGTTGAGTAGTTCTCATGAAAGTAGCGCGAAAGCATTAGAGCCATCTGTGTACGCTACAAATGGTGCTATAATTCACCTCAACCAAATAAAATTGCGGAATGCTTGAAGGGAGGATTCTCACAAATAATGCAATTTAAATTGTAGATACTTAGAATTTAATTGGTGATTTATCGATGTTCCTTATTAGAAAAGTATAGACGCATATAAGGGCGGGAAGAACAAAAATTATCATTAGCTGGACAAGTGACAAGTTATGCAATTCGGTGGTCTGTTGCTAATTTAAATATGAGCTTCATCTCACCCTGGAGAAGAGGTTATAATCTATAGCATTCCTTCTCAAATGAGAACATTCTGTTCAGGCATGGAAAGGCGTGAACTGTTTCGTGAAGGATCTGCCACACTCGTATTTTGAAGGTTGGGCAGGACCCAAAAATTATCAACCCACAGTTTTCACGCATAAGTCGCATGTCCACATTTCCATATTCTTAATTGAATTGTCATCCACAGGCCGGCTCAACTATGCATACATTTTCAGTGATGAAACGTAATAGGTCAACAGAAGGGAACTCAATTTCATTAAGTCGTCTGGTGTCTGACTTTTTCTTGAGTGCAGAGCAAATATTATGCGATGGTCGAATACGCATCGGATTCCACCCGAATGGAGTAATTTCTGATGGAATTGGTGGAAGGTTGAGTGGTCTGACTGACGTTACAAACTTCATCAGCAATTTCATCGAGATATGGCGAAAAGGAAAAATATTTACCGCAGGGTTAAGTTTTCAGAAGAGTAACTGAGATCGTCTTGTGGTTTTACGTGGATAATACGAGGATGTATCGATATCTAGTTAGCCTAGACCAGTTCCACGCATAAAAAAAATATTGCGTTACCATAGCAACGAACAATAACTAATCAGAAGTGTCAGTGTGAAGTTTGAGGTCGAAAAAGTAAACCAGAGTTACGCAATAAATTGAAAGAAAGAAGATGTCCACCGAAATTGTGAAAATCGAAAAATTGAAGTATCGAGCCATCATCAAGAACCTGTATTTAAAAAGGGTTAAGAGGAAAGCAGATTTACGAAGATATGCTTAATACCCTTGGTCATCGATATCCTTCGTATGCGACCGTGAAAAATTGGGCTGCAATCTTCAAAAGAGGTAAATTTTCCATTGAAGATGTTGACCAATCGGGAAGGCCAGTTTCTGTGTTTCGATGCAGTTCATGACATGATTTTATCAGACCGTCGAATTGGGCTAAAACGGATATCTGAAGCTCTGAATATTTCATACGAACGCGTTCATCATATAGTTCAAGTCAATTTGGACATGAGAAAAATAGCTGCAAAATGGATCCCCATATGTTTTAATGTTGACCAAAAGCGTGCAAGGGTAGAAGCATCGCGTTCGATCTGTGTTCGATTTGAAAACGATGTAGCCTTCTTAAACCGAATTGTTACTATGGATGAGACTTGGGTATATTTCTACGATCCAGAAAGAAAGCAGCAATCGATGGAATGGCGACACTTTGGTTCTCCAAGACATAAGAAGTTTGGTGTCCAGAAATTTGCTGGAAAAGTTCTTGCTTCAGTTTTTTGGGATTGCCATGGAGTAATCGTGATTGATTTTTTGGATAAGGGTAGAACAATAACCGGAGATTACAATTCGACATTACTGACCACTATACGGAAAAAAATTAAAGAGAAAAGACGAAGGAAGCTATCCAAGGGTGTTTTGTTTTTGAAGGACAACGCCCTTGCACACAAATCTCATGTTGCCATGCAAAAAATTCGTGATTTAGGGTTTGAATTACTAGAACACCCTTCTTATTCATTAGATTTGGCTCCATGCGACTATCATCTCTTTCCTCAACTGAAAAAAAGTTTGAAAGGTGGTAAATTTTCTTCCAACGAGGAAGTAATGAAAGCTGTGGAGGTCTAGTTTGCAGAGCAAGAATAAACATTTTTTTGGAAGGTCTAGAGACGTTGCAGGTTCGCTGAAATAAATGTATCCCATTAAGAGGAGAATATGTTGAGTAACAAAATATTTTGACATTGAAATTTTGTTTGGTTCTATAGTAGGCTAAGAATTTTTTAATATTTCCTTGTATTTCAGAGATATGAACTGATATTGAAATCGCAACATCGAAAAATAAAAGGGAAGTCGACAGAATCCAAAGGTTATCCTCTGGATAATTTTGTGGTGATATGCTTCATTTCGATTAGTTCTATCTTACCTCATAATGAGAATCACTCACTTCTGAGCTCACCTTGTATGGAAAAATCGGTTCATGTTCATTCTATACTGTAGGGAATTCTCTGGAAGTAGGGTAGCACCCACTTATCTATATTTATCTCCTTGAAAATTCACACTTCCACTCGAATTGTTTCCGTGACCCTTTTCGATCTTGCTCAATCTTCAGAGAGAAATGGTGGACGGAAGGGAAAGTGAATTCCTATCAGTTGGTCTGGTGCCAGGTTGATATTTTTTCGCTCGGAAAATTTATGAAAATTTATTCCGCTGGGAACCATCGATCGGTTAAAAGTGTGGAAACGTGTTGGCATTTTTATTGGAGTTTTATGCAGTACTTATGGCTTGTGTTTTACAAATGGCTGATTTCTTGATTCGGCTTGAGGGGGATGTTCGGTATTCTGGTCGGAAGGGGACGAATACTTCCCCAATTCTGTGGCTTATTGGCTTATGTTTCCTTATGTTGTCGTGATGGAGATATTTGTAATTGAGTAGTCGATTTCTTTGAAACTTATGCAGGATGTATGACTGATTGAACTAGTTATATTCATTTCAACCATATTACATAATTGGTGCCCAAGCAGGGACCCAAAAAAACTCCCTTTAGACTTCGATATTTAACGGAAAAGCAACAGCATTAAATTTGGCTGACATCTACAGTCAAACGGACTATTATCAACTCTTGGTTCGTGCTGAACTGTAACTGGACTAACGAACGCCTATAAAACTTACTTAACTTCAACTGCATCTGAGCTAATGTCATTCGAATTCTCTCTGCATTCGATTCATTGACTGAGTGTTGAGGATTTCACTCCTACTTCAGTTGACTTTTTCAGAAAAACATTTCAATATTGATTTTTACCAATTGGGAAATATAATCTGACATTCCAACGGAAAACAGACCGCTCAACTACCAGGAATACACAGGCTACAGTGCCGCCATTCAGGCCCACTTAAAACAATAAAAGTTCGAGTTACTGCATTAACGGTACCTGGTTATTGAGCCGTAAAAGTTTGTGACTCTTCGGATATGTGAAATGGGGCAGGTTTCAAACGTAATTAAGGGTGGGTCTCCAGTTTCAAACCAAAACATTGCCCAACGTCTACGAACAATGTTTCTGGTTATCAAGCAAGACTCTTATAAAGTACACTGCGCAAAAAAATTAACGAACATTATGGAAATCTCAAATTTATTCTACAACTGAAGGTGTTCTCAATGATAATTATTTTTATCAGAATTATGCATGCATATGTTATCCACTTTCAACGATTTTCTTCAATACAGATGTTTTTTCCCAGCAGGAATAAAAAAAGATGATGTTATCAGATTTTGAATGTATTGGCTCCATTCTAAAATCAGTTGTTCTCGATCAATTCTAGTGATCAATAGTTTCTCTTTCGTTTGATTTTCTACACTCGATCGCTATGCAACGCGAAACACGCAATTTGACCCAAGAGGAATGTGCCCAAGCGGTAGTTTTGCGAGAGGAAGGGTGGACATACACAAGAATTGCAGAAAGGTTTGGAGTTTCCCATACAAGTGTGTCCAGAATGTTGCAGCGATTCAGGGAGACAGGTATGAATGTCCGAAGACCAGGACAGGGTAGACTACGGATAACAACTGCCATTCAAGAACGTTACTTGAGAGTTTCTTCGTTGAGACAACGGTTTGCAACCGCTGGCCTCCTTCAAATTCAGCTTGAGTAAACTCATGAGGTGCAAATTAGCACTCAGACCATAAGAAATCGCCTCAGAGAATATGATTTGAGGCCTCGTGTCGCGGCAAGAGGCCAAGCTCTTACCCCAGCCCATCGAAGGGCGCGTTTGGTTTTTGCGAGAGAGCATATCCATTGGGAAGAGGCCGATTGGGAAAGAGTTCTCTTCACAGATGAGTCTAGATTCTGCCTCTACCATTGTGATCGACGTTCCCTTGTATACAGACATCCACATGAAAGATATGCTCAGTGCAATTTCCTGAATACTACTGGTTTCAAGGGAGGATCGATTATGGTATGGGGTGGAATATATTTGACTGCTCGCACAGACCTAGTGGTCGTTGATAATGGAGCTATGAATGCTGATAAGTATATAAGGAACATTCTTGAAGAGCATGTAGTGCCATTTGCCTCATACATTGGTGAAAATTTCATTTTTATGGACGATAATGCCAGACCCCATCGGGTTCGCGCATCGTTCAGGAGTACCTTGAAGAGGTTGAAGTCCCTCGAATGGAATGACCAGCAAGAAGTCCAGATCTCAATCCGATTGAGCAGGTTTGGGACAACCTCAATAGAAGGCTGAGAAGTTCAGAAAATCCTCCAGCTACTCTTAATGACTTAGTAATCCAACTCGGAGAAATCTGGGAAGTATTGGATCAGAACATTTTAAGATCACTCATTTTGAGTATGAACCGTCGTTGCCGAGCTGTAATTAACGCAAGGGGTGGAAATACCAAGTATTAAATCACTTATCAGCATTTCAGTATTTTGAAAATTGTTCATTTCTCTTCTTTCACATAAGATTCGGTGAAATCCTGAATTTTTCTTCCATTTAATGTGTCTTGTTTCGTTCAAAACCTTCCCGAGAGAACATAAAACATATGTTATAAAGTCAATGTAGAGTTAACTTTCATTAAAATTGAGATTTACAGAATGTGCGTTTTTGCTCAGTGTATAAAAAGTCTTCGATGACATATGTCTATCTTTCGAGGATACCCGATGATAAGCAATTTTAGCAGCTCCAATTCAAGTAATCTTCCATTTCTCCGGAACTAGATGTCCGATTTTGATGGGAATTTCACTATAGTGTAGAGAATTTATTCGAGTAGATTTTTGTGTACCTACACCTCATTCCTTTATAAAGAAAAAAATTTAGACTTTTGTCATCCACAAGTGCCACAAGTTTTAATGTATTAGAAAAGGAACGATCATTTCAAATTGGACTAGGATTTTGATTGCTGAGTATTTTTCTTCTCATTTTCGGTTCTGCAATGAGTCAAAACGAGTGCGCATAACCCTGCTAACTGCGAAATCCGTAAAATTCATAAAAATACAGTCTCCCTCTCGCAGTCCCACCAACGGCCCTGTTTATTTCACTTTATGAGCCTCTGGTGTGAATTTGAAATTCAAATAGATCGCCACAAGTACTTCACGGGAAATTTCAATTCAGTGTTGGCCAGATTAAAGCGCAAACTTTGTTATACGTTGCGTTGATACATATTTAAATTTTCTCTGTGCGGTCCCATATATGAGCGATTTATTTTTCGCGAGAATATCCATTAACCGACGGTGCTTTAGAATGTTGTTGTAATGAGAACCATTTAGTCGACGGACGCTGTTATTTGTGCAAAATAGTTTCCAATGAATTCTCATATCACATCGCTCTGATATTCCCATTATCATTTGAAGAAATATAATTAATATTCTGTTTATAGCAGTGAAGCTTTTGTCTAATCAGGTATATGGGGCTATGCCACACTGATAAATGAAATAAATAAGACGTTGCATAATCAAATGCATCCAGAAGCGTTAATGGTTCAGCAAAATACGATAAAATACGGCCCTGGCTTTATCAGTCTGAGATGCTCTTTCAGAATCTGTATCACATTTGGGGCCTGTTCCGATATTGCTGCTAGTACTGGCCCGCAATCGAATAACAATAGAACTCGAACGACTGGGCCAATAGGCATCGTTTCTGAAATACTGACAGTACTGTTCAGGAATATCGGAACAGACCATTAGATGTACGATTATTTTTCTGGAAGATACGCGTGTCAAAACTTGACAGAAGATGAGGTCACTTAAAAAATCGTCAAGACCTAACGGTTGCACCGAGCTCTATGGCATTTCGAGATTTATATCTCGAAGAGCTGCTCTTTCAGAAAATGTATCACATTTAAATTTACCATCATTTTTTTAAGAGATACGCCCGTCGAAAATTGACCCTCGAAAAATTCCCAAAAGGGGTCAGTTAAAAAATCGTCAAGACCGAACGGTTACATCGAGCTCGATGAAATTTCCAGATTTATCACTAGAAATCACTGCTGGAACCGCCTCTGGGTAGAAGCCATGCTTGGCAAGCCGCTACCAGAATCGTCCGTATCCCTACACCCCAGATATGTACTGAAATCGACATTATTCTGAAGCAAGCAAGCATAAAACTAAACTGAACCTCCCAGACCCCTTCAAAAAATTCTGCCCACGCCAATGTTTCCATAAGACTACTATCCCTTTATTAGAACATCAACGTAGGGCACGCCAATTCCTGAAACAAGCCACATGTGTAACATTATCATTTTACGCCGCGCTCTTTCTTTCGGCAGCTTCATCAAAAACGTATTACTGTTGCCGTTTCGTTGCAAACAGGCGTCTTTTTTCAAGGAAAAACGTTACGTGAACTGAGTCAGCGGTTATGTTCTACCCGAAGCTGTCCCTTGTGGTGGCAACTTCAATTGGAAAAATGTAGGACAACGAGGATATGCCTGACTGCATCATTATTCTATTTTGTAACCTACATGGGTACGGAAAAATACCTTGGCACAAGACGAATGTGCCACGTTTGGAAAAGTATCATGATCTATGTGCCTCCATATTTCGCATCCAGTTTCGGAATGATTGGGAATAAACCATATCCACTCCATTCGGACGATGACGTATATCGGGGTAGAGAACTCGTTATCCCCAGTCTTGTGAATTCAGATGTGGAACGAGGAATGGCCAATAATGATATTTGCAGTTGACCTTTTGGGACATTCGTCCCCGAATGTTGTCCATTTCGTCCCAATCCACAAACGTCGGTTCAGATTCTGGAGCGATCGTTGTTTGGAACTGGAAAAAGTAAGGTTGTTCCCGAGGATTTTGTCGCTATAAAATGCTAATTTCTATTGCATCATCTAGAACACGTTGCTCGTCATTTTCATGTGCTAGTTTCGTCAGTTTCCGTAGAAACTGTTTCCATTATCCTTCTCAATCTAGTGAACGCCTCTATTGATTCTTTCTTCAGCTGTCTCTGATTGATCCTTCTAGGTTGTTTGATCCCTAAATACTTGTACGTAGCTTCCTCCTTCAAAGCTTTCATTTCTGCACCTTTCCTGAATCTGAACTCATGACTTTAGCCTTGCGTTCCTTGTTGGAATCTGATCTTGGATGGCGAAGATGAAACCCTCTGTCTCCGGAAGTAAACCAGTACTTCAACGCAGATATGTCGATGTAATCATGGTTGACCTCGTTCTGATGCCTTCCATGCAAAGGTCCATTCAATCAATTTCTGCATTTTGCTTTCTGCAGAGTGTCCTGTTGTAGCTTTAACGAAGTAGAATTATCAGCAACACAAACTACTTAATGGAGTTCTGACAAAGCAGCCTTGTTCAGGAAATATTCTCGAAGTCCTACAATTCCCTGAGACATAAGGTTGGACAAATCAACAATTCTTCTACCCCCAAGGTGTCGTGGCAGTTCTGTCCGTTCTATTGAGCTTTTGGTGTGATGTTTATTGTGTTTTGTCAGCATCGTCTTTATTTTTCTCTCTAAGGCTGCCAAATTGGTGGTGGTCCAAGAGATGACACCGATTGAGCAACTCAGTGCTGAGTAAGCGTAGGTATTAATGGCTTTGATCAGATTCTTCTGTTCAGACCAGTTTTCATTATCCTTCTCAATCTTCCAGTGAACTTCCCCGGTAATTCTTTCTTCCTCTGGCATCTGATTCTAGCTTGTTTGATCCCTTGATACTTATGATTATCCCTCTTCTTCAAAGCTTCCATTTCTGCACCATCCTTGAATCTGAACTCATGACTTTAGCCTTGCGTTCCTTGCTGGAATCTGATCTTGGATGGCGAAGATGAAGCCCTCTGTCTCCGGAAGTAAACCAGTACTTCGACGCAGATATGTCGATGTAATCATGGTTGACCTCGTTCTGGTGCCTTCCATGCAAAGGTCCATTCAATCAATTTCTGCATTTTGCTTTCTGCTGAGTGTCCTGTTGTAGCTTTAACAGAGTGGAATTATCAGCAACACAAACTACTCGATGCAGTTCTGACGAAGCAGCCTTGTTCAGGAAATATTTTCGAAGTCCTTCAATTTCCTGAGACATACGGTTGGACGAAATAACAATTCTCCTACCCCCAAGGTGTCGTGGCAGTTCTGTCCGTTCTATTGAGCTTTTGGGGTGAAGTTTACTGTGTTTTGTCAGCATCGTCCTTATTCTTCTCTTTAAGGCTGCTAAATCGGTGGTGGTCCAAGAGATGACACCGAATGAGTAACTCAGTGCTGAGCAAGCGTAGGTATTAATCGCTTTGATCAGATTCTTCTGTTCAGACTAGTTTTCATTATCCTTCTCAATCTTCGAGTGAACTCCTCAGGTAATTCTTTCTCCATCTATCATCTGGTTCTAGCTTGTTTGATCCCTAGATACTTATGAGTATCCCCCTTTTTCATAGCTTCCATTTCTGCCCCTTCCTTGAGTTTGAACTCATTATAATTATTATTAAAAGCCATGGGGACCATGTTTTGTGTGTGGATAGGCAAACATTATGCCTATCTACTTCAATTTCTGTCTATCCAGTGTATATCATATTACATGGCATGGGGCTACCATATGAGTATAGTCGTTTAACATCACAAAACAACGAAGATACTGAAAAAGCGAAGAATCTTAAACCATGTCTACTTCCTCAGTACCAAAGCTTGAATTCCTCCAGGTCTTTCAAAATGTAAGATCTGCGACCAAGCAACTCCACGCGTCGCATCTCCCCATCTCCATAGCATTAAATCATTATTAATATGCCTCCCACCCAACGAACTGAAACGTCAAGATCGTCGCCATTGTATATTCCTTAAATCAAATCAAGGAATTAATTCCAGATATAAACGCAAACTGTGAATAATCGCATTGGGAGCATCCAATCCTCCAGTACAATTCCGAGTATTGTATTCACGGGATCGCACTCAGCCATCAGGCGTAATTGGTTCGAGCATTACGTGGCGGAGACACCGGGGTCAGCAGATCGCTCTATTTCTCCAGTTGCCGATCCCAAGGAGCCCGTTCCAAAATCGCTCAGATCCTTATTCGGGACTCAACAAGCCACCTGACCCTTCCGCAATCACATTGCCGCATTAGTTATGGTTCCTTGATACAATTAACATAAAGGGTCGACAGTCCTGGCTTCGTAAGTTGTAATGGAATTCATCAAGGGCTAGAAACTACTTGAATTTCCTGCCAGCGTAGGGAGATTAGGGGTGGCAATCACACATCCACATATCGAAAACATCGATAGTTGGAATACACAATAAGTGATACTCTTTCTGACAAAAATGATGTATTTTTTATGATATATCATTGAAACGTCACATTTTGAAATGACCATTTCAACCGTTTCCCAAAAAAAATTATTTTGAGTACTTGAAAATGAATAATAAAATGGGTATTTAAAATTTAAAGCGTTTCGTTTCTATTGCACAAGTTGGCAATATTGACTGAAATATGCGTTGATGATAAAGGATAACAAATACGCTATCTTGATGAGATAGACAAAGATGGCTGTCTATGAAGTCTGCGACGAACGAGGAAGGTCGTAAAAATATTTGTACGAGTCAAAGACTCACGCTCTATCACATTTAGGTACCTAAGTGAATTATCTTCTTCTTCTTTTTCTGAACAGTGTTTTTCTCAAGTGTCAACCATTCTATGGAGTACAAAGATGCTCTCGGTTGATTTTGGACTTGGAATCATCAGAGAGCAAAGAGAATCCCACACCGACAGAAGAATAGCTTTCCAAATATTCGTCGACCCGATGTTTTCCTGGAACTTGCCAGCCCTAGTTCCTACCCGAGGTTGACGAGATGTAACAGTATTCATCAACGACCAGGAACAACTTAAACTTCCTGCCATCTGAGTGGATGGAGACCGCGGATAAATCAACCCAATGTCGACACGTTCCAGTAACGTGTTCCCACTAATTATTCAGTACAAATGCGAATTTCCCATTTCCAAAAGCGTTTCAGCATTCTGGAACAATGGGAGACGGCATCAACACAAACTTATTTATGCTTCTCACATTCAGATTATGCCACGCTGGAGCAGAAAATAATCTGGGAGCAAGTAGAGCAGCTAACATGTGGCAAGTGCTTTCGCTGCGATTGGTGTGGTTGAAAAAAGTTTATTTGATGTGTTGTTCTGTAAATGGAACAATAAAGCTGGAGCGGCTTGTTTTATGAGGGAGATGAGGAAGTGCCTCACAGATAAATTAAGAACTTTACGAGTTTGAAATGTATTCAATTATTTATATGAAGAATTCAATGTCATCATCACCCAACAGACATTTGTAAACCTTAAATTCTGCAATATGTTATGGTTACATTGATAAACTGTATCCTAAAATTATGATAATAGATAATTCTTGAGTTTGAGAGGTAGCGATGAAATAACGAGCAATTTTTTGTATAATTAAAACGATCATTGATCAAAAATGAATATGTATACTTCAAGCATAGATATGACACACAAGCAACGATTTAATTGAGCTAAAGTCATGTCATTAATGATAATTTGGCTGCTAATCCAAACATCTACGAGTGAAACTCTGTTCGAAAAGGTCTATAATAAAAAGAGGCAACCAAGAATTGTAGGAGGATCAGAAGTTCAGCACAGGATCTTTTATCCATTTCAGGTGCAAGCAAATTCATAACTGCACGAAGAAAATCAGAGCCTTGTTCAAAATTAACTGCTCTTTATAGGTGTCTGTGAGGTATAAATCTCTACACATTTGCGGTGGTGCAATAGTACATGCTCGATTCATATTGACAGCAGCTCATTGCGCTTTTCATAACGAGAAGTTATTGAATCTCGAAGAATGTTCGATAGTTGTTGGCGATTTGACTGTTTATGAACCCAAAAATTCAACAATCTGGAGAAAGATCTGGAGAAGACATCAACATCCACGGTATTTTTCTACAATGATACAAAACGATATCGCTCTACTGGAGGTGAGAGACTATTGACTGATTTTCAGATCATCATTTTTCCTTCGTCATATCCTTCACACAGCGGTGATGAGGGAGACCCATCTCAGTAGCAGAAGAATGTAACAACCCTCTTACCAAACTATATAAACTATGTATATTGTGTACACGAGAATGGCAGAAAAAAGCGTTACCGCTGTTACTACCAACAAGGCAAAAATATAGAGAAGAACAAAATAGTAATGTGAATAAATCGCTCATCTATGTACAGGCTGGGCAAAGTTCGTTCTATTGTAGTTAGAAGGAAACGGATGACACATTATCTAGTTTTTTTTTTCCTGGGTAATCCAAATCTGAAAACAGAATCGGCCTAGATTTCTAGAGTTATGAACAAAAACTCAGAAATATGTCATCCGTTTTCTTCTAGCCGCTATTGTTCTTGGGATCACCTTACTACTTACTACACAACGATTTTTACTCACCCTGTACATTATTTGATCGAATATTGGCTTTGAACTATCTCTTCTCTACAGTATATTGAGATTGAGACTAGAAATGAATCTAACCATTATTGATGATATTCTCTTCAGCTTGGAGAACCTCTTGAAAACAATGCATTCATCAGACCAATAGCTCTATCATCGAAAGATCCGAAACCAGGAACGATTTGCAGAGTATCTGGATGGGGTTTAACGAAGGTAGTACCGATAACCCTGAAGGTGTTGATGAATTTGCAAGAAACTCTGTCCGACACTGCTGTCTACAGGGTCAGTCTTTGGCTCTTACAAATTTTTTAACAGTAGATTCTTCGGGTCGAAAGAAACACTGTTTTTCTTCACCATTTACTGTTGAGAAGCCATAAAAAAATTATTTTTAGTTGGTTTGGTTCTCACAAACGGTCCACGACCCTCAGATGTGTAGAGTCACAGATTTAGCTAGTCATTCTGAAGATAATTTTGTTTTTCCAGAGGTGCCACAGCTTCAAATAGCTATATCCCTTATATAGTATTGGAGGGAGGTGTTCCTTTTGACCGCAAAAATCTACTGTTAAAATATTTGTACGAGTCACTGACTCACCCTGTATATTATAAACGCAGGAGGCGTAAGTAGCCAAAGAGATAATTGGTACTCTTTGGTATCAGATATCATTGAATTTTTTACTGATATTCGATATCTACTACTTCAAAGAAAAAGAACTAGATATTTCTTATGGTGAACAAAAGTTGGTATGAAGTGGTTAGACAAATTTTCGTATTATCCTTCACTGACGATGAGCTTTCTTGCCAACCTATCAGCACCTTTTAAGTCAGTCGTCTGTTATGTTATGTAGAGATGCCTCATATTTTCAGGAAGGAGAAACAGTTCTCATTGCTCACCCTTATTTGAAAGAAATAGAGGTTTCAATACTTCCTTCTAAGGAATGCTTCCTATTCTTCTCTTGGATGTCTTTCGACAACTCAAAGATTTGCGGATTCAGTGAAAAGGGATGCCCAAACTTGGTAAGAATTCGTAAAGTCGACCCAATTTTTCTGAAGCTCTAGAGTGCAGGACGTGACAATGACTGAAAAACAGTCATGCTGAAAATTCATGAAAGAGTTCAGAAAATTCCTGATAAATGGAATAGAATTAATTAAAAAATTTTCAGGGTGACTCTGGTGGACCACTCATCTGTAAAGATCACTTATCAGGGGTGATTTCATTCGGTAGAATGCATCACTGTTTGGGTGCTGCAAACTGTTTTACCTCGACGCATTACCATCATAACTGGATACAGTATATAATTTCTCAGTCTGAGTATAAGCGAAGAAATGGTGATTATTTAACTTTCAAATTCATCGATATATTCAAATATTTCAATTTCTTTGTGAAATCATTGAAGAAATTCTTCATTTTTTGACGCTTATTCTCAGTGTGATAGAAAATAAATGTTGAAATTCAATGAACTTGTTTTTTTCTCTCTCTCGTTCTTAAGGATGATGTTTCTGTTTATTGTAGGCTACAGAATTAAAGAACGCACGTTTATAGTTAATAATCATGTGAACATATCATTTAGAATTAATTTATTAATGAAAATGACCCCCCTCTACTACGTAAGGCTTGATTATTTCACCTGATCACTGTGTTATCTTGTATGTCCAAAACATTTGAAATATAAGCCTGGCTTTGATGCCCAATGAACTTAGATCAGGTAACTGTATAGTCTTTCCGAGTTGAAGGAAGAACAGAAAGATGATTCGAACCCAACAAAGTTTATTGAAGAACAAAATAAGACAGCTCAGAACATCAGATAAATGACCTATTGGCTGATCTTCACATCAAATGACCCAAATGCTGTGTTTTTGTGAATTCAAAATTTAATCCGAGCTAATTGTAGATTAATTTTATTTATTGGCATACACAGTTCAATGTCAATAGTAGTTTCTTTCTGATAATTCACTATTTCTCTGAAGAAATACAGTAATAAATAAAAAGACATGGTAAAAAGCCGAATCTAGTGATAAGTGTTAGTGATTTGTACACAATATGAATTTTGTTTCTGCTTTCATTATTATTATTCCTAGGTTTGATATGGATTCAAATTGCCTAAACGAAATCAATACTTTATTGGTTGAAATAAGAACTACTTGTATACATAATGTGAAAATAATTGCAGGTACTAGTTATTGTCATTTTTCTTCTATAAAGTCTTCTAAAATCTCCGGCATCCTGAATGCAAGCAATCCTCCTCCATTACTAGTACCACTTTTACCTTCAACATCGTGAGGATATTTCAGGCTGACTATTCTATTTTCAAGAGCTTCCGAATAGCTTACAATATCACCACCAAGAGATTTCAGAATGGCTTGAGGACCACACGTGTCCCATTTGAAAGTTGTACTCTTGGATAAAACGTAGCAATCCCCTTGTCCTTTGATAACCTTGAGTATCTTATTGCCAGCACCAGGAGCTTCCTTGATGATATAACCTTTATTTATCAGCCGCGTCTTCACAGCTTCGTCTTCTGAACTGCTCAAATAAGCACAGTGACTTCTGGTTGGTGGAGTATTAAGGGAATTGATTTTGGTGGAATTGTAACTGACTCCCCAAGTACATTCGCCTTTCCAACTGAAAAATGAATTCAATAACCCTTTGATGATTCAGTGATGTTCAATTTGATAAACTTGCAGATGTGCCATAAATTATACAGGGTGTACTTGAAGGTGAGGCTTTTTTTCAACATAAGGTAGAACTGGTCAAAATGTATATGTATGTATATCACCTATACATACCTTTTAAAATGACAAAGTTGATAAAAAAATTTTGAATGATTACTGAAATAGATCCTAATTCGACCCTAGACCGTTTGTTAGCTGAATTATCGCAAAGCAGTGGGAAAAAACTCATCTCCTGATTCGACAATGTGGTAATGAAAATGGAAACTTCTCTCACCAATAAAATTCGTCTAAATTATTCACTAATTTTTTACTAATGGGCATCACAATCTTCTTGTTCGAACATTCCAACAATCGTCGTAAAAATGGGATGAAATGGGGAAACATCATGGCACTTTTTCAACATAACTAACATAAGCAGTTTCAAGAAACTGCCTCGATTTTCAACATTTTTTTTTCACCCTAAATTGCACGATACAACGATTATGATCCTCTCCAAAGTGACCTGATGCATCTAATCCGATGAACTTGTTACTGAACCATTCATTGTCCAGCCATATGTTTATGTTTTGTTTCGTTTTTACGATGCCGGAGTCACCTTCCACAGTCCTGTCCTTGAAAATCAATGAAATTTGCTCGAACTTCAAGGGGTTGTATCTCAGTCATCTTGGACAATTTTTGGTTAAGCCACTTATTTTGATGAGTTCTACTTTCTATCAAAAAAAGCCTCACCTTTGAAAACACCCTGTACATTTGTTATTTATGGCTACTAATCATAGTAACAATGCATGATTTGAGAAATACAATTACAAATGGGAAAAGGCTTTTGTATCAGCAATGACAACACTTACCCCCGGTTTCATAAAGCTCGATCGGGGAATCAACGCTTGATTGACAGATAAACGTCAATTTGTTTTCAATCAATAATTCCGTCATAAGAATTCGGAATTCAATTCTCGAATCAAATTATGATCTATATACATCTATTCAATGTTTCTAAATTGCTTCTTCTCAATATATGTAGGAATGAAAAAGTTTTAGTGATTTCGTTTTTGAAATCCAGTGACTGTCAAATCGTTGATCGGGCAGTAAGAGTTTTATGAAACCCGCTGTAAGTATATGAAAAACATAAGAATAAAATATTAAAGGGAAAAATCTATACCAGTTGTCGACATTAGAGCAGAATGGTTGATTGACAACTCCCAAAACAGCTTCGCCAGTTCCTATGTCATACGCTCCAATCAATATCGTCACACAGTTCAACCCGGATTGGCCCTCCCCACTGGAATCTTCACTAGCATTGATATATTCCGCTGTGGAATCTGAAAAAACAAACTGTCGTTGTTATTTTTGGAAATATTGGAAAAATATTTTTCTGCCAGACAAGCAGAGTTGTTCTAATTCATTACCAAGCCGGTTGAACAACCTTATGGTCGTTAATTTAAAAATGCGTGTGAAGTCTGTGGTCTTGACCTCAAAGCTTTCCTCAGATTTTTGGCTGCATTTAGTGTTCTATGAGAATCTCAAGGACATTTTTGTTTTTGTTCATCAAGGATCTCTAAATAAACGAACGAAGTCACAATTCAAAATGCTAATCGATATGTCCGAGCATATTCATAACAAAAAACTGTGTTTGATTTGCTGAATTTATTCCGAGTCAGACACTCTCACTGTGTAGAACTGTAGAATCTTCATACTCACCTATCGGGTCTATCCATATTCCAATCTCCTGAAGGTCCATCCACCAGTCATATTCTACCCTCTTCGTGTTAACGTCTCGAATATCAACGTGTCTATGTACCTCTTCCGCCAGAAGATATGCTGCTGTCGAATCTCCATTCAGTATAATTCTCAATAAATCGGCAGTTTCCTGAAGAGTTTTCTTGATTTCTACAGTAATCTCTTGACCCAGTGTGTTACGAAATGTGTTGTTCTCTTCCCCTCTAACCCTTTCTGCAATCCCTGGAAACTGAACATTCCAAAACAGTTCGAATCGTTGTTGTGTCAAAGCGAAATGAAAAACAGGCAAAAGGTTGATGATATCAGGGAAAGGAAACACAGGGCTTTCGTTAAAGAGCAGGTAAACAAATCAAAAAACAGAATGGAAGTGGAGTACCAAGAATGAATAAAGAAAAATGTATAACAACGTCAAGCACCATTGCAAAATTATAACGAAGCAGCTCTGCGCCAAGCTAGTCGACTACTTCGGTGTCTAGCTCACTTGATGGTTTTTTCTCGTCTTCGTCACAAATTGAAGCAGCTTTACCCAGCTTAATCTATGATAATCAAATGCGAATTGTATACATAGAAAACACAAATATCGCTTTTTCACTTTTTTGTGAGACCAGACGATAACTCAAGAACCACTCTGTAGATGTGGTTGAAAAACTGATCGTTCCTCATCCTGACTCAAATGAATATATTCCTAGAAAGTCTCTGCAATAACTTCATTGATACAGGGTGTGGAGTTTCCTAAGTAACTTAGTAATTTGCTACAATTTTGTTTCCTTATAGAAACGAATTTTGATTAATGTTATCCTCATTCAAGTCAACCAGGCTCGAACTTATAACCAGGAAATTGATTTCCACTGTGTTTCCTTCTAAATTTTCTTCCCTATTTCCTAAACCTAAATGAGATTCACTTGTGTATACTGCTGTACTCTCTCTATAAACATATATACGAAGCTTTAGGCCTTAGACTAAATATCGACAAAACCAAAATCCTGATAAGTACCCCAGAAAGCGTTCAAACAGATATCAGCCTGGAGAATGAAACCTTAGAACAGGTCGAGCAGTTCAAATACTTGGAAAGCTTCATGAATACTAGCGCTAACCTAGACATGGAAATATACAACCGTATCAATTCGGCATCACGGGCATTCTGGAAGCTAAAGGTCGGAGTCTTTCAAAATCACGACCTCAATCTGAAGACCAAGACAGCTGTTTAGCAGCATGAACAAACGCAACAACGTCATCTAAGACAGATAATGCACATCAGAAGGTTCCACAAAGTTTCGAATGCAGAAGTCTTGCAACGCGCGAGTTGTACAACAATTGAGACTCAAGTAACGAGAGCCCGACTCAGATGGAGCGGCCACATTCTGAGGATGCAAGGCACAAGACTCCCCAAAATAGCTCTGTATGGCAAATTGGCAGAGGGAGACCGGAAACCAGGAGGCCAGTAATAGCGGTTTAAGGATACACTACATCAATCCCTAAAATCAATTAATGCCAATCATAACTGGGAACAACTAGCGTTAGACAGGTCACAGTGGAGGTCTTTGGTCCACAGTTATAATGGAGACTCGAGAAGAATACAGCGGCTGCCAGATATGGTTGGTGACTATCCATGCCCGGAGTGTGGAAGGATCTGTAGGTCACGGTTGGGTCTCTTCAGTCACAGGAGGGCACACAGTCGCAAGTCGGTAGCCCCAAGAAATTATAAGTCTGTTCTTTTTTATGTCTTTTTGTAGATTAATTCCCGGTAACGGGATACAGCAACGAAATGAAATGAAAAATGAAACTGCTGTACTACCGTTTAGGGTGGCGTTCCTATCGATATCTATAGGTACAGAATTGCTGGTGCTTGATGCTACCATGAATACGCAGATTAACATGGAACAAGTAATTGATTATTCCTTTGTTTCATGCTGCTATTGAGCCAAATTTCTCACGAAAGTTGACAATGAGCGTGTAACAATTGAAGCACTAGAAATTCATGGTAGTCTGCATTTGGCCATGCCTCCTCGCTAGCCAAACCTCAATCCCATCGAACACGCTTGGGATCAGCTTTAAAAGGAGCTTTAGTTTCTCATTAACCACCTTCACAAACACTTAAAGAAAACTTTTAGCGCAACGCTGGAGGGAAATTGATAAACGATCGAAAACTTTGTCAGGATTTTGTTGATATTCGAGTAGAAATTTTTACTGCGAATACTTCAAATAAATTTTTACCTGGAACTGCGAAACTCATGAAGAAATGGGTTAAAGAATGAGTTAGATGATTTAGATATTATCATTATTCGAAGAAATGGTGAAAAAATGATGGAAAATTTCGTAACAGTCCCAAATGTCTGAGTTCAAATAACGCTGAATATAAAAGCCGATGGACATTAACTTAAAGCTAACAAGTGACATACCCGCAACTCCAAGAAATACTTGATCATCTGCTGTATCAAAACGTCCGCCAATGTTTTGAAATCGTCCACGAACCTCGGATTAGCCTCGTCCGGTTTCTTCTGCTCTACCAGCAGCCTGAAGAGGTGCTCATCCTTCCTGATCAGCCTGGCTATCCTTGCCGCTTTTTCCGATAGAACGATCAGGTTTTCCAAAAGGTCCATCTCGACGACGCTCGGAGCCGAAACATTTACCAGCCAATATCTCGGTTCATGTCATCCGCCGGCATCTACAGTCGTGATTAAACTGAGTAAATACCGTCCGTTCCTTTGTAATCTTATTCCGTGATGTCACTTTTATGGGATTAGGTCGCGGTTTTGACGTAAATGCACGTTTATTTACATGTGTGCTGTAATAGAGTTGAGTTTTGTAATCGCATCGGCAATTCCTGTATTGTTACTGCCGTAGCCGGTAGCCATATCGGCTGGCGACTTTGGCCGAAGAGATATCGAATTTGTATTTCGGTAGAAAGCGGAAACTGGCCAGAGCGCATGTAGGTGCGGACGGATTTCTGATCGGAAACTGATTGTTTTGGAGAAATCGAAAATGTGGGTGCAGTCTATAATTAATCGGACTAGTTACGAGGAAATATCGAATCCGGTTGTGATAATATGTATTTCGGTTCTTAGCATGTTGAGGGCTGGTGCGCACTGTTCAATCGGCGCGCTCTGAGAAGCGCCGCGTTTTGTTGATGTGAACGCATCCTTTGAATTAATTTCGAGATTTATTACTAGAAGAGTTGCTCTTTTAAAAATAGCATATCACTTTTAGATCTACGATGATTTTTCTCGGAGAAAAACTACTCGCAAGTTGACCTTCGAAAAATTCCGAAAAAGTTGGGTTCAGTTAAAACTCCCTCAAGACCGAACGGTTGCGCCGAGATGGATGAACTTTTCAGATTTATCACTATAAGAATAGCTCTATCAGAATATGTAACACATTTAGATCTACGATGATTATCCAAGAAGAAAAACTACTCGCAATCTGACCTTCGAAAAATTCCCAAAAAGTTGGGTTCAGTTAAAACTTCCTCAAGACCGAACGGTTGCGCCGGGATGGATGAAATGTCGGGATTTATCACTATGAAGGTTGCTTCTTCAGATAATGTATCATGTTTAAATCTACTATGATTTTTCTGCTAGGTACAACCTAACTCGAAAGTTGAATAATGGAAAAATTCAAAATTTGATTTTCTGGTAAACGGTGTTAGATATACGAATGTTTGGTGAGCAAATGTAGGTTTTCGAACACGCTGCATATATTGCGAGCAATTTCGAAAGCCTATCTCTCTTCGTTTAGATTTTCATCTTGGAAATGGCATTTTTCGAAAATTTGCAAATTTCAATCTGCGATATCTCCTGTTATATTCGTCTGATCGAATTGGGATTTCCGGTTATATAATCAGCGTTGCCTAGGCTTCCACCCTAGCACAAAAACTCGATTTCGAAAATCTCGATTTTTTGGGTCAAAAATGAGCAAGGGGTTAGACCCCCCCTAAAATGACCTATTTGATACTCTGTCTGAAAATTAGGATGTTCCATTACTATCCTAAGATATGGAGTGCATAGAATTTGTTTTGAAGATTCTAGAAAACCAAATAGTTGACGATTCAATAGAGAATTGCTTTCCAGAGAGCTCTTCGAAGTCAACTCGAAAATGAAAAGTGAAAAAACAAAAAACATTATTTTCTCCTAAACAGGGCCAAATATTTGAAATTTTGGTATGAAAATATAGGTTTTCGAACACGCTGAATCTATTGCGAGTATTTTCGAAAGCCTATCTGCCTCCGTTTAGATTTTCATCTTGGAAATGGCATTTTTCAAAAATTTGCGAATTTCAATCTGCGATATCTCCTGTTATATTCGTCTGATCGAATTGGGATTTCCGGTTATATAATCAGCGTTGCCTAGGCTTCCACCCTAGCACAAAAACTCGATTTTGAAAATCTCGATTTTTTGGGTCAAAAATGAGCAAGGGGTTAGACCCCCCTAAAATGACCTATTTGGTACTCTGTCTGAAAATTAGGATGTTCCATTACTATCCTAGGATATGGAGTGCATAGAATTTGTTTTGAAGATTCTAGAAAACCAAATAGTTGACTATTCAATAGAGAATTGCACTCCAGAGAGCTCTTCGAAGTCAACTCGAAAATGAAAAGTGAAAAAACAAAAAACATTATTTTCTCCTAAACAGGGCCAGATATTTGAAATTTTAGTATGAAAATATAGGTTTTCTAACACGCTGAATCTATTGCGAGTATTTTCGAAAGCCTATCTGCCTTCGTTTAGATTTTCATCTTGGAAATGGCATTTTTCAAAAATTTCAATCTGCGATATCTCCTGTTATATTCGTCTGATCGAATTGGGATTTCCGGTTATATAATCAGCGTTGCCTAGGCTTCCACCCTAGCACAAAAACTCGATTTTGAAAATCTCGATTTTTTGGGTCAAAAATGAGCAAGGGGTTAGACCCCCTAAAATGACCTATTTGGTACTCTGTCTGAAAATTAGGATGTTCCATTACTATCCTAGGATATGGAGTGCATAGAATTTGTTTTGAAGATTCTAGAAAACCAAATAGTTGACGATTCAATAGAGAATTGCTTTCCAGAGAGCTCTTCGAAGTCAACTCGAAAATGAAAAATGAAAAAACAAAAAACATTATTTTCTCCTAAACAGGGCCAAATAATTGAAATTTTGGTATTAAAATATAGGTTTTCGAACACGCTGAATCTATTGCGAGTATTTTCGAAAGCCTATCTGCCTCCGTTTAGATTTTCATCTTGGAAATGGCATTTTTCAAAAATTTGCGAATTTCAATCTGCGATATCTCCTGTTATATTCGTCTGATCGAATTGGGATTTCCGGTTATATAATCAGCGTTGCCTAGGCTTCCACCCTAGCACAAAAACTCGATTTTGAAAATCTCGATTTTTTGGGTCAAAAATGAGCAAGGGGTTAGACCCCCCTAAAATGACTTATTTGATACTCTGTCTGAAAATTAGGATGTTCCATTACTATCCTAGGATATGGAGTGCATAGAATTTGTTTTGAAGATTCTAGAAAACCAAATAGTTGACGATTCAATAGAGAATTGCTTTCCAGAGAGCTCTTCGAAGTCAACTCGAAAATGAAAAGTGAAAAAACAAAAAACATTATTTTCTCCTAAACAGGGCCAAATATTTGAAATTTTGGTATGAAAATATAGGTTTTCGAACACGCTGAATCTATTGCGAGTATTTTCGAAAGCCTATCTGCGTCCGTTTAGATTTTCATCTTGGAAATGGCATTTTTCAAAAATTTGCGAATTTCAATCTGCGATATCTCCTGTTATATTCGTCTGATCGAATTGGGATTTCCGGTTATATAATCAGCGTTGCCTAGGCTTCCACCCTAGCACAAAAACTCGATTTTGAAAATCTCGATTTTTTGGGTCAAAAATGAGCAAGGGGTTAGACCCCCCTAAAATGACCTATTTGGTACTCTGTCTGAAAATTAGGATGTTCCATTACTATCCTAGGATATGGAGTGCATAGAATTTGTTTTGAAGATTCTAGAAAACCAAATAGTTGATGATTCAATAGAGAATTGCACTCCAGAGAGCTCTTCGAAGTCAACTCGAAAGTGAAAAGTGAAAAAACAAAAAACATTATTTTCTCCTAAACAGGGCCAGATATTTGAAATTTTAGTATGAAAATATAGGTTTTCTAACACGCTGAATCTATTGCGAGTATTTTCGAAAGCCTATCTGCCTCCGTTTAGATTTTCATCTTGGAAATGGCATTTTTCAAAAATTTGCGAATTTCAATCTGCGATATCTCCTGTTATATTCGTCTGATCGAATTGGGATTTCCGGTTATATAATCAGCGTTGCCTAGGCTTCCACCCTAGCACAAAAACTCGATTTTGAAAATCTCGATTTTTTGGGTCAAAAATGAGCAAGGGGTTAGACCCCCCTAAAATGACCTATTTGGTACTCTGTCTGAAAATTAGGATGTTCCATTACTATCCTAGGATATGGAGTGCATAGAATTTGTTTTGAAGATTCTAGAAACCAAATAGTTGACGATTCAATAGAGAATTGCTTTCCAGAGAGCTCTTCGAAGTCAACTCGAAAGTGAAAAGTGAAAAAACAAAAAACATTATTTTCTCCTAAACAGGGCCAGATATTTGAAATTTTGGTATGAAAATATAGGTTTTCGAACACGCTGAATCTATTGCGAGTAATTTCGAAAGCCTATCTGCCTTCGTTTAGATTTTCATCTTGGAAATGGCATTTTTCAAAAATTTGCAAATTTCAATCTGCGATATCTCCTGTTATATTCGTCTGATCGAATTGGGATTTCCGGTTATATAATCAGCGTTGCCTAGGCTTCCACCCTAGCACAAAAACTCGATTTTGAAAATCTCGATTTTTTGGGTCAAAAATGAGCAAGGGGTTAGACCCCCCTAAAATGACCTATTTGGTACTCTGTCTGAAAATTAGGATGTTCCATTACTATCCTAGGATATGGAGTGCATAGAATTTGTTTTGAAGATTCTAGAAAACCAAATAGTTGAGGATTCAATAGAGAATTGCACTCCAGAGAGCTCTTCGAAGTCAACTCGAAAGTGAAAAGTGAAAAAACAAAAAACATTATTTTCTCCTAAACAGGGCCAGATATTTGAAATTTTGGTATGAAAATATAGGTTTTCGAACACGCTGAATCTATTGCGAGTAATTTCGAAAGCCTATCTCTCTTTGTTTAGATTTTCATCTTGGAAATGGCATTTTTCAAAAATTTGCAAATTTCAATCTGCGATATCTCCTGTTATATTCGTCTGATCGAATTGGGATTTCCGGTTATATAATCAGCGTTGCCTAGGCTTCCACCCTAGCACAAAAACTCGATTTTGAAAATCTCGAAATCTCGATTTTTTGGGTCAAAAATGAGCAAGGGGTTAGACCCCCCTAAAATGACCTATTTGGTACTCTGTCTGAAAATTAGGATGTTCCATTACTATCCTAGGATATGGAGTGCATAGAATTTGTTTTGAAGATTCTAGAAAACCAAACAGTTGATGATTCAATAGAGAATTGAACTCCAGAGAGCTCTTCGAAGTCAGCTCGAAAGTGAAAAGTGAAAAAACAAAAAACATTATTTTCTCCTAAACAGGGCCAGATATTTGAAATTTTAGTATGAAAATATAGGTTTTCTAACACGCTGAATCTATTGCGAGTATTTTCGAAAGCCTATCTGCCTTCGTTTAGATTTTCATCTTGGAAATGGCATTTTTCAAAAATTTCAATCTGCGATATCTCCTGTTATATTCGTCTGATCGAATTGGGATTTCCGGTTATATAATCAGCGTTGCCTAGGCTTCCACCCTAGCACAAAAACTCGATTTTGAAAATCTCGATTTTTTGGGTCAAAAATGAGCAAGGGGTTAGACCCCCTAAAATGACCTATTTGGTACTCTGTCTGAAAATTAGGATGTTCCATTACTATCCTAGGATATGGAGTGCATAGAATTTGTTTTGAAGATTCTAGAAAACCAAATAGTTGACGATTCAATAGAGAATTGCTTTCCAGAGAGCTCTTCGAAGTCAACTCGAAAATGAAAAGTGAAAAAACAAAAAACATTATTTTCTCCTAAACAGGGCCAAATATTTGAAATTTTGGTATTAAAATATAGGTTTTCGAACACGCTGAATCTATTGCGAGTATTTTCGAAAGCCTATCTGCCTCCGTTTAGATTTTCATCTTGGAAATGGCATTTTTCAAAAATTTGCGAATTTCAATCTGCGATATCTCCTGTTATATTCGTCTGATCGAATTGGGATTTCCGGTTATATAATCAGCGTTGCCTAGGCTTCCACCCTAGCACAAAAACTCGATTTTGAAAATCTCGATTTTTTGGGTCAAAAATGAGCAAGGGGTTAGACCCCCTAAAATGACCTATTTGATACTCTGTCTGAAAATTAGGATGTTCCATTACTATCCTAGGATATGGAGTGCATAGAATTTGTTTTGAAGATTCTAGAAAACCAAATAGTTGACGATTCAATAGAGAATTGCTTTCCAGAGAGCTCTTCGAAGTCAACTCGAAAATGAAAAGTGAAAAAACATAAAACATTATTTTCTCCTAAACAGGGCCAAATATTTGAAATTTTGGTATGAAAATATATAAGTTTTCGAACACGCTGAATCTATTGCGAGTATTTTCGAAAGCCTATCTGCCTCCGTTTAGATTTTCATCTTGGAAATGGCATTTTTCAAAAATTTGCGAATTTCAATCTGCGATATCTCCTGTTATATTCGTCTGATCGAATTGGGATTTCCGGTTATATAATCAGCGTTGCCTAGGCTTCCACCCTAGCACAAAAACTAGATTTTGAAAATCTCGATTTTTTGGGTCAAAAATGAGCAAGGGGTTAGACCCCCCTAAAATGACCTATTTGGTACTCTGTCTGAAAATTAGGATGTTCCATTACTATCCTAGGATATGAAGTGCATAGAATTTGTTTTGAAGATTCTAGAAAACCAAATAGTTGATGATTCAATAGAGAATTGCACTCCAGAGAGCGCTTCGAAGTCAACTCGAAAATGAAAAGTGAAAAAACAAAAAACATTATTTTCTCCTAAACAGGGCCAGATATTTGAAATTTTAGTATGAAAATATAGGTTTTCTAACACGCTGAATCTATTGCGAGTATTTTCGAAAGCCTATCTGCCTTCGTTTAGATTTTCATCTTGGAAATGGCATTTTTCAAAAATTTGCAAATTTCAATCTGCGATATCTCCTGTTATATTCGTCTGATCGAATTGGGATTTCCGGTTATATAATCAGCGTTGCCTAGGCTTCCACCCTAGCACAAAAACTCGATTTTGAAAATCTCGATTTTTTTGGGTCAAAAATGAGCAAGGGGTTAGACCCCCCTAAAATGACCTATTTGATACTCTGTCTGAAAATTAGGATGTTCCATTACTATCCTAGGATATGGAGTGCATAGAATTTGTTTTGAAGATTCTAGAAAACCAAATAGTTGACGATTCAATAGAGAATTGCTTTCCAGAGAGCTCTTCGAAGTCAACTCGAAAATGAAAAGTGAAAAAACAAAAAACATTATTTTCTCCTAAACAGGGCCAAATATTTGAAATTTTGGTATGAAAATATAGGTTTTCGAACACGCTGAATCTATTGCGAGTATTTTCGGAAGCCTATCTTCCTTCGTTTAGATTTTCATCTTGGAAATGGCATTTTTCAAAAATTTGCGAATTTCAATCTGCGATATCTCCTGTTATATTCGTCTGATCGAATTGGGATTTCCGGTTATCAGCGTTGCCTAGGCTCTCACACTAGCACAAAAACTCGATATCACCTCTAGAGAGCTCGTCGAAGTCAACTCTAAAATGCAAATTGGAAGAATAAAAAAAATATTTTCACCAAAACAGGGTTAGGTTCATGAATATATGTTATTATAGATTGTATAGTAGCAGAGGACTAATTGAAATTCAATATATTTTAATCCAGTGTCCAATTACAATCACAATCTTCTTGTTCATTTTTGTATTACAACGATAAGTAAGCTTATTCGGTTTTTGTTCCTGTCATACTCTTGAAACATGAAACCAAACTCCTTCAGTGGGCGTCGCCATCATCGATTTGGTAGAATACTGGGGAGGATAAGATGTCTTCTCTCGATCTAACGTTATTTTGAAATCTTTGATAATAGTCGATAATATAGTTTTCACTTGTGTGACACCAAGTCGCATTCCTGGAATAAAATTAAGATCAGGTGGAAATGCTTATCTGGATTCTCTGAATTGCAGCAAGGTGACAAAATTAAATCATAAGATGAGCAGGTAACCCAGGCTGTGGAGTTTCAAGGCTTGCAGACACACAGTTGACACATACTACCTTTCAAGGAGATACATATCTCATCCAGAAGCCTGCGTTCACTCCCACAACATCAAGAAAGTCGTCCAAACTCTTCATTTATACTCACCGATACACATCCTTGGTCCTTCACCGAAAGGCAAAAACAAATTATTCGGAAGAAACTGCTTATTTCTGGGACTAAATCGATCTGGGTTGAATACTTCGGGATCAGGATACAGATCTGGATCATGGTGTATTCCCAAGACTGGAATGAACACCAGAGTGTCTTTTTCAATAATCTGGTCGCTGTCAGGGGTTTTGTAGTCTTTTGTACATATCCTCGGAAGCGTTGCGCCAGGTGGATATTTTCTCAGCGTTTCTGAAACATTTTTTTCATCATGTTGAGGAGTAGGAGTTGTAAATGCAATAAGGAATTGTTTCTTTGGACCACACCCGATGCTTTGATAACTAATTCAATAAGTAAAAACAAACCTTTCACCACTTGCTCCAAATACTCCATCTCAGCAACAGCTGCATAGGTCAATTCTCCTTTGTGTTCTGCTAAAACACCTATGACCTCCTTCCTGACCTTATCCTGAATGTCCTGGTTCAGGGACAACTCCAACAAAGCGTAAGTTGTAGTAGAAGAAGAACTCTCGAAGCCAGCAACAAAAAACGTGAAAACGTTACCAGCCACTTCATTCAAAGACATCGTAAATTGGATCATACCTCCCTCAGATTCACTTTGTACACCTGCAGTTTGCATTTCCATGAAGAACTGGAGGAAATCATTACTTTTGATGCCGTGGTTCAAACGATAATCAACTGCTCTTGATATTTGTTGCAAAAAAAACTTCTCGATGTCCTTCTGATTCAGTTTATACCTGATAGCTTCCAACCATTTCCTTCGTATGATCATGGAGAGTAGGAATTTGATTGAGGCTAACGGAGCTAGTTCAACAGCTTGTTTCCCGTATCGCCTAAACTCACAATCTGGATTTTTAAAAGTGTTGATTTCTAAGCCCAAAGTGTATGAGGCTATCACATTCATGAAGAATCGTTGAGAGTAATCTTTCATATCGATCGATTTGTTTTGTTCAATCGTATCACTCAAGATTTGCCCAATTTCCTTGAGACTCTTCAACATCAGTCCAAACATCGTTTTCAACTTCACTGGGGAGAATAGCTGAGTGATTGCAGCTCTAGTCAATCTCCATTTCTCGTCCTCAATCAGAAAAATATTTGCGGTAAGAGGATCATCTCTTTCGTTCACATACAATCCATGATTCATGAATTGAGATGAGTCCCTGATCAAGATATTCCTGATCAATTCAAGATCAATGGGAATCCAAACTGGTTTTCCGAACAGATACATGCCACAATGTTTTAACTTCATTTTCCTAGACTCCAAGTAGATTCTTTTGGTCATTTCGAACAGTGTTTCTTTCTGTGTGACCACTGTTAGTATGTTCCCGAAAGGTATGACAGGCTCTGGTACACTTGGTATGCCTCGTCTTCGCCAGTAACGGAAACTCCATTTATAAAGAATTATGATGCTTGTGATTGATAGGAGTATCAGGTAGAAGGATACTTGGATTATGGTATTAAATGTTTTTTCCATTGAAGTCTCTGGATTCATCTGGAATCAAAAAGGAACTTCGGATGTGAAGAATTTGTTTCTGTGCAAATACCATCAGTTGAATCACGACATACAATTCACGAATGTTTGTTTTACAAAAAAAAAAAACAGATGAACCTGAACGAATAGATTGGTTGCTTAAAGATTTCTTCATCAATAAGGAGACTGCTTGCATATGGGTACTATACACAGAGAGTGTTCTTAATGGATCGACATACCTGAGCTCATATGCCGAGATGAATCAAAAATGATATCAATATTTCAACTCATGCATACAATCCTTTTCATTCACTCGAAATATTGTAGATATTAGATATGTTTCAAACAAGCTAACTCTTCACAATTCCATAACTATTCAGTAGCATCTATTAAAAATGAGGTGTGCTTTCCATATGAAATCTTTTTATGGGTCATCAATAGTTTATATCTCGCTATAATTTCCACATTATGTTCATACTTACATTGTTTTTGAGGTACTTTATTCCAGTGGAAAGAAAATTAAAATTAAAAGAGAACCATTTGAAAAGCTACTGTGCGACAATTCATTCACAAATACTCTGATTGTGTTAGGTGTCAATTGAAAATAAGAAAGAACTAGGAGTTTAATAGGTCATAAAGAAGTTGTTTCATTTGCATGGGTATTCGTGGTATTTAGATAACCTTCTTAATAGTTCACTGCTTCGCATCTCCTTAATAAGCTGAAGATAATTAATTCGTTTAATAATCACCTCATTGTGTTCATAATGAAATTTATTGGATATTTTTTCGACAATATGTACTGAAAACAATATCCCAGTGTTTCAAACCAGGCCGTGTGTTTTTCTGTATTAAATTTCACACATAAACATCTAAAAAGTGATAATCATAATCATAATTCCTCCGTCAAATGAAACAGCAATATAATATAATAGTATATTATTTAACGTGCGGTAATGTAGGTCATAACTCACGCAGATGAAGTTTGCAGCGCGAGCCGTAGGCGAGTGCTGTAATTCATCAAGTGAGTTATGACCATTACCGCAAGTTGAATACTATACTTTATCTACGACTTTAATAATAAATACTGAGATACAAGTACAGAGAAAGAACTCTATTGACAAATCTCAATACTTACCTATAACATATAAAAATTTTAGTTCAAATTTTCCGGCAATAAATTATATGGCAACATTAGCAGCTTGTCTTATTTCTGGAGGTGCACATAATTCTTCTTCATCTTCATTATCTGAATTAATTGTTTCCAGCAAAATACTCTCAATAATTAGGTATCAACTTAAATTCGAAACGTCAAAATTATTCAAGTGACATTCCTCCCCTCAATAACAATAATGGACTGTTCCCTTTCGGCCAATCGGCTTGTAGAAGAAGCAGAGAGCCACCCTGATATTCGGTTCGTAAATAATTCCAAGAATCTTTTCCGATTTATTATAGTGAGTTATAGTAGTGAGTTATTATAACTCACGTTGTTGGTTTCCAAATACTATTAATTGCTCAAAAGCAGTTGAATAATGAATATATAGTTTAATAGGAGTAGATAAACATGTATAATATAATCCTTCCTATTTATGGGATAATACAAAAATGTACTTGAAAATATTTCAAATATTTGTGAGTTCCACGTTCCAAAAAGAAGTCAAATAATCAAATTTCATTCAATATGAGGTGAATAATCAGTTACTGAATTTTGGTCATGTTCAACCAAACTCCATCTTTGGCAGTTGTAATCAAGGCTTTCGGTGCATATTTGATTGGTATCTCGGTTTTTTGGGTGTTAACTGTAACCCTATGGTTTTTAATCACAGTTGCTAGTGCCACTTTTGTTTGAATCATCCCGAATCTCTTTCCTGGAATAAAAATCAATTAATTTCCCTTCTAAGAAGAAAAGTGAATCAAAGGAGTCATGATTACATCTGCAATGTTCAATTAGATAGAAAATATGTAGCAATGGCTATGGTGAAGCAAAAAACAAAGATTTATTTAAACGAAGAAATTGCTCTATGCTTGGTAGATCTGATATGTTCTTATTCGTTATTCAAGTGACTGCATGAAAAAATAAAGGAATACCTATGCATATCCTTGGTCCTTCTCCAAAAGACAGGAAGGCTATATTGGGAATAGTGTTTCCATCACTGAATCTATCTGGATCGAATTTTTCTGGATCAGGGTAGATGTCAGGATCATTCTGTACACCAACAATGGGTATCATAACTAAAGTGTCTTTCTCGATCACCACTTCACTACCAGGTACTTCATAATCTTTGGTACATAACCTTGTTACCATTGCTAATGGTGGGTATTTCCTGAGAGTCTCTGAAAAAATAACACAGTAAAATAAGTCAAACACACCACTTACGTTAGCGCAAGAATGATTACTTTATACTTTATTTAAATCTCTATATGACAAAAGGTGTAACACACTTACCTTTTATCACCTGGTTCAAGTAGTTCATCTCCATACAAGCCTCATATGTCATTTCCCCGTTATGTTTCTTCAGAACTCTCCTCACCTCTTCCCTAGCCTTATCCTGAACATCTTGATGCAACGCGAGTTCCAACAATGCGAACGTAGAAGTTGTTGAAGAAGTCTCGAATCCAGCTAGATAAAATACAAAAATTTGAGCTGCCATCTCTTCTACTGTAAGGTGCATATCCATTCGTTTTTCAGCTGAAGTTTCAGCTCTCACACCCTCTCCAGTATCCATAACTTTACCAGTATTCTTCAGCTGTATCAAGAGCTGTATGAAATCTTTCCGTTGGATGTTATTCTTCTCACGGTAATCGATGGTATTCTTCACCAAGTTCATGAAGTATTCCGTGATATCAGGTTTGATCAACTTAAATCTCATCTTCAGCAAAAGTCTTCTTGGAATGATGAAGGAAATCAAATTTCGAAGAGCTTCATATCCGGTATCGTCGAAAAATCTCGTCCCTACTTTTCTCAAATCCGAATTTGGATTTTGTATAGAGTTCACTTCTAAACCGAAGGCTGTTGAGCAGATTACATCATTGGAGAACCTAGAGATGTAGTCTTTGATATCGATGGCCTGTTTTGCAGCCTCTGCTTCTTCTATTATCTTCTCTAGATGGCGCGCATTCTCTATTACCAGGGGAAACATCATTTTGATCTTTCCTGTGGTAAAGGTGTGTGACAATGCCGCTCTCATTCTTCTCCAGTTATCATCTTCGAGAGAGAAAAGATGGGCGGATAGTGGATCATCCTCGCCATTAACATAGAAACCATGGTTCACAAAATGGGAAAAATCCTTGATTAGGACGTTGTTCAGAAGGTCTATATCAACAGGCATCCAAACTGGTTTTCCGAAAAAATAGAGACCGCCATGTTTGGCGTTGTTCGATTTTATGAAGTTATAGGTGTTCTTCGTCAATTCGGGAAGTGTTTCTTTCTGTTTTACCAGGTTGGTGATATTTCCCAGAGGTATTTGTGGGTTTGGTACATAGAGAACTTTCTTGCGCCTCCAATACGACAGGTTGTGTTTGTAAAGTCCTAATAACAACACCAGAGCTACAGCCAGTAAAGCTGCGATAATCTCGATGAGAACAAGTGTGACTCCCATATTTCATCAATCTGCAAAACATAAAGCAACAGAAATAATAAAAGATGTTGAAGTTGACTAGTGAAGGTAACCAAATGAAAATTGTGAATATTTTCTTTTTCCAAAAAGGTCAAATATTCATAAGTCAATTGAGCTCTTTGAATTGATGATATTTTTATGGTATGTAATAGTTATAATGAAGAAAATACTGAAACAAGAAGATGAGATGTGTTTTTATAATGGAAATAACCTTCCCTTCAGAGAAAAAAGTAGTCCCTTCTGGTTAATTTTGTGATGTTAGAAACGGTCAATTCAAAATAAGCGGGTGACATATTTTTTTTTAAAGCCGTGAATAATAAAATAAATTCCTACAAATTTGGGCAAATCTTCATGAAGCAGCAATAAATTGAACTATTTGAACCTACCTCACACTACCACCAAAAAGATTACTGTGGTTGTTTCCAACAGGATTTGCGATCTGCCGAAACTAGAGAACCAGTTTTTTGAGATGTTACACTGACGTAGATGAGGAAGTATTCTTTTTCGATCATTACCTACCTATCCTAATTCGTGTGATTAATTGAACATTTCAGAAGGCCATGTATTATACATTCGTGCAAATCATGATTGCAGGTAGTTAAGAGCTTGTCTCGTTTTTCTGCATGCTAATAAAGTAAATATATGTTTTCATTCAAATGGACAAAACGCATCCCAGATTCGTTAACCAATTTAATATTCATTGTATAGGTACTATTGTATAAGTAGAATCTGGGGAAGTTCTATTATTTCCATATTTCTAATTATCTATGAAGTTTGAGATCCAAACATGATGCGATTAACGAAATGAAAAACACTGCAAGTTTCAAACCAGGAAGTAATCAATCCTTGTGTAGCTAGATATATTAACGAATGAATCTTATCATGAAACATTATTGCATGATGAATACCTTATTTTCAATCTTTCTCAAACCAGTCGTCATTTAAAAAAATAAAGACATTTGTACTCTGGTAAAGATATGTCGCAGCATCTTTGTGGAATTAAGAATGATCCCCTCGAAGATGTCATTTCCATTTCCAAGTCAATTAGGTTGAAATCAATCAATTTTGGAGATGATAAAATTCATTTCCATCATAACTGATTTCCCTATCAATGTAAATAATATTCGAGTGGTCTCCTTTGTCAACTAATCTTACTTTATCGAGTAATCTATCATCTGATCATTATCTACAAACGAGTGCACAGATTCTAATATTGAGCAGGACGAAACATTCAACTGGCCCTCTTGGCCGTTTCCTATGCATGCAGCTATGTGGACGTTTTTTTGTGTGTTCATGTTTTTAGAGAGGATAGACCTTGATATGTATCGCATGCGATTGTTAAATGTGGACGTTTTTTTTTGTGTTCATGTTTTTAGAGAGGATAGACCTTAAATATGTATTGCATGCGATTGTTAAATCATTCCATATGCAAAAGCTTTTGGTTTTCGTCTTGATTTATTGTATTGATGCTATCGAGAGCCATAGTAATGCTTTGCACCAAATAAGACGATCTAAATTTATTATTCAATTATGATTTTTTTTTCATTTTTCATTATCACTCGATTGAAGTCAAAAATAGGAATATTTTGTCTGTAATCTCTTGAGAATTTGAATTGATCAAATCAAAAATTAAGCTACTCACCTAGGTGATGTATTTGAAACAATTCCAGGCAATATGAGACTACGATTCTGTTGTCGCAGTTGACTAGCTAGTTAAAACAAACTTTATATAAACAAAACTAATATCATTTCGGAATAATCCCATTATATAAGATTCCCCATTATAATCTGTAAAAATACACAATCTTTAATTGAATCCTTATCGACACTTTTATATGAAGTATGTACATATACTTATGTTGCATGAATGCCTATGCCGAAATACCGTTCACTTCAAACATACTTTGTTTTAGATATTTTATAATCTTAATGTACATAATAAGTATGTATCAGTTTTGGTGAAGAGTGAAGAGAATTTTTTTAAATTTTGTCGTATTGTAAGGAGATATTTTGAACGAATTTCATTTCAGGTTTTGGAAGAGGAAATTCCGCGAAAAGATTCATTTTATTTAGGTTGTTCTACAGTACGCCACCTTGTGGTGATTTGTAAAAATGAAGTGTTTTATGAGAGTTTTCCCTGTATCAGCAACAATACTCCAGCTCAGACTGGTTAGTCTGAGTTATATGATTCTTGTTTCAGTTATATACTATCTTCAGAAAGAAAAATAAAGGAGAACTTGGAAAATAATATTCATTTATTAAAATCGAAATTTCATCAGTTTATACATCCAACAACATCATACTTCAATTGAAAAAATTCAAAATACTCAAATTAAACTCATAAAAGAGGAGCTTTGGCTTTTAAAAACTGATTCATTCCTTCAGATATTATCTTCAAGGCTTGCAAGTCAGTGTTGATGATGTTGATCAGATGTGAAATCCCACTCTGCTCCATTTGCAAGAATTGCTTGATGTCTTCTTGTACTTGAGGATCTATGTTGTAGTGCTCGTTGTATTGACGTCCAATGTTCCCAACAGTTTTTATGCACGACATAAGTTCGATCAGTTGACCCTATTGAGAATAAAGTTGAATTATTCTGTTTTGATTTCAGATACGAAAAGAAATATATACCTTGAACTGTGTTGGTGTATTCAAGTGAGCATTAAGTGTTTCCAGTCTTCCTTTCAGTAGCTCTTCCTCTGGTTGAATAGTGAAACCAACTTTTCTAGTGCACTCTTGTTTAACCAAAACCTTGAAAAATACAAGAAAATGATTGTATGAGAGGAATATGAGAGAATATTTCATTTACCCTGAGGATCCTATGTTGCAATTGCAGGAATTTCTGTTTCAAATCTGTAATCTGCGCAATAGAGGCTGCGTGCTTCTTCCTCAACTCTGATATATCCTTATCCACTTTCTGCAAAAATGCCTTATGAAGACCAGTTTCATACTCTTGATTGTGCATTCGGCTCTTCAAGTCTGTAAAACCGTTTATGGCAACCGGCATGTACTTCTTTGGGTTTGGATTGTCGATCTTTGCTGCCTCCCACATCTGCGTATCAATTCCTGAGGTGATAAAGAAGAATTTTCAAAGTGCTACGATCCTTCTCAAACATATTTAAAAAAAATGAGATTAAGATGATAAAAAACAACTTGACAACGTTGCAGATGTTGACGAAGTGTAGATTTTCTGAGTGAAGAGTGAAATTATTCAATTTTGATGGTACCTCTAGGGGAGAAGGTGTGTTACCTGGTGGCGGTTTGCTCAGATATTCCTCCAGTTCCGATTTGGTGGGAGTCACGTAGGCGCAAATGTAAGACACGCCTACGTTGGTCAACTGTTGCTTCTGTGCGGGCTGGTTCAGGAAAGCGGATAAATCAGTCGCCGGTATTTTCCTACTGGTACCCGTGACTCCTTTTTCGGAAACGACTATCCTCACTTCCGTCTGATTATCGTTCAACCCCCTTATGTCATCCACGACGACCGTCAAATTTGGTTTGTTGCCCAAGATTCCACTGATGCCGTTGACAATTGCATCCTTTTGAGCCCTGCCAATACGAAGGAATTGATATACAGTTTCAGTAATCCAATTGAGTAACAAACAACTATCAGGTGACTATAAATACCTTATCTCTGATTCCTTCTTATTGAACGTCATCTTGACCATTCCTTCAGAATTGTCAGCGTCAATTATTATGTTGTAGCCGACGGCCTTGAAGCGGAAGAGTGGATTGGCGCTGGTATACTGCACTTGCTGATTAGGACCATAGTACCCTTTGCCAGTTCCCCAGCTCGCTTGTAACATGTTCCATTTCTTGATGATGTCATCTCTCTCATCGTTGAATATATTGACCGCATAGAATGAAGCTAATACCTGTTGGAGATGGTTGTCTGCAGCAGAAACTGAAAATTTTATTGATTAGTACTGTCAGGCTTGGGTAGTATTTGAATAACTTCTAATATGTAGTAGTATTTCAAATGTTGGATTTGGAATAAAAATATGTAGTTACCTTGAGTTTGCTGTTCCTGAGGTTTGGCACCAAAAGGCGCTCCAAGATTAGATCCAAACAGAGATGGAGCTGTGTTCGTTCCGCCAAATCCTGTAGTACCACCGAACCCAGTGAAGCCGGTAGAAGCTGAAAACGACGAAAGTTAACCAAAACGAATTCGATTCGAATCGCAAACTCACTTGAGGTAGAACCGAAGCCGCCGAAAAGGTTAGACGATTGGGTTCCGGTGCTCCCGAACAATCCGGTACCTGCGGTTCCTGTACCGAAACTCGAACCGAATAAAGAGGGCGCTGATGTCGTTGTCGTGGTGCCGAAAAGACTGGGAGTCGTTGAGGTTCCAAATAGGTTGGGTGCTTGGGACGTTGTTGCTCCAAACAGTCCTGTGCCTCCTGTGGGAAAGAGTGTAGCACGATTAATAAAGAATATTTTTTCAAACAGGGCTGTTTCACTGTTTGCCAGTTCACAGCACACATATTACCTGTAGCTGGTGTCGAGAATAAACTAGGGGTAGACGTTGAAGGTGCCCCAAACAAACTCGGCTTGCTGGTTGATGCGCCGAAAAGACCTCCTCCAGTAGTACTAGTCGTGGAACCAAAACCAAAGGAGGGGGTCGAGGTAGCTGCCCCTCCAAACGTAGACCCGAAGGCCGGCGCAGAAGTAGCTGGAGCGCCGAAGCTGCTTCCAAAACCCGTGCTGGTACCGGCACCAAACGCCGACCCAAATCCTGACGTTTGCGATGTAGCACCGAAACCTGACGTCTGCGCAGCGCCGAAACCTGATGTCTGGTTGGCGCCGAAGGCGGGCGTCTGAGAGGTCGCGCCGAACGCTGGAGTCTGAGAGGGGGCGCCAAAAGCTGGCGTCTGGGACGCGCCAAACCCGGGCGTCTGAGCTGTGGCGCCAAACGCTGAGGTCTGGGCGGTAGCACCGAAGGCGGGCGTTTGGGACGCCCCGAATGCTGGGTTGGAGCCGAAGCTGAAACCTGTGGAGGCTGTGGTGGCTGGAGTTGTGGAGAATGCTGTGCCGAAGCCAGTGGCTGGAAGAAAAAATTCATCGTTAGTCGAAATATTCTGTAGGTTGGAGGAAATCCAGGAGCTGGAGATACTACACTTAATAATATGACGATTAAGCTTAACTTGCCCTAAACAGTGATACAAGATGATCTCTTTTGGAATAGGTGGTTGAAACGAGGTCCCACAATCCTCACACCAGTACCTGTAGACGCAAAGAGCCATCGGTGAACCAAGTAGGCATGATCAGCCTATTTGGTGTTGACCATAGGTGTTTATCAGGGACAATTACCCTGTAGGGATCGTCAAAGCAGAAGCTGGTGCCCTATATTTCTCCTCTATGGAGAAAAGATGCAATTGCATCCTCAAACATCTTGAGAGCCCTCCAGTGCCACGTTAACCAATTCAAAAAAGGTAAAACTAATAAAATCCTCCTTAGAAACGTTCCCACACTTGGAGAATTTTCGAAGTTGCCAATTCTTTGCTAGGTGGACAATCACACTCTGATTGAGCCTAGTTTTTAACCTCACTCACTGATTTAATTCTGTCAATTTCTCAGACGAGTTAACCTTTTTCTCTGAATAATTGTAGAGAATGACACCTGGATGGAATAAATTGCAATATTGGACGATATTCCTCAGTATAGTTTCAAAACTGAAAAGCACCTTGGGAGCCTACACATCAAATAATAATGAAATGGGGCAAAATAAATTGACGATATTAAGTTCAAAACGCAAGTGCTGATCTATAGCTTCAACTGTTAAAAAAACAGTTTACCCCATTGCAACATCTCAAACAGGGGAGAAATACTGTTAACAACTTTTCAGTGAAAGATCAAAATTGTAATAACTTCCCTTCTCTTCGAAATGACCCAGACTTTCAAACGCTATCGAGAACCTCGTTTATTTACGTCGAGGAAATTGATAATATATGTATGTAATATGAAAAAATTCAGACTTCTTTTCCTCCAAACGTAATGTGGCTACTACTACTAATAATAGCATTTCGATCTATATCTTGAGGAAATAACAACTATGAAAGCAGGATATCAAAAATTTTTGTCGCATCAGTCCTAAAAAACCAAGTGAACCGTTGAATAGTGGGAGACGAATCCAACGGATAATTTGTGAGATGAACTAATTTTGATAGTGAGAAGTTGAGAAAATAATTTCGAGAGTCAGAGGATGTTCGGATTTGGGAGTTCAAAGGTGAGGTTAAATTTTGATCCAGCATATATGCGAATATAGAAAATACTCAAGCGAAAAGAATGCCCTGGAAATTTTATACAACTTATGTGTTATTTCCACACTCTTCTAATACCAAATTTTCAAATTCTACATGAAAATTGAAAAAAAGATGTATGAGATTCAACCAAAAATGGAAATGCCCCATTGATTTTTCGTTTTGAAATCTCTTGAAAATGAAATTACTCTTGTGGACTAATACTCAATTATAAGTCCCAAAAACCCTGCATACCAATTTTGAAAGTTTTTGAAGCTGAATGAATTTTAGCATCTCTATTTCCATAGAAAAATGAAGCTAAAGCAGGTGGAGAATTTGGATTGCCCGGTTTATCCTTGGGAGGAGCAGAGAAATCCCTTGGTCAGGGTATAGGACAAGCCTCTAACACGCTCAAAAATACTGGCAAAAAGGTGGAAGATTTTCTGTTTGGACACTCTGGAAACAAAAAAGTCAGCGATGAATCATCAGCTGTAAGTTTCTTCGTTTGAAGCATTGCGGGAAATGCCCCATTAACAGTTAATACATTTTAATGTTTACCGCAGAAAAATGAAGCGAAAGCTTCTGGAGGCTTTGGCTTGCCCGGTTTATCGTTAGGAAAAGCAGAAAACACACTTGGACAGGGTTTAGGACAAGCCTCTGATACACTCAAAAATACTGGAAAGAAGGTAGAAGATTTGCTGTTTGGACATTCTGGCAGCAAAAAGCAGAACAATGAATTATCTATAGTAGGTTTCGTTTTCTGAATTGCAGAAATTGATAAAAGTAATTCAATGTTTTTCTTGTTCAATTTGCAGAAAACTGACGGAATTCCAGATTTATCCCTAGGAAGAACAGAGGAAGCTGTTCATCGAGGTTTAGGACAAGGCTCAGATACGCTCAAAAACACAGGCAAGAAGGTGGAAGATTTGCTATTTGGACATTCTGGAAGCCATAAAGACAAGGATGAATTATCTACAGTAGGTTCCACAGTTAAATTCACGAGAATTGTCGTTCTTATCATATCTCACTTTCATGATTCACCCATTAACTTCACAGATAAATAAAACGAAACTAGGAGGTGGCTTAGGATTACCAGATTTGTCCCTAGGCAAAACAGAGGAAGCTGTAGGTCAAGGTTTAGGACAAGCCTCAGATAGGCTCAATAAAACAGGCAAGAAGGTGGAAGATTTGCTATTTGGGCATTCTGGAAACCATAAAGACAAGGATGAATTATCTACAGTAGGTTCCACAGTTAAATTCACGAGAATTGCCGTTCTTATCATATCTCACTTTCATGTTTTCCTCATTAACTTCGCAGAGAAATAAAACGAAACTAGAAGTTGGCTTGGGATTACCAGATTTGTCGCTTGGAAAAGCAGAAAAAGCTGTTGGTCAAACTTTAGGGCAAGCTTCAGATACGCTCAAGAATACAGGCAAGAAGGTGGAAGATTTGTTGTTCGGACATACTGGAAGCAATACAAGCACCAATGGATTATCTATAGTAGGTTCAGCTATTTGAAGCATGAAAATATGAATGCTGTCACATAATAGTAACACCAACATCATCATTCCTTTCATCAACTAACATTATTAGTTTTTCCTTGTTCCACTCACTCAAATAACTCAAACACATACCATTTACAGGGAGTCCCAGGAATTGGAGATGCCTCATTCGGGCTGAACCGAAACGATTCTATCACCCTTCATAAAAGCACACAAGTACCAAATTTTCCTCCACCCAGCACAATCTCTGGAACACCTGGCCTTCCTGGTGTTTCTGATGTAGGAAAAAAGGTGAAAGATGATATAGGAAAAATAGGTAACAAAGTTGAGAAAACTGGGAAGAAAGTCGTTGATTACATTTTTGGAGGGATAAATTCAACCACATCTGATACCTTATCTCTTGGCGAAACATCAAATGCTACCTTCAAAAATGATAGAGCAACATCAGCACCACCAAATGTATCTTCAGCAGACCCAAATCTGTTCGGTGGAAACAAAACAGCGAAGAATGTCCTTGGAGGTTTCGATACAGAAGCTGAGAACTCTACTCTTGAAATAACCCCTCAACCAGGAATCCATTTAAATGCCAATATTGGTTTGAATGGGTCATCTCTAGATCTTAACACGAATGTAACTCCCCGTACCACAGTAATTCCCCATCCTCCCCCAGGGTCCAACACTACCTCTCCGGAGAGTTTATCAGTATCAAACAATGTCCACGATGGTTTGGCAAAAGTGGAAGGTGCAACAGAAGAAGCATTGCCTGGAACAACTAGTTTTAATGGAAGTTTCAACGAAGAAAGCCATGGCAGTGAACACTTGGGTGTCTCAAAATTACCAGCCTCAAACTCATCTTCGATAGACGATATAACAGAAACGACTGTACTTGTTATGAATACAAAAAAACAAAACGAAGAAAATGTCAGTAATAAACCAAATGAAACAATAACAACTCTTAAAACTACTACACAAGAAGAAGGTAGCCTTCTAGGCAAAAATGAGAAAAGTAAAGTTGTGATTCCATCACCAACATCCAATCTTCTGACTACCACTGCTGACAGAGGTAAAAGTAATAGTGAATTGAAAGTAGGTAATTTTTTGTACGCATTTCTTTTGCAGATACGGCTGTTTTTGGAGCATCAGAAAGTTCCAACACAGAAATTTTCGGAACTGACAATTTTAGTGCTACAAACAGTTTGGACAGCTCTGACGCTGGTTTGTTTGGCGTTTCTGAAGTTCCCCTGAATCTAAGCACCAAATCTGAGGAAACTTTGAAAAAAATTGAGGATATTTTACAAGGAAGTGGTACCATCACAACAATATCTGCTGTAGGAACTGATAGTACTATCCCTACAAAGGTAAAAGTAATGGTTGAGTCTGGTACCTCAATCTTTAAGGTACTCAGGGTGTCCCAATGAAATTGATACGGATCAAAGTACGAAAACACTGATCTATCAAGTAGTGCAGCTTCTCTAGGATAGTATAACTGGGTCACTAATGAAGCTTCCAAAACAATTTTTGTATCCTACTCTTTGTCTTTTTAGGTTATCGCCTATTACAATACGCGAAATTATTTATTATCTCTCCCTCAAATATTTTTAACGACGTTTTGAGAAATTTTTCAAGAATAGCATAGACTTGGCATTATGTCAAACAATAACAGTGACTGAATAAAACGACCCCTTGTGAGGAATCTCTTTCACAGGCATCAATGAAATCACATTAAAGCGAATAGAATGAAATGATTAACATCTTGTACTCACAGAACATTATGTTCATTTGTGATCGTTATTTTTGCTCCCACTATAGGTGAGTATTGAAAGGTTAGGCTGAATTTTGTGATAGGAAATGAAACACGGAAAAGGGGATATATAATATATGATATCGCGTTGGTGCTTTATCACAGGATATAAGTTTGTTTTGTTGAATTGAAATCTAATTCCTTGAAGTCTAGGAAAATGGTGCAAGTTAATGCGAATTGTTGAAGACATGAAAAATGAAGGTTAAAACTGTTTTTTCCATAATGGGCAATTCAGAAAAAGTGTTTTAGTTCTCTTTCTGTGAGTATATTTGTCTAAATTCCAT